>NC_136059.1:1888421630-1889064547 GCF_964261635.1 Lissotriton helveticus | reverse complement strand
TCCACTACTCTCTTTCTTACTCCTTCTCCCTTTTCCTCCTCTGATCTCTCTCTATTTCTCTCACTCGCAAGCCCTCCTGTGAGTTGTGCAATTAACCTCAGGGAGCTGGGAAGTATTTTCTAGTGCCCTGGGCTTTTAAAACCGTCCACCAATGGCTCAGTCCCACCGGTGAAATTCCTGATGGAATAATAGGCGAGTCTGGCCCTGACTGGGATGATGAGACTTAGCGCCAGATTTACTAACATTTTGCACCACTTTTGTGGCTCAAAATGCTAGTAGATATTTACAAAGCCATGCAAGGGGGGGGATCCATATTTCCAATTACTGTTGTTGAAGAAAAAGGCGGGTAAAGATTTAGGTATAATCCATTTTCATAATAACGTTTTCGATCAAACACGTAGTAGTGTGGCAACGGCACTTGATTATTGTCTGGAATCATTCTTAAGCCTTATATATACAAATTTCATACTATTATGGGCAGGAGATTTTAATAAACAGGCCTTTTTTTATCTGATACCCAGGCACGTGGCCATATTGATCAGGATGGGATGGGGAACGACCATTTTTGCTGTAACGAGGATGGTGTAGCTTTGTACTTAATCATAATCAAATATGATTTACAGCTTTTAAGGTGTGATTGTGCTATTAATGGAGAGTGAATTCCAACATTCATTGGGAGGAATTCGGCTACTACTATTGATTCTTTACTGATATTTCCGTCAGCAAACGCTTTGTGCGGCACACCCATTACAGTTATGGCAGCTCTTAGTGACCATAACCCAATTTTATTGTCACTCTATTTTTGAGGTAAGCAGCGTGATTCATGCACTGTAGTAAATAACATTACCGCAAATAGGCCAAACGGCGTAAAAATCTAATGGGAAGGAGTTGATCACATTATGCTACACAAAATAGTACAGTAGAACCATAGGGAAATTGATTACTGCCTCCAGGACACCATTGTACCCAATTTGCCAGTAAAAAACTTTCATTATATCACTAGCTCTATAAAATCACTCCTGATTTGCCACCCTACAAGAACAGGGAACATTAAAAGGGGATGGTTTGATGAAGCCTGCACCAAAGCACTTCGATCTCTCAAACATGCCCTGGGTAGCTCCCCACGGAATTCCTTGGTCGTTATCACACGCGCACTCACTATAACCAGGCCTTGGACGCAAGGAAAAAACACTCCAGAATGAAGCATGGGGCGATCTTGCCCTTGCTGCAGCGAATAAGAACATTACGTTGTTCTGGGATACTCTGAATGCCCCATTCTTAAAATATGATGATATCCCGGAGTTTAATCATTTTGTCCTCTATGATTGTTGGGTGGCACATTTTCCGGACATTTTTAGACAGAACACTGATGATGCAACCAGGCATTCATGGAGCCTGGAAGGTGACTGGGGGGCTGCAAAACTTGAAATTACACCTGAATAAGTCATGCTGGCCTTACAAGCCAGCGCAGAGGGACCAGTTGATGTATTTAAATCTGCCCCCTACCTTTGGGGGGCTAGCATGACTAGGAATATTAATGTAGCGTTGACAGGCAGTATTCCATATTCCTGGGAGACATCTATTATCATACCAGTATATAAAAATTGGGTCAGAGCAGATCCCAAAATCTATTGCCCAATTTCACTCTTAGACTCCTCGATGAAGGTAATGAGTAGCGTCTTACTGTTAAGGCTGGAGGAATGGGCATCTGAACAATGGATTCTGACCCCGGTTCTGTATGGTTTTAGGAAATAGTTGGGGACTGTAGACCAATGTATTATTATTGAACTCCTAATTGGAAAATACACCAGGGCCAAATTGGGTACTTTATATTTATGCTTTCCAGACTAGTGTAGAGCTATTGATTTAGTAGACCATAATTTACTATGGGCTACACTGATATTTATGAGACCAATTGTGGGGTTTCTTTCACTTCTTTATGAGAAACTATCCAGTTAAGTTCTCTTCAGTTCTCAAGTGGAATGCATGCCAAACCTTAAAGACTGGCGAGGTATTCGCCAGGGCTGCTTATTGGCACCACTGTTGTTTTCACTTTTTATTAACTGGGTAATTAACTATCTGCATGCTCTGCATGCTGATGCTCCAGAGCTGCATGGCGTCAATACCAGTGCTGCTTTATGCAGACAACGCAGTGCTCCTAGCGAGAACACCAGTGGGCCTGCAAAGATTGATGAATGCTTTTGGCGAATATATGGCTTCCAAAAAATGGTCATTAATAAAACAAAAACATTCACCATGGTCTGTGGCCAAAAGCGGAAACCATGCAGAACTTATTTTATTGATAATACCCAATAGTCTCAGTGAATTCTTTTTGTTATTTGGGGTTTCTATTTGTGGGCAATGGCTCATGGTCACAGCATGTACTGAACACTAGAGCCAAAATGAGTAGGGTCTCCCAGGGGATTTTCAAGTTTGCCACTAAACTGGGTAACCGACCCTTTAGGGAAATGGTAGCTATATATAAAGCCAAGGGCGTGACTACTACTATGTATGGGGCTGGCCTTTGGGGCCATGCTAACGGCTATGCCAACAAACTGAGGAAACAAATTCATAAAACGGCTTTTATGACTGCCACTTTGTGAATCAAATACCATAGCTCATAATGAGGTTGGATTGCAGTTTTTAGAAGGTCACCTTTTGGTGAGACCCTTGTTATTATGGATATCACTCTGGGTTAAGGAAGAAACCAGCTTCTCTAGAACAATTTTTCTTGGCTGTCTAGCCTTGGACAAGGCCTTAAGTATACCCTGACTATCCTACATTAACTATTACCTTGGTAAATTGTTCAATCTGTCAATCTGTCAATGATGAGAACTAATCATCAGTAATATTCTATAAGTCTTTGGATAATTAGGAGGGGGATAACAATTACCTGTTAAATGTAACTAATATTCAGCACAGAGTTGTGCTGACAAGGCTGAGATGTGGTATTGTGCATCACCGTGTTACCTTCCCCCACAAGAGGCCCTGCCCCACTGATATATATTTTTGTTCCTGTGATGGACAGAACAAACAAAGTGCTATGCACTTTTTATTGTTCTGCAAACTGTACCGGAATCTTAGGTCTCTCTCCATTTGAAACTCATGTTTGTTGCCCAGAATATTAGATCTCATGAAGCTGCAATGAAATTCTTGGCGACGCTAGGTGGCCCCTTGATTTGTTACAATGTTGCACTCATTAAATTGAATGCCACTAAAATAAGAAATGCAAAAAGAACAATTGATGGACAGAATGCAGAACAATGTCATACATTCACCCCAGTACAGAGATCTCGGCCTAAAGCCATCGTTTTCTTGCTCACCATGCCATTCCAGTTTGGACCCAGCCATATGGAAATCAGTCTTGACCCTGCGCCCAATGGGAACAGTACAGCCCGAACTGCCAGGCCAGGCCCTCCCTGCACTGGAAACAAGCATCCTAAGACCGGTTTCGGGCTTTCAGCCATCATTAGCCAGGATAGCTTGACTCCAGTAGCATTGAGAGCCCCGGACTCATGTATGAGCATACCCGTCCCACTCGGAATGCCAAATGAAAAAAGAAAAATTGATGGACAGAATACAGAACAATGTCATACATTCACCCCAGTACAAAGATCTTGGGCTAAATCTGTCATTTTTTTGCTCACAATGCCATTCCAGTTTGGACCCAGCCATATGCAAATCAGTCTTGACCCTGCGCCCAATTTGAACAGTCTAGCCCGAACTGCCAGGCCAGGCCCTCCCTTGACTGGAAACAAGCATCCTAAGACCGGTTTTGGGCTTTCAGCCCTCATCAGCCAAGATAGCTTGGCTCCAGTGGCATAGAGAGCACGGTATTCACGTCTGAGCATACCTTTCGCACTCGGGGTGACGAATGCAAAAAGAATAATTGATGGACAGAATACAGAACAATGTCATACATTCACCCCAGTACAGAGATCTGGGCCTAAATCTGTCGTTTTTTTGCTCACCATGCCTTCCCCCATATGAGGTTCTGCCCCTCTGAATTATATTTTTGTCCCTGTGATGGACAGAACAAACAAAGCGCTATGCACTTTTTATTTTTCTGCAAACTGTACCTGAATCTTAGGTTTGAAACCCATGTTTGTTGCCCGGAATATTAGATCTCATAAAGCTGCTATGAAATACTTGGTGACACTAGGTGACCCCTTTATGTGTTACAATGTTGCACTCTTTATAGTGAATGCTATTAAAATAAGAAAAGCATTTTGCAATGGCTAGAGAACTGATATCTATATCGTTTTTACCATTTTAATCAGACTTATTCGGTTTCTTTTACCTAAAGTACTGTTGTTTACTAAAATAGATTAATTGCATATATTTTAGGAGACAATTGATTGTATTTTTTTTATATGCTATACAGTTGTAACAGAAAAGGGATTGTATACCTTATTGTGTTGTACGTACTAAATGAGTTTTGATTGATATGACCAGGGTTTTTATTGCTTGTATTTATATATTTATATGAGTTTTACGTATGCACTTTTATGGTTGTTTTTCCTTTCTACCGAATACAGTTTATCAATTAAATTGAATTGAGTGGCTATGTAAAAAAAATTTACTGCAATGCAGGTGCCCCTTCCTGCACAAAAACAATTCTCCTAATAATGCATGCACCCTTGCACCATAGTGCACGGCTGCCTGCATTGGTGCTAGATTGCCCTAGTGCACCAATGCATGGAAAGGTCAGGAATGGCCATATGATGGGAAATACGCCACATTCCTGCCCATTACCTTCCACGAAGCACAGCAAGATGGCTTGCTGTGTTATGCTGCGTGATAATATGCTAAATATGCCCCTTTGTTACTGCTGTGTACTTTATCTGAATATGTTTAAGTACACTTCCGGGCATATTACCAAGCAATAGCGATAATTATCGCTATTGCTTGGTTAGAGACAATATTTTACTGCTGTGCTGCGGCGATTTTTATTGCAGATAAACCTTGGTATTAGCAAGGTTTATCGCAAATGCGATAAAAAACGACCGCAATGCATGAATATCGCTGAAAAGTCCGCGATAATAATGCATTACCGAGCTAATGCTCTTAGCCATGTTATCCACCTCCCATTGGATAACATGGCTAAGAACTGCTCAGGGCAGGTGTTAGCTTTTGGAGATATTCGCGCTTAGCGCGAATATCTCCAAAAGTTGGTAATAGGAGATAGCGATGTTAGCGACTGTTTCCAGTCGCTAACATCTTGGCACGCCCACTTTGCATGTCATTAGTGATAAATATCACTGACATGCAAAGTGGGGCCCAAGATGTTCGCTATCTCCTACTAGCTGTCGTTAACTGGTGTTAGCGACAGCTAGGTAATAGGGAGATCATTTTATCTCCGCTTTCTTGGCTTTTAAAGCAAAAAAAGCGGAGATAAACCCCCTTGATAATATGCCCCTTCGTTTCTCTGTCTGTGGGACACATATAGGGAAGTCTGCTGGGGATACAGGTGTGCATCTTACAGGAAACACAAAGCCGAGGCACAGGTAGACAACTAGGGCCTTATTTATGAAGGCCTTGCGCCGCCGGTGCGCCACTTTTAAAATGGGAAAAAGTGACGCACCGGTGGCGCAAGGCCTTCATAAATAAGGCCTCTAGTGCGAGTATTGTTACAAATAACATAATACTATACAAACAATTAACTATAAAGTAGAGGGGATTTCCATCTCCCTTCCACAAATCAGTTACTGCCGAGGCACGTTCTGCAACATTTCTAACATTCCTGTACTATGTTGGCATAGACCGCTTCTATGCAGGGGCCACTAAGACTGTGTTCGGTTCTGGGGGAATTTTTTGTCAAATCACAAAAAACGTGTATAGCCACTTGTGTGACAAACGAAGAGTTTAATAAAAGTGCAGGTACACTGCTTAGCACGCAAAATTCCTTGAGACAGTAGTCTGGCAGTCACACGTAACAGAACCTTCGCTCTCACTGTCGAGGAAGGATTCTTGTTTGACATTTCACCCATTAAGACAACATTGTTGGCTATTCCCTGCTAAATAAATAAGAGGGCGGCACAAAGTGTTCTCTACTTTACAGGCCTAACTCTCAGGCCAAGCTTCTCACTTTGGGGAGAGACAGTCTAGTCTTATTTCACAGGACGAGATCAAATGTGAGCGTCAAAAGCAATACATCATATGCAAGCAAAGCCAGACAATATTGCCCATAGTCAACTTTGTCTGGGAGAATTTCAGTTTAATTCGCAAACTCAGCTTTTTCTCCAGTTCTACGCACAAAACCATAACAAAACATATTATAAACAAATAAAACCTTCACAAGCACACTAACAAAGATCAAGGATGGATAGGGGCTGGAGATAAAGGAATTCCACATGTTTCTTTTAACTCAATGTTTTAATGACTCGCATGTACACTCTTCCATTTAGCGTTTACATTTGCATCTGGTACACAGATCGCTTTGAGTCATCATATAAACATCTTGATAAATATCTGGGACCACGAGTGCTCAATGAAAACATCTTTTCACAGTTGATCGTTTTGAGTGAGATAAGCAGGGGTTATCCACGGGCCTTGAAGAATCCCGCATGGTTACAGCTGTCGTACATGTCATGTGTTCAAGAAGTGGAATGATAGTTGTACGTACAGCCCTGAGAGGGCATTCTGCTTCAGGTCATGTGTTTGAGATGCGGAGTGGTGGTTACATGTACAGCCCTGAGAGGGCACTATATTTCAGGTCATGTGTTCGAGACATGGAGTGGTAGGTGTATGTATAGCCCTGAGAGGGCACTCTCCTGCAGGTCATTTGTTCAAATGGTGGGGTGATAGTTGTATGTACAGCCCTGAGAGGGCACTCTCCTTCAGGTCATGTGTTTGAATGTTGGAGTGGCAGTTGTATGTACAGCCCTGAGAGGGCACTCTCCTGCAGGACATGTGTTTGAATGGTGGGGTGGTAGGTGTATGTACAGCCCTGAGAGGGGACTCTCCTTCGGGTCCTATGTTTGAATGTTGGAGTGGTGGGTGTTTGTACAGCCCATGTTGGATAGGCCCTCTGCAGGTTTATGTGCTTGGGCTCTGGTGTGGTAGTTGCATGCACAGCTCTGGGAGTGCAATCTCCTGAGGGTCATATGTTCGAACTGAGAAGTGGTAGTTGTATAAACAGCTTTAGGAGGACATCCTCCTGCCGATCATTTGTCCAAGCTGTTGCATGGTAGTTGTAAGCATAGCTTTGAGAAGACACTTTCCTGCAGGTCATATTTTGGAGACTTGAAGTGGTGGTGGTATGTACAGCCCTGGGCTAGCAATCTCCTACAGGTCAGGTGTTCGAGCTGTTGAGTAGTAGTTTTATATACAGCTCGAGGAAGAAACTCTCCAGCACATCTTGTGTTTGAGACCTGGAGTAGTAGTTAATTGTACAGCTCTGGGATAGGTATTCTCAGCAGGTTTATGTGTTTGAGCTGTGGACTGGTAGTTGTATGTACTGCTCTGGGAAGGCACAATCATGTAGGTCATGTGTTCGAGCCATGGACTGGTAGCTGTCAGCTATTCATCAGGGTCCTTAAACTAAAGGATTATTTTTCAAACAGATCTCACAACCTAGGGGGGACACCTAGTGATGATTGCCCTGGTACTCATACTATTCGTGATGTTCGTGACGTACATTGTTTATTGACCCTTGACAATGAGGAGGACCAAGACATTACCTCTGTTCTTAGAGATCTTGAAATTCCCTAAAATGTAAATGTTGACAATGGACATCGTCCTAAATCCAAGTTTATACCCATGCATTCCTAATATCATAACATCTATACTTTCTATGGAAAAGTTACGGAAGATCTATATGGCTTAGAAACTCCTAACAAGTTTACCTCTAGAGTTCCCCATAACATCACAGCTTCAGAAAGGATGGCCCTTAGAAGACTCAATAAGGACCCCAATATTGTAATCAGAGAGTCTGATAAAGGGGGGAATGTGGTTGTGATGAACCACACTGACTATATATAATCCTGTTCTGATTATTACCACCATCTGTAGATCTGGTGGTCGAAGATTCGCCTTCCTCGGCCCCAAATTCTGGAACTCCCTCCCCCTCCCAGTTAGGATCTCTGGCACTCTCATCCAATTCCGCAAATCACTAAAAACCTGGCTCTTTCCACAAACTAGCTAAATTTCCTCTGTTTCTTCTTAGCACCCTATCAGCGCCATGATACCCACGGTGACAGTGCGCTTTACAAGCACCCCCTTAACATAACATAACCATGATTAATGCTAAGTTAACAGAATGGAAGGAAATTGGCCTTCTGACAGAGGATGAATGTAGGTACCTGTGGGTAGACTGTCCGACCTTTCCTTGCATTTATGTCTTACCGTAAGATACACAAGGGCTGGCAGTTTCCCCCAAGTAGACCCATTATTTCTGGCACAGGATCGCCAAATGAAATTTGTCCCAATACGTGAACTTGAGACCTCAGAAACACATCCCTAATTTACCATTCTATATTTGGGACAGTAAAGAAATTCTCATGAAGTTTAAGGATTTCGATTGGTCTGAGGACCTCATGTTTGTTACCCTCGATGTAGAGAGTCTCTACACATGCATAGATAAGAACTTCGGGATCAAAGCGGTTCAATCTTTTCTGGATAGGGAGGACGAAGAACTATTTAATTACAATGAAATGATTGTCGCCATGATTGACATTATTCTATCTAACAACTTTTTTCAGTTTTGACAACTGCTGGTTCCAGCAGGTGCATGGTACTGCAATAGGCTCCAAGTTTGCTCCCTATTACGCCTGCCTCTTTATGGGGTGGTTTGAGAGGGAGCACGCTTGGGACAGAGGTGCCTCCCCCTGGAATATTTACATTGTATACTGGGAAAGGTGCATCGATGATGTCATCTGTTTGTGGTCCAGTGGAACTGTTACATCAATACCTGACCTTCCTAAATGACAACATCTATAATGTGAAGTTTACAATTATGTATGACATGGAATGTATCAACTTCCTTGACATACAGTTTTACATTCAACAGGGTCAGATACATAGTACCCTTTTTAGGAAGGAGACCTCTTGCAATTCTGTATTGCATGCAACGAGTGCACACCCCAGCTCTGTAAAAAACAACATACCCTTTGGCGAGATGACAAGGATTTGGCAGACTTGTAGTGAGGAAGAGAATTTCCAAACCAACATCAGGGACTTGAAAAATAGGTTCGCCAAGAGGGGATATACACAGAGCGTCCTTGACAAAGCTGAACTAAGGGCCCGTAATTTGAATAGGAATGATACACTTAAGGACAAGCCTATCTCTGATAGAGCCAATTCAAAAGTGAGATTTATAACCCAATAGACAGTATATAATGGCGCCATCCTTAACATCTTCCGTAGGCATTGGCACCTATTGACTGATATTCCGGGACTCAAGGACTCTATTGAGAACAAACCAACCATTACATACAGGAGGGGGGTATCTATAAAAAACTCTCTCTGTCCTAGCTATGTGACTACACCTAAACAACACACACATGTCTACTGGTAAAACCAAAGGGCTTTTAAGTATGTGGAACTGTAGTGAGGGCTGAGCCCTCCTTGCGCACATTGCTATGTTAGCATAGGCTTATTACAAGTTTAAACGCCATTTTACCTTTTTGCTTCTTTTACACACGACACTATATGTAACTGTTGTTGTAAGTTAGGCTGCGCAAATTGCTTCACATGAGAATGGCTTGTTTTCAATGTCAGCTCGACTTACAGCTCGACCTTAGTCTGCACAGTGAGTGCTGAAGCCTCCAAGGTTATCAAAACAATGTTAGGTGTTGTTTGGGCTCATCGTCTCATGCACTAGACATAACATGCACGCAGTTGAAGCTAGCTGAAATCCTGACATCTTTAATATCACACTGCATGCATTATTTAGACACTCTGAAGGAAGCCAGTTTCCAGAGAGACAGAGAGCTATTGCAGATCCTGATGTGATTCACTTGTACTGATCTTGGAGGTATGGGGTCCCCTATTCAAGCCTAAGAGACCTTCTATATTTTATAAACATAGTTCCTAGCTAGGGAGGATGGTGTACTAGGTGCTATATAACCTGTTCCCACCATCATTATACTATGATTTCTCCTTTTGTGTTTTATGGAGTTGTAACAATGCTGATCGTATTATTTTTAATCATATGTCTGCTTATGCTCGCACAAATACTGCATCTTAGAGCACGTCGTTAAAATAAATATTTTAAACTTTATTGTGTCTCTTTCTTTACCCATGTTGTGGACTGATATGAGAATATAATGAAAGAGTGTTCTTGATTCCCACCATTCCTGAGAGTAACCTAAGTTGCATGTTCTGGGTTGTCGAATCATTGGTACCTTTGCTATAGGATGAAGAGCTAATGTGACACTGATACTAGTCGATTAGGGGTTCTAGGTACTGAGGTGAGTTTTTGGTCCACCACAATTCACTGATGTTCTGGGTCTATGTGCATAGTTCTGTGTCTGAGCAGAATACCTGCAACAGAACGTGCAATGTATGCCCTTTTGGTAGAAATAAGACCCTAGATTTTTGTTACAATACATCAAAAAGATTGAATATAGGCCTTTTTTGAACTGTAATACCACACATGTGGTCTATATTTTGGGCTGCAGGTGTGGTAACATTTATGTGGTAGCAACATTCGCTGCCTCAAGTTGAGAATACAGGAACAACGGCGGGCCATTAAATCTAAGGACGACAGGTATCCAATTACAAATCACTATTCTAGTGAACATCCAGATGGTTTGACATTTTGGTTCCATGCAATAGACCATGTACCAGTACAAACGAGAGGAGGTAACAGGGACCTGTTACTTAGAAAGATGGAGTCAAGATGGATTTGCCGATTGAGGGCTATCCGTCTGGGGCATAACACCGATGGGGAAATGCATTACTTTTCATAGACACGTTTGAAACACACTTCTTGGCCTGAGATGGTTGGAAATGTTTTGTATTAGGTGCAATTAAAATGATGGTGAAGTTTCTGTACTTATGAAATATGTGTTGTGCACATGTGTTATCATTGAGATTGCAATTATGAAATACGTGCTATAGTATATATGTGTTACCACCTGGACTATCAGATACTATCGACCATTATCCATTTTTCCAACTCTTGGGTTAGGTCTACAGCTTTTCCTCCTGCCTATCTCTTGCTGTTTCTTATTGTGAACAGAATACTAGAAGAATAACTATACCTTACTTATTCCTCTTTGGTGTCCTTGCACATCTGTTCTGAAGTACTGTACGGCTCAAGTATAACTTTGAATTCGCAGGCCTTCGAGTGGAATAGATTATGTACAAACTGATCTACTTCTTGTAGATAATATTAAATGGGATTGCTCTATTCCCTTTTCTATTGTGGCTGGAATGATGGACATCGTCCTGTTCGGATATTTTAATTACATATTTTTTATGGTTACCCTTATTGTCTGCTTTGTAGTTTTTTAACTTTTCAAACAGGCTTTCTATATAGTCCTCCGCTTTTTTCAAATTAATGTTTTCTTTGTTTGGGTATTTTATTTTAGGCGGAGTCGCGTTGTGGTCTTAGAAATGTGGGCATGATACATCTATGTCACGTTATAAAGATACTTTGAAGATGGCCCTACGCAGTGGTGACTATACCTCAGAAGGAGTAGTTCATGCAATTTAAAATATAAGGTATTTTTCTCTACTGTGGTGTATACTATTTGGCACACAAAAGAGCCTTGGTGAATTCTTACTTTAAAACCTTTGTACTTTGAACATTTGATTGCTTTAAAAAAAAATGTATATATATATAATTTTGTTTTTTTCATTAAATGGTTAATAATTTGCTATGTACAAATTTACCATTGTACTTCCGGGCAAATACATGTGACTAATGAGTTTGTGAAGTGGGGTGAACTACCGGCCGTGTAGGATTTATTTAAAGCTGGCCCAATAGAGCGTTGGTGAATCCCGAATTTGAAATATAAGTACTTTGAATTACTGATCTTAGTGTGAATGACCCCTTTTTAGGTCTCGCTGGCGTTGCAGCGCGAAGCGCTGCCGCCAATGAGACTTATTGTCGCCGTGCTTCCTCCCAAGGGAGACAGAGCTGTGCACGAGCCGATCCAGACCTGGGCACGAGCCGACTCAGGTCTGTGAACGCGCTTTAAAGTGGAGCAGCTTGTTTGCCGTATGTGACGCACACGGAGGGCGGGAGGCCGCAGCCTTTGCTCGCAGCCATCTCTGGTCCTTGATCCGCGAGCAGAGGGGCTTTGGCTCCGACGAACCGGCAGAAGTGTGTGCTGCTATCTGCCGGGGCTTCATAGAGTGCGACCGAGCTATGTGGAAGAAGCTACGTGAGTACACCAGACATTATCCCTACACCTACCCTGGCGTTGAACGACTGCATTTGGTTGACTGCATCTCCTTTACTGATCTAGTGTGTGTGTTTTTTTTTTCGATCTACAAATAATAATGGGGCATTTCGCTGGAACTTTTAACAGTTACCGAGGCACAAAGGGTACTATTCATATCTAAAAGCATAAATATATTCACATCTAAAAGCAGATACAAACTCCCTTCTCGCACTCATGAAAATGCATATTTTCTAAATTCGTAACAGTTCCTATAAATTAAAAGAAGTGAAACATGCGATTATTAAATAGGTATAACTTGCATTTGAAAGTGAGAAATGGAGGAAGCGTTTTTCTTTTGGATTTTAATACAACAAATCTGTTTCTAGAATTAGCTTAAAGTTGAATAGTGGCAGCACTGGAAGGGCAATCTTTCTGAGAGCATTCCTTGCTCTGAGTCTTATTCTCCCCTTGCCTCACAAAACACAAGCATTTGCAATGCAATAGGTCTCGCATTTATTCGAGTGTAAGCTATTGGCATTGTAAATGACAATGCCTTTTATTTATGGTTTAAAAACAAAAATTAAAGGCAATGTCAATAGCTCAATCTCGTGTAAATGCGAGACCTATTGCATTGCAAATGCTTGTTTTAACATGGTGAGTAACGTATTTTGGTCACAGGTTTCCTTATGAATTACTGTTCCAACATGACACCCGTGCGCTTCAGTAAACACACGTGACTAATGACTCGGTCATGTGAGGCAGACTACGGGGCAGAAACTCTTTCCTTAAGGCCAGCGCAACATGGCACGTCTTCTTGACAGTTCGGATACGGGACAACTAGTGCGAGCGTCAACATTGACGAGGTGAGAGTTCGGGAGCGGTGGGGGGTTGTCAAGCTTCCCAGTGCGTGCAGCTTTTGACACAGGGATCGACACTAGGTCCCCGTGTTGTGCTAGGTGGTGCCCATACACGCATGCTGATTAAAGTTTTCTTTGTATATGATCCAGGATGGGATCTCTTTTTATAGTAATCTTTAGTAGCGTCGTGTGGTTCCTAGCACATATGGCTATACGGGCCATGAGGATTTGTCTCCACCTTCGCTGTCATGAAAATATGGGCCATGTACCCAGGAGGAATAATTTGTTGTATATTACCTTGTCATTTCGATATGCTTATTATGTCGCATGACTGAAATGATGGGTGCATTCTGGCAAAGGGTGATGGTTTTTTTATATTGTGAGACCCGAATTTGTTAGATATATCACATGCATGACTGCTGTTAATTTGAAAGCAATGGGGGGCATCATTAAAGCATATATTTTCTCTCTTCAGGACTATTGGCCGCTACCTTGTCCTTCGGATTTTCTTAAATTTTGATGAGATTAGTGAAGGTGAATACGAATACAACGTTTTTTGCCTCACCTCACTATGTTCTTGCCCATTTCGAAATTAAGTCTTGTCTTCTGGTTAGGACTAGTGTTATTGGTGGCAGCAGTCAGTTTGGGTGAACTATATATATTTTTAATAACAGTGGCAATTAAAATGTACAAGTAATTGGTGGCATTGTCTGATATCAGACGTTCTCCTTACGGTTAGGACCTGGTTTGTATCCTCCAAACTAAATGATCTATTTGGAAGTCTGTGGGACGTTGAAAATGACTTATGATTTTTGGTAAGTTTTGCTCTAGTGTGTGACTTATACCAGGCCCTGGGAGGGTATGAGTATAGCATATGAATATCTATCTGGGGTTTCCCTTTAACTAGATTGGATTGACAGTCATAATATTTGTTGGCATTGTGTCGTTTGCTCTTTAATTAGAACTTTGGCATTTCCTCTAATCAGAATCCAAGTCTTTAAGGAATACGATATATATAACAAAAAAACTTTTGGAATCTATTGACTGTCGGACACTGATTGAGTGAACTAAGACAGACATTTCTGGTGAGACTATTTTGTGGTCTTTTTCTGTATACTGTGTTGTGTATCTACTTATTGGATCTAAAGAGGAACAATCTCTCCTCTCTGCGCCCTTTCTTCTTCCGCTTTCCTTTATTCTTGACTATATTCCGTTTTTTTCCCTTTGTTGGTATATTGGTCTTATCATTAAACACGGTTTTGTTACTTTGCACGCTCGGAGTATTTCTTCTATATAATTTTCCTTTTACTATGGGTTTTTGGACTTTTCCAAGGCCTCTATATTTATGGTTTGGGATGAAAGATCATTTTTTGAACTTCCTAGCGAGTATGTGGTATGAATTTGATCAGAAAACAACTTTTATTGATGTCTATGGATTAGATTTATTGTATGACTATGTATCCATTGTCTCTCCTTTTTCGTTGTTTATAGCACTTTTTTGTGTGGATCACGGAATGTTTTTGACTTTTTTGCTTTCTTGTTTTGCCGTTCTTTCAATGTTACAAATTCACATGTCTTATATGTTGTTACACTTAACAATATATATGTTGTTCATATATGTTAATGTGTTGTTTTATGTATTAGGTACTTAGTATGTTTTTATTTGTGTACTTTTTCAGCCCAGAAGAAGTTCCATTCAGAATGAAACGCGTTGGCTGATGTCCGAATTTTAAACTGAAATATTTGAATAAAGAATATATTTTGGAATACATTTGGAATTATCTGACTTCATCCTGGTGCACCGTCCTTCTGCTTATGAAGCTCTGGGTAGGCATTTTACTGCAGGTCATGTGTTCTAGCTGTGGAGTGGTAGGTCTATGTCCAGCTTTAAGAGGACACTATCCTGCAGGTCATGTGTATAAACTGTGTAATGATAGTTGTGTATAGCTCTGGGAGGGCGCCATCCTGCAGATCATTTGTTCAAGCTGTGGAATGGCAGTTGTAAGCATAGCTTTGAGAAGACACTTTCCTGCAGGTCATAATTTGGAGACGTGGAGTGGTGGTATGTACAGCTCTGGGCTAGCAATCTCCTACAGGTCAGGTGTATGTAGAGCTCGAGGAAGACACTCTCCAGCACATCATGTGTTTTAGACGTGGAGTAGTAGTTAATTGTACAGCTCTGGGATAGGTATTCTCAGCAGATTTATGTTTTTGAGCTGTGGACTGGTAGTTGTATGAACAACTATGGGAGGGCACTATCATGTAAGTCATGTGTTTGAGCCATGGACTGGTAGCTGTATGTATAGATTTTGGAAGGCACCATCCTGCAGGTCATGTGTTTGAGTTGCAGAATGGTAGTGCATAGCTTGGGAAGGACACTTTGCAGCAGGTCATAAGTTTGGGATGTGGAGAGGTAGTGATATGTACAGCTCTGGGAGGGCACTTTAATGCAGATCATGTGTTCTAGCTGTGGAGTGGTAGTTCTATGTTCAGCTCTAGGAGGACACTCTCCTGCAGGTCATGTGTATGAGCTGTGTAGTGATAGTTGTGTACAGCTCTGGGAAGGCACCATCCTGCAGGTCATTTGTTCGATGTGTGGAATGGTAGTTGTACGCATAACTTTGGCAGGACAATCTCCTGTAAGTCATGTGTTTGAGACATAGAGTGGTAATTGTATGTACAACTCTGGAAAGGAATTCTCCTGCAAGTCATATATTGTGGAGATCGGTAGTTGTAGGAATAGATTTGGGAGAGAACTTACCTGCAGGCCATGTGTTTGGGCTTTAGAGTGGTAGTTGCATGCATAGCTTTGGGAGACCACTCTCCTTCAAGTCATGTGTAGGAAGGAGCTGTGGATCGGTAGCTGTATACAGCTATGGGACAGGCACTCTCCTGCGCATCATGTCTTAGAGACGTGGAGTCCTAGGTTATTACGCAGTTCTGGCAGGGAACGCTCCTGCAGGTCATGACTTGTGTTTGTGCTGTCGAGTATGCACAGCTCTGGGAGGGCACTCACCTGCAGGTCATGTGTTTGAGATGCTGATTAGTAGTTTCATGCATACCTTTGGCAGGGCACACTCCTGCAGGTCATGAGTTCGGATTGTGGAATGAGAGTTTTTTAATTGTTTTTGGAGGGCATTTCCCTGCATGTCATGTGTTCAAGATATGGCGTGATAGTTGTATGTACAGCTTTGTGGGGGCACTCTCTTGAAGGCTATGTGTTTGAGACATGGAGTGGTAGATGTATGTACAGTTCTGGAGGGAATGCTCCTTCCGGTCCTTAAGCTATGGAGTATGTACAGTTATGAGAAGGCTCTCTCCTATAGGTCATATGGTTGAGTTGTGGAGTGATAAATAATTATATATATATGTTATGTTATGTTATAGAGACTTAAAAAGTGCTCTTCTACCTTAGATTGTCTCTGCCCTAGGCCTGTTGCTACACAACTGAGACGCGCATAACTGCAAAAAAGGCAAGTCTTACATACAGTTCCATGGGAGCACTCTACTGCAGGTCATTTGTTTGAGCTGTGGAGCGATGGCTATATGCACAGCTCCATGGGAGCACTCTCCTGCAGGTAACGTGTTCGAGCTGTGGAGTGATATTTATATGTACAGCTCCATGGGGGCACTCACCTGCAGGTCATATGTTCAGGCTATACATACAGTTCCACGGAAGCACTCCACTGCAGGTTATTTGTTTGAGCTGTGGAGCAATGGCTTTATGCACAGCTCCATGGGAGCACTCTCGAGCAGGTAACGTCTTCGAGCTCAGGAGTGATATTTAATATGTACAGATCCATGGGGGCACTCACCTGCAGGTCATTTGTTCGAGCTGTGGGGTGATAGTTATTTTGCAGCTCTTTGGGGGTCACTCTCCTGCAGGTCATGTGTTTGAGCTGTGGCATAGTAGTTGTATGTGCAGGTCCATGGGGGCACTCATCTGCAGGTCATGTATTCAAGCTGTGGAGTGATAGTTATATGTACAGCTCTGTGGGGGCACTCTCTGGCAGGTCATGTGTTTGAGCTGTGGAGTCATAGTTATATGTACAGCTCCATGGAGCACTAACTTGCAGGTCATGTGTTTGAGCTGTGGAGTGATGGTTATATGTGCAGCTCCATGGGGCACTCACCTGCAGGTCATGTTTTCTAGCTATGGAGTGATAGTTATATGTACAGCTCTGTGGGGGCACTCTCTGGCAGGTCATGTGTTTGAGCTGTGGAGTCATAGTTATATGTACCGCTCCATGGGAGCACTCACCTGGAGGTCATGTGTTCGAGCTGTAGAGTGATACTTATATGTAGAGCTCTGTGGGGTCACTCTTCTGCAGGTCATGTGTTCAAGCGATGGCATTTTAGTATTATGTACAGGTCCGTTGGGGCACTCATCTGCAGGTCATGTGTTCAAGCGGTGCAGTGCTAGTTATATGCACAGCTCCATGGGGGCACTCACCCGCAGGTCATGTGTTCGAGCTGTGGAGTCATAGTTATATGTACAACTCCATGGGGACACTGACCTGCAAGTCATGTGTTCGAGCTGTGGAGTAATAGTTACATGCACAGATCTATGGGGTACTCTCCCGCAGGTCATGTGTTTGAACTGTGGAGTCATAGTTATATGCACAGCTCAAAGGGAGCACTCACCTGCAGGTCATGTGTTCAAGCTGCGGAGTCATAGTTATAAGTTCAGCTCCATGGAAGCACTCACATGCAGGTCATGTGTTAGAGCTGTGGAGCGATAGTTATAGGTAAAGCTTTGTGGGGTCACTCTCCTGCAGGTCATGTGTTCCAGCTATGGCATAGTAGTTGCATGTACAGGTCTGTGGGGGCAGTCTCCTGCAGGTCATGTGTTCGAGCTCTGGAGTGATAGTTATATGCACATCTCCATGGGGGCACTGCCCTGCAGGTCATGTATTCGAGCTGTGGAGTCAGTTATATGCACAGCTCCATGGGAGTGCTCACCTGCAGGTCATGTGTTCGAGCTGTGGAGTCATAGTTATATGTTCAGCTCCATGGGAGCACTCACATGCAGGTCATGTGTTCGAGCTGTGGAGTGATAGTTATATGTACATCTCTGTGGGGTCACTCTCCTGCAGGTCATCTGTTCCAGCTATGGCATAGTAGTTGTATGTACAGGTCCGTGGGGGCACTCATCTGCAGGTCATGTGTTCAAGCTGTGGACTGATAGTTATATGCACAGCTCCATTGTAGTGTAGTTCCTATTTTCCCAATAGGCTCTGCGCATTGGAGTAATAAATCCTATAGATTAGACGTAGGACTGAAGTCGACTAGGTCTCTATCGAATGTATTAAACTTAATAGTGAGTGCCAGCTAGCTCAGAGGTCACTAGAAACTTTTTCGAATACACAAGAAGGGATTAGTTTCTGACAACTACATAAACATGACAACTTTGTTTCCCAAGAATAAGAATTGTATCTCTAGGGTCGTGGAAACAATAGATAAGAATTTCACTCAGTCAATCGTGCATGCTTTGTTTCGACAGAGGTACAGAGAAATAGAGAGACGGTTTTATTGAACAGTCTTCTTTTCCATGCAAGTAAAGTGAACTGCTACAATCGCAATGCAGGCTGCAACGTATAGTGCGGACAGCTAGAACAATGGTATGAAATAATGCTGTAAAAGCATTGTATGGTTTCTAAGCCATATAAAAATACATACATAAATAACAATGATTAAAAATACTCAACTGGTGCTTCTAAAATACGCCTACCCCAATGTACCCAACCTAAGTCTAGTACGCGGGAGGGAGTAAGTATTGTGCAGCATAGTTTTTTTTTTTTGCCAAGAATCTATTCAAGATTTCTCTTAGGTTCTAATCAGCTCCATACCTTCGTTTAGAATGAAGGAGGTCTGGTATCTCTTGTCTTGGGACTCAATCTCCCAACACCCCGCAAGAGGAGCTTGGAAACACTGGAGCTGGATTCTTGGCGAGAGAAAGGACAGCTTCTCGATCAGTGCGTCAGCTGGAGGGGCGGTTTACTTCGGCACTTGCTGTAGCAAGCTGCGTCGTGCAAGTAGATAGTCGAACTGCTCCGAACCACCGTGTCTTGCTAGAGTAAGTGAAGGCATATTTATATCTTGAAGGTGTCTAGTTTGACGTAAAGTCGGGCATAATAACGTCAGGAAAGAACCCCAAGCGAATAGTAGTTCTTTGTAAAGTACATGAGTTCTTGGACAAATCAATATTCAAGCAAGGGGAGGTCCCTGACTGCTTGTGCCGATTTTCCAAGAAATCGTTGTGATGTTTTGGTACGGGTGGAAGTAGCCATGCCTGTATTTGGACTGCAGGGGCTATGTCTAAATAAGGGAATGATTTCTATGCCTATATTAGGGCAATGTGAATTGTACCTATATAAAGGCATGAATCGGGAAAATTCACTTGGATCCTAAAATGCCACACAACACCATGGGGGCACTCACCTGCAGGTCATGTGCTCGAGCTGTGGAGTCATAGTTATATGTACAGCTCCATGGGTTGGACTGACCTACAGGTCATGTGTTCGAGCTGTTGGGTCATAGTTATATGCACAGCTCCATGGGGGCACTCACCTGCAGGTTATGTGTTCGGGCTGTGGAGTGATAGTTATATGTACAGCATTATGGAGTCAACCTCCTGCAGGTCATGCGTTCGGGCTGTACATACAGTTCCATGGAAGCACTCTACTTCAGGTTATTTGTTTGAGCTGTGGAGTGATGGCTATATATGCACTGCTCCATGGGAGCACTCTCCTGCAGGTCATGTGTTCGAGCTGTGGAGTCATAGTTATATGCACAGCTCCATGGGAGTACTCACCTGCAGGTCATGTGTTCGAGCTGTGGAGTGATAGTTATATGTACAGCTTTGTGGAGTCAATCTCCTGCATGTCATGTGTTCAGGCTGTACATACAGTTCCATGGAAGCACTCTTCTTCAGGGTATTTGTTTGAGCTGTGGAGCAATGGCTATATATGCACAGCTCCATGGGAGCACTCTCCTGCAGGTCATGTGTTCGAGCTGTGGAGTAATAGTTATATGCACGGCTCCATGGGAGCACTCAGCTGCAGGTTATGTGTTTGAGCTGTGGAGTGATAGTTATATGTACAGCTCTGTGGAATCATTCTCCTGCAGGTCATGTGTTCGGGCTGTACATACAGTTCCATGGAAGCACTCTACTTCATTTTATTTGTTTGAGCTATGGAGCGATGGCTATATGCACAACTCCATTGGAGCACTCTCCAGCAGTTCATGTGTTCGAGCTGTGGAGTGATACTTATATGTACAGCTCTGTGGGGTCACTCTCCTGCAGGTCATGTGTTCCAGCTATGGCATAGTAGTTGTATGTACTGGTCTGTGGGGGCACTCTCCCACAGATTATGTGTTCCAGCTATGGCATAGTAGTTTTATGTGCTGGTCAGTGGGGGCACTCTCCTGCAGATCATGTAATCGAGCTGTACATACAGTTCCATGAAGCAGTCGACTTCAGGTTATTAGTGTGAGCTGTGGAGCGATGGCTATATGCACAGCTCCATTCGAGCACTCTCCTGCAGTTCATTTTTTTTAAATATTATTTTTATTATAATTTTGTTAAAACAACATACAATCGTCTTCTATATGTGTCTCATAATGGAATATCCTATTGGTCCAAATGTCCAGCACAGTAGTTTACAATACAATATGAACATGGTACATGTGCAGTTCAACCATCATATCACCTCAGTGGGGTAACTGCATAGGGGCTTCAGCCCCCCCTCATCTACCCCTAAATCTTCTGAAATAT
Source organism: Lissotriton helveticus (assembly GCF_964261635.1). Taxonomy (NCBI): domain Eukaryota; kingdom Metazoa; phylum Chordata; class Amphibia; order Caudata; family Salamandridae; genus Lissotriton; species Lissotriton helveticus. Next base: position 1,889,043,578 of record NC_136059.1, on the reverse strand, counting down.
ACAATTGCTCAGGAGGGAGAAACGAACAAGGCCACCAAGGAATTGACATCCCCCCCTCCCACAGCCCCAAACCCGAACACCAACGTCAATGGCAACGAACCAGGAGGCCGCCAAGTCTGTAGATTTAGAAACCAGAACCCCCTACCCCTCAAGCGCATGCAACATCAAATCCTCCTCACTCCACGTCTGTGGTGATCAAATCTCCGTACCCAATTCAGCAGTCTCTCTAGCAATGAGATAACATGTGAGGGGGGCCCAGATGTCATTCGGCCTGGAAGCCACCAGTAACAGTTCCGCATAAGTGGCAAGTCGTTCTTGACAAGTAATTAAATCATCAAGCCATGTCTTAAATTTAGGCACCCGGCCCCTCCCCCATCTGTAGGCCACCCTTCGTTTTAACATGAGAAGAGCCATAGCTACAAACCGCCTGTGTTCTGCATTCCCCAGAGTAACAAACCCCAACAATGCCATTAAGGGGTCCGGCACCAGTGTCTCATCTATCATGTGCTGCAGTGCCTCAAAAACCTCATTACAATATGCCCGAATGCTCGGACAGTCCCATGCCAGATGCAAGAAATCCGCCCCAGGGGCGCGACATCTGCCACAGCGATCATTTTCCCTCAGCTTAAATCTGTGCAACTTAGCAGGTGTATAATATAATCTATGTAGGAACTTATAATGTATGATGCGGAGTCTTGCTGCTCGCTGAAACCCTCTCAGTGTGCAGGCAGCAGGTCTCCCATTGTGAGTCTGTCAAATGTCTCCCTAATTCTGCGCCCCATTTCAGTCGCGCCTGATCTGCAGATCTCTCTGTTTGCACATGTACTATGTTGTAGATCAGTGAAACTAGGTGCATGGGTTTGGGCCTTTCCAGTACCGCATGCAATGGCATCAGTTGTGCTGGCTCGTCCGGAAACGCTAGTGTGATAGCTTTCACCCCCTGCCTTAATCTTATATATGGAAACACATCTAACGGCATCTGCATCTCTTCCGGACACATATGTGCTAGAGCACGGAACACACTGTCCTGGTACATATCCCCCAATTAACCAGTCCATACTTGCCCTTTAATTTCCTAAATACCTCCTCTTGCAGTAGCGGGATATCTGGGTGATAGGTGAGGGGCATCAGTGGTGAATAGGCCCATGGCACTCCCAACTTTTCCGTGATCTTGTGCCACGCCTTAATTGAATTATAAAGTGCGTTCGGTTGACTTTCTCTGGGACCGATCTTGCTGTATATTGCCCCATCTAGTGGGACAGGGTGGGCCAGCCAATGTTCAGCCGCTACTTGTGGCATGTAGCGAGGTTGTTTAATCCAAAACCACATGAAGTGTGCCTGTGCCACTGTATAGTATAACTCCAAATCCGGTATCCCGAATCCCCCTTGGGAATAACGTCTAGTTAACACTTCCCATTGTAGTTGAGGTAGTTTACCTCCCCACACTAGGCGTATTAATTCAGATTTCAGGGTTTTGAAGAAGTAGGAGGCCGTGTAGTAGGGTATATTCAGAAATAACTATAGCACTTGCGGGAGTATCACCATTTTAATTAATGAAGCGCGTCCTGCCATAGACAAGGGAAGCGCCACCCATCTCGTCACACAGTCTCCGATCTTGAACAGAACAGTCCCATAGTTTGCTCTCATCAATTCCTCCCTATTCCTTGTAACTTTGACTCCCGAGTATTTAAGCTCATCAGCACACCATTCCTAGGGGTAGTCCATTTCAAAATGTTCCACCGCCGCCGTGAGTGGGAAAAATCTAGATTTATTCCAGTTAATCTGTATACCAGACATCCTTCCACAGACTATGAATTCCCGGAGTACCGGGTTCAAATTCTGACGTGGGTCACCGATATATAAGGTGATATCATCCGCATACAATGAGATGAGTATCTGGCGCTGAAAGCACCGCAAAGCCTTATCATTATGACTCTGCCTCAATTTTGCCGCAAGAGGTTCCACCGCCAGTGCAAATAGTCGTGGTGATAGGGGACACCCCTTTCTGGTCCCCCTGGTTATCTCAAACGTTTGGGAAGTTTGTCCATTGATCAAAACCTTGGCTATCGGTTTGGTATAAAGTAGTTCAATCCAGGCTAGAAACAAGGGGGGAAGCCCATCAGCTTCATCACCCCGAATAGGTATCCCCATTCAAGCGAATCAAACGCCTTAGTAGCATCCAAAAAAATAGAGGCCATAGGGAGGTCAGGGGAGGTGGTGTGCAGGATCGCGAATAGCCTCCTTAAGTTATGAGAGGTGGCCCTGCCAGGCACAAACCCCGACTGGTCTGGGAGGATCGAATGTTCCATCAACAGACTCAATCTTGCTGCTATCAGCTTAGCTAAAATTTTCGCATGACAGTTGTGCATTGAAAGTGGCCTATAGGAGTCACAAAGGCCAAGGGGTTTGCCGGGCTTTGGCAATGATATTATCAGCGCCCCCCTCATCGACCGCGGCAAGAACCCCACCTCCAACGTGTCCTCATAAACTTCCCGAAGCACCGGAGCCATGATGTCTATATATGTTTTATAGAAGTTCGCTGGAATTCCATCGGTGCCCGTGGCCTTGCCCGATTGCATGCTCATAACGGCTTCCCGTACCTCATCCAGCTCGAAGGGCGCACATAAGAAAGTCCAACCCAATGCCACATCCCCTAGGAAGTCGTCTAGCTGCTCAACTGAGGCGCCCGTTGTGGTATGGAGAGCACTATAATGTTCCAAGAACATTCCAAGTATATTGTGCGTGTCTCGATGAGTGACGCCCCCCGAATCCGGTATTTCCGTGACAGCGTTAGCACATCGTGTTTTTTTCTTCTTTTGCGCCAGTATTTTTCCAGGCCTGTCTCCTTCTCCATAATTTCTGGCCACCCAGTACTTGCTTTTGAATTTTGCCTCCCTCTACGCTACTTCCATGTACAGGGCCAATTTTTCCCGAAAGGCTATTTCAGCTTCTACATTGGAGGCTACCGCGAGTTCCGCTTCTAGCTGTTTAAGTTCCCTATCAAGAGCCCCAATCATGGCCTGAATATCTTTAAGCACCCCAACACCTTTCCCTATACAGTATCCCCTTATTGTTACTTTAAAGGCCTCGCAAATCAGTTCTACGCTTTTCAATGAGTCCTTGTTTCATGCAAAAAAAGTCAAGTATTTCCTCTCTAAGTTCTTCTTGAAAGACCGCGTCTAATAAAATGGTGGGATTCAATCTCCACGGGCTCCGCAGCACATTAAAGTCCGAGGATGAGAGCGCCAGTAATACCGGCACATGATCAGAGTATGTTCTAGCAAGATGCCTCGTGTCTATTATTGATGGAGCAAGTCCTCTAGATACTAAAAAATAGTCCAGTCTGGCCCATGAGTGTGCCTGCGCTGTGTAGTGTGTACCCTCCCGTTCCAGTGGGTGTCCATGCCTCCAAGCATCTATCAGACGGTAAGCCTCCTTGATGTCCTTGACCGCAGCCTGCGCTCTGGTATAGTGGTGTGGCACCGAGTGGGATCTGTCTGCGCTGGGATTGTACGTAACATTAAAATCACCTCCCCAGACTATGTGTGTAACCTCTATTTCAAAAATCCTGGCCCACAGGTCATCAAAAAACCTGGGGTCATCCACATTTGGACCATAGCAACACACTAGTAGGACAGATTGTGTCCCCAGTCTACCCCATGCCATACAATATCTTCCATCTTCGTCGCATAAGGAGCCTGCCATTTGGAATGGTACCTGCCTCTTGACCAGTATGGCAGTCCCACGGGCGTAGCCCGAGTAGGACGAAAAAAGCCTAGTCTCCGCCCACCTACTCCCAAAAGTAATTGGCCTATTACGCGGGCAGTGAGTCTCCTGTAGCATAGCAATTTGTATGTGGTGACGATCCAAGTATGATAAAACCTGTCTCTTCTTACGGGGATCCCCTAGGCCTCTCACATTCCAAGACAGTATTTTAAGGTCAGTGTTACCCGCACAGACATCATTTCTACCAATTCATATCTTAAGCAATGGGGGACAGGGTCGGGGCCACCACTCCGCCAGCCTCCCACCTGTCTGTCTCAAATACCATCGTTCTCTTGAGTTTCACTTGTACCTCTGGGCCTCTATTTGTTGGACCACACAATTCGAAGACTATAAACTCTCAAACACCCCCCTCGTGACCCCCCCTACTTCCTCCCCTCACCCACTGAAGTAACCCAATCTTGCCAGCACCCTTCGTCCCTCCTCCCTCCCCCTTCCCTACCCAACAGGAACATACAAAATTTAGTGCCACAAAACCCAGAACACTCCCAAACATTAGTGGGTGATACCCTCCGGGGACCTACACTAGAGGGCCTCAAAAGTTCTCCTCTCCCATGAAGGACCCCCGAGATGAAACACCAGAGATCCTCCGATGCGGAAGTGGTGGTCCGGAGTCCAATAATGGCCAACAACTGGTGCACATCCGAACTTACAACCCAGTGTCATTAGACTTCGCCATTCATTCAGAGAAGTGTGGCTCAATGGTTAGAGCGGCAGATCCTGATGCAGAGGTCTAACCCGGGACCAGGGTTAAATTTCCCGCCTCGGCGGGTCTTGGGCTCAAAATTCCACAGACCTGATAATTCTCGCCTCGGTGCCTATTCCAATCATGGAGTCCCACTCTGCAACTCTGGGCAATAGCTTGCTTAATCTCCACATCGGCCCCCACAACGCTAAGGATGCCTGGCCTCCACCTTGGGGATGCCTAGGAGTGAACACCTCACAGGGAAAGCCAGGATGGGTTCCACAGCGGTATTCGTACAAGCACCTTGAGACCCTTGCGGGTGAGGAGTGCGCTATACAAGTATCAATTTACATTCCATTACAATTTACATTCCCATACTTGCCACCTGTTCTTTGATTCTCGCAGTGCGGCCCTCGTCCACTCAGTGAGGATGTTCGTCTTCTCTTGCCGGCGAGGATCTCTGCGACCCATTCGATCTCGGTTTTGCCGTTTCATTGATCATAGGTATTCCTCCACTTGGGCAGGATTGGTGAAGTATTTCTGTTTGCCCTGATGCGTCACACGCAAACGAGCTGGATATAACAGGGCATAGTCTATCTGTGCCTCTCGAAGTTTTTTCTTGACGTCTATAAACTTTCTGCTTTCTTCTTGTACCATGGGGGTGAAATCAGGATAAATGGAACATGCATTTCCCTCGTAGGTCAATGTTTGTTTATTTCTAGCTGCCCGCAGGGCCACATCCCTATCCCGATAGTTAAGTAGCCGGGCAATAATGGGTCGGGGTGCTGCTCCCGGGACAGGTCGCGGGCCCAACGACCTATATGCCCGCTCAGCAATAAATTGCGGGGAGAAGGCATCTTGCCCCACAGCCGAAAGTAGCATCTTCTCTACATATTCCTCCATTTTCCCAGTGTTTGTGGATTCCGGAATCCCCACCACGCGTATGTTATTGCGCCGACTGCGCGCTTCTAAATCCTCATTCTTGGCTGCTATAGTCCTCAAGATGTTATCCATGCAAGCCAATTGAGTCAAATGTCCAGCTGTAATGTCATCATTGTCCGAAATACGCCTTTCTACATCCACTATTCGTTCCTCGTGTGCGTCCAATTTATGTGCAATTGCATCCATCCTAGATGACATGCGGTCCACCCTGTTTACAACGGTCGCAAACCCCTGTCGCATTTCTTGCAATATGTGCTCCATGTCCGCACCTTGCGATCCAGTAGCTTGTTCTCCCCCTGTTGCTCCCGTGTCAGGCTGCCTGCCTCTGGAGCTGGAGTTAGCGATCTCGAAGGTGAGTTTCGGTTGTCTGGTGTCTGGCTTGCCCATCGTGTCCTCGGCCTTTCACTACGTGCGAAACAGGGAGTTCTGCGCAGTTTTTACTTTGTGTGTGTCAACTCAATCAAGACGTGTCAACTCCCTGCGTGGCGCTTTCCACGAACTCCGTCGACCAGCCAGCAAGCTTCTGGGACACCACTGCCACTCACTGTTCCTGAGGGGAGGAGGCCCAACTGCCCAGTCACTACATTTTGGTGATGCCGTGCCCGGCTCGTAGGGGCGTCTCCCTGGCGTCTCTTCTAGCGTTCTCACCTGGCAGGCGGCCAGGCTGTGGCCTGCAACGCCGGTCTATAGATCAATATCGGGGGGCTCAGTGGCACCACGGTAGTGTTCCCAAACAAACGATGAGCGTAGCCCTCAGCACCCCGCCCGCACCGCCCGGGAGGCTCTGCTTTCTATGGTGGTCATCGGGGCGGCAGGCACGGGGGAAAGATGGGGGGGCTCCCCCGCAATGGCCCAGTCCTCAGTGGCTGTCCCCAGGCAGCATCAGCTTCTCTCACTAATCGAGGCGCAATGGTGACTCAGTCTTGCCTCCCTCACCACGACCGGAGGGCCTCTGGTCTCAGCGCCGATCCTCAAGCACACAGCCCCGGGGCAGATCGTTCCCGGTCCCGCTCATTGCTCACCACTGCTGTCCCTCACCCAACAGGATCCTGGTTGTATTTCCGGTCGGGCGTGAATCTCGGGCCTTCAATGCTAGGTACTCCCACAGCGGTGTGGGGTACTGGGGAGCCAGACCAAATCCGGAAGGGTCCGGGGGGGGCTCTGCCGCCCAACACAGCCTCACATACGCCCTCCTTTGCCACAGGCTAATCAGCAATTCTTGCGGCCCCCAGCCACACACAGGGAAGAGCCTCCGGTACTTGGCCATGGCACCTCACCAGTATGTACGTTGCCACGTAGTGGCAGCTGCATTTTGTGCTGCGACCGCCCTCAGCACCGCCGCCTCTCAGATTGCAGGGCCGATCGCCGATGTTCAGGCTCTTCGCACTATTCAACAGATTGGCCCCCGCGGTATGCCGTGCCCAGTACGCCGTCCCGCATCAGCACCGGCCAAACAGGGCACAACTCCACCCAGAGTCACAGGCTCCTCTGCTCCTCTCTCACATCCACGGGGCCCAGCTTCCGCTCTACAAACCATGGGCTATCCCAGCCTCTTCCGCCGCCGTGCACTTCCGCCAGCCTGTTCCTCTGCAGCTGGTCAGATTTCAGTCGGCTCCTGTCTGCGTATGCCGCAGCCGTTCTGCTCCGAAGTGGTACCGAGTGTCCTTCAGGCACCAAGGTACGTATCGCACGCTTTTCGGACGCACACCTAAAGTCGTTAGGAAGATAATTGCAGGATAACTATTCCGGACCGCGGGAGCCTCACGCAAGTGTGGCCAAACAGTTGTGCGCCCTCTAGCGCCCCCGAGCACTCTCCTGCAGTTCATGTATTCGAGCTGTGGAGTGATATTTATATGTACAGCTCTGTGGGGTCACTCTCCTGCAGGTCATGTGTTCCAGCTATGGCATAGTAGTTGTATGTACTGGTCAGTGGGGGCACTCTCCTGCAGGTCATGTGTTCGAGCTGTGTATGCTTCTTTAAAGATGTGTAGTGGCATCTTTCCTTCCAGCGAATATGAGATGTGATTACAGTGTATCCTCCAGGAGAAGAAATCCGTTCTTAGAAATTGCCCGTATCACATATGCCTAATTGCTGTGGCCAAACAGACTGATGTGTCCTTTTATTTCCCACTCTAAAGGCTGACGGCTTTATTAGATCAACACGACCAGCTGTTCTTTAATTCTTTAGGGAGACAATATTAAAATAAAACTCCAAATATTAGGTTTGTGCTAAGCACAGTTTCATAAATATTTTCATTAACTATAGAAAAAGACCTGTGTATATTTTTTCCCCATATTGCTGATACGTCCATTCCACCCTTTCCTCGTGTGGACGTTGGGATTTTTCTAATGTGTGTTTGTTTGCCTGTTTATAAGTGGCAGTGTGTTCCTGGAACCATGGCAGAATTCTTCCAGGCATGCATACAATTATTTATTTGCTCAGGTCAGCAGAGTATTGAGAGGAAATAATGAGGCGGCAAGTGCAAAGTTAATTGAAGTCTTACTGCAGAACTGGGGTCTCCTTCATATTTCTCTGCTCTGAAATATAAATACCCCCTAATGTCAGAACATGACTTTCTGCTGCAGTACTCTGGCTTAAGTGGAGCATCTTCTGAAGCAAGGAAAGCTCGAATACGTACACATGTGTGTCATGGACATTTCTATGTATTTGGAAAATATGGGATATTTATAAGATTTCTTTTCACAGTGTCAGTTCAAAAGGTATGATACAAAAATAACTATGTGTCAGTTTTTTGACAAACCAATAACAGTTCTGCCCATGTTTCAAAACTGTGGGGCACATTTACACGGGCATTGCGTCATGCTTGCACCACGCAAGTTGGTATATGCATGATGCAAAGCACAAGTCATATTTATGAAGCCACGCAAAGCCACTTTGAGTGGCTTTGAATGATTTCACAAATATGGAGTAATATAACAGCGCAAATCTCTGCGTTGCTTTACTCTTTGCACGGGAGGTGTTCTATGGGCAGTGCGGTGGGTGTTCCCATGCAGCTCCTGTGATATTTATGTATTCTCAGATTTACAAGAACTTGAAAACCTAGGAATTCGTCAAAATCTTATGCCTCCCCAGGTGAGGCATGAAGTGGAGAGATATTTTTATTTCTCCTTGTTATTTTCTCTTTCAATGTTTGGGGCATCCCTGGCTTATGAACGTGGGTAGGTCACACTCCCTGGAGCTCCAAATTGGTGGCAACTCCCTTTTATCACTATTGGGGTGGTCTTGGACTTCTAGGTTGAAGCCCTGCTCCATTCTCTTAGAGGTTCGTGAGATGGATGATTTCTCCCACCTCAGTTTTTTGTCTCCTCTCCCAGATTACCTTTGAATCCACATTACAGGGACGGTACACCTTAGGATACACCACTGACCGTCTCATCAATTACAAAGTAGATTAGGTTACCCCCTTTTTTCACCAAATCCTGATGTAACACCACTCATCCGTTTGGAGAATATAGGTGTGAAACATGTTGTTCTTTTAACCACTTTCACTTCCCACCACACCCCTTGAGCTGTAGCAGGTTTAATTTTCCTTACAGCCACGACCCTTGTGGTCTATTTTTAGCCATAGCATCAGTGTCCAGCCATTAAAGTTTCCCAAGGACACTCATAGCTGTTTTTAACACCCTCACTACACCACTCTACTCACTGCACGTCTGCTCCACTGCCTCATCACATAGATCACATAGGGCCTTCCGGTTTACCAACACAGAAGATCTCCAGTAAAGACCCCTCCTAAAGGGCCTGTTGGGCATTGCAGCAGCGGCCCAATGAGGAGCTGCCCTATAATGAAGCATGACACCTCCTGGGGTGTGTGATGGCCCTTGCTGCTTATTGGAGCCCTCCCCCCATCGTGTTCCTTCTCCCACTTGGCCTTCTGTTTCCCTTTGACCCCCCCATTCCCTTCCTTAAGAACTGCATACCCGATTGTTTGAGCTACACGTTTAAGGGCATGTATGATGGACCTAGATCATAAAAGCCCTTGTCCCTCCTTTTGTATTTATCTGCATTTCTGAACCACAGATAGAAAGAGGAAAGCACCTCTATGGATTGTTTTTGTGCAGGAAGGTGCCCCTTCCTGCACAAAAACAATCCTGCCTTTAATGCAGACACCCTTGAACCATGGTGCAAGGGTGCCTGCATTGGTGCTGGGCTGCAAAAACTGTGCCAGTGCAGGAAGAAAGTACATGGTGCATTCCTGTCCTTTCCCTGTGACGAAGGGCAGCACAGCAAGGTAACTTACTGCACTGCCCTGCGCCACCATTCTGGTAAATACGCCCCTGTGTCTTTTGTAGTTGTGCAAATCATAATGAGTGGGTAGTTTTTTATAATTGTGTAGTCATTCTTACAAGACAGTATGCACAATATTTTAAAATCTGTGATTGGGAAACTATTCTTGGTTCACATATATGGCTATAGAAATAAAAAAATAAAAAACAGTTTCAGGTGATATGGTGTGACTGTGTTGGCTGGACAGTCATGGTGTCGAATGTGAATGGGATGCGTCCCTGATGACAGGCAAAGCAGTTTGTTTACTGTCAGGGTTGCAGCTGTCAGTGATGCAGCCGGCGCAGTATTACCCCCAGAGGGGTAGCAGGAGCCAAGCCGGCTTTGCATCAGCTACGATCATTTATCAGGTCACTTCTTTTCCAGGGCCTGCCTGAGGCCTGGTGTGGTGTGTCCTTTTACCTATGCAGTGTGGGTGGAGGGACTGAGACACCTTCACACCCACAAGACAGGCCCTGGGAAGGAACTGACAGGCCAGATCACTGATCATACAGGATATAGTGTACAGACTGCCATTCAAAGTCTTCCTGTATATGTAGGATGGGGTGCCAGAGTCTTATTACGAAATGGCAATGTAGGCCATCGCCCAGCACCCCCACCTTTCAATGGGCATCCCCTGGGAAAGTGAACTTTCGCTCTACTTAACCTCTATTGGATTTATCTATCTGAACCTCTCTCTCTCCCTGACTGCCTCGGTTTTTACCCCAGTCTCTACATCGAGTGTCCTGGGCAAGACATATTTCAGCTGTCTTTTGTTACCCTGATAAAGTTTAACATATACTTTTCTATTGTTTGGCATCATGCAGACTTCAATTACCAGGGAATACATAATAAAAGTAACATTTATTGCATAGAGGAATCATAAAATATGTCTTTGTACGGACCTTCAAAATTCTTAAAATGGCCCTGTGGATTGCAGCTCGAAATGGACTAAGTTTCTTTTTTAATTGATTTTCAATTACAAAGCAGCTCATCCCAAGCTATTCACACGCCAGGATATGCCAAAGCAGAGCATGGCTGTGTGCAGTACATGCCGCTCTAGATGAGGAAGCTGGCTGCTCATGACTGTACCTTACTCTCTGCCTGCTTGTTTGAGCTTCAATGTTTTATATGCACTCTGATGCTCCATGCCTCAACATCATCGAACTCTTCGTTTATGGGAAGGCTACCTGGATCATATTAAAGGTAAGCTGCTGTCTGTTCTGAGCTCTCCTGCACTTTATATGCTGCAATGGGGGATATGTTTATGTGATTGCACCCATCTAGGATCTAGTTAACTCTATCCTTAGACCTCACAAGACGTGGGAGAATCCATTCTTATGCAGCTGTACATGTCCTGTCCCTACAAGGTAATCCCTTGTGCTCAGTTAGCATTAGTTTAGTATCAACAATGGTTCCTGTGGGGTATGCAAACTGATTACTTCAAGATATATATCCATTTTCTCAAGGTTACTTCAGTCATTTTGTACAATCAAGAAAAACAAACAAATCCCTAACAAAAAGAGCAGTGTAATACCGTATTTTTAATCACTGAATTATTTTCATTCATGAGTATCTCGTTTTTGTTTTAGATATCTCTTAGTTATTCAAAACAATTTCACATCACTTCATAAACGGCGCATAGAAATAAAGTGCATACAATGGGACAAATGGTGCATCTGTGATAAGGTGAATTATATACAACAAGTGAGTGAAGGGAAGGGGAGGGGGTGGGTTCGTGGTGTTTTATAATAAACACTATTACAGGCCAGTTTCCATAGTTAATTACAAATTCAATCAGTACGCCACTTTCATTTGGCATTAGTAACTGAGTGCTGTGGACTGGTCCGCTGATGATAGTATCGTCGACATTTCGACCCTTTGGACGCCTTATTTCTGGGGTCTGGGGCGGGTCTTCTTCAGGACTTAGGAGGGTGGGGTAGTGTAATAGCGCCTATGGGCCATTCCATTGGTACAGCACCATATGGATATGTGGAATGATGACTCCTCACGTCGAGTGGAAAGATGATCCCTCAAGTCGAGCCATCCGGCTGCAAGACAGTGGTAGTTAAGGCGAGTCTTATTTCTGTTGGTCCAATAATGGAACCACGAGTGCCGCCGAAGGTATCTGGGGCGTTTCTTATCAAAACAACAGCCGCCACTGAATGAGCGATCTCAGTCGTTTTTTGACAGTCTACAGGCTCGCGCACCGGGTAAAGATCCTTCTGCTGCACCGCCCGCCAAGTCACGTCGCTCATTCAGTGGCGGCTGTTGTTTTGATAAGAAACGCCCCAGATACCTTCGGCGGCACTCGTGGTTCCATTATTGGACCAACAGAAATAAGACTTGCCTTAACTACCACTGTCTTGCAGCCGGATGGATCGACTTGAGGGATCATCTTTCCACTCGACGTGAGGAGTCATCATTCCACATATCCATATGGTGCTGTACCAATAGAATTGCCCATAGGCGCTATTACACTACCCCACCCTCCTAAGTCCTGAAGAAGACCCGCCCCAGACCCCAGAAATAAGGCGTCCAAAGGGTCGAAACGTCGACGATACTATCATCAGCGGACCAGTCCACAGCACTCAGTTACTAATGCCAAATGAAAGTGGCGTACTGATTGTATTTGTAATTAACTATGGAAGCTGGCCTGTAATAGTGTTTATTATAAAACACCACGAACCCACCTCCTCCCCTTCCCTTCACTCACTTGTTGTATATAATTCACCTTATCACAGATGCACCATTTGTCACATTGTATGCACTTTATTTCTATGCGCCGTTTATGAAGTGATGTGAAATTGTTTTGAATAACTAAGAGATATCTAAAACAAAAACGAGATACTCATGAATGAAAATAATTCAGTGATTAAAAATACGGTATTACACTGCTCTTTTTGTTACGGGATTTGTTTGTTTTTCTTGATTGTACAAAATGACTGAAGTAACCTTGAGAAAATGAATATATATCTTGAAGTAATCAGTTTGCATGCCCGACAGAACCATTGTTGATACTAAACTGTCTTGCCCAGGTTCTGAGGGATACTGGGTTACCCCGTAGTTATTTACAGTTAGCATTAGAGCACACGATACAACCCCGACATGTTCCAGCTGTCTGCCCATGCATTGAGCTGCTGATGCTGGGCTGAAAACCTCCTGCCACCCAGTGCAGTGAGCTGTCACTCTGTCTTGTCTGACCCCTAACCACCCACTAATGTGTGCTGCACGCGCTGCTTTGTCAGTCTCATATTCTCCCACAGAAGTACGAATAAATTAATACATTTATTACATAGTTAGTAAAAAACTCTTGCATACAGCTAAAAAGTACTAACAATTCATACAGTAATATCAAATGATGTTCAACTTAGAGTTTTTTTAGATAAAAATATTAAATGTTAAATGTTTGGGGGAGGTAAATACATTAAGTGTGATTCATTTACTGTCAGTTTTATTGTACTCATTGGAGATCAATCATATAATTCTGCAAAGGGTGCGTTTTATCTCTTTACGGGAGAGTGGTTGGTTTTTTGTACACCGAGGTCGTACTCCGAAGTGCCTCAGCATAGTGCAAAAGGGGCTTCTTCTGTCTTTAAAGTGTTTCTTTTTGATTTTGCCCATTGTCTTTTGCTATAAAGTGCATGAGCGTTGTGCAAAAGGATGATTTTAAGTGCTTACAGGCCATGTCCAGCCTTAGTCTCGGTGCCAATAAGATTCTTCATCAGCAAATTTAAGAAATGTGTTCCCTGGCAAGCTAAATAATAGCTTCCTTTGGCCCATGACCACGTGCAAGAACAAACGATGTGAAATACTGTCTCACAACTTGGGTGAGGTGGCATCCCCTTCCAAGTTGGAATGATGTATTTAATATCTAGATAAGCAAATGTTTTAAGGCAGGTGAAAAATTGGCTATTATGTATGCCTGAGGCCTCAAAATGAAGTAAGAATGTATTACTGTCCAAGCATGCCGCCTCTTTGCGAAGTGGTTTTTGTCATGTAAGTGACTCAGGTACTTTGTTGAAGAGTTAGCTACTCGGCAAAAAGCTGCTCTCTCCATGCTACTTGCCCATACGTCTTGGATGACTAATTCATCATTTGCCTGTCCTAGGTTTTCTCCCCAGGATTATTCTTTGTTGTTCCCCATCTGTGTCTTGATTTCTTGCCAACATAGATTAATCAAAGACACGCTCAATCAATCAATCATGGGTTTGTTACGTGTGACTACTCACCCATTATGGTCTCAAGACGCTGGGGAGGAGGGGAGGTGTAGGTTCCAGTCCATCAAGGAGGGGGCCTGTCGAAGAGCCAGGGTTTTGAGGTTTCTAGTGAAGCTGGGGAGTGATGTTGTCTGAAAACAAGAATGTGAAAAGGGTCAAAGGAGATATAGACCTGTCATCCCATCTCCTAAAACAACATCTTATATACCAAGGAGAATGAAAGGTCTATAGTGCGTGGTTGTACAAATAGCTGTGAGAACAGGCTCAGGCAAGTATTAGAGTAGCAGTAGGCTGAGATATTCCCATCAGACCACCCATTTTTGGCGGAGTCTCATCATATGGGATATTTGTTGGAACACCCAACTCTACCGCCCAAACCATCGGCTGATGGTGCGGAAGTGGATGAAATAAGTACACTCTAGCCAAACTGCTGCTCATAGGGTGGTGCTGAAGGTGTGTGTGCAGTGCTGTGGTGAAAAAATTTAAATTAGCGACTCATACAAAAACAATTTTATTTAGGACTGTCTGAGTGTTAATGTTAAAAACACGCTAGGTAGTTGAAACTTATGACTACACTATGGCGCTGTGCAGGTAGTCAACATGTTTCAGCCTCTTAGACCTATTGTCAGGCTTTCGTCAGGACCTTGATGGTGAGCTACTGCAACAGAAGTGCATAAATAGCAAAGCAAAAAGTGGAAGGTGAGAGAAAAATAATATAATATAATTAGAAATGCATATATCTACCATGAACTTGGAGCCCCAATGTCCATGTGTGAGATGAATATTCTATTTCAATCCTGTAAATATAAACAAGACAATATGCATTCATATATAAAGCCACGTTCTCACAAGAGACTGTACAAACCACACTAAAAACAAGGTAAATCGTGCCCTGTTTTTTAACAAAGTAAATTAACTCATTCACAGAACATTCTCAATAACTGTGAATACTCACCGCGCATTGCGAGGAGAAAGACCTCACCTCGCCCGGCATCCGCTCGGGAATATGAGGCCCCGCTCTAAGGTGCATAAGAAAGCAAATATTTGTAAAAAATTAAATGCCTCCTGCTGCTAGTTACAGCATCCTATATCAAACCCATTGGCTGTGAACTTAGTTAACAAAGACCATGAAAATACCTCCCAGGCACTGGGCGCTGTAATGGGGATCTACCCAAAAGAAGTTATAAAACAAAACAATAATGACTTTCTATAGTATATTTAGAAATTAAAAATCTAAGCTGCCAGTATAATCGTGTCATACAGAGGTAGCCTTACCTGTCCGTCGGTACCTCTCTCAGGCATCCGAGAGGAAGTGGAGGTACCGAACGGAACAGGGCTCCTCCTTTAAATAGCCCAACCAATTAGTGTGAGCGGCTCGTTAAGTTTGTAAATTGCTCGTCAAATCAAGAAGTATTGGTTCGCCGAGTGCGCTTGTGCAACAGAACTACTACGTTGCTAATAGCGAGGTCATGCGCTGTTGCATCCACCTCAGAATGAGCGCTACTCAGACGCGCATGCGCATCGCGTTCAATCGCGTGCCGCGTCAAAGACAACAGAACACTGATTGCTAGCGCAGCCGTGTGACGAACACTGCGCTCAAATTTGTATCTGTCAGTCCTCTCGTTTATTTACTTTGTAGTGAGAAGGAAAACTGAATCTAAAAATAAGACGCTACTGATGTTTAACTACATGTGCATAGTTGGAGTCGAATATTCAATGAGTCACAATGTGTTTGATGCTGGATATATCTCTGCCAAAGGCTGATCTCATCTATTTAAACCAGTATAAACCACATCTATTCAGCCCTGACTGCATCATTTGGCCAACAATCACCCTCTGTTGGATTAAAGGGTGGTAGTTATTATCAATAATTATTTATTTGGTAGATAGCAAGGGATCACTTATACATGTATACAGTAGTGCCCAAACATTTTGCTGGTTAGATTGAAATCCAGGGAATGGAGTCGTTTAACCCTATGCTATCACTACGGAGCCTAAACACCCATTTCTGCTCTTTGACAAACAGGAACTTATATTTGTCACTGATGTGGGGTGGGATGTACGGGTGTTCTCAGATCACCCACTGCAGGTCTTCCACTCGATGTTTCTTCTCCAGAAAGTGATTAGTAAGGCGGGTGGATTGCATGCGGCACCGGATAGTGCTCTTATGTTCGCTAATGCGAACTTTCATTTTCCTTGTTGTGTGTCCAATGTACTGAAGTGAACATGGACAGGTGATCAAGTATATCACTCCTTCTGTATTGCAATTGGTGTGTTTACGGAGTAACCAAGGTTTACCAGTACCTATATCAACTTGGTCTGTTTTGTATGTCTGTGGACAGGCACTGCAAGAGCCACATGGGAAATGGCCACGTACTGGCTGGGTGTTACAAAGTGTATTGTGGGGTTCAGGTATTTTCAATCTAGGCCTAGTGTGGACCAAACTGTCTTTTATGCTCCGGGCCCTTTTGAAGGAGAATAAGGGTGGAAGTATAGTAGTTTGGGCTGTGTTGAGAATGCCCCAGTGTTTCTGCACCGTCTTCTGAATTTTGTTGGACAAGACACTGAACGTGCTAACAAATGTTAGTCTGTCAAGAGGCTGGTCTTACCTCTAGTAGAGCCTCTCTATTATTATTAGAAGCACGTTTCCAAGCCCTTCGTACCAGATGTCGTGGGTACTGCCGGTCTTCTAATTGTCTAGATAGAATCAGAGCATGTTTGTCAAACAAAGGTCTTGATGAACAATTTCTGCGGACTCTAAGAAATTGTCCTACAGGAAGATTGTCCCGTAAGGCTCGGGGATGGTGGCTGGTGTACGCCAAAAGGGAATTCCTTGACATAGGTGTTTTTATAGAGTTCGCATGCCAATATGCCATCTTTTGGAAAAATAAGAATGTCAAGGAAGGGCAGTTCCTGTTTGCCAGGATGGCTATGATGGAAAATCATTTTAAATTTGAGGATCAGATCTACCTTCAAACCTCTGGCACCTCCATGGGCAGTATTTTTGCCCCTAGCCTCGCGAACCTCTATGTTCTTCTGTTTGAGCAGAACTTCGTGCTCAACCACAGCAACCCATACTTCCATCAGGTGTTGCTGTGGAAGCGATATATAGATGATATCCTTCTGGTTTGGCGAGGTACAAGTTCTGAGGTTGAATCTTTTCATGATTGGCTGAACCATCAGAATCGATATCTTAAATTCACTATCGAATGCAGCAAACAGGAACTGCCCTTCCTAGACATTCTTATTTTTCAATTTCTTAGAGTCCGCAGAAATTGTTCATCAAGACATTTGTTTGACAAACATGCTCGGATTCTATCTAGACAATTAGAAGACCGGCAGTACCCACAACATCTGGTATGAAGGGCTTGGAAACGTGCCTCTAATAATAACAGAGAGGCTCTACTAGAGGTAAGACCAGTTAAAGAGCCTCTTGACAGACTAACATTTGTTAGCACGTTCAGTGTCTTGTCCAACAAAATTCAGAAGACGGTGCAGAAACACTGGGGCATTCTCAACACAGCCCAAACTACTATACTTCCACCCTTATTCTCCTTCAAAAGGGCCCGGAGCATAATAGACAGTTTGGTCCACACTAGGCCTAGATTGAAAATACCTGAACCCCACAATACACTTTGAAACACCCAGCCAGTACGTGGCCATTTCCCATGTGGCTCTTACAGTGCCTGTCCACAGACATACAAAACAGACCAAGTTGATATAGGTACTGGTAAACCTTGGTTACTCCGTAAACACACCAATTGCAATACAGAAGGAGTGATATACTTGATCACCTGTCCATGTTCACTTCAGTACATTGGACACACAACAAGGAAAATGAAAGTTCGCATTAGCGAACATAAGAGCACTATCCGGTGCCACAAGCAATCCACCCGCCTTACTAATCACTTTCTGGAGAAGAAACATCGAGTGGAAGACCTGCAGTGGGTGATCTTTGAACACCCGTACATCCCACCCCACATCAGTGACAAATCTAAGTTCCTGTTTGTCAAAGAGCAGAAATGGGTGTTTAGGCTCCGTAGTGACAGCATAGGGTTAAAAGACTCCATTCCCTGGATTTCAATCTAACCAGCAAAATGTTTGGGCTCTACTGTATACATGTATAAGTGATCCCTTGATATCTACCAAATAAATAATTATTGATAATAACTACCATCCTTTAATCCAACAGAGGGTGATTGTTGGCCAATTGATGCAGTCAGGGCTGAATAGATGTGGTTTATACTGGTTTAAATAGATGAGATCAGCCTTTGGCAGAGATAAATCCAGCATCAAACACATTGTGACTCATTGAATATTCGACTCCAACTATGCACATGTAGTTAAACATCAGTAGCGTCTTATTTTTAGATTCAGTTTTCCTTCTCACTACAAAGTAAATAAACGAGAGGACTGACAGATACAAATTTGAGCGCAGTGTTCGTCACACGGCTGCGCTAGCAATCAGTGTTCTGTTGTCTTTGACGCGGCACACGATTGAACGCGATGCGCATTCGCGTCTGAGTAGCGCTCATTCCGAGGTGGATGCAACAGCGCATGACCTCGCTATTAGCAACGTAGTAGTTCTGTTGCACAAGCGCACTCGGCGAACCAATACTTCTTGATTTGACAAGCAATTTACAAACTTAACGAGCCGCTCACACTAATTGGTTGGGCTATTTAAAGGAGGAGCCCTGTTCCGTTCGGTTCCTCCACTTCCTCTCGGATGCCTGAGAGAGGTACCGACGGACAGGTAAGGCTACCTCTGTGTGACACGATTATACTGACAGCTTAGATTTTTAATCTCTAAATATACTATAGAAAGTCATTATTGTTTTGTTTTATAACTTCTTTTGGGTAGATCCCCATTACAGCGCCCAGTGCCTGGGAGGTTGTTTCATGGTCTTTGTTAACTAAGTTCACAGCCAATGGGTTTGATATAGGATGCTGTAACTAGCAGCAGGAGGCATTTAATTTTTTACACATTTTGTACAAATATTTGCTTTCTTATGCACCTTAGAGCAGGGCCTTATATTCCCGAGCGGATGCCGGGCGAGGTGAGGTCTTTCTCCTCGCAATGCGCGGTGAGTATTCACAGTTATTGAGAATGTTCTGTGAATGAGTTAATTTACTTTGTTAAAAAACAGGGCACGATTTACCTTGTTTTTAGTGTGGTTTGTACAGTCTCTTGTGAGAACGTGGCTTTATATATGAATGCATATTGTCTTGTTTATATTTACAGGATTGAAATAGAATATTCATCTCACACATGGACATTGGGGCTCCAAGTTCATGGTAGATATATGCATTTCTAATTATATTATATTATTTTTCTCTCACCTTCCACTTTTTGCTTTGGTATTTATGCACTTCTGTTGCAGTAGCTCACCATCAAGGTCCTGACGAAAGCCTGACAATAGGTCTAAGAGGCTGAAACATGTTGACCACCTGCACAGCGCCATAGTGTAGTCATAAGTTTCAACTACCTGCCGTGTTTTTAACATTAACACTCAGACAGTCCTAAATAAAATTGTTTTTGTCTGAGTCGCTAATTTTAATTTTTTCACCACAGCACTGCACACACACCTTCAGCACCACCCTATGAGAAGCAGTTTGGCTAGAGTGTACTTATTTCATCCACTTCTGCACCATCAGCCGATGGTTTGGGCGGTAGAGTTGGGTGTTCCAACAAATATCCCATATGATGAGACTCCGTCAAAAATGGGTGGTCTAATGGGAATATCTCAGCCTACTGCTACTCTAATACTTGCCTGAGCCTGTTCTCACAGCTATTTGTACAACCACGCACTATAGACCTCTGAGTGATGTTGTCTGCCTGGGGTGGAGCAGTAGGGCGTTCCACGCTCTGGCCACGAGGAAGGAGAAGGTGCGGCCTCCTGATCTGGTCTTTCTGGCGTGGGGGACAACGGAGTAGGAGAGCTGGGCTGATCATAAGGTTCTTTGGGGTGCATGGAAGTTGATTTGGCTGTTGAGGAATGCTGAGCCAGTGTTATGGAGAGCTTTGTGTGCATGAGTGAGGATTTTGAAGGTGATTCTAGCCTTCAGGGGGAGCCATTGAAGTGTGCGCCGGTGTTGGGAGATGTTGCAGTGTCGTGTAGGTTGAAGACGAGTCTTGCGGCGGCGTTCTGGATGTTTTGTAGCTTGCAGGTGAGGTTTTTGTTTATTCCCGCGTAGAGTGAGTTGCCGTAGTCGAGTCTGCTGGTGTCGAGGGCATGGGTGATGGTTTTTCTGTGCTCGAGCGGGATCCATTTGAAGGTCTTACGTAGGAGGCGGGGGGATGTGGAAGCAGGAGGATTTGACGCAGTTGATCAGGTGGTCCATTTTGATGCTCATGTAGTCTCCAGCATAGTTTAACAAAGGCGTTCATTCTTAGCAGTTTTTGTTTTTTCGGCAGAAGTTCTACCCGGACCTGGGCTGAAGGAGATGATTTTGGTAAGGAGAAAAACACTTTGTAGTCTTTTGTTTTATACTAACGGGACCATTTCCCTGCCATGCATAAGTTCCATACCATATGTCACAGTTGGAATAAGTTGAGTTTCCTTTAAAGTTAGCAGATGACCATGCGATCGGCAGCTGAGATTCTTTTCCAGCACCTTAAATGCAAAAATGAGGGAATACGCTTTTGTCTGTAGGGCCATCTGGTGTTGTTTAAAGGACTGCTGACAGTCTGTAATAATACCCACTTTCTTATGTGAGGAAGCAACCTCAACCTGTTGGCCATTAATGGATCAAGTAAATGATTTGTACTTTGTTGTGTCACCCTGGTGAACCACTTTAGTTTTACTTAAGTTGAGCTCTAAGACTTGTTGGTCCATGTAGGCCGCTAGTGAATTGAACCGTTGCAGGCCAATGGGAGTTTGGAACAGAATGACGATGTCATCAGCATACTGCAAGCAAACAATTTTCTTTGTTGCCAGGATTGGCACGTGGCTGTCCCCTCGTGTCAAGAAGCTGTCTAAGTCAGCAAGATATAAGTTAAACAAACGGGGTGTTAGAACACAACCCGGTTTCAGGCCATTCACTGTGTGGATTTTATGCATGACTCTGCTGTTGTCTCCTACTTTAACCTGTGCCCCTGTATCACTATACAATGCTATGATTGCCTTTAACACAGTTCCTGGGATACCCCATTCTATCAATTTTGACCAGAAGCAGCCATGGGAAACCCAATCAAAAGCCACCAACTCCTGCCCTGCTCTCTGGTTACCATGCGCCCTGCACCAGCACACCGACCCCAAAGTTCAGCACATTCCTTCTTCTTGGTGCTGCCTCCAGCATTTCATCTACAAGTGTCTCCCCTCTTCCCCTCTTCCCCCCACATAAGTATGCTTCTGGTGCTGCCATGAGCAGCTAGAATCAAGAGGTCCCATGTCACTTTGGTCACAGAATGCAATTTCTCAATGTATCCATCTTGGGATTTCCTTTGAAAAATATGTTTGTGTAGCTTTAGCCCATTTGATTCAAGTGAAGCATACTACTTCCAGAATGCATTGCATTGTAAAATGAAGCTGAGAACCTATAACACAATTCTTGGTGTACATAGACGTATATGGCATCCCTAGTTGTGACACCTCAAGCAAGGTTTGGTGTTTATCATGTGTGATTCAAATATCAGCCATTTGTATTCAGTCTATTCGTGCCAGATATTATGCTGGAGTATTTCAACGTGAACAATCTTTTGCCCTACTTTTAGCACAAGGACACAAACCTCAAAAGAGAGGACTTTTCTACATGGGTTTTGCATTAATTATGAATGAGGTATCACTGAATATACTAACCTTGTGTGTCGTATCTAATCATTATTCTAAAAGAGTGGGCGCATCATTTTGCATGTAGTAATTCAGCTTCAACATGATATTAGTAATACAGCAATACTGTAATGGAGTGTGTAGTGTTGTGCAAATGTAGAATGTATTGATGTCATAAGAGCTAGGGGCCTTATTTATGAAAAGTGACGCATCGCTTCGTGAAAACAGAGATGCGTCACTTTTCACTGCTCTCTCCCTGCGACATGATTGATGCGTCATATTTATAATATGACGCATCATGTCGCAAGGAGTTACAGATACGTCAGTATTTCTGACGTATCTGTAAGCGCAAAAGTGACGCATTGCTGGGGTGTGTCACAAAAGTGACACAACTCCAGCAATGCGTCCTTTCACATGGGGAAAGCCCCATGTGAAAGGGCTTGCGTCAGTCTTACGCCTGCTGTGAGGCAGGCGCAAGATTTTGACGCAGCAGCGTCCTAAAAGTGACGCAGTGAAATCTCATAGATTTCACTGCGTCACTATTACGAGGCTTTTTGCGTGTGAACGCCCCCTATGCATACATTATACCTGACGCAGGCATAATGTAGCGCAGGGGTTTACAAAGTGACGCATCTGCTTAGATGCGTCACTTTGTAAATAGTGCGCATCAGGAGGCAAGTTTTACGCCACCGATTCGTCACCTAAGCGCAAAACTCACGCAAGGCCTCATAAATGAGGCCCCAGGTTGCTAGGGAACGTGGGGTGATCGTCAGGAAAAGACAGTTGGAGGTAGTGCTCGAAGTAACCTGTCTGTGCATCCTGCCTAGTCAAAATAAAGCTTAATTTACTTACTCCGGTTTGGCGTTTCACTACACTTAAATGGCAACGAGTCCAAAATGTAAGGAGGAGGTAAAATTATTACTCGGGTTGGTAGAGTTTTTCTCCAAATTTGTTAAGAATTTCTCCATGAGAAAATTTCATAACAGACTACTTAAGGTCAAAATTAAGTTTGTATGGTCTGAGTTTCAAAATGCAATTTGTGCAGCTCCAACATTGCAAGGATTTGACTCCATGAGTAAAAGTTTGATTACAACGGATGCTAGCAGCATAGGCGTTGGGGCAGTATTGTCCCAGTACAATGAAGAAGGGAAGGAAGTAATTGTTGCTTACGTCTCAAGGTACCTTTTTTCCGGCAGAATAAAAATATGCATTGATAGAGCGTGAGGCTTTAGGGTGCGCATGGGCATTGGAACATTTTCGTTCATTCATTTGGGGGAAGGAGGTTACTATTAAATGTAACCATGAGCCTCTTGTTAAAGTATTAACCAATGTCGGTATGGTCCATGTCTCATCTAGGCTAGCCCGCATTTCTATGAGATGTTAGATTTCATATATAAAATAGAGTACTTAGAAGGAAGAAATAATGCAGTTGCAGATTTTCTACCTTGTATGCCTATACACATGTCTGTGAATCAAAATGATATACTTGAAGAAGCAAAGGTGGCTTTGGTGTTGGACAGTGGGGGACAGGGTTTTAGTAAAAAAAGAATAGTATGATGAATGTAAAAAAGATGAGACGCATACAAAGGTCAACAAATGTGTAAATAAAGGTTGGCCATTGAAGATTGAATTAGGGGAGTTAAGACCATTGAGGGAGGTGAGAAATGAGTTAACAAGTGATGAGTTGAATGTGTTACGTGGAGAAAGGTTGGTTCCCCCAGAGGTTCTAAGAAAAATAATAATATTTTTATGCCCTGAAAGACATTTAGGGATTGTAAAGACTAACCCCCAGATGCATCAACAACCCACTTTGCGATTCCTTAATAGCGAAAAATACCGAATCGCCTTTAAGGAATTGTAAAATGGAATGCATCAAGAAATCACTTTAAAAAGAGCGATTTCTTAGAATTCCTTAATTGCGACTCGCAACTTGCGAGTCGCAATTAAGGAACACCTCCCCATTCATTCCTATGGGCCTAGAGGCTCATAGGAATGAATGGGAAGACCATCTCAATTTGCGAATCGCAATTAGCGATTCGCAAATTGAGATTGCGATTTCAAGGGTGCAGGGGTGTCCAAAGGACACCCTGTTGCACCCCTGAAATTGATATGTGCACATATGTTGTGCACACACATGCCCTTAGGGCATGTGTGTGCTCAACATGAAACTTTGAAAAATGCACTTTAGTGCATTTTTCAAAGTTTTTGCAAATTACCATGAAGTTGTACTTCACAGTAATTTGCGTGCCCAATTAGCGAATTCGCAATTTTAAAAACTTTCATGTATTGCATTTAAGGAATCTCAATTTGAGATTCCTTAAATGCAAATAATCGCAATTTCTCAATTTCTAAAATAGCGATTTTTGCATTTGGGATGATGCATCCCTAATGCAAAAAAAACGCTTGCAAAGGGGCAGATTCTGAGAATCTGCCCCTTTGCGAGCGGATTTTTGTTTGATGCATCTGGGCATTAGTCTAGTGTCAAGAGTGTCTACTGGTGGCCAGGAGTGGATATAGATGTGGAAAGAGAAGTGAGAGAATGTGGGATTTGTATGTCAGCTGATAAAACGCTCAAAACATGTAGGCCCCCCATGAGTGATTTTGTTTGTCCTGACATTCCGTGAGAATGTGTTGCTGTGGACATTATGGGACCTGTGGGCAGTTCAGGGAGATATATCATTACACTCATGGATATTTGCTCTAAGTGGCCAATTATAAAAATTATCAAGAAGTTGAATACTGAAACGGTTGTGAAGTTTATTGATGAAGTGTTCCTTAATGAGGGTACATATAAGAGACAATGGAGTACAATTTTCTTCTGACAGTATGAAACAGTATTTGAGTGTGTGTGGGATTACTCACAGAACTACTTCATTGTACAATCCCAGTGGTAATGGGATGGTAGAGCAGTTTGATATAGTTTTAAAAGCTGCCATTCAACTTGTTTGCTGGAGTGATATTTTGTGGGAGGCACACGTTTTTAAAACAGTATGGTGATACAGAGTCACTGCTGTGGAAGCCACCAGATCTTCTCCTTTTGAATTAATGAGGGGAGGAAGCCAAGATCAAAGTGGAACCTGGGATGGTTGGTTTCTTCAGAAATCATACACTGGTCGCTTTCAGAAGGAAATGTATTGCGTCAACATGACAAGTACAAAAAGTATTATTATAACAAGCATAGGACAAAAACTTCTTTTGTCAAAGTGGGACAATGGGTGAGAGTTAAAAAACCTGGAAAAGTTGTTAAGGTGGATAGTAAGTTCTATGAACCACAACGTATAATTCAGGTACTGAAAAATTCTGTGAGGTTAGAGAAAGGGAAGTGCTGGAATCTTAAAAGAATAACTTTGTGTGCACCTAGCAAAATTAATAGCGGCTGAAACAAGGGAGTATGGTTGGAGCATGAGGTATAACCGGAAGAAGGCTCAGTAAAGGGACGTGTGGAGGTAGAAACTGAGAAAATGGTAACCACTGGCTACTCCAAGGAGTGTCTTGGTCAGAAGAGGGTTTTGGAAGAAATGGGAGTCAGACCAAAAAGTATCACATGGGGTCCTAAAGTGTTAAATTATTGCTACTGTAATTCATTTGTTGCTAACATTTGATTCTCGGTGTATCTTTTAATTTTGTTTTGTATATTTGTTCTGATATTGTTGGGTTGCCCTGTTGATCAAAATGTATATGGTTCAAGTTATGTTTATGTTTTTGTAATGGGGAGGTGTGTGGTGTAGGGCAAATGTAGAATGTATTGATGTCATAAGAGCTAGATTGCTAGGGAACGTGGGGTGATCATCAGGAAAAGACGGTTGCAGTAGGTGCGCAAAGCAACCTGTACTGTGCATCAGGCCTAGTCGTAATAAAACGTCTTCGGCCCGGCTTGCTTGAAACCTGATGGTGCAGTGAGCAAGGGACTCACATCCGAGTATTCCCTGCCACACTTGTGGTGGCTAAAACGATTCAAAAAGTGGGGGTGGTGATAGACAGAGTATCTGAATTAAACAGAACACTAGTACCCAGTCAAAAGATCAGGGCTTGATCTATCACCGTTTTTTAGCTCACTGCACCATCCCAGTTCAGAACCTGGCTATATGCAAACTAGTCTGTCCCTGGCCCAGTGCATCATGGGAACAGGGCAGACCAAACTACCAAGCCAATTCTTTACTGGAAAGGAAACAAGCTTCCGATGACCGGTTTCTGGCATTACAGCCGTCTTCGGCCCGGCTTGCTTGAATCCTGATGGTGCAGTGAGCAAGAGACTCACATCTGAGTATACCCTTCCACACTTGTGGCGGCTAAAACGATTAAAAAAGGGGGGGTGGTGATGAACAGAGTATCTGAATTAAGCAGAACACTCCTACCCAGTCAAAAGATCAGGGCTTGATCCATCACCGTTTTTTAGCTCACTGCACCATCCCAGTTCAGAACCTGGCTATATGCAAATTAGTCTGTCCCTGGCCCAGTGCATCATGGGAACAGGGCAGACCAAACTACCAAGCCAATTCTTTACTGAAAAGGAAACAAGCTTCCGGGGACCGGTTTCTGGCATTACAGCCGTCTTCGGCCCGGCTTGCTTGAATCCTGATGGTGCAGTGAGCAAGGGACTCACATCTGAGTATACCCTTCCACACTTGTGGTGGCTAAAACGATTAAAAATGGGGGGGTGGTGATGAACAGAGTATCTGAATTAAGCAGAACACTCCTACCCAGTCAAAAGATCAGGGCTTGATCCATCACCGTTTTTTAGCTCACTGCACCATCCCAGTTCACAACCTGGCTATATGCAAATTAGTCTGTCCCTGGCCCAGTGCATCATGGGAACAGGGCAGACCAAACTACCAAGCCAATTCTTTACTGGAAAGGAAACAAGCTTCCGGGGACCGGTTTCTGGCATTACAGCCGTCTTCGGACCGGCTTGCTTGAATCCTGATGGTGCAGTGAGCAAAGGGACTCACATCTGAGTATACCCTTCCACACTTGTGGTGGCTAAAACGATTCAAAAAGGGGGGGGTGGTGATGAACAGAGTATCTGAATTAAGCAGAACACTCCTACCCAGTCAAAAGATCAGGGCTTGATCCATCACCGTTTTTTAGCTCATTGCACCATCCCAGTTCAGAACCTGGATATATGCAAATTAGTCTGTCCCTGGCCCAGTGCATCATGGGAACAGGGCAGATCAAACTACCAAGCTATTTAGAGGGAGAATTTCACATTTATCAACATTAAATTTGTAACCTGATACCAACGCAAAATCTGAAACGTCTGATAGAAAGATTGGAATAGAAGTTTGAGGGCTAGAAATTAATAAAAGAATATCGTCTGCATAAGCAGAAAGTGCCAATGGCCTCATTTATGAGGCTATGCGTCACTTTTATGCCGCTGGTGCATCACTTTTTGTGACGCAACAGTGGCGTAAAAAATGCGCCTTGTTGCACCATATTTACAAAGTGACGCATCTAGGTAGATGCGTCACTTTGTAAACCCCTGCACCACATTATACCTGCGCCAGGTATAATGTATGCAAGACGCAAGAAAGGCTCGTAGAAGTGACGCAGTGAAATCTATGTGATTTCACTGCGCCACTTTTAGGACACAAATGCGTCAATTTCTTATGCCTGCCTCACAGCAGGCGTAAGACTGACGCAGGCCCCATCTGAAAGGATACATTGCTTGAGTTGCGTCACTTTTGTGACACACTCCAGCAATGCGCCACTTTTGCGCCATACAGATACGTCAGAAATACTGACGTATCTGTGACTCCTTGCGCAATGATGCGTCATACTGTAAATATGACGCATCATTGGTGGTGCAAGGAGGGCGCAGTGAAAAGTGACGCATCGCTGTTTTCACGCAGCGATGCGTCACTTTTGATAAATGAGGCCCCAGATGTTTATCTCCATAAGGAAAACCAGGAATATCTTTATTCATTCAAATTTTTGTTTGAAAAGGTTCTAATGAGAAAATAAAGAGAAGAGGAGAGAGAGCACATCCTTGTCTGACACCTCTGGAGACAGGAAACGAATAAGAAACAAGGCCATTGGCTAAGATAAAGGATCTAGGAAAGGAATACAATAATGAGATATAAGAAAGAAATTTCGGGCCAAAACCAAACCAAACAAGAGTTGAGAATATAAATTGCCAATTAACCATGTCAAATGCTTTTTCAGCATCTAATGCAACAGCAGCTAATGAATGTTTATAAGAGTGGGACTTACTAAGAACATTAAAAAAGAGACAGGTATTGTCTGAAAGGTGACGGTCTTTGATGAAACCGCATTGTTGTTCACCAATTCATTTTGGTAAAATTTCATCTAAAAGGAGCGCGAGAATTTTCACAAGTATCTCATAGTCCAGGTTGAATAAAAAAAATCGGTCATAAAGTATAATCTTTATTTTCTTTGGGAAGAAGACAAATCAAAGCTTCCTGAAAGAAGCCTTCAGATTTCTTGGATGCTATAAAAAATGAAAATAATTGGTGACGTTTGGGAATGAGTAGATTGGAAAAATGTGAGTAGAATTCTATTGTGAAGCCAACTGGCCCAGGGGCTTTTCCTTTTTTAAGTACCTGAATGGACTCCAGAATATCTTTAGGGTGTATGTCAGTATCTAAGGAGGCGAAATCTACTTCTGGCAAGGAAGGTGAGGGGATGGAGAACAAATAATGATTAATGTCAGATAATAGAGGGGGGGATTCCGGAGTATAAAGATTTTGATAAATGTCAGTGAATTCTGCCAGAATATCCCCGTCTTTATGGATTGTAATGTTAGACGAGATTACAATAAATTCCATTTTTGAGCGCTCTTTTTTAACTTTGAGATAATTGCCAAGAAGGTGGCCAGCTTTATTTTGTGTGCTGTCATATTTAGCACTAGATTTAAGTAGATATAAATTTGCAGATTCCTTGGAAAGTTTATTGAAAGAGAATTTGGCCTAAGAAGTTTATGATACACCAAATAGCCAATCGCATGAGGTGAGAGGGTAATACTTCTCTGGGTGGAGCCAAAGAATACACCATCTATGTTTTAAAGAATTGGTAAAAAAATATGTCTTGCAGGCATCTGCACTGTTCAGCTAGACCTAAAAAGTGCTAAATAATGCCTGCTTTAGGACATACCATTAAGTGATGCCCACACTTTAGATAACGTTTTCACGGGTAGCCTAGGAGCATGAAAGGTAATGCAGTCATAACTGTGGTAAGATGTTGCCTAGTCATCATGTTATGGTATTATTCACATCAGTACGAGGACACCATGCTCGTGTGGTTAGACTGAGTCTGCACTGAAGCAGTATTTCTGGTAATAATAATAAGAAAAATTAGAAGACTAAGATGGAAACATTCACTAACACTGTAATTAATTAATTTAACGACCTTATCACGTAAACTAATGTAAAATGCCTGTCTGACTCTGAGGTCAGCAATACATCAGTGGCTGAACTTGCAGCCATTGTTCAGATGCTCACTACAGAAGACAGCGAGGGGAAAATTCCAGGGATGTTTGATTGCTATGAAATCGTGTAAAAGGAAGGAAACATGTAGAACTATACATGCCAGTTCAAGAGGTGCATTTATGGCTAGTAAAATGGAGACAGCTCAATTATTTACCGTTTCTGCAACTCAAAAGCAGAAATTCATATAGGAGGCCTGGATGGCCATGGATGATCCGAACACAGGCCAGGAATTCAAATAGTTCTGGAGATTAGAAGGATCACTTAATGGAGGTTGCAAAGACATTGAGAATGGTTCTTGATATGTTTTTTTTAAGTTAGAGATGGGAACCGCAAAAGATGAGACTGGAATGGTCCTTGTATGATTAAGAGAGGTTTCCCCTGCCCTGTGTTACCCAAGGAGCAGGCCTCTGGTGCGGGCATATTATCAAGAACGACGTAAAATAGCAGCAGAAAACTAAAGCGGCGATAATGGGCTTGATAATATGTCCTGGAGAATTCCAATAGAAGCCCATGTTCACACCAGATCATGGACTTCTATTGGAATTATCAAGGGCATATTATCAAGCCCATTATTGCCGTTTTAGCAGCAGTTTTCTGCCGCTAAACCGTCAATAATATTTATCGCCGTTCTTGATAATATGCCCCTTGATTTTTAATGTTTTTTTCTTTCTGCCTCAGTGCACACACAATCATGCATGAGGCCTCAATTGAATCATGGATTGAAACTCATAGTGGGGCTCTTTGGCCCAGTGGATTAAAATACGAACCCTTCTAAATCTAATGTGACTACTGTCAGCTCATCAAGCTGTAGTTGACGGCAGTTGAGGCAGCAAAAGGGTTAATATGGCAAGATAGGTCCTTCGACCTGAAATCCTACATATGTACACACGGAACTCCCCCTATTCAGCATTTTTTTCAGGGCATTTCCCTTCGAATAAATTCTGCAGGTTTGACCTGGTAGAATTTATCAGGGGAAAAATGTGAGGATGTGGTAATTATCACAGATGTCATAATTCCCACATGTTAGCACAGCAATCAGACTTTAGCCCATCACTCGGAATGAGGGCCAGTGTGTGTGCAGCAGAATAAGTAAGTAAAGTGAGTGTCAATGTTGATTGAGGCAAAGCAAAGACAAAGACTGTACATTGCTTCTCTAAAATGAATATGAAAAAGGAGCCAAATTGCCTAAAACTCATCCAAAAGTGTTCCTGTAAAATTAAAAACATATGCCTGGAAACATTGTACATCAAGCATAGGCAAAGTCAAAAGGTCTCACCTATGCAGAGCTGTTATTTCTGCCAATGTGTTTTAGCCATGTTGTACACCATCCTGGCTGCTGTTCAGCATGGCCAAAAGTTAGGGCCATAGAGGAGAGTGGTGAGGATTTGAGTGCTGCAGAATGGATTAGTAAAGAGTGGAGTAAAATGGCGAAGAGTGTTGTAGAGTGGGGTGGCATAGATTGATGTACAGTCAAGTGGTGTGGAGCAGTGTGTTATAGAGTGAAGTGGCATATCGGGGTGTAGATTGATGTAGAGTGCAGTATAGAGTGAAGTGGCAAAGAGTGGTGGAGAGTGGAGTAGCATAGTGTGTGTAGAGTGGAGTGGTGTACAGGGCTTTGGATAGAGTGGATTGGAGGGTCATAAAGTAGAGGGCCTTAGATTGGAAGTCTGTAGATTGGAGGGTCATGGAGTGGAGGGTTATGGAGTTGATGGTTGTGGATTTGTGGTGTGAAGAAGCATAGAATGGAGGTACATAGTTTGGAGTGCCGTAGAATAGAGTGGGATGTTGTAGAGTGGAGTAAAGTGTCATAACGTGTAATGGCTTAGTATAGAGTGCAGTAAAGTGTTCTAGAATGGAGTGTCATAAAGTTGAGTGTCGCAGAGTGACATATCATCAAGTTGAGTGGTTTAGAGTGGAGGGGCTTAGAGTAGAGGGACCTATAGTGAAGTATGCATGCTGTGTTAGCACCCAATGCCATTACAGACAACACATTTTCAATTGAAATGACCATTACATTTGCACATACAGTTTCACTGATAATAAACCTATGCAGCACACAAACTATAATGTGTGGAAATGGCATCACTTAGTGTGTTGATTTGTTTTGCTCATATTCAAATATTTGTTTCCACGAAACTTCAGAATTACAAAACAATATGCTTCATTTGTGCTTTCCTAATTCTGATATACTCTGAAATATTTGCACAGTTCATTGACAGACATTTAAATTTAGTGTGTAAGAAAACAAACTTTTATTTCCTGGTACCCAGCAAGATTTTCACATAAATACTGTCACTTTGAAGTCAGAGAAAGAAAAGTAATCACGAAGCACCCTCAGAATACAGAGCCTGACTTTAGACCTGTCTTTAAATGCACAGCAAATTTGTCACCATAGGAAACACATTTAAAGCCATGTTTATAGAAAGCTAGCACTCATTGAAGAATACAGTAAACAGGCTTTGTACAATGGGAGAGACAAAGACATGGTGGACAGCCTACAACAAATAAAGCAAGCAAATAAAAAACGAGCAATGTGAGTTACCTAACACAAAGCCAATGGTAAGCAATAGTAATGGGGGAAATGCATTATCAGGGAAGCTTTCAGAATGGCACAGAACGTTTTATCACAACCAGGCAGCTGTGCTGTCTGGTATGCTTTGACCTAAAAATGGTGTTAACGCCCCAAGTCAGTGTTCCAGCACTTCTAACTGACATGTCCCCAAGCAACACTCCAGCAGGGTGTTGAAGATATTTCAGTGATCGATGAGTGGTGTTTCTGGCAGCCAGCTTTCCAGCCTGATGAAGGACATCACTTATGGTCCAAGGATTCCTGCTGGAATCACTGAGGATTTGCCTCAATATGAGGACCTTACCCTTGCGGCTAATAGAGAAGTGCTGGAGGTGTTTCAACAAATGAGGGCTGCCTAAGAGAGAGCCTAGTTCAGCTGCTTGGAACTAGTGAAGCTGAGAAGATGAAGGACTAAACATGCTGCATGCATGACACTTGGACTGCATATCACACAGAGAATGTGCTACATCTGTACTGAAATGTGTGATGAGGGCAGTACCATGAGCTTACCAGAGAACATCTGAGTTCAGAGGGAGAATGAGTGTTCCACATGCTTTTCATCAATGTATTGCTAGACGGCATGCTCAGACTGTTCCTGCCGAGTTGGATATATGGGGCTTTGCACCCCTGACAAGGAAAGGCTCGCCGTACTTTGCGGGTCTGTCCGGGCATTCAGTTTGAGCCTGGAATTCACAGGAGGAAGCAGTGCAGGCTGCATTTCAGGGCTGCAGCTTGCACTAATGTTTGAAAACGAACACTATCAAGCAGGACAGTCACAAACTTCAAGCCCAGCACTTCGATCCACATGGAGGGTATTTTTTTGTATTTTAATTAAGGAGCGAACATCGCACCCACTTGGGGTTATGAACTATAAACACCAGGATGCACCGAGAGTGACACGCCCACAAGGGCAGGTGTTTTCAATCTAAACGGAACAGCGCGATGGTTTCACTCCTAACTTACTGCCACTGAGGAAAGGACTTGTAATCCTGAAACGCGTCTGGCAAGGTATTTACTGAGAAGCCTGTGGTCTTTTGCAGTGGCTGCTGGCAAGTGTTCGAGTCCATGAAACAACTTTATAAAGCTTCCTGTGGCCCTCCTTTTTGTGCTTCCTGACGAGTTGTATATATATATATATATATATATATATATATATATATATATATATATATATATATATACATACATATTCCAGCTCCAAAGTACCCAACGTACAAAGGAGCACCCGGACCTCAGCTGCCCACAAGGAGCCTTAAATGGTACGCATGCCTCCAGCACAGCGATATCCTTTAACTGTTCAAACTGCCTTGGATGCCTGACGCGTTTCGAAGTGTCCCCACTTCTCTTCAGAGGCTTTGGCAGTTATGAAGGAGCGCTTGAGGCTCCACACCCCTTCTTGCTTAGATGCAAGCCCTGGATGGGACTTATGGGACTTGTAATGCCTCACGTCGCGCTCATGTTCAGTCGGTAACATTTCAAGCCCACAGATGGGCCTCGCGGTGTGGAATTCGTGCAGAATCCATATGCTGCTGTCCCATATAATCTACTGGCGGTCGCCAGTTGATAGTTATAGTTAGGACCTATTATCCATAGGAAATCCGCAACATTCTATTGACATTACCTTTTGCGCCGATTGATGAATCTGCGTGAACTTTTCAAAACGTCTGGCCAGCTCAGTTCCGCTCCTTCCCTGAAAATTTAGGGGTAGTTGGTCTAGCGAGGGCCGAGAAGAAAGGGGGGTCCCAAAACGTTTTTTCCCCATGCAATTTCCCATAGGACTTTTAGCCACGGCTACAGCCCAAACGGCTGAACGGAATTACACCAAATTTGGCAGAGAGGTAGTCCTCAGTTCCGACTTGTGCTTTCGCTTATCTGGTGTCAATCTGTTCAGTAGTTTTTGAGAAAATTACGGTTAAAGTCATTTATATATCTATAGACGCGGTGGATCCAGAGTACCCTACGCATAGCCTACAAACACCCTGTCATGCATGAGCTGAATGCTCATTGGCTGACAACTGTCAAACTCAGGAAGTGTTGGCAGCCATCTTGTGCCTCGGTAGAACTGAGGCACTAGAAAACAAAAACAAACACAGCAAAACACATAAAGGGGGCAGGGTAGACACACCCTGACCCCATAGGCCTGCTCAGGGGGTCCCAAAAAAATGTTTTTTTTGTTTTTTTAAATCACGGGATTCGCGCAGGATACGCGAATCCCAGCGATATTTTTAAAAAAAAGAAACGCAGTCTGCCGTGGAAAATATGTGGACATTATTGAAAAGAAAGTGTGGGATCCCAATCCCCCCACACTGCCCCGGGGACCGCCACCCTCCGGGGCTCTAATTTAATATATGCGAGGGGATCTAGGGCCCCCAGCAGCCCGGGGACCGCCACCTACCAGGGATTCTTAATAATTAGTTATTTGCCCCAGTGGGTTTGCCAAAACTTCCCTTACTTGAGCTTGCTGTTCGTAGCCCTGATACCAGCACTTGTCCTGATGCGATGTCGAAGAATGCCGGCATCCAGGTCTGCTGCGCAGCGGTCCTCCTTCAAGGCCTGGCAAACGGCCGAACAGCAAGCTCAAGTAAGAGAAGTTTTGGCAAACCCACTGGGACAAAAAATTAATTATCAAGAATCCCTGCATGGCGGCTCACTGGAGCAAAACACAGATACACTCAGAGTACCAGAATGCTGCGGGACGGCAAGCGCTGTAACGTAGCTCCGCCCACTGGGGCGTGGTGCTCATAAACATATAGTGCATCTTTCGCTGAGACATGAGGAGTTCATTCAGCCTGTGAAGAACGGAAGAGTCCCGAAACGCGCCGGCTTTGGAAGATATTGCTTTTAACCCACCCCCTTGATCTTGCAGCCCTGATTCAATAAAAACAGCGATACTAACTTGTTGTGGACTCCTACCTTTCGTGGCAGAAACTTTGTTGGATATATATATATATATATATATATATATATATATATACATATATATCCAAGCTACCAAGTACCCAAACGTACAAGGAGCACCCGGACCTCAGCTTCACACAAGGAGCCTTAAATGGTAAGCACGCCTCCAGCACAACAATTCCTTTCACTGTTCAAATTGCCCTGGATGCCTGACGCGTTTCGAAGTGTCCCCGCTTCTCTTCAGAGGCTTTGGCAAGTTTGAAAGAGCGCATGAGGCACCATCCCCTTAATTGCATCGATGCACGCCCTGGATGGGACTTATGGGACTTGTAGTGCCTCACGTCGTGCAAATGTTCAGCTGGCAACCTTTCAAGCCCACAGATGGGCCTCGCTGTGAGGGATTCTTGCAAGATCCATACGCTGCTGCCCCGCGATATCGGCCCATTAGTCAACAGACCGCATGGCCCCCGGTTCTTTCAGGGTGATGCTCCTTACGCGGCAGGGTCACCGCAATAATATCCAAGCTACCAAGTACCCAAACGTACAAGGAGCACCCGGACCTCAG
Organism: Lissotriton helveticus; assembly: GCF_964261635.1. Lineage (NCBI taxonomy): Eukaryota > Metazoa > Chordata > Amphibia > Caudata > Salamandridae > Lissotriton > Lissotriton helveticus. The sequence continues at coordinate 1,889,008,417 of NC_136059.1, read as the reverse complement.
CTGCACACAAGGAGCCTTAAATGGTAAGCACGCCTCCAGCAAAATGATTCCTTTCACCGTTCAAACTGCCCTGGATGCCTGACGCGTTTCGAAGTGTCCACACTTCTCTTCAGAGGCTTTGGCAGTTTCGAAAGAGCGCTTGAGGCACCATCCCCTTAATTGCATTGATGCACGCCCTGGATGGGACTTATGGGACTTGTAGTGCCTCACGTCGCACAAATTTTCAGCTGCCAACCTTTTAATCCCACAGATGGGCCTCGGAGTGAGGGATTTGTGCAAGATCCATACGCTGTTGCCCCACGATATCGGCCCATTAGTAAACAGACCACATAGGCCCCGGTTCTTTCAGGGTGATGCTCCTTACGCAGCAGGGTCACCGCAATAATATCCAAGCTACCAAGTACCCAAACGTACAAGGAGCACCCGGACCTCAGCTGCACACAAGGAGCCTTAAATGGTAAGCACGCCTCCAGCACAACGATTCCTTTCACTGTTCAAGCTGCCCTGGATGCCTGACGCGTTTCGAAGTGTCCCCACTTCTCTTCAGAGGTGTTGGTAGTTTCGAAAGAGGGCTTGAGGCACCATCCCCTTAATTGCATTGATGCATGCCCTGGATGGGACTTATGGGACTTGTAGTGCCTCAAGTCGCGCAAATGTTCAGCTGGCAACCTTTCAAGCCCACAGATGGGCCTCGCTGTGAGGGATTCGTGCAAGATCCATACACTGCTGCCCCATTATATTGGCCCATTAGTCAACAGACCGCATGGCCCCCGGTTCTTTCAGGGTGGTGCTCCTTACGCGGCAGGGTCACCGCATTAATATCCAATCTACCAAGTACCCAAATGTACAAGGAGCACCCGGACCTCAGCTGCACACAAGGAGCCTTAAATGGTAAGCACGCCTCCAGCACAACGATTCCTTTCACTGTTCAAGCTGCCCTGGATGCCTGACTCGTTTCGAAGTGTCCCCACTTCTCTTCAGAGGCGTTGGTAGTTTCGAAAGAGGGCTTGAGGCACCATCCCCTTAATTGCATTGATGCATGCCCTGGATGGGACTTATGGGACTTGTAGTGCCTCACGTCGCGCAAATGTTCAGCTGGCAACCTTTCAAGCCCACAGATGGGCCTCGCTGTGAGGGATTCGTGCAAGATCCATACGCTGCTGCCCCATGATATCGGCCCATTAGTCAACAGACCGCATGGCCCCCGGTTCTTTCAGGGTGGTGCTCATTACGTGGCAGGGTCACCGCGTTAATATCCAAGCTACCAAGTACCCAAACGTACAAGGAGCACCCGGACCTCAGCTGCACACAAGGAGCCTTAAATGGTAAGCACGCCTCCAGCACAACAATTCCTTTCACTGTTCAAACTGTCCTGGATGCCTGACGCGTTTCAAAGTGTCCCCACTTCTCTTCAGAGGCTTTGGGAGTTTCGAAAGAGCGCTTGAGGCACCATCCCCTTAATTGCATTGATGCACGCCCTGGATGGGACTTATGGGACTTGTAGTGCCTTACGTCGCGCAAATGTTCAGCTGGCAACCTTTCAAGCCCACAGATGGACCTCGCTGTGAGGGATTCGTGCATGATCCATACGCTGCTGCCCCACGATATCGGCCCATTAGTCAACAGATGCATGGCCCCCGGTTCTTTCAGGGTGGTGCTCCTTACGCGGCAGGGTCACTGCGTTAATATCCAAGCTACCAAGTAGCCAAACATACAAGAAGCACCCGGACCTTGGCTGCACACAAGGAGCCTTAAATGGTAAGCACGCCTCCAGCACAATGATTCCTTTCACTGTTCAAACTGCCCTGGATGCCTGACGCATTTTGAAGTGTCCCCACTTCTCTTCAGAGGCTTTGGCAGTTTCGAAAGAGCGCTTGAGGCACCATCCCCTTAATTGCATTGATGCACGCCCTGGATGGGACTTATGGGACTTGTAGTGCCTCACGTCACGCAAATGTTCAGCTGGCAACCTTTCAAGCCCACAGATGGGCCTCGCTGTGAGGGATTCGTGCAAGATCCATACGCTGCTGCCCCACGATATCGGCCCATTAGTCAACAGACTGCATGGCCCCCGGTTCTTTCAGGGTGGTGCTCCTTACGCGTCAGAGTCACCGCGTTAATATCCAAGCTACCAAGTACCCAAACGTACAAGGAGCACCCGGACCTCAGCTGCCCTCAAGGAGCCTTAAATGGTAAGCACGCCTCCAGCACAACGATTCCTTTCACTGTTCAAACTGCCCTGGATGCCTGACGCGTTTCGAAGTTTCCCCACTTCTCTTCAGAGGCTTTTGTTATTTTACAGCTCGGCAAGGACTGCACTGTACTAGTCCTATGCTTGAAGACTTTGTTGTTTAAATGGCAAAAGACTTTGTCATTTTCTATCTCTGCGTGGATAGCACTGTGCTAATCCTATGCTTAAAAACTTTGATAGAAAAACAGACATTTGAGGTGAGCAGATCCAGAGTGTCGCTGGTGTTGAGTGCTCTTACAGGAGCTGCTTTCCACCTAAATTGAGACCTACCCAGAGTTCTCTCCTTCTTTTTTGCATAATTTATGCGTCACTCTATTCCTGAAAGGGTTTTGTTTTGACTTAATACTGGGTGCTCCCTTGTGTCTGGACAAAGCTATACCTCTCTGAAGAGCTCTAATTAGAGCGAAACACTGTGTCAGGGGTTACTTTTACTCATTTCAGGTTGGCTTGAGTTGGTATTTTACCAATTCAAAGCTGTAATATTGTGCCTGGAGTGATAAATGGCTTTTGTTATTTTACAGCTCGGCAAGGACTGCACTGTACTAGTCCTATGCTTAAAGACTTTGCTGTGTAAATGGCAAAAGACTTTGTCATTTTCTATCTCGGTGTGTATAGCACTGTGCTAATCCTATGCTTAAAAACTTTGATAGAAAAACAGACATTTGAGGTGAGCAGATCTAGAGTGTCACTGGTGTTGAGAGTGCTCTAACAGGAGCTGCTTTCCACCTAAACTGAGACCTACCCAGAGTTCTCTCCTTCTTTTTTGCATAATGTATGCGTCACTCTATGCCTGAAAGGGTTTTGTTTTGATATATATATATAGTTCAGCTGATGCTGTTTCTTTTTTACTTGACCTAGGATTTGGTAACACCGGCCCGCCCTGAAGTGCTGACTCGGGACAGGGCTTCTGCAAGGTGCAGCTCGTGATTTCACGAGGTGGCAGGAATCAGTGTATCCTGTCCTGTGGCCCGCCTGCAGTCTCCACAAGGGGCTAGAACGTCAGTGGGGTCCAAAGGAGGCATTTGGACACTTCACAAAACACAGCCGCCAACCTGGATTTTGCACACTTTGCCCCTATTATTCGGACTATTTCAGCTGTTCCTCATTTTTTCCGCAACCCCAACACAGCCCATCCCGATGTACTCTGGGAACTGAAGTATGTGGCAACGAACTACAGTGGGCGTGGTGACAGGTGATTGGAAGGTGAGGCTCCTCAACCAATGGGAGCACAACAGGAGGCAATTTTAAAGTGTGTGGGTGGAATAGCGTCATGTGTGCAGAGGCATCTGAGGAAGGCGCAGGAGCGCCGAAATGCATTATGCCTGTGATGTGCTACTAAATGCTTCCAACCGGACCCCCGTGTGGCCTCTTACTTCTCCAGGAGTCGGAGTGGTGTGTTTTGGACATTTTCCACACTGCCAGCTGCGTGCTAAGAGGCCCCGTTCTGTCAAGAGGCCGGTGTCTTGCTGGTTCAGCTGATGCGGTTTCTTTTTTACTTGACCAAGGATTTGGTAACACCAGCCCGCCCTGAAGTGCTGACTCGTGACAGGGCTTCTGCAAGGTGCAGCTCGTGATTTCACGAGGTGGCAGGAATCAGTGTATCCTGTCCTGTGGCCCGCCTGCAGTCTCCACAAGGGGCTAGAACGTCAGTGGGGTCCCAAGGAGGCATTTGGACACTTCACAAAACACAGCCGCCAACCTGGATATTGCACACTTTGCCCCTATTATTCGGACTATTTCAGCTGTTCCTCATTTTTTCCGTAACCCCAACACAGCCCATCCCGATGTACTCTGGGAACTGTAGTATGTGGCAACGAACTACAGTGGGCGTGGTGACAGGTGATTGGAAGGTGAGGCTCCTCAACCAATGGGAGCACAACAGGAGGCAATTTTAAAGTGTGTGGGTGGAATAGCGTCATGTGTGCAGAGGCATCTGAGGAAGGCGCAGGAGCACCGAAATGCATTATGCCTGTGATGTGCTAATAAATGCTTCCAACCGGACCCCCGTGTGGCCTCTTACTTCTCCAGGAGTCGGAGTGGTGTGTTTTGGACATTTTCCACGCGGCCAGCTGCGTGCTAAGAGGCCCCGTTCTGTCAAGAGGCCGGTGTCTTGCTGGTTCAGCTGATGCTGTTTCTTTTTTACTTGACCAAGGATTTGGTAACACCGGCCCGCCCTGAAGTGCTGACTCAGGACAGGGCTTCTGCAAGGTGCAGCTCGTGATTTCACGAGGAGGCAGGAATCAGTGTATCCTGTCCTGTGGCCCGCCTGCAGTCTCCACAAGGAGCTAGAACGTCAGTGGGGTCCCAAGGAGGCATTTGGACACTTCACAAAACACAGCCGCCAACCTGGATATTGCACACTTTGCCCCTATTATTCAGACTATTTCAACTGTTCCTCATTTTTTCCGCAACCCCAACACAGCCCATCCCGATGTACTCTGGGAACTGTAGTATGTGGCAACGAACTACAGTGGGCGTGGTGACAGGTGATTGGAAGGTGAGGCTCCTCAACCAATGGGAGCACAACAGGAGGCAATTTTAAAGTGTGTGGGTGGAATAGCGTCATGTGTGCAGAGGCATCTGAGGAAGGCGCAGGAGCGCCGAAATGCATTATGCCTGTGATGTGCTAATAAATGCTTCCAACCGGACCCCCGTGTGGCCTCTTACTTCTCCAGGAGTCGGAGTGGTGTGTTTTGGACATATATTTATATATATATGTATATATATATATATATGCACCAGCGATTCCAAACACTTCCGTTTGTACGGCGAAGCAGGAACTCAGACCGACCACAGCATATTCAGGCAAGGTAAAGTTTTATTTTTGTTCCTTCACAGCCAGCAAGAGGCGTTTCGGGCTTCAAGAGCCCTTGATCACCTTCAGCTATCTGTATGCCACTTTTCGCTTTTTATTTAGTGCTTAACATAGTGCCCACCCCTTCCCAGGTGGTTGTTCGGGTCATGTGATCATAGATAGTAACAACAGACTACTGTCAATATCTGCTGTGTGAGTTCAACATTACTGCCTAAATGCATACAGATTTAACACAATATGGCACTTCATATTCATTTTGCTATCATATTAATACCAATACAATTTGCAGTTTGTAAACTGCTGTTTTTATACATTTTAAATAATGTTATTTAAAACAATATAACAAAAGTTTATATATATATATATATATATATATATTCACTGAAAAAACCATAGGTTTCAGGTCTTATATAGTTAGGAATTAGCATTTAAAAAAAACCTTTGAAATTCACTGAAAAAAACCATAGGTTTCAGGAGTTATATAGTTAGGAATTAGCTTTTAAAAAACCTTTGAAATTCACTCAAAAAACTATAAGTTTCAGTGGTGTTTTAATTAGCTGGACATTTTACTCATACAAAACCATTTAAATTGCTCCTATATAGTTAGTTGTACTAACTATATTTCGCGCACCCGCAATCCACTGCTGATGATGTCACATATTAGATCATTCATGACATGGTCAGTGACATCCCAACCCTGAGGAAGAGGAGGAAGAAGAGGAAGAGGAGGTACATGAGAGAGTATTCTTGCCTGAACAGCCCCGGAAATCCCACCACAAGGACAATTTCATTTGGCAATTTTTTACATTCCCTGAAGGCCAAAAAAAAGTCAATGCCCGTCATGTGACATGCCTGATCTGCAAAGGAGTTCTGTCCCGAGGCACAGATAAAAAATATAGTTATGGGAACTACACTATGCATCGACACATGCAAAGGTGGCATCCAATAAATTACAGTGTGGCTGAGCTGCGTGACCTCCGTGAAAACCCACGAACTCCTGTGGCCACCACCTCAACACAGGAAAGTCTTTCGGGACCAGAGGCGAGGGAGACGGTCCCCAATATCCAGAGCAATTTTCAACACATCAAGCTAGTGTGTAGATATTGTGGGGGACTACTTTGCTACGGGGAGATGAGTGTGTTTTTAATGAACAGAGCATATGAAAATCACAAGTGCTCAAAACGCCCCAAAAAGTGATTTTTTTTTTTGCTCCTGTTGAGCCGTTTCTAATGCCTGTTTTTCGTTGTTCCCCCTCAAAAAACCATAAATTTTTTTAAATTGTTCAAAAAATTCAAAAAAAAAAAAAATTCAGAAAAATAATAAAAAAAATATAAAACAACAAAAACAATTAAAAAAAAGTTCTTTTCAGAACTACCTTCCATTTATAAAAAATTGTTAAAATGTTTAGCACTCTTGCAATTTTTTTTTTTTTGATTCGCTTCCTGGTTTGCGCGCCGGTACGCGAACCGGAAGCGAACCAAAAAAAAAATGAAAAAAAATAGAGTGAATATAAGGGAAGGTCTGGAAATGCTTTTAAAGGACACCTTTGAGCAATTGATGGCACTTTTTCCTCAAACTGCCTTGGTATATTCAAATATATGCCAAAGACAGAAATGGAGGTGGTCCAACCAATTTTGTCCACAAATTGAGAAATCGAGGAAGCATGTAAAGTCTGTTTCAGCTTACATGAGAGACCATGGAATGGGCTCCATCTACAACAATAACTTGCGTTACTACATGCAAGATATCTACAGAGGAGATGGAGTGCACTTCTCAGATGAGGGGAATAGAATTTTCATCCTGAATTTAAGACTATGTATTGGTACCAACTTATAAGTACCTAAATCTACCACAGACCCAAAAGCTCTTTTCAGAGCTACCCTAACTATGATCACTCTAAATACATTTTAAATGTAACTTTTTTTTTACTAATTTTCACGATTTACGCTTTCCGGACGCTAACCGCGCGAAAATTTGATTTTTTTTTTTGGGGACATATATGGGTCTCCTCATCCACCCTCACAAAATCTCGGGGGTCAGGATATGTCTCCCTTGCCCCCTTTTACACAATCCCAGCATTGTTTAGCATCCATCTTGTGTCCAAATTAGACCTTAACGCAAGATGGCGGACTCCCGTTACGCTACCGGTAAGCTACCCGGTTCGCGTACCGGGTAGCGCTTCCACCGCGAAAAATCGAAAACATATTTTTATTTTTTTTTTGCCACGCGGGGCCCTTCAATAGGCCCCACATCTATCCTAGAGGTTCAGGAGGGGCGTACCTTGCCCCCTTTTATTCATTTCCCCCTTTGTTTATTTCCACCTCTTGTCTCTCGATCCTACCGAGAGACAAGATGGCGGCCGCACCGGACTGTTTAGAATGTTGACAGTCACCGGAGAGCCAATCTGCTTCTCCTCGCAAAGTTCCGTTACGCGTCCGGTACGCGAACCGGGGAGCTAACCGGGACGCTGTCACAGATATATATATTTTTTTGAACATTAATTTCTCAAAATCCACTGGAGCACATATCTTGAGACCTAGCAAAGGCACATCGGGCAAACGGTCTCTACAATTTTGCCAAGTTTCATAGAAATCCATTCAGCCGTTCGAGCTAAAAGTGATTCCAACCGCCCTATGGAAATCTCAATGTTAAAAACACGTTTTGGGACCCCCTTTTTTCTCGGCCCCCGCTTGACGAAACGCCCCCAAACTTTCAAGGGACGCTTCACTGAAAAAACCATAGGTTTTACACCAGTTATAGTTAGCAATTAGCATTTAAAAAACTTATTAAATTCACTGAAAAAAACCATAGGTTTCACACCAGTTATAGTTAGCTGGAAGTTTTAATCGCATAAAACCATTGAAATTCCCACGTTATAGTTAGTTGGACTCACTATAACTTGCGCGTGCAATGCACTGCTGATGACGTCACATATTACATCACTCATGACATTTTTTCCTGATTTTTTTTTGCTCCAGTTGAGCCATTTACAATTCCCTGTTTTTTGTTTCTTCCCATAAAAAATACAAAAAAATATAAAACTGTTCAGAAAAGCCCAAAAAAGTAAAAAATGTTCAAAAAAACAATAAAAAAATATAAAACAACAAAAAGAATAAAAAAACAGTTCTGTTTAGAACTACCTTTATTTATAAAAATAAACCTATTTTTTTTAAAGAATCTCTGTCAATCTTTTTTCCTTAGGGTACGCGCACCGGGGCGTGCACCCGAAAAAAAGGAAAAAATAATAATGAAGGAGTTAGCATGAGGGCAGAACACAGAGAGAGTAATGTTAAGAGAAAGAGAGCTAGAGGGAGCAACACAGAGGGCTTGTTTATTACATAGTAAAAAACAGAGAAGGTGTAATAGGGTGAAAGTGAGAAAAGTAAAATGAATAAGGGAGCGAAAGAAGGAAAGAGAGAGGAAGAAGACTAAAGTAGAGGTAGTGGGAGAATGTGAGTGGGTGTTGAAAGAAAAAGAAAGGACAGTAAAAAATGGGGAATGAAGGGTAATGACGGAACCGGGATAAATGAACAACGGTGAGGGAGGGTAAGAAAAGAGGGGTGAAAGAGGGTGAAAAAATTGAATTAGGATAAGACATGGGGAGTGACAAAGAGAAAGGACAGAGAGAGTAAAGGAAACAGTGCCTGAAAGGGTCTGAGTGAAACAGCAAAGAAAGGTAAGTAAGGCAGTGTGGGTGACTTATAGGGACTCAGTGGGTGTAGGTGGAGGTGTGGATGTGTAAGGTGTGTCTGTGGGTGTGGGTGTGTGGGGTGTTTCGGTGTCGGTGGAGGTGTGGGTGTGTGCGATATGTGTGAGGGGTGTGTGGGTGGGATGTGTGTGTGTGTGTGTGTAATGTGTGTGTGTGTGTGTGTGTGTGTGTGTGTGTGTGAGGAGTGTGTGTGGGTGTGTGTGTGTGTATGAGGTGTGTGTGTGGTGTGTGTGTGGGGTGTATGTCAGAGGTGTGTGTATGTGTTGGGAGGGGGATGAGGTGTGTGTGTAGGAGTGAAGTAAATAATTAAGAAAAAGAGAATGAGTGAGGAAGCAAAGGAAGGGAACAGAGGGTAAGTGAAGTAAAGAATGGGGACTGAAAGAAGTTGAATATGAGAGGGGAAATAGGGAAAGGGGAGTAAACATGGAGAATAAGAATAAGTGAGGGAAGCAGAGTAAAGAAACAGGAGTGAGGTTGGTTGAGAAAATATTAGTGAGGTTAAAGCAAAGGGTGATGACAAACTACATTTTTTTAGTCACACTTACCATATAATAAATGTAACTTTAATTATTTTTTTTTACTACACTTTGTATCTGTGAAAGAGAGAAGAAAAAATAAGTTATAATTAGTAAAATATGTATTTTAAATTAAAAGATACAAATAAAGAGGTTAAAAATCATAACAGTGTATGTAGAAATAAAGTAAGAGTGAAGGACACAGAAAGGGAAATAAAGTAAGGTAGAAGGACAAAAAGAGAGAAAAAGAAATAGAAGGAGAGCAAATTACTAAGAGTAAGGCATATAGATTCAGTGACAGAGAGGAAGAGAAGAACAGAGAAATGAACCGAAGGTAAGAAAGATACTAAAATAATGTGAGTTAGCAAAACTAAATCAGGAAACAGTAGTAAGTAAAAAGATAATGACTGAGACGGAAAAGAGTCTAATTAAGGATGCATTTAGAAGAATGAGGATTGGAAGATAACTGAGAGTAAGTGAAGAACAGTCATAGAGTGAAGGGATGAAGGGAGAGAGAATAATATACAAGGATTGAGGGAAAAGGAGTGAGGAAGTTAGTAGACAGACAGACTAAGAGAAAAACTGAGTGAAGTGGAGTACAATGAGTGAGCAAAGGAAATGAGTAAGGGAGCAAAAAAAGGAAAGGGAGAAGAAGAGGACTAAAACAGTGGTACTGAGAGAAAATAATTTGGTGATGAAAGTAAAGAGAAGGACACTGAAAGAAAGGAAATGAGGGATAGTAATGGAACCAGAGTAAAAGAAATGGGATGAAGAACGATGAGAGAGGAGCAGTGAAGTTGTTGTAAAAGAAATGATAGAAGGTAGATAAACACACGTGAACATAACACAAGGAGAGTGAGGCACTGAGGACATGGAGGTAGTGAACGAAAAATAGAGAGAAGAGGTCAAAAGAAAGGAGCAAACAAAGATAAGCGAGGGAGAGTGGGTGATTTATAGTGATAGAGTGCGACAATACTGCTGAGTGAGTAAAGAGGAATTACTAAAAGAGCAAAGGAGGAAAATACGGAAAAGGGAAGTAAAGCAGAGAGACTGAAAGCTGAAAAGTTATGCAAGGGAGAGAGGGGATGCAGACAGTTGAAATGAGAATGAGGGGTTGTGAAAGAAGTGGAGTAAAGGAACGGGGTGAGAGAGAGTGAGAGAAAGACATTATAAGTGAGTAAAAAGAGCTGAAAGAGGATGGAAAAAGGAAAGTGAGTGCCAGACAATGGGAATACAATTTAAATTACACAATACAAAGTATATAATAACTTGTACAACATGTTACATAGTTTATTTTTGCTGTTCTGAAAATATATTGAATTTCACTTAAAACAGTGAGTTCAAATTACTCATCACATGACAGCGGAAAAAAAAAAACACTGTCTAAAAGATTGTGTTTTAAAAAAAACCTTAGATACTGACAACTGACAAATGTACACTAATCTTTGATTCACTTACTTTTCCTTAGACCAAATAGTATATCATGAAGGTCCTTTTCTCGTTGGAAAGTACTCTGCTGTTCACTAAAAAATCAATTTCATCGACTTTCTAGAAGAAAAGCTCCAAGAACATCTGAAATATTTTCATTATTTTCATATACTCCTTTTTCAGTCATGACTCTTTACTCATTCCTTTACTTTTCCTTTAGGCCAAATAGTGTCAGATGTATGAGTATATTTTCAAATTAATTATAAGAAACTCTGAAATTACCGTTTTTCCGACGTTCTGAAAGAAAGGCTCATACAACATTTTCACAATATTTAAGTATTCGTAAAACCATCTCTAACTCACTCATGTTCATTTTGTATAATACTGATATAACCTACTATGAGATCCACTTACAGTACCTATATGACAAGTCAATTTTTTATATTATCTTGATCACTTTTACTCAGAATATAATTTTAAACAGCAAACTAACCTTTATTAACTGCTCCCGTCTTCATAGGCCAATGACCTTTACTTAAATTTTGGTTCTAAAAACACTAGGTATGAATTTTTTTAAGTCAAAAGGCAAACATTGAAAGTCAAATGAGTGTCATTACAGTGGGTCCAACGTTTACAACTTTTTAAATAGCATGTGTAATGCCCTGATGTTGTTGAAGGACCGTCATGATAAATAATAGCTACAGTTGCAAACGTTCTTCCTGAAATTGATAACTGAGAAGCCACAACATTTTTAATAGAAGTTGACAATTTACTTCCATCAGGTCTACATCGTTGGAACATTAAAATCACATATTTACCATAAGTTTGTAAAAATAATGTGGACAGCATTGCAGACTTATTTATTTATTTATTTATTTATTAAACTTGTATTGCGCACAGCTACCCTCAATGGGTTTCCCGGCGCCAGGGATAGATAAAAGAAAGGAAACAGCAAAGCCCAATAGAACTAACAATGCAGAGGGATCAGTTAAACTTACTTACCTTACCTTACCTTAACTTACATTGGGTACACACCATATTGCGATCAGCTGCTTTAACTAGATTATTAAAAGGCACTGATTTGCAGTCTGGTGAAGTCAAATATATTGATCTATCAGTGTCTATTCTAGTACTACTTGATAAACTACAGTTGTCGCAGTCATGCTGCCATTGATAAGAAAGGCTAACAATTTTTTTTATATCTACACCTTCATCTTCCAAAACATCAAACATATACATTAAAAATTCCTGACAATCCTGCTGAATAATCTGTGAAAATTGATTTTGACCAGAACATATGTCTAGAAGATTTCTAATTTCTGAAACACTTTCTATTTTTGCTCTATCACTGCTACATTTCTCAAACACGGAATTCAATAAACAGCAGAATGTTTGATCCCGATTTTCAACAATCTGTTCTTGTAAATTTAGAAGAAAAAAAAACAACATTAACGACTACATTAGCATAGCAGTTGACACCAGAACTGTTTTCAAACCGAAATCCAACAACATCTTCAACAGAACCCTTTTTCTTTCTACTTACAATTACAGTTTCATCTACTTTTTGTCTTTTTGCTACTACCTCACTGCAATTATTCTCATTTCTTCTTTTTCGGCCTACCACACGTTTTTCAAACAGTGGATATTGAGGCAAATGTGGAGCACACTCTCTTCTTAACCTATTGTATTCTTTAACACAATCTAGATCAGCACAAATCTTTGTTTCATCACACTCAATCAAGTACAATCCTGATAAAGTTCTGACTCGTGATAATGCCACATATGCCATACCCTCTTTAAACACAGAACTTCCAATGTTCACCAAAGCACTATCTACACTTAAACCTTGAGATTTATGAATTGTCACCGCATATGCCAAACAAATAGGAAACTGTTTTCGGCGAACATATAAGTCTTTCACAAGCAAAAACCTAGCTGAACAACAACAAATTTGTTCTATTTCGTCAATGCCATCAAATTTAATTTTAAAAATTTCAATTCCATCTCTATTTTTGTAATTCACAAAACCAACAACATGGCCCATTGCTCCATTTACCAGACCTCTTTCAAAATTTAAATTCCTTCTCAAAATAATACGACAATTTAAACACACATTCAGAGTCTTTTCAAAACCAGCAGTTTTAGATATAGTCTTCTCTAATGAATCCAATTTTGATTTCAAATTTTTGTTGTTGAACATGGAACATTCTTTCAGAGTTGGCATCAAACATATGCCAGATTTCTTCTCGTTAATTTTCTTAAAAATATTCTCTGGAAGAATGTTTTCATTTGGGTACAAATTTGAAATTAATCGTCCATGTAAAGCTTCTTTCCCATGCTGACTTACTTTTCCGATTCTTACATCTTGTAGAATATTTTTATAATCATCATCCTTTGCCTGCCGCATATTTTGAAGTAGTTCTGCATATTTGAAATTTAACCATATATTAACGTTTCCAATGCTTCCTAGGCACTTCTTGGTATCTTCATGCGTGACCATTTTAAACACTGGTTGTCCTTTCACTGGAGTCAACTGCAGTAGATCTCCAAAAACAATGATGTGTTTCACTCCAAATAACACATCATACTCTGTTCTAAGAATTTCTTGCATTCTCAAATGCACAAAAGCAAGCATTAGATTTGAGACCATGCTTACTTCATCAATGATAAGAAGTTTCATTTTCTTCAGGACTCTGGAAACTTCGGAACACACATCTCCAGTTAGCTTGTGGTATTGCAATTTGTTATAATGCTCCACTGGCAGCATCAGTAAACGATGTAAAGTAATCCCTTTAATATTATGTGCTGCCAGGCCAGTTGGAGCGGTAACAACACAAGATAGCGGTGATTCAGTCCTTTTCTGCAGATAAGTTGTAATTGCTTTAATCAGAAAACTTTTTCCAGTTCCCGCTTCTCCACTCACGTACAGTTGGACAGGCTTAAATTATGTACATGAGCACTCTTTTTTCTCATGAGTGAATCCATGTTCAATCTGTTCTGTGACTTCGTCATATATCTGCTTCTGCTCAAGGTTTAGTTGTTTCACCAAATCTTCTAAGTTAAATACATCATCTTGAGCTTGTTCCATAGCTCTTTCCACCTCATCCATGGCAGTGGCAGCTTCATTTTGGATAATTGGTCCTCCTAGTGGATCCTGACTCAATATAGTAGAACTCTGACTGTCTTGAGAACTGTCTCTCGCAATCTCTGCAGCAATTGTTGCTTCTTGCTCTATTTCTTCGTTCAACATTTGCAGATAATTTGGAAAAACAAGACATTCTATGGTATCCTTGGTTGCATTAAAAGAATCTTCGTAACAGAGAAAATCTCCAAATAGTTCCTCTTCTGTACGTCATGGTTTAAAGAGTTGCAAAAGAGCCAAATAGTAAAAGTCCCTTTTGTCTGGATTTTCGCAACTCAATTTTTGATGATTAATCAAATGACCTTTTCTCTGTTTCACTAGACATCCTTCACATCCAATGACAGCATATATTCCATTATTGATATCTTCTCTGATGTTTCTCTTATAAATATAGCTTTGAAGAACTTCATAGAGCCAAGCGTTCTCAAGGTGATGACTTCTATTTGGATAGTATGTATCCAACATGTTTGTCTTCAAAATATCTGTACTTTCTGGTTCTTTCTCTGCCAAATACTCTATTTCTTGTACAGATTTCAAAACTCGGTTTCGTGTTGCAGCAAGACCTAGACTCACCCAAATTATGGTTCTAGATTTGGCATAGAGACTTGCTGATGACAATCGATCAGAACATTCATATGCTCCAATTTCTCGATGCAACAACATCTTCAGACTGTAACTGTATAATTTCTTGCTTAGACTCTTTTCATGTGAAATGTCCTCCCACATTTCCTTCAGTTCTGTCTTTTCTTTTTTTGTGATGTAAGACGTCACATATCGAGCCACAGCAATAGAGTTGTCAGCAACGAATTGAATATCCATGTTAGCATTCCACATGGACAAAATCACTGGGTTGTAGTCGTTGATGTACTTGAATTCTTCGTTTCTTTTTAAATTGTATGTATTTTTGGGTGATTTCCTCGTCACAGTATGTCGTAGAGAAGACATCAAATTATTGACTCTTCCTTTAGAAATCACTGGTCGTGGAAAGCCGAAACGACATTTTGTGTAGAACTTGTCCTTGTTTCTGAATTTTCGACGACAATACTTCCCACAACGATGCGATTGAAAGAGTAAAACTTGTTGCCTTAAACTGTTTTCCTCTGTAGTTTTCGGAACAGTACATGTTGAATACTCTTCAATGAAACTCATCACTGTTTCATCCGAATCTGTTCCAAATTTGGGTGCATCTTTAATCCACAACAACATATGTATGTGAGGAGCACCTCTCACTTGATGAAATCCAAAACCTCTACAAGGGGAGGATATTTTTTGTTGGTAATAAAAGACATCATAGCTTCAAATCTATGATTAAAATATCTGCATACATTCACTGGATCCAAAGAACACAGGGGCATATTACCAACAACTAGCGATATTTTTTGTCTCTAACTTGTTTAGAGACAAAAATTATCGCCGCACATCGGCGATTTTTATCGCAGATAAACCTTGCTATTAGCAAGATTTATCGCAAATGCGATAAAAAACGTCCGCAATGCATGAATATCGCTGAAAAGTCAGCGATATTCATGCATTATCGAGCAAATGCTCTTAGCCATGTTATCCACCTCCCATTGGATAACATGGTGAAGAACTGCTCAGGGCAGGTGTTAGCTTTTGGAGATATTTGCGCTTAGCGCGAATATCTCCAAAAGTTGGTAATAGGAGATAGCGATGTTAGCGACTGTTTCCAGTCGCTAACATCTTGGCACGCCCACTTTGCATGTCATTAGTGATAAATATCACTGACATGCAAAGCGGGGCCCAAGATGGTCGCTATCTCCTATTAGCTGTCACTAACTGGTGTTAGCGACAGCTTGGTAATAGGGAGATAATTTTATCTCCGCTTTCTTGGCTTTTAAAGCCAAAAAAGCGGAGATAAACCCCTTGATAATATACCCCACAGTTCTCCAGGTGTTTTGAATTCTATATTTTGTATATTTGCATTTGCCTCGCGTATAAATTGAAGTAAGTCGTCCCATGCATACTCGGCACAGCTAAGATTGAGGAACCATGTAGGAGTTCCTAAGTTTCTTAGCATACATTTCAATTCCCCATGACGACAGTACCAATACTCGTTTGTACCACGCTGACATGCCATGAGATTGATTAGATGAGATTCCAAAATATTATCTTGCAGATTAACTTTCTCCATAAAGTCCCTCGCTGAAACATTTTGCAGATGTGCTCCACCTTTCAGTATATGATTTACTGCATAAGAAAGCCCAGATAAGTCACTTTCATACAGTAGATGAAACAAATATGGAATGCATTGACGAAACCTGGGATCTTCAGCATATAATCTTAAAGTCCGGTATTCAGATGCAGGAATTTGAAGTGGTCGATCGTCATATCGTCCACCTCGACCTGTTGGAAATAGCTGTGGAAAACAATGAGCTTCCAAACTTTCTTCCCATACACTAATGGGACTTCCTTTTGCTGCTTTCATTTGAAACAATTCAATTACATTCCCCATTACTTCTTTGGAATGCAAAGGATGAACAGTATAATGTTCATATATTTCTTCACTTCTAGACACATCAACTTTTTCAATTAGGCCAGCTGAAAAATCACTGTCTTCATCTGCAGCTGTTTCCTTTGCTCCAACACATACATGTTTGTAGTACTCATTGTTTTTGACCAAATACAACGTTGCCTTTTTGACTTTCCTAACATCCACTAAATCTTGCCCGATTTTCTTACTCTTTGTCGGAACCCCATTAACTAGAATAACCAGAGGTTCCACTTCCACTTTCTCTACACCAATTGTATCAATATTTTTCTTGAAATCAAGGGGCAAATAAACAACTCTTCCCTTTAATCCTCTCTGTAAATCTGAAGGAGGAAATTTCCCTATGTTAGGCTCCATGCGAACAATTGCCTGAAAAGGATGGACACATTGAATCAAAATAGACTCATATGTATTTAAATCCATCAATTCAGGAGGAATGTCTACCAACTCCAGATTATTATGAACAGCTCTAGCAGGCATTCTGTTTTGATTTAATTTATCATAACAATATTTACAAATACGCTGTTCAGAACTCAAATCAAAAGAATTCTCCACCCACAAATAAGTTGCAAAATCCTTCCACTCATAATTATTTATCTTTTCACTTTTTACGTATAAATCAACTAATCTAGTTTGATGCTTATAATAAGTTTGTTGACAACACACACAAGTAAAATTTGGCCTTTCACTTGATTTCACCTTAAACCTGGTAATTTCCTGGTCAAACTTTTCTGTACTTGAAATCTGTACATTGTCTTCCACATTACCTTCTATTACTGTGTCAATTTCTACACTGTCCTCTTTTTCACCAAAATAACAAAACTCAATGTCTTCACAAATCATCTTCATGTCTAATTCAGTTCCATGCAAAAGAGCACTGTTTAACTGTTTAAGCTTAAGTGCTGGACTTTTGGCATAATACAACCTTCTCACTAATTTCCTCATTTTGTTATGATGCACTGCTAACATCCTAAAATGATGAAAAAGACTCTGACATACTTTTCTTGAAAGACAAGCCAGTGAATGGCCTTGCAAACCTGTCTTTTCTCTCACTCTGCAAGGATCTAAGTCTTGCAACATTTTCATTTTCTGTTTTAGACTTTTCTTACTATATGTACGTAAGAAATTACGAAGCAAATCGATTGATTCCTGTCGCACACTACAAATACTACTACACTTCCAAGTGTACACTGGACCCTTAGTACGTCTCCCTAAAACTTCATCAGCTAATACCTCTTCTGCATCTCTATACACAAGTTTCTCTTTTTCAATCGGACAACCATCTTTCACCTCATATGCTCGACCACTGGTGTCAACTGCATGCACCAAATCATTCTCCTGAAAGTAACTCTCCTCATAAAAAAATGGCTCACAACTTGAACTATGCATCCATTCTCCAGAAAAAACTTTACAAAAATTAGTCCGATTAATTACTCTCTTGCATCTACTCTTTGATTTGAAAACATCAATTGTCTTGTTAAGTGTCCTAATTCTATTAATTACTAAAATAAAGAATTTTTTCTTAACTTCAAAAGCCTGATCAACAATTTTCTCTACATTTTTCTTTTTCTTGTAAAAAGCAGCTCTCTGTTTACCTTTCTTAATGTTTTTTAACAAATTTAAAACTACCCATTTGCGAAACATTCGTTTATGAATGTCCCTAAATTGGTTTTGCCTTCTATTCCTATACATATTATTCTCTGCTCCTGCAGTATTAACATTTTTAGGGGACCTCTCCTTCCTCTTCAAATTTCCTCTCTCCTTCTGTTTATTGACATTTTCATCAACATTTTCTTTTGATCTACATATGTTCCGAAAGAAAGATTTAGTTGTCTTAACAGGAGCTTTTTTCCTGTCTTTTGAAGTATTTGTTGTAGAGGACTGCTTTAATTCCGTTGCTGTTTTTGATTTTTTCCGCTTCACATCTTTTCTTTTCCTTTGCCTTGAGGGCATATTTCCTTACTATGCAAATCTTGATTTCAATCTGTCATAAAGAACAAAGATAACACATTTTAGACCACTATTATCAAAGAACAAAGCAATGACAATAAACGAACTATATAAACACCACTTTACAACATATCCGGAGGATACCCTTCACTTTACCAGAACGGCGTAAATGCCGTCTAAACAGAGACAACAGGCATTACTCGCCTTTGTCGAACTACACTTTTGGTCCATTAATTGTGCTCCCTTGTGCAGACCCGTGCACACTCCGATTTTGCTAACCTGAACAGGAGCGGTTTGGAATTATCACCGTTCTCCCGAGAACACGACCTTCCATACTAGTGCAGCCCTGAAGAGTCATTGGGTTAACACCCTTACTGACGAAACACGTGTCTGCTGGTTTCTTTCTATATGGATCTCCTCTGAACAGGAGAGACATCCATACACCAATTAAAACAAGAATGAAAATGAACACTAGTGTGTGATCTTATCCTTGGAGAACTTTTTATCTTGATTACCCATATCATTGAAACTGTTGTGTGCGCTTGATTTGACACAACATATCTAAGTTTATATCACAACAACTATGTAACAAGGATTAAGACAGAGAAAAAGATCTAGAGGAACTAACACAAAAAGACAGAGAGAGTCAGACAAAGAAACAGATAGAGGAAGAAAAACATAGAGAAAGAGTAAGACAGAAAGAGTGTATAATATGTTATAAGACAGAAAAAGGATGTAATAAGGAGAGGGAGTCAGTTAAAGAAATGGACATAGGGAATAAGTTACAAAAAGGATATAACAGGGTGTAAGACAGAGAGAGGGTGTAATAGGATGTAAGACAGAGAGACGGTGTTAGAAGGAGACAGGATGTAGAAGAGACTAAAACACAGAGAGGCTGTAAAAGATAGACAGAGAGACTATATATATATATCTATATACATATATATATAAAAATTCCTTTATTCGGTTTAACATATTGGCAAACCATAAAAGCACATTTTTTAAAAATACAGTCTAAAAAAATATATAAAATCTACACATTCATACAAATATTTAGTGCAGAGTAAGTCAATGCATTTTTGTTTTTTCATTTTAAAGACTAGAAAAGATTAGTTCATTATGGTTTCCAGGGCCAGAACCAAGCTGTAATATTTACAGGTTTTTTCTATGCCCTATGACACTTTTCAGAAAGTTCACAACATGGTAACAGGCAGACTCAGATTCCAACATTTGTAGGCGGAGCATTGCGGGACGGCATTGTCTCAAACCCCATTGCCTCAACAGTGGCAATAACCATATTTTCCGATGTGGGGTGTAAAATTTACAAAACAATATGGTATGTAAATTGGTCTGTTTTGAATTCTCATCACACGGACAAACTGGAAGAGTTTTTTCCCACCTGTTTGCTGCATAAAGGCTACAAGCCTGAAGAAGAGGTCTAGCCTAAATCTGGTCAGCAACATTTTCTCGTAAGAACTAATTTCTAGTGTTAGATAAGGCTGAATGCTTTCTGAAGCCTGAACCATGTTAGCATGGAGGACCGAGGGTTTTTGGAACTCAGCGGCCAACCTTAATGACTCTAGGTGACTTAATGCCAGTTGTTTCAGTGTTTTCTTCGATATGTCGATAATGTTTTCAGGTTGTAGATAATAATTCTCCATTCCTAGATCTTTAAGAAAGTTTCTGACATACCGGAGCCATGGAATGTTATCTACTCTATCAAGTGTCATCAACTCTGCTACAATTGACTGTGTGAGTAGGTTTTTTTCAGAGTTCCAAATACGCCTCCACAACAATAGCGGCTGAATCTTTATAAGGTCCTCTATATATGAGACACCAAGTTCCACATGGATTGCGTATATGGAAGTTGAACTTGGTATTGCTAGGAGGAACCTAAAGAAAGAGTTTTCTACGACCTGCAAAGTAGCTATGTCAGCATGGCTCCAGAGGCCGGCCCCATATAATGCAATTGACTGACACTTTGCGCTGTAAATTTTTAATAACTCTACTGGAGCCCTTTTCCCTAATCTCTGTGAGAAACTGATCAACGCCGCTGTGGCTCTTTTGAATTGATGACACCTTGCGTCCACAGCTGCCCGCCAATTCTGTTTACTATCAATCATAATGCCCAAATACGGATATTTATCAGCTATGTCAAGTTTTTGGTTATTTAGGTGGATACTCCTAAATAGTTTTTTCTTACTCCCTGCTATCATGACGAACGTTTTTTTAACGTTCACGTGCAAATCCAGTTTGGTCATGTAGTCCGTATATCTATTCAGGGACTTTTGCAGTTCACGCGGGGTGCGTGCCAGGATGACGGCGTCGTCTACGTAGAGCAGAGCAGGAATCAGGCGCTTTTTTACCTGTGGGAGGTCCTGTGCCCCCCTCAACATCTCCTCCTCGAGACCGTTGGTGTACAGAGAAAATAAGAAGGGGGCCAGGACACAACCCTGTCTGACTCCACGCTCCACCCCAAACGGCTCCGTCAGCTCCCCCTTTAGGCCGAAACGCACTCTCGCGGTCGCTGCTGAATATAGTTCTCTCAGAAAATCTAGGAGAACAGCATCCACTCCCATTTCCCTCAAGATTATCCAGAGTTTTGGGTGAGAGACGCAGTCAAATGCTGCGGACAGGTCCACATAAACCATGAAGACCTTGCCCTTTTTTGCTTGGGTGTATTTGCTAATTAAGAGGCTAAGATTAAGAGCTTGCTCCACTGTGCCGAAGCCTTCTCGATTCCAAACTGGAGATCGGAAATTATGCCTTTCGCCTCAGCCCACTGCTGGAGTCTCTGGAGAATTACCCTGCCAGCAACTTTACCCAGAGAGTCCAGCAGTGAGATGGGGCGATAGCATGTAGGATCCTGGCGGTCCCCTTTCTTGAAAATTGGGACCATGATAGACCTCGACCAGGATTCTCTCAGACCCACTTTTGCTGCTGCACTACATACTCTGGTGAGGATAGGGGCCCACAGATCTAAATTATGTTTGGAGAGGTCCACCGGAACCCCATCTGGGCCCGGTGCCTTCCCATTCTTACTAGCACCCAATGCAACTATTAGCTCAGAGATATCAAACTGTAGGGAAATTGGGTATTCAACCTTCGTCAATATGTTTTCAGTCCTACCTGATGTTATTGGATTTTTAAAAAATTTTGAAAAGTGAGCCACCCAGATGTCTTCCTCGATGGCCAGTTCTATTTTTGGACTTTTATCGTCTGCAAGGTAGGGTGATCTAAGGGTACGCCAAAATTTCTCGCTATTTCTAGAAAGAGCACTGATATGGAGATAGTTCCAGAGTTTTTGCTTAAGTTCTTCTATTCTTGATTTACGTGCCCTATTGTACTGTATTCTATAAAGTTGGATCTGGGTCTGATCTCTGGGGATAGTTTTTAGGGCTAGTTTTAAGTTTGTTAGGGCCGCTGTACAGCTATGATTAAACCATCCTCTAACAGTCGTGTTTTGGGTTTTAAGGTTAGAGGTAAGGAGACACTTTGTTTTCTCCAGTATTTGAATACAATTGCTTAGAACAGTCTCATCTATTTCTTGTAGGTCTAAGCATTTAACTATATTTGAATATGCCATTTTTACCAGCTTACCGGTAATTTCTGTTGGATTTACCTTTTCCCATTTTAGTGTATAACCGTTTTGTTTGCCCAGCTCGCACCGGTTTTGGGCAAGCGTTTTTTCTATAATTGTGGTTATCGTTTTGACCTGATTTATCTGGTAGTCAGTTTTTAAAGCGCAATGATCACTTAGTGTATTTTGTCTGACCTCGAAAGTTTTAAGTCTGCATGCCAATCCGGGAGAATGGAGGATATAATCAACTGTTGTTTGGAATCCTCTGCCAACGTAAGTTGGCTGCAGACAGTCTGTATCTGCACTTATGGTATTGTCAATTTCTAGATCTAGCTCTGATAATATATTGTTCATGGCATCCCCTGTTTTGGTGTGTTCAAAATGAATCAAAGGGGAGTCTAGCTCGTCCGTTATACCACATTGAATGGTATTTCCTCTTGGGCATGGGTGTATGTTAAAATCCCCTCCCCAAAGAAGATGGATTACCCCTTTGCCTAACCTAGTTTGATAGAACTGGGTTATTTTCTCATGTATAGTTGTTAGGAGGGCCAAAAATTGTCCATCTTCCAAGTTAATATAGAGATTTATTAGGAGGATTGAATCCTTGTTCTTAAAGGTAAGGCATAGTATTTGGTAATTTGGGTTAGAATCAACTGATGTTACTTTGAGATTCAGGGTGTTAGCTACATATGTGGTAATCCCCCCTTTTGGTCTGCCCGCATTAGAAGTGAGGGCTGGGATAAAATACGTTTTATGACCTGGGAGATGAAGTTCCGCTGTGGACCACGTCTCCTGTAGACAAATTATTTTCCCCTGCTCCAGGAAGTGCAGAGCCGTCCCATCTTCAATTTTAGGGCGGAGACCCGCCACATTCCAAAAGAAAATGGAAAGAGGAGGTGTATCTAAATTTTCTACTACTGAGCCTAGTTCTGGGGAGGATGATAAGTTTACTGCTTTAGGTGAGGTAGGAATAATTTGTCCAGTCGCCTCTAGTGGTCAATCGACCATTTCAAGGCCACTAAATCTATTCCTTGTTGGGATATTATACCAAGTGTCCCAGCGTGGTTGTTCGTTGTAGGTTGTTCTTAGCGGGTATGGACCTTGATCATCCCACCCCCTTCGCCTATAGCGTGGTCCTACTGTTTGCCAGGGGTTCTCATAGTTCTGGCAACGCGGGATCACTGGTTGTCTTATATTGCCATAATCAAAGTGGCGTGAAGTTGTGAGTTCCCACGGCGTTTCATAATTGTTATAGTGGTCATTTTGTTGTCTTACTGGATAAAAGAAGGAGAGTGGTTTGGTGCTTATACCCGCATTTCCACCCGCGGGCTCCCATGAGCAAATATAATCTACGACTCTGGGGTCCTCGAATGTAATGATAATACAATCTCCCGGGATAGTCTTTCTACCGTTTCCCACCTAGGTTGATCTACGAACCGCTAAAATCCTTGATGGCCAGGATGGTGGGATTGGACGATTATTGTTTAGCCAATGCTGAGCTTTATTTTGTAATGACCAAGTGGGTTCCAGATTGTGGTCCGCTAATTCTGGAACTCCAGTCATTACCACCACGAAAGAAGAAGCTTCTGGGGGCATCTCAACGGCAAGTCTCCCTTCGGGCAGTCCTCTACGTCCGGTTCTATTTACTGTTGTAGTCGGATTCTTTTGTTGGTATGGTTTGGGAACCGGAGTTTTGGCTACTGGTGATTTAGATGCCATTGTTTTTGGTGCAGATTTTTTAGGGGCTGGTGTCTTCGAAACCGGTGTTTTGGGAATTACTACTGGTGACGGCAAGGAATTACTTTGTGTAGTGGTTATTGTGGTATTAGTAGGTAGTTTTGGTCTGGTTTTATTTATCTTTTCCAGGCCTGGTTTAGTTGTTGTATTTGGCAATATAGAGCGATTGTCTTGCATATTTATTTGGTTGGGCAATAACTGCTTACTGTTCTTGTTTCCTCCCTTTTTTTGTTCCGCCGGTACTTGTGCCGGTTTTACAAGCTGTACTAGGTGAGCTATCTGATTCTCTATCCTCGCTAGTCTTACCTCTACTGGGGTGAATAAAGATTTTACCGTGTCTTTGATGGTATCTAAGAACTGTGCATTGTTACTAGGCATTGTATCATTACTACGTGGTATGAAAACTGGGGGTTCTGAGGAGCTTAGACTAAATGAGTCATGCACTGGTTGGTTTACTATTGCCGTAACTAATATGCTTTCTGGCCTAGGAGATGTGGGATGAACCCTGGTAGGTGTGTCTCCAATGGGGGTATCAGCAATCTCAGTAGTATTAGTGGTTTTTTGGCCAGTTTTTTGGACAGTTTTTCTCTTACTTACTGCGCCCTCCCTCCTCCCTCTAGCTAGTCTTATTTCATCAGGGGTGGATTGAACAGGGAGGTCTGGGGTCCTTTCCAGGTCTAGAATAGATTGGTCTACTGATATCTGGGCGTCTGAAAGCTGGGAGACCGAGAGGTCGACAGTGTTTGGTAGGCTAGGTCTACCCTCATAGCGGCTCCCTTCTCCTGGGTTATCATCTATTTCGGGAGATCTTGCCTTCGCTAAATGACCCATAGAGGATCTCCTAGCTTGTTCCAAGTCTAGTGACACCCTACCTTCTATCAGAGTAATACTTTGGTCAATAAACAGGTTAGCCTTGATGATAAAGTCATCCATTGGGCCTATCAGTTTGTCCCCACACCAATTAGTCTTGTTTTTACCCTTATTTCCCCTGGTTGATACCATTGTTCGTGATAGGTCACTCCGCAGATATAGTTGTGGAGGCCAATAATAAGTCAATGATTTCCAAGTTGAATAGTTCAGGTGAAATAGTTAGTGGGTTAGCCCAGTCCGGGCTCTCCGGTCCTCGAACGGCCTCAAACGGCCCGCTCTTTGCCCGGTCTTCGCCCCGAGCTCCGTCCCGCACGCGTCCCGCGTCGCGGTAGAGCTACGCCAATTAAAAAACGTGAAGGCAGGCAGGGGGCGTGGCCGCCGGGGGAAGAGGCACCAGCTGTGCAGAATGGAGAATGCTGGGCCTCGCAGTCCCCCGGTAGGTTCCTCTCGCCATACACACGGCAAAGTCCTCAACCTGGGCGGTACCAGACTGGGAGCGAGTTGATTTTCTGCCGACTGCGGAACGCGCTCACACCAGCTGGGACGCCTCAGGGAGCAAGCAGGGATAACGTGCAACAAACGCCTGAGTTGAACAGCAAACCTCGTTAGCAGGCAGGTCAGTCCATGAGCGGCACCCGCGAAGCGTGTGCAGCGAAAGGTTATCAGGGCTGGAGACAAGGGGCGTGGCTGGCGGGGGAAGAGGCACCAGCTGTGCAGAATGGAGAATGCTGGGCCTCGCAGTCCCCCGGTAGGTTCCTCTCGCTATACACACGGCAAAGTCCTCAACCTGGGCGGTACCAGACTGGGAGCGAGTTGATTTTCTGCCGACTGCGGAACGCGCTCACACCAGCTGGGACGCCTCAGGGAGCAAGCAGGGATAACGTGCAACAAATGCCCGAGTTGAACAGCAAACCTCGTTAGCAGGCAGGTCAGTCCATGAGCGGCACCCGCGAAGCGTGTGTCGCGAAAGGTTATCAGAGCTGGAGACAAGGGGCGTGGCCACCGGGGGAAGAGGCACCAGCTGTGCAGAATGGAGAATGCTGGGCCTCGCAGTCCCCCGGTAGGTTCCTCTCGCTATACACAAGGCAAAGTCCTCAACCTGGGCGGTACCAGACTGGGAGCGAGTTGATTTTCCGCCGACTGCGGAACGCGCTCACACCAGCTGGGACGCCTCAGGGAGCAAGCAGGGATAACGTGCAACAAACACCCGAGTTGAACAGCAATCCTCGTTAGCAGGCAGGTCAGTCCATGAGAGAGAGTCCTTAGAGAGACTAAGGGGGTCATTAGGATCGCGGACGGACTTGCGTCCGTCCGCGACCCCAGAGCAGGAGGGAACCTCCGCATGGCATGCGGAGTTCCCTCCTGTGCAATTAGGATGTGACCGCAAGGGTTGCGGTCACATCCTCTATTTTTAACATTGCGGCGGGTGGAGCTTCAAGCTGCACCCGCCGCAATGTTAAAAATGCACGCATTGCATTTGCATGCAGTAAGAGGCAGGCACCGCGCGGTGCCTGCCGCTTTCTGCATGCAAATGCAGGGGGGTACCATAGGTACCCCCCATGTGCACCCCCCACCCCCCTTCACCTAGGGGGCCCGCAACGGGCCCCCGCAGTGAAGTTCCGTATGTTTTTCCACGGCGGAAAACCCGCCGCGGAAAGGCATACTTTACAGGCCATCCTAATATGGTGGACGGTGTCTGACAGACACCATCACCATATTAGAGCTTTTCCGCCGCGGTTGTAAGCCAGCCGCGGCGGAAAAGCTGCGGACGGAAACCAGGACCCACCAGCCATCCTAATGTGGCGGTGGGTCTTTGGTCAGTCCGCTGCGGTTTTTCCGCATCCTCTGGGCCGGCGGTGCCTTCCGCCGGCCCCGAGGATGCGGAAAAACCGCGATCCTAATCGACCCCTAAGTTTGAGACAGGGTGTGAAAGGAACTAAATCAGAGAGAGGATGTAACAAGGAGTAATGAGTAATGAGAGAAAGGGAATAAATCAGAGACAGGGTGTAAGAGAAAGTAAGTTAAAGAGAAAGTATAAGAGAGTATAACACAGAATCAGGATGTAAAAAGGAATGAGTCACAGAGAGGATGTTAGAAGGGGACTAATGGAACAATACAGTAAGTCAGGAACATAATATAATAGAGACTTATACATTCTTCATAATAATTGGTAAAGAAACCTTGGTGCATAAAGGAATTGTATTTTATAAATGAGCGATGTTTCAGTAGTGTAATGAAAAGCTTATACATATGACCTTTTCTCAGTTTTTCAAATGTTATTCTAAAAAAAGATTGTGAGGCCTATGCAGGAGTGCAGATGAGATGAAGCCTGTCCAGGGGAGCACAAAAGGTGAGGCTTGTGTCCAAGAGTGCAGTGGACAGGACTAAACTGGAATAGTGTGCAAAAAAAGATGGTGCGTCAGTTTTGCACTGCTGCTGCGTCACTTTTTTTCATAAAACGTGTGCCTTGTTGCGCCATATTTAAAAAGTGACGCATGTAGGTAGATGCGTCACTTTTTAAACCTCTGCACCACATTATACCTCTGTCAGGTATAATGTACACAGAGGGGGCATTCCCCCGCAAAAAGCCTCGTAATAGTGACGCAGTGAAATCTATGAGATTTCACTGCATCACTTTTAGGACACTGTTACGTCAAAATCTTGTGCCTGCCTCACAGCAGGCGTAAGACTGAGGCAAACGCTTTCACATGGGGCTTTCCCCATGTGAAAGGATGCATTGCTGGAGTTGCGTCACTTTTGTGACACACTCCAGCAATTCGTCACTTTTGCGCTTACAGATACATCAGAAATACTCACTTATCTGTAAGTCCTTGCGACATGATGCGTCATACATTAAATATAACGCATCATTGGTGTCACAAGGAGTGCGCAGTGAAAAGTGACGCATCGCTGTTTTCATAAATAAGGCCCTCAGTGTGCTTCCTAATCTGAGGTAACACAGGTGACATGATTGTGAAAGGTTCAAATTTTTTTATGTAATCATGCACACACTATTTATTCTTTCTGAAAAATGTAAAAGCCATTGATTTGCCCCAAAATCGATTTTTCAATAACATTTTAAAGAAACAGAGTGCAGGTCCTAGGTACAAGCATTCCATTTCAGTACTGAAAAGTCACTATTTTACAAAATACATTTCTTATCTCTTGCAAACATTCCTACCAAGCATTACCCAAAAAATTAAACAAACCAACAGCAAAGAAACTCAGTCTGCTTCCTAATCTGAGGTACCACAGGTTACATGATTGTGAAAATTTCAAATATTTTTATGTAATCATGCACACACTATTTATTCCTTCTCAAAAATCTAAAACAAAAAAAAAAATCGTTTTTTGAATAACATTTTAGAAACAGAGCACAGGTCCTATGTACAAGCATTCAATTTCACCACTGAAACCCATTGATTGGCCCCAAAATCGTTTTTTCAATAACATTTTAGATACAGAGCGCAGGTCCTATGTACAACCATTCAACTTCACTACTGAAACCTCAGTATTTCACAAAATAAAAATCCTCTATCTTGCAAATGTACATACCAAGCATTATCAAAAAGCATGACACAAAGCAACAGCAAAGAAGCTCAGGACCTCATTTATGACACCCTGCGTCAGTTTTGCGCTGCTGATGCGTCACTTTTTGTGACGCATCGGCGGCATAAAACATGTGCCTTGTTGCGGCATATTTAAAAAGTGACGCATCTAGGTAGATGCGTCACTTTTTAAACCCCTGCGCCACATTATACCTGCGTCAGGTATAATGTATGCAGAGGGGGCGTTCCCCCGCAAACAGCCTCATAATAGTGACGCAGTGAAATCAATGAGATTTCACTGCGTTACTTTTAGGACGCTGTAACGTCAAAATCTTGCGCCTGCCTCACAGCAGGCGTAAGACTGACGCAAGCCCTTTCACATGGGGCTTTCCCCATGTGAAAGGATGCATTGCTGGAGTAGCGTCACTTTCGTGACACACTCAGTAATGCGTCACTTTTGCGCTTACAGATACGTCAGAAATACTGACTTATCTGTAAGTCCTTGCGACATGATGCGTCATACATTAAATATAACGCATCATTCGTGGCGCAAGGAGTACGCTGTGAAAAGTGACGCATCGCTGTTTTCATAAATAAGGCCCCCAGTGTGCTTCCTAATCTGAGGTAACACAGGTGACATCATTGTGAAAGGTTCACTTTTTTATGTAATCATGCACACACTATTTATTCCTTCTCAAAAATGTAAAAGCCATTGATTTGCCCGAAAATCGATTTTTGAATAACATTTTACAAACAGAGTGCAGATCCTATGTAAAAGCATTCCATTTCTGTACTGAAAACTCACTATTTTACAAAATACATTTCCTCTCTCTTGCAAACATTCCTATCAAGCATTACCCAAAAAATGACACAAACTAACAGCAAAGAAACTCAGTCTGCTTCCTAATCTGAAGTAACACAGGTGACATGTTTGTAAAAGATTCAAATATTTTTATGTAATCCTGCACACACTATTTATTCCTTCTTAAAAATGTAAAAGCCATTCATTCGCCCCAAAATCATTTTTTCAATAACATTTTAGAAACAGGGCATAGGTCCGATGTACAATCATCCAATTTCACTACTGAAACCCATTGATTTGCCCTAAAATCATTTTTTAATTAACATTTTAGGAACAGAGCACAGGTCCTATGTACCAGCATTCTTTTTCACTACTGAAACCCATTGATTTGTACTAAAATCGTTTTTCACTTAACATTTTCGGAACAGAGCATAGGTCCTATGTATAAGCATTCATTTCACTACTGAAACCGATTGATTTGCACTAAAATCGTTTTTCAATTACCATTTTAGGAACAGAACACAGGTCCTATGTACAAGCATTCATTTATACTACTGAAACCTATTGATTTGCCATAAAATCGTTTTTTAATTAATATTTTAGGAACAGAGCACAGATCCTATTTACAAGCATTCATTTTCAATACTGAAACCCATTGATTTGCACTAAAATCGTTTTTCAATTAACATTTTAGGAACAGAGCACAGGTCCTATATACAAACATTAATTTTCACTACTGAAACCCATTGATTTGCCCTAAAATCGTTTTTTAATTAATATTTTAGGAACAGAGCACAGATTCTATTTACAAGCATTCATTTTCACTACTGAAACCCATTGATTTGCACTAAAATGGTTTTTCAATTAACATTTTAGATACAGAGAGCAGGTCCTATGTACAACCATTCAACTTCACTACTGAAATCTCACTATTTTACAAAATACAAATCCTCTATCTTGCAAATATTGAAACCATGCATTTTCAAAAAGCATCACACAAACCAACAGCAAAGAAAATCAATGTGCTTCTTAATCTGAACTCTCTATCTATATCGAATGAATCATAACTCATCTTTACAAATGCTTTGGGAGATTGAGAACAGTGTCAGATACACACACCAATATTTCTTTAGCAGAGCAAAAGGTATGTTCTCCAGGCACTGCAACCATTAATGGCACAGAAAACCTCTAATTCTACACACATATCCCTTTTTGTTAACCAATTAAAACTCTTCCCTCTCTATTTTCAAACCAACACCCTTTCCCCCCTCAGCTCTTTCTACCTGTTACCATAGCAACTCCCTCCTCACTGACCTCTCAGGGTTAAAAGTTTATTCTACAATGGTGCAAATGAACTCAGCAAGGATGTTTGACATCTCAATACACCAGCTTATGAGGTGCAATGTTTCTTTAAATGACTTTTTCTTAACCATTCAAATTGCTTCTTTCACAGAACAGAACCATGCACCGTAACTTTCAGTTTTCAACTTTCTAAATCCACCAATCATTGCTTATGATTCAAGAGCACTGAAACTCCACCGTTTTTTTTGCAAACTCCTACTGTTCCAACTGCCATTTTATTCCTACACTTCATCTGACTGCACCAGAACCTCCTCTTACCATGTATTCTGTCTGGATTATTGGACATAGCTATATCCACTGGGCTCAAAGGTATGCAGCTCTCAGAAATTTTCACAACCTTGATTTACCAAATGTGCACATCAAATGGATTGGCCAAAGAGGATTGAGATGTCATCAATTGATACCATTGGCGAAAACCTTTCACCATCTGCCACACCCTGACCTTATAATTTTGCACTGTGGTGGAAATGACCTAGGCACTTTGACTGGGGTAGGTCTGGAAATGGTTTTAAAGGACACCTTTGGGCAATTGATGACACTTTTTCCACAAACTGCCTTGGTATATTCCAATATATGCCAAAGACAGAAATGGAAGTGGTCCAACCAATTTTGTCCACAATTTGAGAAAGCACGGAAACATGTGAATAAATCTGTTTCTGCTTACATGAGAGACTTTGGAATGGGTTCAATATACAACAATAACTTGCGTTACAACATGCAAGATATCTACAGAGGAGATGGTGTGCACTTCTCAGATGAGGGGAATAGAATATTCCTCCTGAATTTAAGACTGTGCATTGGTACCTACTTGTAGGTACCTAAATCAGCCACAAAACCCAAAAGCTCTTTTCAGGGCTACCCTTCCTCTGATCACTCCAAATGATTATTTTTTTTAACTTTTTTCACTATATTTCACCAAAGTACGCTCCCCGGTACGCTCCCCGGTGCGCGTACCGGGCGCTCCCCCCGCGAAAAAAAAACAAAAACATTTTGGGCATATATGTACCTCCTAAACTTCCCTCAGAAAACCTAGGGGTCAGGCGGTGTCTACCGTGCCCCCTTTTACCCATTCCCAATGTTGTTTGTCCTCCATCTTGTGTCTCAATTCTTCCAAAACACAAGATGGAGGACTCCCGTTGCTCTTACCGGTACGCGTACCGGGGCGCTCACCGGTAAGCGCTCCCAAAAAAAATGTAAAGTTAATTTGCATAAAAACCTCTGTAGAGAAGTTCACCAAATATAGAATAGGCAATACTACATACCAGTCCCTACCATTTTCCCAAATTTGGTGGAATTCCATTGAGCCATTTGGCCTGTAGCCCTGTCTAAATATCCTGAGGTAAATTACATGACAAAAACACATCTGAAGTGTTAGAATTTACAACCAATTAAAATGCTACTTTCATTTTCTACTATTATTTCCTGACATTTGATTGGTTATGTACATGAATATATATAAAAAAAGAGAGGGAAACACAACCATTTGACTACTACTTCCTGAAGTACATTTGAAAAGGATTGTCACTGAGAACTTCAACTGCTTTCTCAAAGGTAAGTTGTTATTTTGGAAAGTGAAGTATGTTGTGCACTTTAAGTTAATTTAGAAAAACATTTTCTGATAGTTATATACTATCCCTCTGTAATAGTTATAGATTGAGATAGGCTTCTCTGTTATAGTTATGGATGGAGTTAGGCTTGTCTTGTATAATTATGAATTTACTTAGGCTTTATCACATACACTTTTTTATATTTCTACTTCCAGCCTGATACCATACACTGCCCAAAGATAACTTCACTGTTAAAAAATCAAAACTATCTGTCTGAACTTAAACCCAACAGTGCCCTATCTCAACTGATATATTTATTTTTTATGCAATTTACAGCAAGAAAATGGAAGGAGAACAGAATATTTCTTTGGAAATTGTTGTGGAGAACAACCCTGAAGAAAATATTGCTGAGAATGATGACTTTTATTTTATGGATGAGTCTCTGGACCATGAATTACTTGAGTGTGTGGAAGCAATAGAATCACAGAATGAAAATGAGGACATTCCAGACAATATATTGTTAGAAGTTTTATTAAATTTTGAAAAAGATTCAGAAAAATAAATGTATATTTAATAATCAAAAATTGTTCGAGACTTTATTCATTTTTATATGTAATTCATGAAGTAGTACCAAATTGATTATAATATAAAGTCAGACTTATAGTATACTGTGCAACTTTTTTGTGTTACATAGTCATTTTGCTCATAGTTACTTCCTTTCTCCCACTTTATTATCTCCAATGTGTATTTAACATCTCTTTTTCATCTCCTGCCTCCATGTTGTTTCTGCTATCCTGACAGACTATGATATGGATTCCATATACCACAATAACTTCTGTAACAACATGCAAGTTATCTACAGAGGAAAAGGTGTACATTACATTTAAGACTCAGCATTGGTACCTACATGTTGGTACTTAAAACACCCAAACAACACAACAATTCTATTCAGAGCCACCCTACCTCTAAGCACTTTAAATTATTATTTTACTGTTTCACTGGGTTTTCCCCATGGTACGCTCCCCGGTACGCTCCCCAGTGCGCGTACCGGGCGCTCCCCCTGTGAAAATCGAAAAAAAGTAATTTTTTTTGTCCCGCGGAGCTCTTTTATGGCCCCCACATCAAACCTAGGGGGTCAGGGGGGGGTCTACCCTACACCCTTTTAGTCATTTCCCCCTTTGTTTTTGCCACCTCTTGTGTCTCGATCCTACCGAGACACAAGATGGCGGCCGCTCCGAACTGTTTGGAATGTTGACAAGACACCTGAGAGCCAATCAGCTTTCCACTCGCGTACTCGCGTAGCGCGCTGGTACGCTCCCCGGTGCGCGTACCTGTGCGCGCTTATAGATATATATATTTTTTAACCTAAATTACTCAAAATTCACTGGAGCGCATATCTTGAGACATAGCAAAGGCACATCGGGCTACCAGTCCCTACAATTTTGCCAAGTTTGGGGGGGATTCGTCAAGCGGGGGCCGAGATAAAAGGGGGGGCCCCAAAACGTGTTTTCCTCATGTTAATTTCCATAGGGCGGTCGGTTTCACTTTTAGCTTGAATGGCTGAATGGATTTCCACCAAACTTGGCAAAATTGTAGGGACTGGTAGCCCGATGTGCCTTTGCTATGTCTCAAGATATGTGCTCCAGAGGATTTTGAGTAATTAAGGTTCAAAAAAATTTATATATCTATAGCCGTGCCCCGGTACGCGCACCGGGGAGCTGTCCGGGCGCGCCACGGGACTTGCGCATGGAAAGCTGATTGGCTCGTGGGCGTCTGTAAACATTCGAAACAGTCCTCGGTAGGATCGAGACACAAGAGGTGGCTAAAAACAAAAGGGGGAAATGACCAAAAGGGGGCAGGGTAGACCCCCCTGACCCCCTAGGTTTGATGTGGGGGCCATAAAAGGGTCCTGCGGGACAAATAAAATGTTTTAATTTTTTTCGATTTTCGAGGGGGAAGCGCCCGGTACGCGCACCGGGGTTCGTACCGGAGAGCGTACCATGGGGAATAAAGAATGACAGTTTTTTCAAAAATTAAGCATTTTTATATATATTGGAGGTAGTCTGAAAAGAACTGTTTTTTTATTCTTTTTGTTGTTTTATATTTTTTTATTGATTTTTGAATTTTCTTTACTTTTTTTGGCTTTTCTTAACAATTTTATATTTTTTTTGTAGTTTTTCAGGGGGTCAAACAAAACACAGGGAATTGCAAACAGCTCAACTGGACCAAAAAAAATTAAGGTAGCTTGCTGCAGTAATGGTTGTCTGCAGCTCGATTGAGTAAAGTGATGCTTTGCACACCATATGAAATTGTTTTGTTGCAATATTTGCAAACAAATTTAAAATCTCCAAATTTAGTTTGGACATTAGGGACCATCTCCCTAGCCTCTGCATCCAATAGAGTGGGTTGATTGGAGGCCCTTGAAGAAGAAGGATGGGAAGGGTTCTTGGCCAGTTCCCTGACCTCTGCTGCCGAATAATTGTTCGGGTGCTTCCTCTGCATATGTCTTATCATCGTGTGGTTCCCAAAAGAATACTTCTTCTTTGGGTTCCCTCTTGACAGTTCTTGGCCACAGATGAGGCAAGTCACCTTAGCTGCATTCACCTTTTTTGCACCCCTTGGCATCTTGTAGAAGTTCCAAATAAAATGTTCTTTGGGTCTGTATGGGGGATTGTCCTCAGGCAGAAAGTCCCTCTCCACATCCTCCTCTTAGTCCTCCTCTTCTTGTTGACCACCAATGTGGTCTTGTGGTGCTCCTTGTGGTGGTGGTGGAGGTGGTGGTGGTGCAGATGCACCTGCAGCTGCTACTAGTGAATCCATTTCTCAGAGAATTAATGCAGGTCTTCTGTACTCAAAAGTGAAAATGAGGAAAAAAGGTGGGGTCTTTCAACATTTAGAAAGCAAGTGTTCTGAACCAATCAAAAGTGTTATTTTCAGGTCACATGACCCGACGCGCTTACGCTACGCGCCCTGGGGCGCGCCCGTAGTCGCGCTCCGGGGTGCGCCCGGGGGTGCGTAGCGTAAGCACGTTAGGACGTTGCGCGATCGTATGCGCTCGCGTGCTTCCGGGTGCGCTTACGCAGTGCGTCATATGACGCATCACGCGGTTACG
The DNA here is from genome assembly GCF_964261635.1 of Lissotriton helveticus. Classification (NCBI taxonomy): domain Eukaryota; kingdom Metazoa; phylum Chordata; class Amphibia; order Caudata; family Salamandridae; genus Lissotriton; species Lissotriton helveticus. The sequence goes on along the minus strand of NC_136059.1, from coordinate 1,888,973,540 downwards.
CGAAACGTCACGATGTTGTTTTCGTTCGCGGGAATAGCGCTAACAGGACGCTCCCCGGTACGCGCCCCGGGGCGCGCCGTAATATTGCGCTTACCCGTGCGTTCACCGGTACGCGCCCCGGGAGCGCCCCAGGGTTAAAAATAAATAAATAAATAGATGACATATTTATACAATATAAAATGCGTTATAACATTTTTTACTTTTTATACCTATAGAGATTTGCTATTAAAAAACCATTGAAATACACTGAAAGAACCATAGGTTTCACACCAGTTATAGTTAGGAATTACCATTAAAAAAACCTATTAAATTCACTGAAAAAAACATAGGTTTCACACCAGTTATAGTTAGCTGGAAGTTTTACTCGCATAAAACCATTGAAATTCCCACGTTATAGTTAGTTGGACTCACTATAACTTGCGCGTGCAATGCACTGCTGATGACGTCACGTACTACATCACTCATGACATGGTCAGTGACATCACTCATGACATCACTGATGACACCATCCTTGTGACAGAGTGACAGAGCTCCTTTCACTGTAATGTAATCCTTGAAACAAATATTCAAAAATAGAAATTAAAATTTTCAAAAAAAGGAGATTCCCATACCAGTTACAACAACCAATTCAATAATTCCACCATCTATATACACATGCACTCATTCACCAACAGTTCTATATAGTTACTCATACATATACTCACTCATCATATGTAGTGATACACCTATACATCCTGTTACACACCGACAGTAATCTAAAAGTTACTCACACACATACTCACACATGCAAATAAACTATTCAACATCCATTTATTTGCATATACAGCTATATACACACTATCACTTTATTTCTAAGGAAACTTACACATACTTACTCTCTTAAACAATTACTTAGAGAAACACATACTAATTTAAACAGGAACTCTTAGAATCCCTCACTCTCAGATATACTCACTTATATACATCAATATTCACATATATTAGATTAAAACATATGTAGTTACTGATAAAGACACTAGTGAGACAGTCATTCACTCAGTAAAACACACATATACACACTCATCCACCCATACAGTCCTGCACATATGCTGTCTTCAAACCACATACAAACAGAGAGTCAGTCATTCATGCATCTATGTGCTAAGTAATACCCCCACTAAACCATACAAACTCTCATACTGATACTATGAAAAACATCTAATAACCTATATACATACATATATAGCTACTCGCCAACCCATGAAACCACTTATACACAAAGTGAAACACTAATACAAATATTTAAATATTTAAAGATTACTCACTAATATTTATTTTTCAGAAAGACACACATTCACTGGATGGTGTCATCAGTGATGTCATGAGTGATGTCACTGACCATGTCATGAGTGATGCAATATGTGACGTCATCAGCAGTGCATTGCACGCGCAAGTTATAGTGAGTCCAACTAACTATAACGTGGGAATTTCAATGGTTTTATGCGAGTAAAACTTCCAGCTAACTATAACTGGTGTGAAACCTATGGTTTTTTCATTGAATATATATATATATATATTAGTTTTTTGCCATGTGCATAAAGAAAATATTTAGTATTTTTACTATGTTTATAGTGCATTCGTTTCACATCCAATGAAAATGTTGTATTCACTAGCACTTGCACTTTAAAAATCTGCCACCGCCCTCTAAGGCGCCATGTGACCAAGGCCTCCTGTAGGCCGAAACGTTATGCTGTCTGTTGCAGAATAAATTACTCACAGAAAATCTGGGTCTCCTGTTTCTTGGCGGTGTAGCGGCTGGAGTCGAGTCCGTTTTGCTGCTTGTGGGAACCTGTGTTCATTTGTTAGCCGGTTGAGTGCTTCTCCGGCGTTGTGAGACCCCTCCTTCTGAAAGCGGCTACACGGCAGGAAGTCGTGACCTCTGGTGTCCCGGAGGTCGTTTGTTTCTCCTGTTGGGGAGAGACCGTGAAAGCCCTGAGACGCCCGGCAAGTCTGTTCATCTGGAAGCGGATCCGGCGTGGTGAGACGGCTGTCTCAGACCGCGCTGTGTGACCACTACAGCTCTGTGCAGTTTCGGGAAACGTCCCGTGAAGGAGTCTTTGTTCTACGTTTGACGGCGAGTGATATTTATCGACGAGCCCAAGAACAGTGAGTAACGCATCATTGCGTTTTAAAACAAACTTTCATTTAACGCAACATGTCGGCAAGCGCAAGGAAAAAGAGGGAGGTGGTTGCCCTCGATGTCTTCGATGATTCCCCGGCTGGGGGATCTCAAGTGGCGGGTTCTTTGGAACCAACACCGGAAGGTGGCCCTAATATCCGTGAAAAATTTAAGTGGCTGGAGAAATTAACCAAACGCGAGCAAGCCAAGTGGTGGGAGCATCGCTCACTAAGCAGGTACTTGGAGGTCGATCGTATACCCAGGGGACTTAGAGTCATGCTGGCCCCCAATTACGACCAACCAGACCCTGAGATGCTTGGGGAGTGGGCAGAGTGTAATTTATGTCACTCTAAGAGACTGGTAGAGATTCTAGTGCGCTATGCGGAATCCGATCGCAAGAAAATCCAAGATCAAATTGAAGAACTGAATGCTGAAATAGAGGAAATGGGCGCAGATACAGCTCCTGAGTGCAAAAAATTACGGGAGGAAATGATGGCCCGTGTGCAAAAGGAGGAGGACACCATCATCAAGGGGAAACAATTTAAATTTCAGTGCGATAAAAATGACTATCTTGAGGGGCGCATTTTTACATTTGCGCGGAAGTACGATGCTATGAAGGTTGCCCAGCCTCCCACTGTTCGCAACGCGCATTCTGCGAGTGGTGCTCAGAGATCAACATCTCCTACGAGTTCTTCAAATACAGACCTTAGCTCAAACGTGGATAGCGGGTCGGAATCAGATGCAAGCAGAACCAGATCCGGGTTGGGGTTTACCCGGTTTACCCTGGCACAAGAACTGGAATGTGTGCGCCTGGACAGGCGCGACACACTGCGGCCCAGGGTAAAACAACAAACCGCTACAAAAGCCCCAACACAAAACGGAGAGAGCGGCGCAAAGCAAACACAAGGCGCCAAACCAAAGCGCAGAAACTACAACAAACAGTGGAACAAAAAGAAACAGCAGTGAGCGCGCAGGAGGACACGAATCTCTCTGTGATTAATCTCACACCTATGACACTATCAGCTACGGAATTGAAGACTCTTTCGTTAGGTTTGTCATTTTGCCCCCCCAGGAATTTTAACTACGCAGACACCCGCATTGATTTATTTAAATTCACGCAGAAGCTAAAATTGAGAAAACACTTTGCGAATGACAAATCTTCTAAGGGGGCAGTGAGAACTGACAAAAGTACAACCAGCCTAGCCCTGGTAGCGAACGATATGCCACTGCTACAAGATTTGGAGGGACTGAGGTCAGAATATTCTTTATCACAGAGTGGTGAAAGTCAACTTGCACTGCATACTGGAGGTCTTACGAATTTTAAAAAACGTTCCACGTTTACACCACATATGCTGCACGACAACATTGATATATTTCACGAAGCAGCTGTCAGGGACATCAAGGGCCTATATGAAAAAACACTCAAGAACAACAAATACAAACACAGGCATAACCGCAGGTATGCTGATTTAGTTGCCAAAATACAGAAATGTGGTAATGTTATTGTTCGCCAATCGGACAAAGGGGGCAATATTGTCTTATGGGCAAGAGTCCTCTATTTGGAGGAAGCATTATTACAACTTAATGATGCTACTTGCTACAGACATTGCGATGTGGGCTCTGTCAGGAAGTCACAAACAACTTTTTATTCATTGTTGATGGGGTGGAGATCATCGGGTCTCATCAGCATGGATGAACTAAAATTTCTGAAAAATTAGCATCCCATCACGCCCGTCCTATATTTGATTCCGAAGGTCCACAAGAACCCAAGTAAGCCCCCTGGCAGACCCATTATCTCTGCATGTGGGGGGCTTCTAGAAAAGACTACTGTTTATGTGGACTCATTTTTGCAGGAATTTGTGTGTGGGCTCCCCTCATATATCCAGGATTCCAGCGATTTTTTAAGGAAAATCAATGAATTAGTGTGGGATCCGGAATTTTTGCTAATGACTCTTGAAGTCACATCGTTGTACACGAGTATTGTGCATGCTGATGGATTGAGGGCTACTGCATACTATTTAGGACAACGTCCGATTGAATTTGTAGAACACAATAAGATGCTACTGTCAATGATGAGTTTCTGCCTAAACAACAACTTCTTTATGTTTAACAGCATTACCAACAGGTCAGGGGAGTAGCCATGGGGGCCTGTTTCTCTCCCAGCTATGCCTGTATCCATATGGGATACTGGGAGAGACAGGTCCTCTTTGGTGAACACTCAGCAACTTGCAGAGACCATATCGTACGATGGTATAGATACATCGACGATGTATTTATGATCTGGCATGGCACACAAGTACAGCCAGAACATTTCATTGATAAGTTAAACACTAACAACTACAATTTGGCATTCACTTCTAATGTTAGTGCATGCCAAGCAACTTTTTTGGATGTCTCAATTGAGATTACCAATGGCTGCCTGGAAACAGCATTGTTTAGAAAACCTACTGCAGGTAACACTGTATTGCATGCCAAGAGCCACCATCCTCTGCATCTGATAAGGAGCATCCCTTATGGGGAAATGCTCAGGATCAGAAGGCTTTGCAGTACAGAAGCACAGTGTAATGCAGCACAACAGGCCAGTGAACAAAGGTTTCTGGCTAGAGGGTATAGCGAGAATATAGTGGCGGCTGCCATACGTAAAGCTAATGCCCTTCCTCGTGCAACAGCACTGCTACATAAAAAATCCCAGTGTCCAACTCCTATGTCCATGCAGCAACCTATCAGACTAATATGGTCATTTAATAGCCAACATGGGACACTAAGAAAAATAATAAATAAACATTGGGATCTGGTAAGATGTGATCCCGTGATTGGTGAACTAATGCCGAGAAAGCCAGCAATTACTTACAGGAGGGCATATTCCTTACAGGATGCTTTGGTTAAATCTAGCCCAGAACTGGAACCATCCAAGGATTGGCTGGCAAGCAGCAGAGGCTTTACGAAATGTTCTACATGCAAAGCTTGTTCACATGGGGTTAATACAACTGAATATCTTACCCCTTTCTCAGAAGTCCCATGTAAAATCAACAAAAAGCTAACATGCAAAAGTGAATTTGCAGTTTATGTGTTGGAGTGCCCGTGTGGGTTAAGATATGTGGGCAGCTCTAAACTGCAAGTCCACAAACGTGTACTCCAACATTTGAGGGCTATCAATAACAATGACTCTGCTTACCCTGTGGCTAGACACTTCAAGGAATATCACAATAACAACAGTGCTCTCCTGAAGTACTACGCCATTGACTCAGTGGGTCCCCTTAGAAGAGGAGGGGATAGGGATGCTGCGCTTAGATCTTTGGAAACAAGATACATCTTGGAGTTGGATAGTAAAGTACCTCATGGACTCAATGCCTCAGAAGATTTTTATACCTTTCTCTGAAGGATAGATTCCATGAGACCTATTGGGATTATAGTTATCTGCCAAACTCCAACTCGCAAACAAAATGAAATTCAGACAATACCCTGTATCCATTTTTGTGTGGCTTATGCCTGTTTCTCGTATTTAGACCATAACCAAAACTTAGGTTAAAAATCGCCACTAGTTGTGTTTGGAGGTCAGACTGGGACCAGTCTGATCAACATTCCATTCCAAAACACAAACTCATGTATTTTTCATATAAATTTTACAAAAAAGGTGTTTTTTTTAAAACTAGTATTTGGTAGGTGTTTTTAAGGATGATGCAATTCATTGATCACATACCCTACTCTTTACTATACACATCACCGTGACATCACTTGCACTTTTACTTTTTCACTTACTTATTTGGTGTCATAAAATAGGATGCAATACTGCAAAACTGGGCATATACGTAATGTTGTTGAGGTTGAATCATTATGTGCTGGTCACTGAATGAGATATTGATTGACTGTTTTAACAATTTATATTTAACCATATATGTTGTACATCTTAAACAGTATTGATTTTAATTCATTCTTTTTTATATATAAAGAATTGGATTTTAGGCCGGCTTTTAGGACATGTCGTGTGTATTTGTATATTCTATATATTTTATATGGATAATATAATTATAGCTAAAGGTATTATTTTTGCTATTTTTTGCACTAATCTAGGCTACTTTGTAACCAAATTTGATTTTGACATGCGCCTATTGACAAAAGTCGTAATGTGATTCATGACAGTATGTCCTGTATGTGCAATAACACCATTATGGGGATTTATCCCATTAGTTTTTTGCCGTTTGCATAAAGAAAATATTTAGTATTTTTACTATGTTTATAGTGCATTTGTTCGACATCCAATGAAAATGTTGTATTCACTAGCACTTGCACTTTAAAAATCTGCCACCGCCCTCTAAGGCGCCATGTGACCAAGGCCTCCTGTAGGCCGAAACGTTATGCTGTCTGTTGCAGAATAAATTACTCACAGAAAATCTGGGTCTCCTGTTTCTTGGCGGTGTAGCGGCTGGAGTCGAGTCCGTTTTGCTGCTCGTGGGAACCTGTGTTCATATATATATATATATATATATATATATATATATATATATATATATATATATATATATATATATATATATATATATATATATATATATATATATATATATATATATATATATATTGTTTAGCTCCAAGATGTCCCAAGAGGTGATAGCACACTTTACAAATATACGCAAGGGCGAGCTGCACGTCAAAAGAGGGTTTTTACCATGTGCACCACAATCATGGTATTGATGTGCGATCATGTGTAAATCTGGTGTTGCGCAAATATTTTCACAATCGTGCAATACAACACAGCAAATTTTCACAGAGCTCTCAGTTGAAGTGCAATGACTATGGCTCTAATCATCTTCACCAGGCTTTTAGTTTGTAGGAGCAGAAGGATAATATGGAGAAGGAAAAGTCTCTGGCTGATATCTTTTAACATTGTGTTAGCCTAATGAATCAGGTTTGATCACATCTTCCAAGCTCCTTACACTCAGCACTGGGATTTGAAGTGCCAACAGAATAGGAGGTCTGTCAATGGGAGCTTCGGCTGATATTTTGAAGCTCACTTTAAGCTTTGAGCTCTACAGAACAGCCAGAACATTTCATTGATAAGTTAAACACTAACAACTACAATTTGGCATTCACTTCTAATGTTAGTGCATGCCAAGCAACTTTTTTGGATGTCTCAATTGAGATTACCAATGGCTGCCTGGAAACAGCATTGTTTAGAAAACCTACTGCAGGTAACACTGTATTGCATGCCAAGAGCCACCATCCTCTGCATCTGATAAGGAGCATCCCTTATGGGGAAATGCTCAGGATCAGAAGGCTTTGCAGTACAGAAGCACAGTGTAATGCAGCACAACAGGCCAGTGAACAAAGGTTTCTGGCTAGAGGGTATAGCGAGAATATAGTGGCGGCTGCCATACGTAAAGCTAATGCCCTTCCTCGTGCAACAGCACTGCTACATAAAAAATCCCAGTGTCCAACTCCTATGTCCATGCAGCAACCTATCAGACTAATATGGTCATTTAATAGCCAACATGGGACACTAAGAAAAATAATAAATAAACATTGGGATCTGGTAAGATGTGATCCCGTGATTGGTGAACTAATGCCGAGAAAGCCAGCAATTACTTACAGGAGGGCATATTCCTTACAGGATGCTTTGGTTAAATCTAGCCCAGAACTGGAACCATCCAAGGATTGGCTGGCAAGCAGCAGAGGCTTTACGAAATGTTCTACATGCAAAGCTTGTTCACATGGGGTTAATACAACTGAATATCTTACCCCTTTCTCAGAAGTCCCATGTAAAATCAACAAAAAGCTAACATGCAAAAGTGAATTTGCAGTTTATGTGTTGGAGTGCCCGTGTGGGTTAAGATATGTGGGCAGCTCTAAACTGCAAGTCCACAAACGTGTACTCCAACATTTGAGGGCTATCAATAACAATGACTCTGCTTACCCTGTGGCTAGACACTTCAAGGAATATCACAATAACAACAGTGCTCTCCTGAAGTACTACGCCATTGACTCAGTGGGTCCCCTTAGAAGAGGAGGGGATAGGGATGCTGCGCTTAGATCTTTGGAAACAAGATACATCTTGGAGTTGGATAGTAAAGTACCTCATGGACTCAATGCCTCAGAAGATTTTTATACCTTTCTCTGAAGGATAGATTCCATGAGACCTATTGGGATTATAGTTATCTGCCAAACTCCAACTCGCAAACAAAATGAAATTCAGACAATACCCTGTATCCATTTTTGTGTGGCTTATGCCTGTTTCTCGTATTTAGACCATAACCAAAACTTAGGTTAAAAATCGCCACTAGTTGTGTTTGGAGGTCAGACTGGGACCAGTCTGATCAACATTCCATTCCAAAACACAAACTCATGTATTTTTCATATAAATTTTACAAAAAAGGTGTTTTTTTTAAAACTAGTATTTGGTAGGTGTTTTTAAGGATGATGCAATTCATTGATCACATACCCTACTCTTTACTATACACATCACCGTGACATCACTTGCACTTTTACTTTTTCACTTACTTATTTGGTGTCATAAAATAGGATGCAATACTGCAAAACTGGGCATATACGTAATGTTGTTGAGGTTGAATCATTATGTGCTGGTCACTGAATGAGATATTGATTGACTGTTTTAACAATTTATATTTAACCATATATGTTGTACATCTTAAACAGTATTGATTTTAATTCATTCTTTTTTATATATAAAGAATTGGATTTTAGGCCGGCTTTTAGGACATGTCGTGTGTATTTGTATATTCTATATATTTTATATGGATAATATAATTATAGCTAAAGGTATTATTTTTGCTATTTTTTGCACTAATCTAGGCTACTTTGTAACCAAATTTGATTTTGACATGCGCCTATTGACAAAAGTCGTAATGTGATTCATGACAGTATGTCCTGTATGTGCAATAACACCATTATGGGGATTTATCCCATTAGTTTTTTGCCGTTTGCATAAAGAAAATATTTAGTATTTTTACTATGTTTATAGTGCATTTGTTCGACATCCAATGAAAATGTTGTATTCACTAGCACTTGCACTTTAAAAATCTGCCACCGCCCTCTAAGGCGCCATGTGACCAAGGCCTCCTGTAGGCCGAAACGTTATGCTGTCTGTTGCAGAATAAATTACTCACAGAAAATCTGGGTCTCCTGTTTCTTGGCGGTGTAGCGGCTGGAGTCGAGTCCGTTTTGCTGCTCGTGGGAACCTGTGTTCATATATATATATATATATATATATATATATATATATATATATATATATATATATTGTTTAGCTCCAAGATGTCCCAGTGCTGCGAGGTGCAGCTTTTGCTGCTCGGCGGTGGCGTCTTCCGGCACGGCTCCGGTTCGCTGGAGCACTGTGCTTACCGGCAGAACGTGGGGTAACAGAGGAGGATGTAGACGATGTTAAGTTGGATGCACTGGAGTGCGTGTCATCCCCCTCGAGTTCCACCAGTCGCCGATATTCCGCAACAGTTGCTTCCAGCCTCCGTTGCCGGGCCAGTACAGCCAGCATACTCCTCGTTGGTTTGGAGGTTTTAGTATTGCCAACTATATGAAGAAAGAAAGACATAATCTGTAAGCAATGCTCTTTAGGAATATGATTAACACAAAATGATTCAGCAGGAAGTTGTGTCACAGTACAACTAGCAACTAGCCAGGGCAGTACAAAACTATTCAGGCCAGTATCATGGGCGTCCGCAGGGAGGGGCGCTTGAATCACCATTTCCCTTCCCACAACTCTCTTGTATCCTTGGTTTGGTGCTCTTTCATATGAAAGAGATCTGGCAGAAGTGAGTGATTTTTCCTCTGAGCCGTTAACCACACCAGCAACCGTATCATCTGCACCAGGCCCAGGCGATATGTCTGTTTCCCTCCCTCTCTCTCTCTCTCTCTCTTTCTCTCTCTCTCTCTGTCTCACTCTTTCTGTCTCCCTTTGTCTCCCTCTACCTCGCTGTCTCTCTCTCTCTGTCTCCCTCCCTCACCCTCCCTCTGGCTCCCTCCCTCTCTATCTCTCCTTCTGTCTTCCTCTCTCTCTGTCTCTGCCTCTATCTGTCTTTCGGTCCCAGCCTGCTGTAATTACCATATTGTAATTTGTCACTGGGCCACCACTGGATACACATCATATCCTATCTAAGAGTCAGATAGTACCATGATCCAGCTTACCTGTACTCGCCACCGCCACTGTCTCCTGCCTCACAGTCTGTACTTCTTCTTGGTCCGACTCCTCCCCAGATTGACCCTCGGACTCCGAGTCAATGATGACCACATCCGAGCTGGCCCCGCCACCAGATGTTCCACCTACAAAGTAGATTTAAGAATGTTAGATTACACCACTCCACTAGTATTTGGACTATGAATGAAAAAATGTGAAAACAACTGAAAAAGTAATTGACTGTCTACTGTAGTCTAAAGTAAATGTCCCTCCTTCCAGGGAAAGCTGTTGTCTTGCTTAATTTTTTTGTCACAATTGTTGAATGCTTGCTTAATTTTTTAACACACATTATTTTTCTCTGAACAGACAGAAACTGGACTTCTAATGACAAGAGAGGAACATCAACTTGAAACCAGGTGAAAGCTCGGCTCGACCACAAGAAATGTGTACCATTCCAGAACTCATCAAATCAGCACCAAGCACTTTTCCATTTCCAACTAACTTTATTTTAATATATGTGTTTACTTAAACTTTTAATAAAGCTTTTAAACTTGAATTGACTCTGTAGTTTTTCCTCTAGAGAGTCCGGACTAGAGTGACTGAGCGGAAAGTTTTGCAATTTTTGGAAGGAGGAATCTGTGCTGCTGACACTACCAGGTTTATTTATACAGTGTGCCAAACACGCCACTCTGAAATATTATTACTCTGGTCTTTGGTGTCCATAGTTCGGTTTGTGGAGAATTGTCCCTGCAACAGTAGGATTATTGATTTTGCTTCTTTCTAAATATTTTTTCAAAATAATTAAATTTGGAATGCTTGGACAACAATAGGTCCTCTATATTTAAAAGAAAACTTACTGGGGCCAGCAAAGGAGCACTCGCCGCCCTGGCCTGCATCCTCCTCCTTTGGAGCCACTGCTGCAGCAGATTTTTCGGTCCGCTTGCCCCTGGGCGGACCTAACGTACAACATGAAAGAAATAACAGAAAACATTGATGATTGCTGCTTGCCGATGTCCTTGTCAACCAAATCAAACATTTAGAAAGAACAAGAACCTACTATTTCATCCAAAAAGAGGGCTACAAAGGAAGGACTGCACCTGAGCCTCTACTCTAGGGGCAGATTTACAAGCCCCTTGCAGCTCTTCTGCTCCATTCTTGCGTCAATTTTGTGACGCAGCGCCACAAGAGAGGCGCCATGGTGTGGCGTATATTAACAACGTGGCGCATATGGGAGATGCATCCCATTCTAAAACCCTGCGCCATTAGGGAGCGTTCCAACGCAAGGGAGGGCGTTCCTGCGCAGGAACGCATGCTAAAAGTGGCTATGGGGAATATATAAAATTTCAATCAGTCATTTAGGACAATGCTTATTAATGCTTAACGCTTCGGTGACGTTTTGGGACCATGGTGTGCCGCATTGTAAATACGGCGCACCATGGGTGGTGCTGCCGTGCCACACACTTTGCAGGGATGCGCAGGTAATTGCTAATCTGACACTTACGGGCATACTTACGAGTTCTGAGCTGCACACCTCCAGATGTGCACCAGAACAAATACGTAACACAAAAATAACCTTGCGTCACGGCAGATGCGCCGCTATTACAATGCGGCAAACCCTGGCGCAAGGGTAGGCAGATGCGTAACGCATCTCGTGACGAAATAGGGGCGCATCTCTAGAGTCGCTTCGCGGGCGCAATGCAACTATAGCAGTGCTCAGGGCTGCCCAATACTCTACATACCGCATCAGTCCTTACGCCTGCTTCAAGCAAGCAGGCATAAAGAATTGACATAGCAGCGTCGCGGAAGTGCCTGCGTTAAATCTTGTAGATTTCACGCAGGCACTTTTGCGAGGCACACATCTGCCTGACCGGCACCACCCACCCCCCACTCCCCCCCTGCGTGGGAACGCACCCATTGAGGCGCAGGCCCAGGCATTCACGTGGCGCATCTCCTTAGATGCATCACGTTGTGCATGACTCGCAGGGATGCGCCACGTTTACGTCGCTGTGCATCAGGTAAGGCAGTGTAAACGTGGAACAAGGGGCTTGTAAATCTGCCCCTTTGTGTCTAGCATTACGCAGTTCTGTAAAATACACTCATACTCAGCCCAATTAAATGAACACAAAATAGATAACAAATAAGCAGTGGCACCGGCACAGAGAAGGAGAACAGTGCACATGAAATGCACAGAAGATTTTGAAATATTAATGAAAAAATTGCTACTACTACTCACCAAGACCGGGGACCTCCACTCCCAGCACGTCTAGCAGGTCACGCTCTCGGTCAAGGATGTCGGTCCAGCGGTGGGTGACCTGATTGTAGGTGCGCTGGACCCCCGTGATCTTAAAAAGGGCCCGGCACACCTGCGCCCACCGCTTCCGTCGCTCCTGGCTGTTGGTGTAACCAGCAGCAATCCTGCCGCCTGCCGCGATGGTCCTGGGGAGACGGCGCTGCACGTAAAAAACAAGTGCGCCCAACTCCTCAGGGCTGAAAATCTCCCGAGGCACCACCATTTCCGCCCTCAATCGACCACACGGGAGCCGGGCACGGGCTGCGGTGCCCGTCTTGGGCAGCTTCACAGCTGTCTTGACCATGTTCTTGTTCTGGGCAGGTGTGAGCAGTAAAGAAGAGACAAAATGAAAAAAATAAGAGTAGGGAAGAAGGAAAGTAAAAGTTTAAAAAAGTAGTTCAAAAGTAAACAAAAATAGCCTAAAACACAAAAATATAGATCTAGAAAAATACAGGGATAGAAAATAAGTTAAATAGATCAAAAAAATAGTAAAACAAGCAAAGGATGGCAGAGATATAGAGAGGATAGAAACACCATACCCAGACACATAGGAATGAATGAAAAACAAGATGGCGGCCCGATCACGCGCGAGTAAGTAAGTTCGCACGCGATTTCTCTCGCGAACTCGTGCGAACTTGTATTCGCAAGGCGCGAGTCGGGCGAGATTACACTTAGCGGGCGGAAACGGAAATACGTCACGTAAACAAAATGGCGGCGCCCATACTCAACCTTGAGGTAACTCGCACGAGTTCGCGGCTTCCACGGGCGAGTTCGCACTACGACGCGCCCCGCGAATAGGGCGAAATTACCGAAAAACGAGTTTTGCAAAAGCAAAACGAACGAGCAGGTGCAAAAGTTCGAGCTATTCATTTGTAACCATTTACCTGTAGTGCTTCCTGAAGGGGCCCTCCAGAATCCGGTTGCCTACTTGCAACTATTGTGTGACCCTGCTCTATCAGTCACAGAATAGTTACAAGTATGCCATTGCATCCTGTTAAAAAAAATTATTTACTTTGCATTTGCAACAAAAAGGAAAGGGAGCAGACAAGCAGGTGCCAGCCTTCATTAATGTCAGTTGGGGCAGGGCAGGTGTTGTTGTTTGCAAAACTTAAGGCACTTAGCAGGTGTTTGTTCACTCAGTGGTCAATCAGAGGGTGTTGTGATGACACTGAGGGTGGCATGGGTGTGCCAGCCAGAGGGTGGCATGGGTGAACCAGAGTGCCAGTGTTGACAGAGGATGGCAGTGCTTTGCTTTGCCCCAATAATGTACACTGGTGAACTAGAGGGTGATGTGATGACACAGAGGGTGACATGGGTGAGCCAGAGGGTGGCATGGGTGACCAAAGAGAGTGCCAGTGGTGACAGAGAGTGGCAGTGATGAAGAAAGCTTAGCAAACAGACTGGGCACGTACAAACAACAAGTTCGCTAAACTGGCGACCCGACAAGTAAGTTCGCAATTTGCGAAATAGTACAAAACCCTCGCGAACTTGCAGAAACCCGTGCGAACACACACACCCCCAAAAAATCCGCTAATCCGCGAGAATTCGCGTATTTCGCGTATTTTCGCAATCCGCGAATACGCAAATCCGCAAATTCGCGGATCGCGAATCCGCAAAATCCGCCCATGCTTAGTATTTTACAATCAGACAACTTATGCTATATAATTGGCTCAACTTAATGCCTGAAAGAGATATAGCTGGTCGCTGGTATTAAACGACAGCAAAGGAGAACCATGGAGGGAGACAGATGCCTTTCTGTAAAGAAAACAAAGTCTCTTGGGTAGGTGGATCCCTATTTATGTCAGGAAGAGAATGAAGAAGAGGACGTGGCAGTAATTACGTCTATTTTTTTTTTTTTTTTTATGTGTGTTATTTGTACAAGAAGGCAAATGGGCCTTTGAAAACAAACTATTGGTGGGTTAAATAGAAGTTACAAGTTAATTTGTTAAACAAGGTTTGGCAAAGTCAATTGCTCAGGCATTAGTTGTCAGCCTTTAGGGTTTGCAATACTTCTTTTGTTTTGCCATGACTTTCATAAAATATTTTTGTGAGAGTTGCCAGAACTTCACCAATATTAATAATAAATACAAAATTGGGGGGGGGGGAACCTACGTTTTGGGCCTTAAAAAACATTGCCAGAGTAGCCCATGGCAATGAAAGGAACTACTTTGCGTTCGGACATGCTGCTTGTGTAAGAGTAGATTGTCCTCACTGGCAGTGAACCTAGGAAATTACTAGAAGGGGCAGACACATTTACCCATGCTTTACACCGTAGTCAGCGGAAGAATACCATAAACGACATGGGGCCGAAAGCTGCTGTAAGTAAATATATTCATAATTTTACTAAAATAAGAAGGTTTGACTAACGCTAGACTTAAAATTGCACACGGCCCATTATTTGGGACAAAGTATGTGATGTCACTTGATGTGATGTCACTTAGTGCGAGGACTAAAATGATGTGGTGTTGGTTCTGCCACACAAACATTTTTGCTGAAAGAAACTATTGCAATGACCGACATTCGGGTGATCTGACCCTCGTTGTACATACAGGCAATTTTAGTCATATTAGGTACGTTTGCAACTACCACAATCAAAACTATTCACCGACCACATGGTATTTTTACTATAAATAAAAATTATGTCAGCATTTCCACATCACAGGACCCACATTCCCCAGCCTGTAACAGTTAATGCGTATGTACTCTGACAAATATGTACACAGCACCTCCAGCATGCAAATAAAAGCCACCCTTTCAACCAAGCACTGCAAATGGCGCTATGACCAGACCCCGACTCAAACCGGAAAGCTGCTCCATCTCTAGATAGGTAGAAAGAGCTATAAAGGTGCATTCAGACCGCACCTAAAGCTCTTTAGCCATAGCAGAGCACAAAGAAAAGCTTTATAAATATCTTCACAAATAACATGCATAGAAGCCTGACTGAAGTGGGAGAATTCAGATTTTTTTTAAGCCAACATGGCTTTATTCTAGTTGTCTACCTTTTAAAAATGCTTCTCCTTCAGTTTAAGTCAATGGGGAACATCCATTCCTCCGATTTGTTTTTCAAAATACCTCTCTTTCTCCTTTTAACACGTTGGCATGTGCGCTTCACAATATGATACAATGCATGCCCCTTGATAAATGGCAGGTATCGACGTGGCAAAACAAAAGTCAAACCCCCAGATTCATCATGCTCCTCTTTTGCGAGTCCTTAATAGCGGTTATTAAGGAATCGCTATTAAAGACTCGCAAAACGGGATGCATGTAGAAATCGCAAATTTATAGCGATTTTTACTGCTTCCTTATTTGCGATTCGCTAATTGCTAATCGAAAATAAGGAATGACTCCCCATTCATTCCTATGGGCCAAAGGCCCATATTTATTTATTTTATTTATTTAGTGTGTTTTGGTATCGCGCACAGCTACCCCAACGGGGTGTCCCGGCGCTTCTGTGTAGCTTCATACTGCATGGCAAGGTTGTTAAAATAAATAACAATCAACAGAACAGATGGGTTTTTAGGGCTCTCCGGAAAGGTTGTTCCTCCTCGATCAACCGGATGGCATTGGGTAGTTTATTCCAGAGAGCTGCCGTCAATACTGGGAAAGATTTTCCACCGGAACGAGATTTCCTAAATCTAGGGACAGTAAGGAGGTTTTTTGAAGAGGAGCGTAGGGTCCTGGAATTGTTATAGGGAATCAGGCATGTGGCGAGATAGGCAGAGCCCTTGCCTCGCAAGGCTCGGTGAGCTAGGATCAGAGCTTTGAATTCTGCCCTTTTGTGGACCGGTAGCCAGTGAAGTTCACAACGCTAGGGCGCTATGTGCTCACGTAGGGGGATACCACCAGGATCTCCGTTTTTCCTGCATTCAACCTTAGGAAATTACTATCCATCCACTGGGCAATTGTTTGTAGGCAGTTTTTTAAGGGATCGAAAGTAGTGGGGGTGATGCTGTTAAATGAAAACAGAAGCTGGATATCATCAGCATAGGAAGTGACTTTTATACCAGTTTGGGCACTGATATCAAAAAGAGGGGAAAAATAAACATTAAATAAAAGCGGGCTCAGCGAGGAGCCCTGAGGGACTCCCCACCGAAGCGTGCGACTTTCTGAGGTAAAAGGGGGGGTGAACACCGCCTGGGTACGGTTGGACAGAAAGGATGATATCCATCCTAAGGTTGTGCCCTGGATACCCTTCGAATGCAAGCGTTCTAGGAGGAGGGGGTGGGAGACGGTGTCGAATGCTGCTGACAAGTCCAACAGCACCAACACCGCTCTTGATCCCTCATCCAATCTCCATCTAACAGCATCAGACATCTCGATGAGTGCCGACTCTGTGCTGTATCCTGGCCTAAAGCCGTGCTGAGAGTCGTGAAACGCACCAGATGTTTCAAGAAAGCTCGCTAGTTGTTGTTGAGCGAGTGTTTCGAGGACTTTAGCAGGAGCAGGTAGCAGCGAGATGGGTCTGTAATTCGCGGGCTCACTAGGGTCAGCGTTGGTCTTCTTAATTATAGGAACTAGTCATGCCTGTTTCCAGGTGTCAGGGAAAAGTCCCAGTTTAAAAGAATCATTCCAGATCTTGTTCAGGAAAGGGTTGAGAACAGGGGCTAAAGATTTATACTGCTTAGCGGGCCAGGGGTCAAGCGGGGAACCGGATTTGGTTTTAGAAAGTTCCGCCAGGGATTGTTCCAAAGTGATCTCTGCAAAGTCAGAGAACAGAGACTCTGGTCCCGTTAAAGGAGGAGGAGAGGGACTTTTTGTAACCTGAGTATTACTGGGGAAGGAGTCATAAATGGTGGCTATTTTATTTTTAAAAAAAATAGAGAGGTTGTCACAAAGAGTCTGTGATACCATGGGGGACGTTTTAGGGCTTTGGGATCCGTAAAAGATCGCACTGTTTCAAATATTTCCCTAGATGACCCTTGCGAACGGTTGATTTTTTCTTCTAAAAATATTCTTTTGTGTTCCATGATCTTCCTCCTATAGTTTTTCAAAGCGGCTTTATAAATGCTTTTACGGTCGGGAGAAAAGGTAATTCTCCAGCGTCTCTCAAGGCGTTCACATTCCGATTTGAGCTCTCGGAGATCGTTCGAGTACCATGGGGTCGAGGGAGCTGAACGATAAGTTTTTATAGGCCTGACAGGGGCGATAAGGTCGATTACCGAGGTAATCCGATCATTAAAGTTGATCAGCCGTGTGTCAAGATCTAGACTCGTGTCTAAAAAATCAACTGACAAAAGACGAGGAGCTAGACTCTCAGAGGAAATCTTGCTCCAATTTCTGCCTTGTTGTTTGGCCGGGCGAATGTGTCTATTTATAGGATGACTGGGGAATGTAAAAGGGACAAGCAAGTGATCTGACCATACTATTGGGACTGGTTCAGAGACCTCTACTCCTTTCAAGTTAGTACAAATAAGATCGAGAGTGTGACCCGCTTTGTGGGTGGGACAGCTAATAAGTTGATTCAATCCGCCATCTGCCAAGGTGGATAAAAAATTGATAGAGGCAGTGTCCTCAGGATTATCAACATGGAGATTAAAATCCCCGAGAAGAGTGAAGTTGGCATATCGTAACGAAGCTTGTAAAATGAGATCTAAAAAAGCAGGGAGGTGAGCTGGTTTAGAAAATGGAGAGTCATTCCTTATTTGCGATTAGCAATTAGCGAATGGCAAATGAGGAAGCGATTTCAAGGGAGCCAGGGTGTCCGAAGGACACCCTGTGGCACCCCTGAAATGGTGATTTACACTGGTGTTGCGCACCACACACATGTCCAAAGGACATGTGTGTGTGTAACATCCAACTTGGAAAAATGCACTAAAGTGCATTTTTCCAAGTTTTCGCTATTTACCACGAAGTCAGACTTCGCGGTAAATAGCGGCCCAAGATTGCGAATTCGCAATTCTAAAATGGTTCATGAATTGCATTTAAGGAATCTCAAATAGAGATTCCTTAAATGCAATTCTTCGCAATTTAGCGATTTCAAAATTTGCAATTTTTGCATTTGGGATTCATCATCCCAAATGCAAAAAAAGCGCTTGCAAAGGGCCAGATTCGCAGATGTGGAAAATCAAGCAAAATTGTAATTCAAATCGCTTGCGACCTATTCCCCTGCACTGCTCCCAATGGCTACTGTCTACTGCTTCAAACAAGGTGTTTGACTTACTAGCCAATGTACCATAAAAAAGAAAGTGGGAGCAAATAATTTATGTAAATAACCCGAGCCAGATGTACAACCATTTTGTGACTAATTGCGAGTCGCAAATTGCAAGGTGCAAAATAAAATGTGTGTTTAACACTGTTTGCGATTCCCAATGAGGTCGCAAATTGCGAGGCTCATTAATATTAATGAGCCTCTCGCAATTTGCGAGCCCATTGGGAATGACAGGCCCTCCCAAGGATGGTGGCCTGCTGGGCTCAGCAGACCACCATGTCTGGGACTGCTTTGAAATAAAGCAGTTTTTCTTTTTTTTAAATGCAGCCCGTTTTCCTTAAAGGAAAACGGGATACATTTATAAAAACATTAAAAATTAAACGTTTTCGTTTAATTTTTTAAGGGCATGAAGTGGTCCCTGGGACCACTGCCTGCCCTTAAAAAATATTTTTGCATGCATTTGCAAAGGGGAAGGGGTCCCCCGGGGACCCCTTCCCATTTGTGAATGCATTACCACCTACTTGAAGTAGGTGGTAATTGCAAGTGTTTTGTGATTGCAATCGCGGTTGCAAAACATTAGTACATGGTTTTGAGACTTGCTATTTGGAAGGGAACACCCCTTACAAGTAGCGAGTCACAAAACCTATTTAGCAAGTCACAAATAAATTGGGACTCGCTAAATAGGCTTTCTACATTGCCCATGATGGTTTTGCATGCGCAAATGAGTTCGCAAACCAATTTACGCATGCAAATACGGGTCGTACATCTGGCCCCCAAAGATGTATATGTTTTTAAGGGCTTTAATTCGGGGTGGGGCTGGTTAACTTGAATGTTCTGCCAGACAGAGTCTTTGCTTACGTTGACAGAAAGATAGGGTCAAAGCCATGTTTGGATTACCAGGATTCACATGACTGCCAAGTAAGTTGCGGCACCTTCAGGCTGTGTTCCAGTCAACTGTATAATGCATTGAGGGACTTGTAGTTCACTTTTACCCGCCACAATAATGAGCAATACATCCACCAATCATAGCGGTAGTTGAAGGAAAACCATGACTTACTATACTTTCAACAAAGGGACCCAGTACGCAGTGGCCTCCCCTTGGCCCAGTGCCACTGCACCTGTTGCACCAACAATAGCGACACTCTGTCTGACTGATGATGTCACATATGCTATGCAAAATGAACAATTGATGGACAGAATCCAGAACAATGTCATACATTCACAGCAGTACAAAGATCTGGGCCTAAATCCATTGTTTTCTTGCTCACCATTCCATTCCAGTTTGAACCCAGACATATGCAAATCAGTCTTGATCCTACACTCAATGGGTAGAGTGCAGCCCGAACTGCCAGCCCAGGTCGTCCCTGGACTGGAAACAAGCATCCTAGGAACGGTTTCGGGCTTTCAGCCCTCTTCAGCCAGGATAACTTGACTCCAGTGTCATGGAGAGCACGGGACCCACGTCTTGGCATTCCCGTCCCACTTGGGGTGACAATTGCTCACTTTGCCACTGGATTCAAGCTAGCCTGGCTGATGCCTTCATCACATGCCTTGCTGTTACCCAGAAACCGGTACCAGGATGCTTGTTTCCGGTTCAGGGAAGACCTGGCTTGGCAGTTCAGGCTGGACTGTTCCCATGAGGCACAGGGTCAAGACTGATTTGCATATAGCTGGGTCTGAACTGAGGTGGCGAAGTGAGCTAAAGAATGATGATGGATTCAACCCAGATCTGTGGCTGGGGGTGAGTGTCTGAAAATTTTCAGTGCTCCGTTCATTATCTCCTTGTGTTTCCTTTGTCACATATGCAATGGCAAGGGACATGCACGGGTGAATTCTGGTAAGTTGTCCATGATGTCATTTAACCAAGCTTCAGCTGAGAAATGACTGCGAGATTGTTTCTCTCTTGGAGCCTTTTTGATATAAATCTGTTTTATTAAGGAAGAGAAGAAGAATCAACATTTACACAGCATCTTGCCTACAACCCTTTGGCGGGCCGGCCTGTGATGAGGTAAACTAGCAGTGAGCAAGGGTGTGGCATTGTGAGGCTATGCATGGAAATTGGATTACACAGCAAGTCCTCTACAACCCAAGCAGGGCAGGCCGTGTAGCATGACAATCAAGTGTGGTAGTTGCAGGTTTTAGGACTTCTCCAAATGGGAAGAACCATAACAAACAAAAATGGACTCAAACATGAAACAATATGCAGACAAAAGAAGAGGAGATGTGAGAGGAGGGGAGGAGCCCCCCGAGACTCTTAGAGGATAAAGAGTGGGAAGAAATAAAATAAACAGAGAAAATAGAGAGAAGAAGAGACAAAGAGAAAGAGAAGAGAAAGGGAGGGTGGGGCACGAGGGTTGATTATTGCAGAGAGCGTGGCCGGGAGGGCAAATTGCAGAGTGTTGATGTTGGAGTCAAGGGAGTGTATCGAGGTTAGGAAGGTGTATTGGGTCTTTAAAAAGGCGTATAGCCCGGAGTTTTAGGGGCTGAAAACGGGCATGTTCTATCTTACAGAAATGATCAATTAATGGTTGCCAAAGTTTGGTGAAATGGGTGTCTCTGGACGGTAAGCGGGCAGTGAGTAATTCCATCGCCATGGTATGCCACAAGCGAGTGAACCAAATAGTGACTGGGGGAGTCTCTGCTTTTTTCCAATATAGGGCAATGAGTTGTTTAGCTGCGCCCAACGTATGGAGACAGATGTGCCAGTCTCTACGTGTCAGTGCATGCAGATTGTGAGGCTTGATACCCAAGAGAACCGTAGCTGGAGTTTCAGGCAGGGGGAAACCAATAACCAATTTAATGTGGCTGAGGATCTCTGTTGGACTTGGCCCTTTTCCCGAAATTTTTCACTTTTCATCCCCCTATTTGAGGATGTCTCCACCATGGTAGAGAAATGTATAGCATATACAGTAGAAGGTACAAAGTTCCCCGGGGAATAGACAAGAAAGTGCTCAGTACTACACAGTGATGAAAAAACAATAAAGGAAAAAATAAAAGATACAACCTCTCTGGGTCAGTAAGGGGGCAGGCCAAGAGATCCTGCAGTAGTGTGGTGACCGTAAGGGTGTCCCTAGTGGGCCCCGCAGTCTGTTCCCGTGGGGCAGCACGGTAAGGTACGGTACCTCAAGTGCGTGCAGCCACGGCTCGTAAACCTACCCACACGCGTGGCGCTCCAAAGGTAGCGCAGAACAGCTGTTCCGCGCTACCTTTGGAGCGCCACGCGTTCACTATGTAGTACTGAGCACTTGAGGTCAGTTGGGCAAGAAACATGTCGACCTGACCAGAGGGTTCGAGGTAGTCCGCTGTGTCCCTTACAGTCTCTATCTCCCCTCCCACTCTTTTAATCAAGGGAGTCAGCCACGTGAATAAAGGTCCTTGTGAACTGACCCACCTTTTTTAACCACCATCCCCTCACGACTACACCTTCCCTTGACCCCTCACACGCACTCAACCATTGGCTGGAACAAAAGAACTCCAACAAAGAGCGCCTGTTAGTCGCCCATCAGACATTGCAGCGCCAGTCTGACGAGGAGCAGTAGGCCAATGATGAAGCATGACATCTAGCTCACTGGGTGTGTGAGGCCTTCCAGTTCCAACAAGGGAACAACCTGTTCCCTGCCTTTGCTCTCCTCGTTTACAACACACACACTTTCTTGTCTATTCCCCGGGGAACTTTGTGCCTTCTGCTGTATATGGTTGGCTGGACATGTACACTGGACCCCGCTAAATATCGTCCAGAATTGGTTCCCTCGTTTGTATTGAAGAGAAATGTATAGGCCATGGGTGGTGTGAGATGCCATAGTAAATGTGATGCAATGGTGTGCACACCTGTAATTCCCCCATTGTAAGCATGCACCTTGGAGAAATGTCACTTTTAAAACGGATGCCATGGATGTGTATTGGGCCACCTGACTGAGGTGGGTTAGCAGTCTAGTTGTTTGTTTCCCAGTCACCCCAGCTTTTGGAGGGAAACCTGGCACCCAGGGTGCTCTAGTCCTCCCCCTAGACCAGTTAGAACCAGTTTCCCCAGACGCTTCTAGAAGCCTCTGGCACTGTCTGGTAGGTGGGGTGAGGGGCGTATTAATAAGGGGGCTGTGCCACCATGTGCACAGTCAGAGCGTGGATTTGAATGAGAGGGGACCTACTGCCAGGGGTTACCGCCACATGGGCCTGTGTGCTGGACCCTGGGCCCAACTGTACCTCTCCACTGTCCACAGAGCCAGTGAGAGCCCTCTGCTGGAGTTCAGGCTGCTGTACCAGGAGGAGTGCCATGTTACAGGGGATGATGGTTCCTAGGAGCTGCTGTCCTGTACTGATGAGTACCCACTGACCGCTGACCTGGCCCAGTAGTGCCTGCTGTTCTCCTGCCTAGCGCCTGATAAGCTCCACAGCTGTGCCTGCTGCTCTGCTGACTAGCGCCTGAGAAAGGAGCGCTATAATCAAAGTGCCAGTGAAGGAGAGCTCTATCTTTTGTCCCTATCTTGCCTGCTGACTAGCGCTTGGTGAGTGCAGCGCTATATTCCAAGCGCCAGAGGTTAGGAGCTAATTCCTGCAGCGCCGCCCCCCCAGTACTTGACCAGGAGAAGAAGGTGCGTGGGCCCCTGCCACGCTGTGCCGCTTGGGAGGACTACTCCTTTCATACAGTGGGACCTAGCGCTTGGTGAGCGCTGTATTGCAACCCCCATCCAGGAGAAGAAGTATGAGCCAGTGACTGCAGCGCTTTATGTTAATTCGTCTCAACGTTAATTCCCCCCAGAAGAAGCGGGGATCCAACAGCGCTGTGTGGCCAGGATGTGCTGTGTTATTTAAAAGCGCCTTGGGTGCCCACCCCACGTAGTGGCGGCGCTTTGTATGCCTTTAAAGTAAGCGGGTGCCCCCCCGCGTATTGCCGCCCTTTTGACAATTTAAAAACCCGGCGGGAGCCTACCCCGCACTTTGGTCTGGCCGCGAATCACCACTGCAGCCCGGGCTGTCAGACAAAGAGTGCGAGCACCCTCCTGCATTGCTGCGGCCCCCGGAGTGGAAGGAGAGCCGCTGCGGTATTGGGAGGGCCCGCGCTGGGCCTGAGAAGCCAGAGGGGGCCACTGTCACATGACGGGGGCGCCGGCCACGTCATCGTCTGCTCCCCCTTTGCCACCGCGCAGCCATTGGCTGAGGCTGCCACGCCCCTGCAAGCCACGCTGGGATCGGCGGCTGCAGGCACGCCTCTGTTCTACTGTGCTCTGATTGGCCCGGGGGACGGAAGGGGCTGTGAAGCCCGAGGCTAGTCCCGGTCTCAGCGAGGGGGCTCCGAGAGGAGCGGGAGCCCCCCTGTCTCACCCAGCACGATCGGATATGTGAGGAGCGGGACCCGGGTGAAGAGAGGAGTTGCCTGTGGCCCGGGTAGGGTGAAGAAAGGCCTGGTGTTGGCAGGGCTCCCAGAAGCAAGAAGAGAGCCCCGCGTGCTGCTGACGTAGCCAGGGCCGTCAGGAGAACCTGGAGCGAGAGGCCCCGGATTGCCGGTCAGTGGGGCTCTGTCTGCCAGCGGTTGGGGGGGTGTCGGGGCACATTGCCAGTGCCTGCCCCCTATGCCAGCATTCCGTTGCGGGCTGCTGCCCCCTGCGCCTCCATAATTCCACAGCGGCCCCGCCTGACGTCGGGCCGCTGGACCAGTGGGCACTATTAGGGTTAAAAGTCCACAAGGGTGCATTGCTGGAACTTTTGAGTCTCAGAGAGGGACCCCGGCTTCCGTGTTCGGTTTGGGTACACCGCTGCCCTGCGAGAGTGCTGGCCCACCGCAACGTGGGCCTTCCTTAGTTGGAGAGTCCCTGAGAAGGGGGCTCCCCTGGCGCAGGGACGCCAAGGACTAACCTACCACATTGGGCACGGTTGTTGGTGAAGCCAGGTGGTGCCAGGCCCACTGTTGAGGAGGCTCATAGCTGACTTCACATCTTAGGTGTTGTTTATGCTGGGGTTGCCTTTATGTGTATGATGTACGCCTAAGGACCCGATGCTTACGTCAAAGAGACTTGGTGCCCACTTCATGCTGTAGACATAACGTGTGATTATGCCTAATGTGATACCTAAAGTATTGTTTTGCTGCCCATGCTCATGCGGTTTTGCCAATGAGGGTTGGGGCCTAATGTTAAGCTTTTATGCTACCGGTGAGGTCTTCATGGCTCCTGTGTTTAGGTCCAGGGTGACATCTGCTGATATACTGCATACATGTGTTGTTTATGTCCTAATGATGCCTACTGCATAAGATTATGCTCATAGGTCAGACCTACAGCTTTCATGATAAACCTGTTCATGCTGGATGCTCAAGGTTCCTTTCCCCCTAAGGCTACAGCATTGGGCTACATGATCGATGCCAATACAGATATGCATGATGTGCTAGAGTTTTAATGCCTGCTGTTACATGCCTAATGTTTTCCTTCCAGGCTGGCGCATTGAGGGTGGTTATAGACTAACCTGACGTGTTATCCTGGAGCCAATGTGTATGCTTTATGCTAATGAGGATGCCTTATGTTTAGGGCCCATGTTTATTGCAACGTTGTATACTTAGTGATAGACTGTACCTTTGTCCTTCACCCTTCCCTTCATTCGAACTGTACCAGCGATGGTTCTGGCACCGGCCGGTTGGGCGCTGCCCTGTAAATAGTCCCCGAGTAAACTGTTACCTAGGGCCGCCTGGCCCCGTTTATATGCAACTGTGATTCCATTCTAATGTGTTGATTTTATAATACACTTACTGTTTTTCATCCAAACTGTTGTGGTCTCTTTTTGGAGTGTGCCTGGTGTGTCTCCTGTGTGTATTGCGTGGATGCTTTACACATGTCCTCTGGAGTTTGGCCCCCGCTCTGCACCACGCTACCCCATTTCTAACAATCTCTTTCCAGTAGCTGGCCAGAAGTGGACAAGTCCACTAAATGTGAAGGATATCTCTGGGAGAATTTGAGTATCGCCAGCAAAGAGGAGAGGATGTAGGGAACATTTTATGTAGCCTGTGAGGGGTGCAGTACCACTGGGTCATCATCTTATAAGCAGTTTCCCGCTGGGAGAGGCAACGGTAGACGTTTGAAATGTCACACCAAAGGCGATCACATTGTGCGGGTGTGATCTCTGTGGATAGGTAGGATTGCCTTCGAGATTGATAGGGATGCAGGGCTATCCGTGGGGGGTGCTGGAGAATGTGAAATGTATGAGCGATAAGGCCCCTAGAGTTATTAAATGGACGAACCAGCCGCTCAAAGAGAGTAAGGGCAGGTGTGGCTGCCTGCGTCAGAGGTTCGGTGTGCAGCCAGTGTTGAAGTCGCAAATATTGTAGACGAGCCCCTTCGGGGAGGTGGCACTCCTGTTTACATTGTTCAAAAGTCTTGAAGGTGGTCCATGCTTGAAGGTCCCTAATCGTTCTACACCCACCATCCAGCCCTTCAGCGAAACCTGGGGGATGTAGGGCAGGTGGGAAGAGGGAGTTGCCCGCAATGGGAGTGTGGGGGGATGGAAAGGTAGTGAGACCTTTGGACACGGCTACCTTGTCCCGGATGTCAAGAACAGTCTTAGTAGGGATGGCTATGTACACACTGCGGGAGCAAGAGGCCCTGTGTTGTCATGGTAGGTCCCATATAGAGTGCCCAGTCACCGCCCTGTCCATGTAGAACTACACCTTCACGCTTTACCATGTCATCCATTTGGAAATGAAACGTAAGTGCGATGCCCAGTAGTATTCCATCAGGTTGGGGCAAGCCAGGCCTCATCTATCATAGGCAGCATGAGGATTTTATTAGAAAAACGCGTTCTGCTACCCCCCCCCCCCCCCCCCCCAGATAAACCTGGTGAATTCATGCTGCATGCTTTGGATCTGGTGTTGTTGGATAGGAGTGGGGAGTCATTGAAACACATATAACATTTTCGCTAAGATGGACATTTTAAGGGCATGGAGATGGCCGAGCCATGAGAGAGAAAGGGGCTTCCAAGTTCGCAAGTTCTCTAGCACTGACCGTCTGCATTCCTGCCAGTTGGCTTGCGACCAGATGGTGAAGGTAGGAGTCAGATTAAGCCTAAGATATCTGATGGAGTGAGGGGCCCACCGGTAGGGGACCAGAGCCTGGAGCGTTGGGACTCCTCTACCGGAATGGTGAGATTCAGAGGCCAAGATTTTTCATGGTTAGCCTTAAGGACCAATGCCTGCTCGAATAAGCGCAAAAGATGAAAGAGGGCGGGCAGGAATGCATGTGGTTGGGATAATGTAAGGAGGAAGTCATCCAGGAACTGGGCTACCCTGTGTTGGTGGCCTCCAAGGGGGATGCCATGTATGTCTGGCACCTGGCGAATCATAATGGTGAGAGGCTCCACCGCAAGGGTGAACAAGAGGGGGGAGAGGGGGCAACGCTGTTTGGTGAGCTGACCGTTAACCCGGGCCTGAGTCGTAGGAGAGAGATAGGGAGCCATGATGCGGGACACCATCAAAGGGCCTAGCCCTATTTTGCAAAAGAACCCCTCGAAGAAAGGTCCAGTGCGCGCCGTCAAACGCTTTCTCCGTGTCAAGGGATATTAGGCAAGCAGGTATATTCCAATGATGGGCTTTCCCGACAAGATGCGCAACTCGACGTACATTGCCTGCCCCCTGTCGCTGCTGAATAAAGCCGACCTGGCCAGGGTCAATAAGGCCTGGGAGATGGGAGTCTAGGCCTTTGGCTAGGATTTTAGTATATATTTTGAGATCCGTGTTGAGAAGCGCATTAGGGCGAAAAGAGGAGCAGAGTGTGGACTCTTTGCCTGGCTTAGGGAGAAGGCCTATTTTGGCCAGTCCCATAAATGAAGAGGGGCCTATTGTGTCCGTGAAAGAGTTAAAAAGTTGAAGAAGATGGGGTTGAAGCTGCGGAAGAAAGATACGATAGAAGGAAAGTGGCAATCCGTCCGGACCCGGAGATTTTCCAACAGGAAGATCCTTCAGAACACCAGCAAGTTTGCTCTGAGAGAGTCAGTCCCCCAGTAGCTGCGCATGGTATGGAGTTGTCGGAGACCAGGAGCAGTTGTCTAGGAGAGTCTGAATCTGCTCCGGAACGGGCATTTCCTTTGCGTACAGAGATGAGTAATATGCATGGAAGGTTTCAAGTTTAGCCACCTCAGTGGTGGCTCAAGTGTCATCAGGGCACTTAATATTGGCTATGGGTGCTTTGGCCGCTCACATCCGAAATCGCTGAGCTAGAACTGTGCCCTTCTTCATAGTAGCGCTGCTTTAGAGCTAAAAGAGCCCGCTCAGCATTGTTGGTGCAGTGTGTACGGAGCTGACCTCGGAACATGGCCAAGTGCCGTTTGTGAGTAACCCGTGGCTGATCCTGATCGAGCTTCTCAAGCGCTTTTATGTTGCGGGAGAGAGTGGATTTTAAAAGGCGCAACTCCTGCGCCCGGGCGCTCGCTAGGGATGTGATGTGCCCGCAGATAGTGGCCTTGATGACATCCCAGACCATGGAGAAAGAAGTCTCGGGCAAATCATTCATCTCAAAGTAAGAGATAATGGCGGCTCAAAGTTCCGCAACATTGACCGGGTCCTGAAGGATGTGAGGAGGGAGTTGCCAACATGGCGGACAGCAAGTAAGAGTAGACAGATCTCGTAAGAGAAGTTCAATGTGAGCGTGATCAGAAGTCGAGATGTCCGACATAGAGGCCGAGTGCATCTCTCTGATTAGAGAATGTGAGAGGAAGAAATAGTCGATGAGCGAGTAGGAGCGATGGACATGGGAATAATACGAATAATCGTTCATGTCAGGAGAGTGGTAGCGCCAGGCATCAATTAAGCTTAAGTCCGTCAATTGTTTTTAAAGGTAGAAGACATCGCTCCCACCCCATGAAAGAAGCTATCAGTACGGCCCGTGTTAGCGTCCCACTCCAAGTTAAAGTCACCCCCTATGATGAGAGAGGAGTCCGTACACGACACTCGTTCCTGCAGCGTCTCCCGGAGGTAAAGGTCTTGAGCCTGATTAGGAGCGTAAACATTACAGAGAGTGATGGTCCTACGACCGATTCTGACTGCCACTTTGGGAAATCTGCCATCAGGGGTGCAAAGTATTTTGGGATCCCCCTGTTGAATTCCAGCTCAACACAGGATTGCCACTCCAGCAACTTTAGAAGGGGTAGATGCCCAGAATTGGAGTGGAAAGCAAGGGTGGGCCATGCGGGCCACATCCCCCTTGATCAAGTGAGTCTCCTGAAGAAAAATATCAGGATTCAGCTGTAGGATATAGCGCCATACCCGATGCCGCTTATTAGGGGAGTTAAGCCCCTTCACATTAAGGTACAGGATTTTCAGGCATGGTGAGTTGGTCATGACTAGTGAGAGGTGAGGCCAGGCGCATGCAGCAGCGAGAGAGACAACTTGAGACGGGGAGGAGAATAAGGAGAGAGGCCACCCAAGCGCATAGAGGCATGATCCCATGCCACAAAGTGCCACCCTCCCGACAGAAAGAGAAAAGAGTAAGAGCAACAGAATCATAAGAAGAAAATACAAAGAGCCCCAAACAAAGGAAGCCAATTCGGCCAACCGGGCCGTAGAGTCCTGATCCAGAAAGGGATTAGGCTAGGCTCACCAGCACAAGCAATCCTGGAGGAGTCACTCTCCGAGGAGCAGGTAAGGGGGCAGGTCACCAAGCGAAAAGACAAGCACTGGGGAGTACTCCGAGGCCGCTACCAAGATGCTGACAATGCTGGGGATAGCCCATGAAAGAGCACGGGAGTCTGTTACATCCATCACTAAAGGCCACTGAAGAGATCAGGAAGGATTGTGGTGTATCGAGGCAGGAGGCTGCTTGTTAAGGTGTTGTGGGGAAAGAACTGGAGGTGGAGCACCTCTCTTCCATCGAGCGGATGTGTTGTATGATATCCTGGTGGGCCTGTGACGAGGCCTGGTCATCAGGGGAGACAAACGGCAAGGGGAACGTATCTGCGACCATTGTGTTTGCGCTGGTTCCCTTTTCAGGGGGGGCAATCTGCTAGAGCTATGTGATGGTGTGAGGAAAGACGGAGCAGTTGCGCGGCCTCCTGTAGAGATCGTATCACCCTGCGCTTGGATTCCCATTGGAAAATAAGGCCACAAGGGATGACCCCACTGTTATTGGATGCCCAGACCTCTCAGCTTGTTTGTGATGGCTTAAAGTCCCTGCGACGTCGCAGCGTAGTGGGTGCAAGGTCCTGAAAGAGCTGAATCATGGCGTCATTGCATTTAAGTTCGGGTTTGGAGCATTCAGCTTTGAGGATTGCCTCTTTTTCAGTGAAAAATGGACCCGGGTCAAGATGTCAGGGACTATACCAGGGCACCCAGAGGGGCCCAACACGCAATGTGCACGATCAAGCGCCGAGGGGAGAGATCATCATTTGCCCATGTTTCCTGGAGAAGGTCAGCAACAAAAGTCATGATGTCCGTTCCCTCGGCCCAGATCGCCACTGCTCGGAGGCGTATGTTGTTACGATGCCCCGGATTTTTCAGGTCATCCTGCTTGAGGTGGAGGTCAATGTGTTGCTTCTCTAGGGTGGCCAGACGTTGCCATAGCTGTTCCTGATCTTCCGTACGGGCATCCACCGTTTTCTCGAGGTTGTCAACCCTTTCGCCGATCGTCGTACCCTCCTGACTAAGTTCCCGGACACAGGAGTGAAAGTCAGAGCGGAGCGAGCCTATTTCAGATTTGAGTTCCTGCATGAAGCTAACCATGAAGGCTTGAGTGACAGGTTCAGAGGCCACCCTTGTTGAGGATGGCATGTCGCCAGAGTCTGTAGGGTCAGGCTTGTTCCAAAGTGCGGCAACAGGGTTGTCTTTCAGGGGAATCGCTGCATCCTTTACAGCTTTTGTGCGAGTCATGGCCTCACGGATGACCTCGCCTCAGGGCCCAGATCAAACAGGCAGTGGGGGAGGCAATAAGCAGCCAGAAGATTCACAGGCCTCCAGGATGTGGCGGGCGCCCCAGTGTGAGCTCGCAGGAGGAGACTACCCGGAACGAACAAGAGGAGGGGTGATGGCCGGCAGGGTGCAACTAGGTCAATAAGAGGCCCTGCAACAAGCCGCCATCCCCCAGGTGCAGAAGCCGTCCTCCTAGAATCCAATGCCCCCATGGGCTCACCTCAGGAGCCAGCAAATGCCCCCCTACCCTGAAAGGGGAAGCCAAGGTCCACATGGGAGAATGCGGCTGAAGTAGATTGAGGTAAGATGGCCCTTACCAAGGACCAAGTCCACAGGCCAAAAATCTGTGAGGTCCAGCGCTGCGGCGAGCGAGAGAAGGTTCGGGGGCCAAGGCAAGACGCAAGATCTCCCACGATGTAGGGTGCTGGAGTGGGAAGCAGGCACAGGTCGTGACCCACGCGGCTGCCAAAGGATCAGGGGTGCGCAGGACCTCCACTCACACAAAGGACAGGACAGCACCAGCGTGCGACGGGGAATGTTTAACAGGTGGATGGCGGGTTGGGGGAAGGATCACCACAGCGGATGCCAAGGGGTACCGAGAGATCCATCAGACACCCCTGCAAGATGCCAAAATGTGATGCACACCACCACCATGCGGGTCTGCCAACAGAGGATTGCGTCATGGAGACTCAGGCCAATGGCAGGCTCCCCCAGCCCAGGAAAGAGCGGAGTGCACTCAGACAATGCGAGGAGACAGGAGAGAGGGCCCCTGCTCAACGGGGGACTCACCAGGTCCGGGACGCCCACAGGTTCATGCCTATTCGCAGCCACGCATTAGCTGGTCTCACATAGCAGATAGTGTCTCTGGTTGCAGTGAGGAGGTGCCGCAAGCTGCCCAGGGCCTCCTCCACCCTCGAGGAGGCCGAGCGTCACAGGTGGGCTGCCGCAGCAACAAGGGCCACCGACCACCCCAGGCCCACGGGTCACAGGCGAGAGGACAAAAATGCCACGCGCCGAAGTCAGGGCCTCAGAATTCCGCTGTCCAGTAGCAACATCCTGAGCGTGCCGGCCATCTGCTCCATGGACCAAAGCCCCAGAAGTGAAGACCAGCTGGCAGAGGTGAGAAACAGGAGTCTCAGCAGCCTCCGGCAGCGAATGATGGTCGGGGCCTGATGCAGACAAGATGGCGGCTGCTGGGATTCAACCGCCACAGCGAAGGGAAGCTGGGACCAGCCTCGCAGGGGAACAGCCCAGAGAGGCGTCTTTGTGCCAGGCAGTGCCCCGTCAGTTCCGACATCCAGGCAGGTAAGGCAGGGTCGGCAATGTTGCCCCAGCACCACTTTAGAGGCTAGAGAAGGCAGCAGCCGTCCGGATGTCCCAACGTGTGCGTCTCACCCCATCTGCTGCGAGACCACGCCCCCCCTCTGCTGCGAGACCACGCCCCCTCTCTTGGAGCCTTTTACTTTCTGGTTGTGTCCTCCTTTGTCGTGCTGCTGTGCCGGAAACATACAGCCCCATAGGGTAGGGCTGGCACTGGTGCACCCCCTGACAATCTGTCACCGAGCAGGAGTAAGGGCCAGAGCAGCTGCCTTTTTGTTATGTCATGTTATGTTATGTTATGTTAGACTGACTTATATAGCGCGACAGCTGCCTCAGCAAAGAGGCGTCCCGGCGCTTACTACAGGCAGACCACACACTAGAGCCTTTAGAACTGGGGAACGAGGTTTAAGTCTTGGCATTGGCTCACCATCCTGTGATTCTGGGCAAATCAGTTCATCTACCCATGCCAACCAAAAATTAATGTATCCTTTTGTAATGTAACTGGTGCTTATGTAAAGCATTCCAATACCTTCGGTCGAGTACGCGCTATATAAAATTGCAAAAAAAATACACCCTAGTCAAACATTTTCAAGGTTTATCTTCCTGGAATTGCACCCCTTAAAATTCATCAATTCGTAAGGTGTTGGGGAATCTGTATCTATCTGTTGATTTCCCTGCTGTTCCATCCTTCTTAGCCAATCATTAACCACTAATCCTATTGGTGTCTTAGTCCGAGTGCCCATCCTCTTCCCCAACGGCCGGCAACTTGGGGTATGCTAGCGAATTCCATTGAAAACGACCCCACCCCTAGCACTCACAAAACAATGGGGCAAACTGGACAGAGCAAGGCCTGTTAATTCCTTTACCTGATGGCCCCTCTCTATGCCCCTCAAACTGAGCCGGACAGCTGGCATTTTCTGCTGAACACCAGTGCACTGGGTTTTGTGTTTTTTCGCTAGAAGGTGCTGAGCTTTGCAGACTATGGTGTCCAGGATTGCCAGTGAGGTTTCTTACACATCTGTTCTTTTTTAATTACCAGTAATGGATTTCAGCCTGATTGTACGCACTTTTTATATCAGAACTAATGTGAACAAATTCAATGGCTGGATCTGGAAATTAACTGCTATTTTTGGACACAACAATAAGCGTAAATTTTCACTCACACACCAATGCTCTTTGCCATACACATTAAAGATTGCATGCCTGCAAATCTATAGAAGAGAAACCGGTTCCCTTTTCTGGGGGGTATAAAACTGTGGGCAAACATGCAGCTTTGAATGTGGACAAATGGAATCTGTGATGAAATATTCAGGTGGTGAGTCTTTTGGCGCGAGGTATAGAATGACATCACCACGAAGTAAAGAGGCGAAGTCCCATGTCATAACCAACGTCTCCAGCTACCCACGGATCATTAGCCACTTCATTTGCAGGCGAGGTCTTACAGGCTAGTGTTTACAAAGCGAAAAGCTTGCCTTCGGGGCAATGGTTGCTCAGTGCTGTGGAAGTCATATTTAGCTAAAAGAGGGCTCGCCCAATACTCAAAACGAGTTTCCCTGGAGGACGAACTGAGTTCAGGGTTGGAGCAAGAGACTAGTTCGCGCCACAAAACCTGCATGATGGGGCTCACTCCGGGACCCTTGCTCACGGCCTGCAGCTTCAGGTAGGAGGGCTCTGTGTTGTATGTTATTATTCGTTGTTGACGCGTGTGCTTCGCGTGCGCGTCAACTACGAATAATACTCTTGTGATGTGTTGCCATTTAAAATGCTGCCGCGTGTGTGAAGGATGTTGTGGGTCGCGTGTGTTGTTATGTTTTGAATGGGAGCGAATGGATGTTGGCGGTGAGCTGGAGGTTTACCGGCATTCAGAGGCTGGAGAGGCTTTATCTTGGATATGGAAATAAAGAGCTCGTTTACCTGGAAACACTGGATCTGTGTATTTCTTCTTTTCTGCCAAGAAACTTACATTTTCTACACTGGCGACGAGGATGGGACAAGGATAAAGGTCGTATTGATTTTTCTGAGGTTGATTTCAAGGAAAATCGTAGGAAAGTTGGTGCATATAAAATGAAAATGAAAAATGATTGGTTAAAGAGGAAAAAAAGTAGGGAGGTTTCTGTTCAAGTGGGAGATTTTGTGCGATTGAAAAAAGGTAATTTTGTACACAAGGGGTTAGCAAAATGGTCTGATCCTATAGAAGTAATTGAAGTATTCAGGAATGCAGTAAGGGTAATGGATGGAAGTGTTTGGAACTTCAGCAGAGTGTCTAAGTTCAGTAAAGGGAAAAACATTTCTGTTGATGATTCTTCAAACATATTCTTGGATGTTACAACTAAGAATATAGAGGAATCTGAGCCTACTATGTCTTTGAATGAATCTTGTGATTCTACTTCATTTGATTTATTGAAAAGTTCAAGAATCCGCAGACCACCTGTTAAATGTAAGGATTTTGTACTCACTTAAAAAGGAGAGAGGTGTGTTGTATGTTATTATTCGTTGTTGACGCGTGTGCTTCGCGTGCGCGTCAACTACTAATAATACTCTCGTGATGTGTTGCCATTTAAAATGCTGCCGCGTGTGTGAAGGATGTTGTGGGTCGCGTGTGTTGTTATGTTTTGAAAGGGAGCGAATGGATGTTGGCAGTGAGCTGGGGGTGTACCGGCATTCAGAGGCTGGAGAAGATTGATCTTGGATATGGAAATAAAGAGCTTGTTTACCTGGAAAATACTGGATCTGTGAATTTCTTCTTTTCTGCCAAGAAACTTACATTTTCTACACTCTGGGCTGCAGCAGAATCAGGAGCAGGCTGGTGTCAGGTGCTGTTTGAGACCCGAGCTGCCAGATCAGAAATTCCTGTCTGGGCAGGGCTGTATTGCCAGCTGAGACGCTTGGAGGACTGTGGAGGAGCTTGGGAAGGGTTAAGGGACTCCCTGGGCTATGCGGAGGACGGATCAGCGTCAGAAAGGCCCAGCTCAGCCCATTAGGCACGCAATGGCCACTGGGCTGAAAGGGCTTCAGGAGCCTGTAACCCAGGGTATTGCAGTGGCCGACCTTAAGGCCTGGCATTCATTTTCTTTCTTTTAGCAGCTTCTCCCGCCGAGCCCTTTCATTGCTCATGCGTCAGGCACTGCAGGACTGGACGACCAAAATAAACCATAAGTGAAAACGCCATGCGGCTGGAACACACACAGAAAGGAGTGACAAGCAGCAATCAAAAGACAATATTTCAGAATGCCACACATAAGAACCAATGACAATCGAGGTGGTGTCAAAAGCCCACAGAAGAGGATACAACAGGTCTTACAGGCAGCGCAAGCTCAGTCGAGGCTCAACCTAAAAATCATAAGAGGATTGACTGGGTCAGGCAAAAACGTCTCTGCTATTCCAGCTCCCTCATAGCATTGGCTCTGGAAGCCTGAACTGTGCATTCTAGGCTAGCAACAGTGAAAACACCGGCCAATCTGTCATACGCAGTTCAGTTAACATTACCTAAGCTTGTTCTGGTTTTCCCAAGGAATGCAAGAGACAAAGGGCTCTAGCTCCAGCCCTAATGAAAAACACAAATGAATGACAGTATTGGATACGTTTGTAGAGGGAGGAATATGTTAATAATGAGCCTGTCTGTCTGTTGGGGCTCCCAGTAGGGGTCAACGTCCCACACCCCCATAGAGAAACAGCCCCTGGTTTAGCAGCAATTTCTAGAGGTACCAACTAACTAGACTTCAAGTGTTGGGATTTAGAATTGGAAAGGGAGAACATGAAATATCTGTACACAATCCCTACAGAGCTACAGAGTATGCTAAGTTCGCATGCAGAGCACTCCTTGCTCACTTGTAAAATAGATATAGCGAGATGGAGCAACCTACCCTTCTGTCTGTGCATTAACATGCAAATTGTGGTAGCTCTCATAAAAGAGCAGCGATTCTGTTACTAATGAAGAAAAATATTTCTGACAACAATTACTTATGACTACAAATCCATCATGGTACAGAAAAATAATGATTGAAATTCAAAAAGACATGATCATTGGACATCGCTGTCTTCCCATGCGGTTGATCATTCAGTGCATACCAATCCATTTGCACTTCTTCTGACAGCTGAACATTGTCCTAATGGGAGCCATCACCATCTTCAACGAAGCTCCCAACTTTCATTCTGCCCACCGTGTCAAATCTCCGTGTCAGGTAAACCTGCAGCCCACAAATGATTTAATTAATAACAGAAAGTCCATGAAAGGAATAAGGAGTTCCTAACTTTTAAACTAATGTACAACTGATAAATGAACACTTCCTCTGTTCTTGCTACTCAACAGCTATCTCAGCCTAATCCAAAGCTCAACATTTCTGATCCCCGTCCCAGAAACTCTTCTCTTACCCTGGCAGGTATCTATAGCTCCCAACCACAGACCTCTGTCACACGCCAGGACATGGTGTACTGCAGCCATATGCAAGAAAACAGTGCCAGACAGCTTTCATCTCCAGTCCCCACCGCAGAACTAGTAGATGATCACATAGAGTGAGATATCCAGCCCAGAGAAACACCAGCACAAAGGACAAAAAAAAAACTGATTCCAACCACAGCAAGTAGCAACCACCCCAGAGTGAGGGATCTCTGGATTAATACCTAGAAATTACAGCAAATCCGCAGGAGAATCATTTAAAGCAGGTCACCTGAGTGGGGCTATAAAACATGGTTTTCTGCTTGAAGTAAATAAGTAAATGAATGCCTCTCAGTAGCCAGCAGCACATCACAGACATTTCTCGAAAAAGCTCGTAACCGAAAGTACCCTCTGTGGGATCTCTAAAACCACTTTGTTTTGCTACTCTATTTAAATGCCATCGCTGAAGTTTTGAGCCACGACTAAGACTGATCTGTTTTTGATAAATCAGTGTAAGCCTGCAATGATGATAGAAAATAAAATTGTCCTGCCTTCCTTTTCTTCAAGCTTTTTACTATCATCAAGAAACACTTATCTTAAATATATACATTCATATAGTGTGTGTGCGCCAGACCGATTTCACAGAATGTTTCTGTTTATTGTGCACTTTGCAGTAATTTAGCTTATTACATTTTACACCTTCTTGTCAAACAAGTGATTAAAGAAGATGCCTCTGGAGAATCAGAGTTGTACAACGTGTAATCAGGAAAACAGCTGAAATCCGAGCTTCCTCACTTGACCGAATTGTGTGATCCTAGGCAAATAATTTGTTTCACACTGCCTCCCTGTGCACACCACAAACATATTTCTTTCGCGGTTGACTTATGGCGATTGTCTCAGGGAACAGAGGTATCCTTGAATGTTTCTAAGTTTAGAAATAATTATTTTCAATAAGTGTCACTGATATATTCTAATTAATTATTTGGATCACAAATGATAAAGTAATAACCTTTTCTCGGTTCTAAACAGTTTAGTTCACATTTTTACATGACATGTATTGCATGATTTGCATGCCACATGTTGCTATAGCTTGAATCCTGCTCTTGGCTGTTAGGGCCAAGCTAGACTGCTGGCTCGGCTCTGGCTTTCTGTATGAATTTTCTGGCTTGCCCACGTTTATGGGGCTGTATTAGAGAGGTGCTTTAACAATGCGACCCTCTATGCTTTGAGGCTCTGAAACGCTGTCTCCTCCATGGAAGTTTACGTCTAGCAGTAAGCATTGCTACGAACTTTTAAATGCGTTTCAAACAACATTACCCTCAGGCTCAGAATTTATTTCTAAAGTCAGAAACTCTGCCATTATCATTCTAAATCTTCTCAGTAAATGCCGAGGAACGTCAGAGTTGGGTATCTTTGGGTCCTGGCGCACTTACGTCAACGAGAGCACGGCCGGTGGTTGAATGATTCATCCGACCACAGAACGAGAATGTTGGCTTTGTTGACAAATTATATTTTGTTGACATTTGGAACAATTAATGCACACGCTTGGGGGAGCTTTCCCTACAGGCGAACGGAAAATGGTGAGGCCGTTTCTTAGTTAGACTGTAATAAGAGAGGAGCTGTAAAATGTTTGCATTGTATATTTATGCACGATAGCAGGGTACCTGATTAGAATGGAGAACTAAAAGTAACGTTTTACATCGTAAGCGCCACAAAAGTATATTGTGGTGTTTTAAGGACAAGGATTTTTTTATATTCCCAGGAACGCAGACACATTAAGTAGTCCTGTCACCAACAGAGACTAAAATAATAAGTCCGGGCTTCTGGGACATCTGGGATTGATTGTTGTACTTCTCTGCCTAAAAGTCTCAAAGAGACTTCATGTTAGGTGGTACAGACATTTTACGATTTACTTTTTTTTGCTTCTAAAAGTCATGTAGTATTCAAAAGTATGCGCAGAGGAGGGTATGATGGAGTGACAAGAGCACTATGGGGCGAGAGGTGTGAAGACTTTATCATTCACTACTTCGAAAACAAACACTGATAAATCCAATCGGTCCGGGTTGAATGTTACAATACATGCAGTGCAAGCACATAAAAGCCAGACAAAATTAATTGTCTTCAGTCATTTTAAGGTAGAGCCTAGGCAGCGCGCTTGCGTTGTCTCTCGACATGCTGTAGTCAGTCAGTCAGTCAGTCAAAGTACTTTATTCGATAATTCAATATCATAAAAAGACAGTATTGAACAATATATAAATAACAGTTACATACTTAAAAAATTCACAGAATTTCACAAAATTTCATAGTAGTTAAAAGACATATTAAAAAGTTTAATAAGATCAATACCTATACAGTGTATATACTATACTAGATAGCATGAGCGTAAGTTGTAAAAATACGATCAAGTGTGGAGATTCAGTATCTTTTTTCTTTCCCTGACAGCCCCCACCAAAAAACTTGCAACATGAGAGATGACCCAGGGGCTGTTTAATAATTGCAAGTATAGGAGAGCAGGTCTCACCTGAATGAACCCTGCTTCCTTGAGGATAGACTGACATGCTGTAATTAGTATGTGAGTTGAAAGGGAAAAACAAGGGGACCCTACTCACAATGAAACTAAGGTGATTTAAGTATTTAAAAAAAAAGAAGACAGTGGTTCCTGTGGAATGATACTTATTATTTACTGATAATGTAAATAGCGAAAATCGCATGTATAAGCAGGGATGAAGTGGGATGTCAGATATAAAGAGACTCAAATGCACTGGTTTAGGTTGTACAATGATTTGTATTGAATCAAACAAAAATAAAAAATATAAATAAATCCAAAACAGTTCTACAATAATTATTTACAGTCGTGAATTGTGCCCCAAGTGAAATTATGAACCAAAACATATGGAAACATTTGTGAAACAATATGTGCAAGGTTTCAGATACATTTTGTTATATACAAAAAGCGACCAATTTCTTTTTCCAAATACATAACATCTATAGAATGATAGAATGCCAGTTCTATTGGTTCGCTTTTCTCAATTGTCGATGGCATTTCGACCCTAACATGGATATCGAGTCTCTTCAGGACTTATGATGCAGGGGACATCTGTTGTTAGGATTGCTCTATGTTGGTGAAGTGCATGGGAACCAAGTGCAGGTGAAAGTAAAAATAAAAGTACTCACTAAGATGTGGCTTGAGCAATTCCAATGTGATGCTCAATGGCTGTCCTTTCTGCTTCAAGGTTATGCTTCTATTGAAGTCGTTGTCCTTGTTTTCTGCGGGTGCTGTATAGCAGTCACCGCAGTCTGGGTAAGATTCTTTATCTATACTCAAGGGGCTTCTCAGAGGAACCGCATCTGTCCGTCCTCCCCGGTCGTAATTACGGCTGGGTTTCTTAGTGAGTACTTTTATTTTTACTTTCACCTGCACTTGGTTCCTGCTTATACATGTAATTAGTCTGTGGGCTTTTTACCCGCCCATCGGCTTGTGATTCAATGGTTACTTTGTCTCTCTCCTAACCTTTGTTTCTAGCATCTATTTGTCATGCCTACTTTCGTGTTTATCCCTCCCAGAACACAGCAACCACGTACCATTTCTTTCTAATGGTTATCTTTATTATGTGTTTGTGGAATTTTATTTTTGTGTGTTTGCAGTCGCACTGCAGTGACCTCCGAAGACTTGCTTCCTATGGTTGCAAACAGACAACATTTGTTTAAGCTTTACGTTATTCATGAAATCAAGACTGCTGTCACATTGATGAGGGTGTAAGTGACCA
This sequence comes from Lissotriton helveticus, assembly GCF_964261635.1. Taxonomy (NCBI): domain Eukaryota; kingdom Metazoa; phylum Chordata; class Amphibia; order Caudata; family Salamandridae; genus Lissotriton; species Lissotriton helveticus. The sequence goes on along the minus strand of NC_136059.1, from coordinate 1,888,933,467 downwards.
CAGATTATTTTTGGGGGTTCTCTACTCTTCCTACTATTTGCAGGAAACACACAGGCTTGAACATCTGCGGCTTCTTTATATACCTTGTTAGTGGGATGGCTGGCTAACGACTGCTGCTACAAGTGACAGCGCTGGACTTTGTTCTTCTCACTTCACAGAGCTGGGATAGCAGCTGGGCATGGCTGCCCTTTCTGCTGCTGCTGGCCTTCATGGCCCTATCCACGCTGGGGTTCTCATGCGTAGCTGCTCCACTGAAGGGTCTACGGCGAGTATGTGTGCTAGTGCTTGTTTTGTTTTAATTGGTTCCATGCTGTAGACACCAGGCATGAGAGGTGTATGCAGGCAGTTTTTCCTGCCTACACTGGCCGGGTTCAGGCGTGCTTCTCTCCTCCCTTCACGTCCACACAAATACTAGCACTCACACAGGCCGGACAGCTGCAGTCCTCCTTGTTTTCTATTAATTGGTCCCAAGCCATAGAAAGCAGGCATGGAAGATGTGCGAGGGATAGCATGGCGGTTTTGCATTTTCAAAATGGGTAATCTGAAATGCAACGTTTGATTTTTTTTTAGTAGACAACTCCGTAACCCACAACAGCGAAGCACCCCCTAGCTGCTAACCAGATTGATTCCTCTGTAAACTTAACTAGTCGTACAGATAAATGACTCAGAACCATTTTCCTTTTATGGTTTATGAGACGGGAAAGATTAAGAGTCTCTAATGAATGTGCTCTTTTAACCCCTTCCATGCTCATGACGAGCTCAGCTCATCATGGCATATACCTCTCAGATGCTCATTACGAGCTGAGCTCGTCATGACCACACCTGTTTTTATTGCTGTCCAGCACAGCAGGGGAAACTCTCTAGCAGCGATGAGGCTAACATGAGCAAACTGGAGGACACCACTTGTTTCTTAAAAAAAGAAGTTTCAATGATATAAAATATATTGCTGGCTAATACAATTAACATGTTGGTTTGCATAAATGAAACACACGGGAGACGTATATACATACAAGAGTGCAAAACCATCAAATTAGGGGCACCAATCCCATACCCGCAGCTGAAGGCAAGAGTCTTCTTGGAAGCCACACACTCCTCGAGTTTGAATCATGCATGTATTGGCAGCGACAGAGTATTTTCTTTTAATCAATGTTTATTTTTTGGTTAAAGGCAATGGCAGAATGATAATCTCCTCACCACCCTGTTCTCATTCAATTTTAACTCCTCTGCCTGCATTTCAGAATTTTATGCAGGACACTATCCATACCTCCCACTAGCATACAACTATCAGAATATGTTCAGCCCTAGGATTGGCTGTTACGAGACCCAGAAGTGCTGAATTTACTGACATAAATCGTTAAAATCACTAATAGGCAACCAATATTAGATTGGATTCATGGATGTTCCATGGGTAGGTGCGCATCTTATACATACAATTCCAGTGTGTGGGAGGCAGCGGTTAAAAAGAAAACAGAGGTACCAAGGGTGCTATAGTGCTTCAGTGGCAGTTTATACTTTTGATATTATTATACAGCTTTTATCAGTAAGGAATACTGTCCCGCAGTTGCTCATAAGCCTTGAACTGGTTGTTTGCGTCTTCCTTTTCTTATGCTGTCCTCTTTCTGTTCTCATATCAGGGCAGTGCGAAGCAGCTGATGTGGGACTGGTTTAAGGTAAGTAAGTGGCATATCAACAAGGTGCTGCGATAAAATTATCACGCTTTAGCGTCCGTTTTCGGGCGAAAAGCAGCGATAATTTTATCGCAATATCAGCATGGTCACGCCATCGCGTGAATCCATGCCTCAATTTCCTGAACACCCAGCTTTGCATCTCTAATGAGATTCAAAGTGGGCGTTCCTTCCCAAAATCACATGAAAAATGTCGCTAACCGACATTTCTCCAATTATCTAGCTTGGCGCTAACCTGCAGAGCGATAAGAAAAGTAGCGCTGACAGCGCTTATCGCTACTTTTCTTACGCCTGCTTTTAATCTGACTTTGCCATTATATCTAATGGAAGGTGGATATTATGGCTAAGTCTTCCATGCCCTATCACCAAGCTATCGCCAATGGCTCTGCGAATATCGCTGGATTTCCAGCGATAATCGCACATTCATCAGCTATCGCTTGGATTCTTATCGCTTTGGAGATAAGCATCGCTGATAGTGCGCTATCTCAGTGATAAAATCCAGCGATAGCCGGCGATAATTATCCTCGTGCTAAAAGCGCTTAGCAATAATTGTCGCTGGCTGTTGCTGATATGCCCCCAAGTTCTTATTATTCTTTCCTATCTGTGCTCCTCTCTCTCACAGGACTCCTTTTCATAATGTCTGAAAACTACATACAATTTCAGTCTGAGGCTGTCCACTCCCAAGTCTGCCTATTTGAGTACAGTAATCAACTTTCACCTCCGGGACATTGTAAAATTAAAAGGTGGATGCAAGATAGCTGCCTTCAATTACATTTTGTAAAACCTGATATACTCCTTCCAGGGAACAACAGAAATGCTCTCCCTGCTTCACCCATTCTGATCTTTTTAAAAAAAAATCTTGGCACAGCAATTCACAACCAAATACCTACCTTGAGCATCATTTTTGATTCTGACCTCAAGTTGCTCCCCATGATTTAGCAACATGTGATGATTTACAGACTCAGGGATGTGGGATTGACTGGAATAGCGCTGAAATGGCTGCAGTCCTTCCTGGAAAATAGATTCTTCGCAGTCTTTGAAGATGAAATTGTTTCAAAGCATTTGCCCCTTACTTGCGGGGTTCCTCAGGAATCTACCCTGAGCCCCACTCTATTTAATGTTAATATTAGGGCTGGGCGTAGTTTACGTAGCACCCCTATGCACACTACGCAGAATTTTGGAAAAAATGTGTGGAAAATCAGGGTACGTCTTTAGGGTCCGTGTGCCCGGGACAGGGGTCCCTCGTGCCTGGGCAGGCTCCCCGATCTCCCCGGCCTGGCTTGGTTGGAAAGCAGGGACAGGACCCTGGGCCTGGGTTTGGGAGCCCCGGAGACCTGTAAGGCTCCATATTTCCCGGGCAGTCCTCTCCCAGGTGGTTGGGCCCCAGGAGCAATTGCGGGCCTCCCCATGCCTGAGGCCCAGCGTGGGGTTTCAGAGCCCCCCTGAGCCCTGCAGCCCCGGAGCCCTGCAGCCCCGAGCCCTGCAGCTCTGGAGCCCTGCAGCCCCAGAGCCCTGCAAGAGCAGGCAGGAGCCCTCCCGTGAAGGCTCAGGGCAGGCAAATTGGCGTTTTTTCAGTCCCGGCCATCTGGCCGCACCTTTCCCCTCGGCCATCTGGTCACATGCAATGCTTTCCAATGGGGCGACCAGATGGCCGGACTTCCCTGGAAGTCCCGATGAGGGGCCATTCGCCTCCCCGATCCCAGCGAGGGCTCCAGGAGGTCGGGTGCCTCTGCGCCCTGGGTCCCCTCTGTAACTCGGTGTGCACGAGTTCCCAGAAAGAGAGGTAGCCTTCCTCCGGATTACTGGGGGCAGGGTATGCCGAGACACCCCTCCCGGGCTGGTGTTTTTCTGCCGGTGACCAGATGGGATTTGCTGGGACAACACCTCTCCTCCGTCCAGGGGGCTCCGGGCCACGTTGTGGCAAAGTGCCCGGGACAGGCTCCATGGGTCCCGGGAAGTCCTCCCCCAGGCGTCTGGGCCTGAGAACTCCGGTGGTCCGCCCAGCATGGGGTTTCAGAGCCCCCCCTGAGCCCTGCAGCCCCGGAGCCCTGCAGCCCCTGAGCCCTGCAGCCCCCAAGCCCTGCAGCCCCCGAGCCCTGCAAGGGCAGGCAGGAGCCCTCCTGTGAAGGCTCGGGCCAGGCAGATTGGCGTTATTTCAGTCCCAGGCATCTGGTCGCACCTTTCCCCTTGTCCATTTGGTCGCACACAATGCTTTCCAATGGGGTGACCAGATTGCCGGGCTTCCCTGGAAGTCCTGATGAGGGGCCATTTGCCTCCCCGACCCCAGAGAGGGCTCCAGGAGGTCGGGCGCCTCTGTGCCCTGGGTCCCCTCCATCACTCGGTGTGCGTGGGTTACAAGAAAGAGGGGTAGCCTTCCTCCGGATTACTGGAGGCAGGGTATGTCGGGATACCCCTCCCGGGCTGGCGGTTCTCTGCCAGTGACCAGATGGGCTATGCTGGCCCACGGTGTGGCAAAATGCCCTGGATGGGCTCCATGGGTCCCGGTGGTCCTCCCCCATGCGTCCATACCCGAGAGCTCCGGTGGTCCTCCTTGTGCCTGAGGCCCAGCGTGGGGTTTTAGAGCCCCCCCTGAGCCCTGAGCCCTGGAGCCCCGGAGACCTGCAGCCCCAATGCCCTGCAGCCCCTGAGCCCTACAGCCGCCGAGCCTGGCAAGGGCAGGTGGGAGCCCTACCGCGTAGGCTCGGGCAGGCAGATTAGCGTTATTTCGGTTTCGGCCATCTGGTCGCACCTTTCCCCTCGGCCATCTGGTCGCACACAATGCTTTCCAATGGGGCGACCAGATGGCCGGGCTTCCCTGGAAGTCCCGATGAGGGGCCATTCGCCTACCCAATCCCAGCGAGGGCTCCAGGAGGTCGGGCACCTCTGCGCCCTGCGTCCCCTCCGTCACTCAGTGTGCGCGGGTTACCGGAAAGAGGGGTAGCCTGCCTCCAGATTACTATGGGCAGGTTATGCCGGGACACCGCTCCCGGGCTGGCGGATCTCTGCAGTGGACCAGATAGGCTATGTCCGGACAACACCTTCCTATGCGTCCGGGGCTCCCTCCTCCAGAGCAACGGCGTGGCATAGTGCCCGGGACAGGCTCCATGGATCCCGGGCAGTCACCCCCGGGCGTCAAGGCCCCAGAGCTCCGGTGGTCCTCCTTGTGCCCAGCCAGGGTTCCCCAAGCCCCTGGGAATCGGAGCCCCCGAGCCCTGCGTGGGCATGTGGGAAGTCTCGGGGCTGGCAGATGGGAGTCCTTTCGGTCCCGGCTATCTGATCACATCTGCCCCCCTCGGCCATCTGGTCGCACCCAATGTTTTCCAATGGGGCAACCAGATGGCCGTGCTTCCCTGGAAGTCCCGATGAAGGGCCATTTGTCTCCAGGATCCCAGCAAGGGCTCTGGGAGGTTGGGCACGTTCGCGCCTAGGGTCCTCTGAGCCTAGAGGTGCGCACAGGTTCCCAGAAAGAGGGTAGCCTTCCTCAGTATTACTAGGGACAAGGTACTCTGGGACCTATCCCGGCCTAGTGGTCCTCAGCCGGCAGCTGGATGGGCCAGGATGCCGCCTCATCCCTGGGTCTGTCCCTGGGCCTGCCGTGTGGCAGGCTGCCCTGGATGGGGTCCGGCGGGCCCGGGGAGACTCCCCCCTGATGGGCTGGGTCCAGGGGCCTCAGGGAGGGTAGCCTCCCCATCCCAGGCTCCATCCTCGGTCCTGCCGAGTGGCAGGGTGCGCCGGGGAGGCTTCCCCTGTGCCTCTGGGCCTGGGAGCCCTGGCTGGGTCCATGGGCCAGCTGGACCCTGGGTCGGGTGCTTCAGCCCCCTGCCCTGTCCCCCAGCCTGCCACACTGCCAAAGGCCCAGGACGGGGTACTGTTGTGCCAGGTGAGCCTCCCCTTGCTTGGCTGGTTTCAGGAACTCCATCTGGGGCCCCTGAGGGCCCCAGGGAGGGTGGCCTCCCCACCCCGGGCTTTGCCTCAGTCTTGCTGCGTGGCAGAGTGCCTGGGATGGTGTCCGGCAGGCCCGGGAGCCTTCCCCTGCGCCTCTGGGCCTGGGAGCCCCGGCTTGGTCCAGGGGCCCGGCTGGGTCCCTGGTCGGGTGCTCCAGCCCTGGGCCCTGTCCCTCACCCTGCCGCACTGCCAAAGGCCCAGGACGGGGTTCTGTTGTGCCCGGGGAGCCTCCCCTTGCTTGGCTGGGTTTGGGAGCTCCGACTGGGGCCCCTCAGGGCCCCAGGGAGGGTGGCCTCCCCACTAAGGGCTACGTCCTCAGTCCTGCTGCGTGGCAGGATACCCGGGACGGGGTCCGAAGGGGCCGGGGAGGGTTCCCCTGCGCCTCTGGGTCTGGAGCACTGTCTGGGTCCATGGGCTCGCTGGGCCCCAGTTCAGGTGCTCCGGCCCTGGGCCCCGTCCCTCAGTCTTCCGCTCTGCTAAAGGCCTGGGACGAGCTTCCGTTGTGCCTGGGGAGCCTCCCCTTGCTTGGCTGAGTTCAGGAGCTCCAGCCGGGGCCCCTGAGGGACCCGGGGAGGGCGGTCTCCCCATCCTCTGTCCTTGGTCCTGCTGCGTGGCAGGGTGCCCGGGATGATGTCTGGCGGGACTGGGGAAACATCCCCTGCGCCTCTGGGCCTGGGAGCCACGGCTGGGTCCATGGGCCGCACCGGGCCCCGGGTCGGGGGCTCCGGCCCTGGGCCCAGTCCCCCGGGCTGCTGCTCCACCAAGGGCCCAAGACAGGGGTCAGTCGGTCCCGTGCAGGCCTCCCTTGCTTGTCAAGGTGTCCAGAGGCCCCGGTTCGGAGGGCCTGTTAGGTCCCCTTTGCAGCCCCCTTGGCTGGGGCCCTGGGCCTCCGATACCCCATGCCCCGCCACCTGCTCACTCTTTCGTTGGGGTGCAGAGTGACCAGATGGCTTCCCTTCCGTGCCCGGCCATCTGGTCGCTCAGATACCCTCGGTCATCTGGTCACTCATCCCCTCGGCCATCTGGTCACTCAGATCCCCTGGGCCATCTGGTCGCTCAGATTCCCTCTGCCATCTGGTCGCTCAGATCCCCTCGGCCATCTGGTCACCCACAATGCTTTCCTATGGGGAGACCAGATGGCCGAGCTTCCCTGAAAGTACCGATGAGGGTCCATTTGCCTCCCCGATCCCAGCGAGGGATCCAGGAGGTCATGTACTTTTGTGCCTTGGATCCCCTCTGTCACCTCGTATGCACGGGTTACAAGAAAGGGGGATAATTTTCCTCCGGAGAGGGTCAGTTGGACCTCCGTGAGGTCCGGCGATTCTGAAACAGGGGAAGGCAGAACCCTGGTTCCCCCGCCAGAGTTTGCTCAGGCAGACCTCCTTGAGGTCCCGCTATGCTGAGATGGGGAAGGCAGCACCCGGGCATGCCCGCTGGGGCCCCCAGGGCCCCGCGTACGCACCTGCCTCTCAGCCCCTTCCCGATGGTCCTTTTTCTCACAGTTTTTTTTTCTCAGTCAGACCAACGTGAGGTCTGGCGATGCTGAGACGGGGGAAGGCGGCACCCGGGCCTACCTGCTGGGGCCCCCAGGGGCCCGGATACACACCTGCCTCTCAGCCCCCTCACGATGATCCTTTTTCTCTGAGTTTGCTCAGGCAGATCTCAGTGATGCTAAGACAGGGGAAGGCAGCACCCGGGCCTGCCTGCTGGGGCCCCAGGGGCCCTGGTACACACCCACCTCTCAGCCCCTTCCCAATGGTCCTTTTTCTCCGAGTTTGCTCAGGCAGACCTCCGTGAGGTCCGGTGAAGCTGAGACGGGGAAGGTGGCACACGGGCCCGTCTGCCGGGGCTCCCAGGGGCCCGGGTATGCACCTGCCTCTCAGCCCCTTCCTGATGGTCCTTTATCAACTTTCGATGGTACTTTCTGTGACTACCGTGGTAACCACGTGTAACGGGGAATCAGGGTTCGATTCCGGAGAGGGAGCCTGAGAAACGGCTACCACATCCAAGGAAGACAGCAGGCGGGCAAATTACCCACTCCCAGACTCGGGGAGGTAGTGACGGAAAATAACAATACAGGACTCTTTCGAGGTCCTTTAATTGGAATGAGTACACTTTAAATCCTTTAACAAAGATCCATTGGAGGGCAAGTCTGGTGCCAGCAGCCATGGTAATTCAAGCTCCAATAGTGTATATTAAAGTTGCTTCAGTTAAAAAGCTTGTAGTTGGATCTTGGGATCGAGCTGGCGGTCCGCCGTGAGGCGAGCTACGGCCAGTCCCAGCCCCTGCCTCTCGTCGCCCCTTTGATGCTCCTGACTGAGTGTCCTGGGGGTCCGAAGGGTTTACTTTGAATAAATTAGAGTTTTCAAAGCAGGCCGGTTGCCTGAATACTTCAGCTAGGAATAATGGAATAGGACTCCGGTTCTATTTTTTTTTTTTTTTTAACTGAGGACATGATTAAGAGGGACGGCCGGGGGCATTCGTATTGTGCCGCTAGAGGTGAAATTCTTTGACCGTCGCAAGACGAATCAAAGCAAAAGCGTTTGCCAAGAATTTTTTCATTAATCAAGAACGAAAGTCAGAGGTTTGAAGACGATCAGATACCGTCATAGTTCCGACCATAAACGATGCCGACTAGCCATCTGGCGGCGTTATTCCCATGACCCGCCGAGCAGCTTCCGGGAAACCAATGTCTTGGGTTCAGGGGGGAGTATGGTTGCAAAGCTGAAAAATAAAGGAATTGATGGAAGGGCACCACCAGGAGTGGACCCTGCAACTTAATTTGAGTCAACACAGGAAACCTCACCCGGTCCGGACACAGAAAGGATTGACAGATTGATAGCTCTTTCTCGATGCTGTGGGTGGTGGTGCATGGCCGTTCTTAGTTGGTGGAGCGATTTGTCTGGTTAATTCCGATAACAAACGAGACTCCTCCATGTTAACTGGTTACGTGACCCCCAGCGGTCGGCGTCCAACTTCTTAGAGGGACAAGTGGCGTTCAGCCACAAAGGATCGATCAATAACAGGTCTGTGATTCCCTTAGATGTCCAGGGCTGCACACGCACTACACTGAATGGATCAGCGTGTGTCTACCCTTCGCCGTCAGGTGCGGGTAAGCCGCTGAACCCCGTTCGTGATAGGGATTGGCGATTGCAATTATTTTCCATGAACGAAGAATTCCCAGTAAGTGTGGTTCATAAACTCACGTTGATTAAGTCCCTGCCCTTTGTACACACCACCCGTCGCTACTACCAATTGGATGGTCTATTGAGGTCCTCGGATTGGCCCCTCTAGCCTCATCCTTGATGAGTCACCAAAACCTATATAAACCCACATAAAGGAGTCGGGACATGCAACAAACATGGTAGGTCTAGATCATGATTATTTTAAATACTCCACTAACACCCCCCATATCTCTACGTTTCTGTTGCCCCCTAAGGTCATAAAGGCTATGTTCTAGATTACATATGGCATATAGTCTGCCCCTCCACATTTCAAAGGTAGGTGGCTCTTTCTGCCTCCATAGTGACGGTATGTACAGTCTAGCCACCGCCAGAGCTATAAATATAAAGTATTTGAATTAATGCATCCCCTGTGCGACTAATGATTCCTCAAATACTTCCAACATCATCCCCATAGGTGTAATCACAATCTGTACCCCTGACATCTTTGTCAAGAAAGCCTCCATTATATTTATTACTTGTCCAAGACTTGAGCACTCAAAAAACATGTGAAGACTGTCAGCTTGGTCCATTCCACAGCGTGTACATTTACCCTCATTTAACCCCCCCCACCGTGCAAATCTGGCAGGCGTATAATATAAATTAAATAGGGTTTTATAATGTTGCAATTTGAGAAAATCAGGAGCTTATCTGCCTATACAACTGATTCTTGTAGGATATTCCCTCCCTGTTCCATTTGAGATTCTGTATTTCAAGATTGTCACTTTGTAATTCAATAAGACTTTGATACAGGGAGCCAATCCTCCCACGCTTCCTGATTGCCTCCAGCAGGTTACTTTTTTTAGCCAGATTAATCTCGAACTTGCGGATATTTAGAAAAATCAGTTTTAGGGAGATCGTATTCGGCTACCAGTGAAGAGTAGGCCTTGATACCACTATTGTCAACTAAATCCCCCAAGGTCATAAGTCCCTTTTGTCTCCATCTAGCCATGACGGTGTCAGAAAAGATAGAGGGGGTAGTGCTAGGGAGGAGGTAGGTGTATAGAAGTTACATTTACAGATCTTCAAATACTTTCGAATCTGCCGCCATACTTTATGGGAAGTCTGGAACACCTTAAATCAAGTTTTTTTTTATAATAGCTGGGCTCTAAGTTTTTGAGGAAATTCTCTCTGTTTTTGAGCCCAGCCGCATCTGAAAAATATTTGGGGACTATTCTATCTTTCCCTCACCTTCCCCAACCAACAGGATGCCCGTTTGTTGTAATAATACACTCAATAATAAAACAGAAAATTGAGAACAGCCCACCCCCTCCAGATCTTGGTAAAATGTTGTGCCTCATTGCTGGACAGGGCTTACCTTGTGTCCACAAGAAACTACTGCAAATTGATTGCAATTTCTGAAGTTGCTTCCCCGTAAGTTCCAAGGGGACGCATCTAAAATAATACATCTCTTTAGGCAAGACATCCATTTTTAAAACATTATATCTGCCTACCATTGAATGATGTAGGCCTTCTATTCTGTCCAAATCTTTTTTTATTTTCCGCACCAGGGGTTCTCAGTTAGATAATACCCTCTTGTCCAGGCATGTGTTAATACGAATCCCCAAATATGTAGCCTCCTCTGTGATCCTAGGATCATTAATACCTACTTGTTCTGTACAAAATATTTGTGTTGTTGTTATATTTATTTTAAATCCGGACTTTTCCCCAAATACAGCTGCTAATTGATCTACCTCTGTCAAGGTTTTGGCTGGGTCTGGTGAGACAACCACAATGTTGTCATCATAGGCTAATATAGTAACCTCCATCCCGGGTCTCACCAACAGAGCATTTAACCTGTTTTCCAATAAGTTAAAAAAAGGCTTAATATAAAGGGCAAATGATAAGGGGGAACAGGGACACCTCTTGATATTGTAACATAGTTAGACTCAAGTCCCAACATGCATATTTTTGCCTTGGGTGATCTATACATAGTCTGAAGAGCTGGCATAAATCCAGATCCAAAGCCTTGCCATCGCATAGTTGCCCTTAAGAACTCTGAAGACACACGGTCAAGCACTTTCTCTTCATCGAGTAACACCACACCATCCATACTGTTCCGTACATTAGAGGAGTCCAACATGGTGATTACCATGCTAACGTGATTGACCGTGCCTCTTCCTGGGATAAACCCATAGTGACTAAACAAGACTTTCATCCATTCGTTTTGCGGCAACAAAACCACAGCAAAACAAATGGCGGAAATGGATTTGGGGGGCCGTAGCGGGCCCCCCTTGATCCCTGTGACTGGGTCAGGGGCACAAGGGGCCAACTATAGAGCCCCCCTACATATCCCTGCACCATGTAGCAGGCACCTCATGGTGCCTGCTACTTAGTGTAGGGATATGCAAGTGCCTTTAATTTTGCATTGTGGTGGGGGCTGCTGAACGCATCCCCACCACAATGCAAAATATAGTTGATGTGACCGCCATGGGGGCGGTTGCATCGTAATTTGGATTGTGGGGAGGCCGCCTCATGGGCGGCCGATCCCAAATCCGACCGATGCCATCGTAATGAGCCCCTAATGTTATAATAAAAATATTATGCTACTTTAAATTATATTATTTTTTTAAAGGTTATAAATTAACACACATGTAAATTACTATTCCTACTCCCGTTAGTATAGATTCAGGGTAGGTGTTGGAAACTAAACTTAATTAATTAACTATTTCCACTCCAATTAGCATTAATCCAGGGTAGGTGCTGGACACAAAACTTAATTAATGTACTATTCCCACTCCAGTTAGAATTAAATCAGGGTAGGTGCTGGATACTAAACTTAATTAATTTACTATTCCCACTCCAGTTAACATCAATCTACAGTAGGTGCTGGACACTAAACTTAATTAATGTATTATTCCCACTCCAGTTAGTATTAGTTCAAGGTAGATGCTGGACACTAAACTTAATTAATTTAATATCCCCAATCCATTTAACATTAATCCAGGGTTCGTGCTGGATACTAAACTTAATTAATTTACTATCCCCACTCCAGTTAGTATTAATTAAGGTTAGGTGCTGGACACTAAACTTAATTAATGTACTGTTCCCACTCCAGTTACCATTAATTCAGGGTAGGTGCTGGACACTAAACATAATTAATTTACTATTTCTACTCCAAATAACATTAATCAAGGGTAGGTGCTGGACACTAAACATAATTAATTTACTATTCTCACTCCAGTTACTATGAATTCCGGGTAGGTGCTGGACACTAAACCTAATTAATTTACTATTCCCACTTCAGTAAACATTAATCCAGGGAAGGTGCTGGGCACTAAACCTAATTAATTTACTATACCCACTCAAATTAGTTTTAATTAAGGGTAGGTGCTGGACACTAAACTTAATTAATTTACAATTCCCACTCCAGTTACCATTAACTCAGGGTAGGTGCTGGACACTAAACCTAATTAGTTTACTATTCCCACTCCAATTAACATTAATCCAGGGTAGATGCTGGACACTAAACTTAATTAATTTACTATTCTCCCTCCAGTTAGTATTAGGTCAGGGTAGGTGCTGGACACCAAATTTAAATAATGTAATATTTCCCCTCCAGTTATGCATTAATTCAGGGTAGTTGCTGGACACTAAACTTAATTAATTTACTATTCTGACTCCAGTTAGTATTAAGTCAGGGTAGGTGCTGGACCCCAAACATAATTAATTTACTATTCCCACCCCAGTTACCATTAAATAAAGGTAGATGCTGGACACTAAACATATAAAATTTAATACATCCACTGTAATAACTACGAAGTAAAAGGAGTTGCCAGACCTTAAACATATATATTTTTCTTTGTCCAATAAAATCAATGTAATATCACTAACTATGCTCTACATTTAAGTTTAATTATTTCACAATACCTATAATAATTGAGTACACTATGTTTAATTTTAGCAGGAAACGGGGTAAGAAAGAGTTTAAACAAATCTTGGATTTAACTCAGAGATCTCCAAAATTACTGTTCTAGCCCATCAACACATCCTGATCTCCCCTAAAATGCAGCCCTATCTGAAACTGGCCACCTCCAATTACGACAGATTCTTGCTTACCCGTTTTAGGCTGGGTATTATTCATAGATCTCTCAGCTTCCCAGCCATGAATGACTTGTCTAGAGTCCTAATCAAATGTCCATGCGATGAGTTATCAGCCCAGACCACCATGCACGTTTTATTTTTCTGTAAATGTTATCAAGTTCAGAGAAAGAGATGGATTCTCCCTGTTCTTAGATCTTTAGGTCATCGATCATGTCGCCCTGCATTTTTGGTCATGCAATCACTTGGGGATGAACTTTTAATCGCATCTTTATCTACATTTTTAAAGTCGGTTTTCACCTGTAGAAAGTCTATGTTCAAGTAATATACGCCTTTAGACCTGTGAAACTAATGATTATCTAATTCATGCCAAAGCCTATCCAGTTTTTACTGTGTCTGTACTTTATACGTCATGTCTTAAATTGCTTTCCCTTTTGGAAAGTCTACGGCCCAGTAAATTGTGGTCTTATACTCGAGAATTGAATGATTTGCCAATTTATGCTGATGCACACCTAGCCTTTTATGTGAATGTTCTTTTTATGACATGTTTTAAACTGTTTTTATTCTGTATGTGTTTTTATGATTATTTCACTAATAGTCGAAAAAAGCTTGATATGATTTGATTTATTTGAGTATGCTATGTAATATATATAGATGCAATATTTTAAAACTTCCAAAATTGAATTGTTACTTTTTAAAATATATTTTTAAATATTCATATGTTGTTCCTAATAATATAATTTACATATTAATATGTCATCTACATAAAACTACCTAAATCTTAATATTACAATATTATAATTTAATTATTTTAATGAATGTGTATTCTCTATAAAATATTAAAAAATAGTACATATTTATTTTTATTTATAAAATGTTTCTTTTAAAAAATTAAATATGTACGATTTTTCATTGGTAATAGTACATTTTCTAACATGTTAAAATGTAGTTTTTAATAATAAACAATTTAATATAAATATTATAAAAAATGTAATTGACACTATAAACACATATTATTTTTAAATGTTTTACAATATTTAAAAAAATATATATTTGTAAATATTGAAAGATAAAGTATAAAATACTAACCAACTTTTTTGCCTATAAACACAACTCCAAAATGTGAAAATAATACTTCCCCCCCCAAAAAATCCAAATTGAAGATATAAATTTCGATTTAAAAAAAAAAATGTATTCAATAATTTAAAAAGTCCAACCACCCTTATCCCCTATAAACCCAACATCCTGCTCCAAAAACAATGGGGCCCATTAGAATGGTGGGCGGATCACTCCCACTGGGCTGGCGGTAGCCACTGCTGGCCCAGCAGGGACGACCCGCCCACCATCCTTGCCTGAATGACCCCGCCATATTAGTATTGCTGGGGGGTCCGTGCGGACGGAAAGACCGTCCTCCACTTTTCTGCCGGTTGACTTGTCGACCGGGCGGAGAAAAGAGCATAACATGGTGGAGGTGTCTGCAAGACGCCGCCATCCATATTATGATTAGGGCAGAGATGAGCCTTTCCATGGTGGTGCACCGCCATTGAAAGGCTTGCGGTTTCCTCTTGTGAGGGCCTATTGCGGGCCCGATGAGTAGTGGGGGTGCACTTGGGGGGTACCTGTGGTACCGCCCTACATTGGCATGAGCAAGGTGGCAGGCACCATGCGGTACCTGTCACCTTCTGCATGCCAAAGCACAACGTGCATTCCCAGCATTGTAGCGGGTGGTGCTGTGAGCACAGCCCGTCCAACAAGCTGGGAATGGGGGATGCCACAGCCACGGTGGCTGTGGCGTCCTAATTGCAGGTGCGGGACTGCGGCACCCTGGCAGACGGGCCCGCATACCGTTACCGTGGCGGCATCGTAATGGTACCCAATGTTTTTTCAATTTCAAAATATTATTTTTAAATTACAATTTTTATTTTTAAATTCAATAAAAATGTAATTCAATTATCTAAAACACTCCCCATCCTTATGCCCTATAAATAAATCAACCCGCTCCTCAAACTATACTTTTTACATTTGAAAATATATTTTCTAAATCATAATTTTATCTTTTGAATTCATTATAAAGTAAAATAAATTATTTTAAAACAGTCCCCACCCTTTTCCCCTATAAACCCGACATCCTGCTCCTAAAAAAATCTTTTTTTTAAATTCGAAATTATATTTCCTAATTTATAATATTATAATTTCGATTATATTATAAATTAAAATGAATTATTTTAAAACACTCACCACCCTTATTCCCTATAAACCCAACATCCCGCTCCTAAAAATTATTATACAATTTTCATTTTTCATAACATTAACTAACTACTATTATACTCCAAACAAACTCTAAATACATGAACATATAGTACAATAACAATATTTTAACATAACAATTTTTTTACTGTCAATATTACAAACTTCGATATTTTTAACAACACTAAAAATCTATATTTTTAACATCGATAAACATAGCATCAATATTTTTTTTTTTATAAGCAATTTTATTGAGTTTTCAATGTAACCATACAAACAGCACCGTTCAGAATTACATCGCATTAGATTAGTCCAGGGTAAGCACATTCCACAACAATACGAAAAGTGACGTACATGCAAACCTAAGGTCAACATATCCAGAGGCAATCTGTAGATCAAATCATCCCACCTTAACTCTCTATCACTCCCACCCACTTCCCCCACATTCGGCATAATTCCTCGGGGCAACCCCTAGCCACATAAAGAGGCCACTCCTGGGAGGCACACCAGTCCACCCCCCTGCGCCAACGTGCCAATGTTGGTGCGGTAGCAGTCAGCCAAAGGACAGCGATATCTCTCTTTGCTACCACCAAGGCCGTGTTCAGAAAAAGCTTTTCAGCCCTGCTACCATCCAATCCATAAGTGATGCCCAAAAAAACCTGTGTAGGAGCCAGAGGAACCACCCAGCCCAAGACCTTTGTCAATTCTCCTATTAAGGACTCCCAGTAACTCTGTTTCGCGGGGTAGAGCCACACCATGTGGTAGAAGTCTGCAGCGGGTGGGAGCAGCGAGGGCAAAGAGCATCCAATCGGAGCACTGCACTGTGAAGGCACAGCGGGGTAAGATAGGCAGCATGCAGGAAGTAGACTTTGACCAACTGAAGCCGTGCAGAGACTGTGATAGTTTTAGGGCCCATCAAGGCATCCCTCCAGTCGGCCTCCAACAGAGCCCCAAGCCAGCCCTCCCACTTATCGCGGAGTTGAGAGGGAGTTGGGGGTATTATTGGTAAGTTATGTTAATTTTTATTTGTAAGTGCATTATCACCTGCAGGTCTCTAAGCGCTATCAGGGGGAAATTCCCCCTTTCCCCAAGTCACCAGTCATAATCTGAGCTTCCGGTGGACTGTATTCCGGCAAGGAAGTACCGTCCGGGATGTATGAGTGTAGGGCATGGCGCAGCTGCAGATAGCGGAAAAATTGGGAGGAGTGGAGAGAGTACCTGGAATGCAGGTCTTGAAAGGAGCGCAAATGGGTACCGCTCCAGACATCGCCCAACAGGGATATCCCAACGAGGTCCCACTGCCGGAACCCTGCCAAGGAAGCCACCTCTTCGAGCCGGGTGCCGCACCACAGGGGGTTATACTAAGTCAGACTGCCCGACCAGTGGGTGTGGGGCAATGAGGCCCGCCAAGCCAGGAACACTCCCCAGGTAACCTCGGGGAGAGTCCGAGGGACAGCCGCACCGTATACCATCCCCTGGAGGGAGGCGAAGCACAGGGTGTTCAATTCCAGGCGATACGCCGGGTCAGACCATCCGCTGTTAAACCAGTTGCGCAGCGTGAGGAGTCGGGTCGCTAAATAATACAAATAAAGGCTCGTCAGACCAAGACCACCGTCGAAAGGTGGAATGCGACATTGGGCCATGCCCAGCCTGGGCCACCCCATAAAAACTTTGTGAGCAGGCCATCTATCTCCCCGAACCACCAAGACTTGGCGAACAAGAGGTGCGTGTTTTGGAGCATGTAGTGAAAACAAGGTAAAATCCTCATTTTGAAGAGGGCTATCCTTCCCAAAGGGTTTAGGGGGAGAGAACACCATCTGGAAAGGTCCGCACGGACCCATTTGACCAGCGGGGTGATGTTTAGCGACCATGCAAGTTCGGGGAGAAGGGCCACCCACATCCCTAAGTACTTGAAGGACTGCTGTTGAAGGGGAATCGTCGACTGCCAATAAAAGCTCTCCTGCGACGTGTGCAGGGGGACCTGAACGGACTTAGCCAGGTTGAGCCGCAAGCCAGAGGTACATTCAAAGAGACCAAGAGCTCGGAGACATTGGGGTCCCGACTGGGCTGGGTCTGCCAAAAACAGCAGAACATCATCCGCATAGAGTGCGATTTTGTGTACGAAGCTGGGCCACCGCCAGCCCGTGAGGGAGTTTTCGCTGCGAATAAGGCAGGCAAGGGTTTTCATCACTAGGGCAAAGAGGATCAGGGAGAGGGGGCATCCCTGGCGCGTACCACGGCGAATAGGGAAAGGGTGGGATAGAGCTCCGTTGACTAAGACCTGCACCCGGGGCCAATGGTACAGCGTCCTCACCAGCTTGCAGAAGGGAGCACCAAAGCCCATCTGCTGAAAGACAGCCTTCAAGTAGCCCCGGTCGGCCAAATCAAACGCCTTCTAGATGTCTACAAATAGGAGATACAAGTATGGGGACATCAAGTGCCAGTTTGCAAGAGCAAGAGCAAGATGAAGGCGTCTTAGGCAGTGCCTAATGCCGCGGAGAGGCATGAAGCCACATTGGTCCGGATGAACCAGGGTGGCTAGATGGGGTCGTATGCGGTTGGCCAGTATGGAGGCAAAGATCTTAAGTTCGGTATTGATGAGCGAGATGGGACGATAATCCGAACAGCAGCCTGAGGGGGATGAGACTTTGGGATCACTACGATGGTAGCCAGGTCTGTCTCAGGGCGAAAGGAAAAGGCTCAGGGGAAGAAAAAATGTAAAAAAATTGGAAAGATATCCAATATATTAGTTAGAGAAGCCCTTCACAACGACCTAATAGTATCAAAATTATGCATTTATTTATTTTGACATTTCAAAAGGTTTTGTTTGGACATACAGATAATCTCAAGCAAGAAAAACGCTGGGATACAAAAAAACAATACATATGGACCAGACAAGTGGCTTCATGCACGCGGAACCAGTTGGCGTTTTTTGAGCTGAACAGGCGCCTAGAGACGATGAGTTGGTGAAAAAATTCCTATATAACCACTCGGGCCATTAGGTGGCCAGCTGAATGATTTGACGACTTCTACAATATGCTATCAAGCAGCTATAATTTACCGTGAATTTACCCGCTTCTTTGCGTTACTGAACAGTGATTCTGGAGGACCTGAATTTTAAATTGGTCTATCCCTTCCATTTTAAAGTTGAAGATCTCTTGCTCAAGAACACTTTTGAGTCCTGAAGATGACCGTTAAATAACGTATCGGTCAAAACGCCGTCGAAGCTTTTCTGTTGCTTAATTTATGATAAGGACACAGTATTTATGTTCATGGTGTTCCTTTTTTGTGATATGCATTGTTGTTGCCACTTGTCTGGTCTATATGTATTTTTTTTTGTATACCAGCGTTTTTCTTGCTTGAGATTATCTGTATGTCCAAACAAAACCTAACCGCCCTAAAGATGGGGTCCCTATCCCTGAAATCAAAAACCCTCAGGATGATGGGTCTTGCAGGAGCCCCGGGCAGAGGTTTGGTGGCCAAGGAGCGGTGTGCTCTCTCAACGGCGAACCAGGGTGAGAGGGACTCCTTGGGTATCCATGAGCGCACCCAATCCTCCACGAACGTGCCCTTGTAACCTTTCTCCATTCCCTCCGGAAAGCCTATGAGACGCATATTTTTCCGTGTTTTCGGCGTCCTCTGCCCGTCGGTGGAGCACTGAGGTCGTCCTTTGCCATGGAAAAGCGGCATTCCGCCTCCGTTATTCGTACCGTGGCGTTGCGCAGGTCTTGGCGGATAAGAGCCACATCCACCCTCACCTCACCGATCTTGGTCTCGACGGAGGCCTGTGAGGCGCCTATTGCCTGAAGGATGATGGAGAGATCATCCCAGGTGGGGGCAGGGGCTTTGAAAGCCCCACTGTCAGGCTTCCGGTCTATTGTGGTGAATCGGTCCATTGTGGTTTGGGCTGGTGGGGCAGGGTTCTGTGAGGTGTGATTTCTTCCCATCGCCACCAAGGATGCCGTCCGGCCCCAGCTCCGGCAGGAGGGAACACAGCAGTTTTGCGGAGGGGAGGGGGACCCGACCACCCAGGCCATCAATACTCAGGCCCGGGCACCCAGGTCCACCCCCCTAAGCCCGCCGTGGGCAGGAAGATGGAATCAATGCCTCAGAGCCGGCACCAGGACCGCGTAGAGCACTCCAGTGGAAGGCCACCAGCCCGGATCAGTCGGTATCTACAACAACAAGCCCGGCGCTCGGACTCCCCATCCGGCAGAGATGGCCTCCCACCCAACAGGGTAGATTGAAAAGGGTAGAGGTGAAATAGGGGCCGAGTACCGTGGCGGATCCGCCGTCGCTACCGGTCAGCCAGAATAGAGGACCTCCAACTGCCCCCATGGAGGCACCCCCCAATGAGGGGTATGGAGTATGAAGGGGGAAGAGGGGGTGGAGGCACTGACCACACCCCCCCGTTACCGCCACGTGACTTGGTGATCGGTCCCCACTCCCACTCCCCCAGCGGTGGGTCAGCGGCAGAGGTGACAGAGGGGACCTCACTTACCCCCAGGCCCAGTCGCTCCAACAGCAGAAGCAAAGCTTTTGTGTCCTCGTAGGGTTAGGTGACGGGAGGGCTCCTGTCCAAAGCCGGCCACCACGGCAGAGAACCCCGAACCCCACGCAGGCCTCCAGGTGGTCCACTAATTGCTGGCTCGTGTTTGACATTGAGGGTGATCTGGTGGGGCAGGCCCAGGACTGTGAAAGGGAGTCAGGAGAATCAAAGACCGGTGAGGGGGGCAGGGGCAACAAGACCTCCCCTGCCCTGCCACCCGACAAGATGTCTGGCCCCCCACCACAGGCCCCACTCACCAGTACAGCACCGTCACTCCGCCCGGAAGTCTCAAATGACCCTGAGGCAGGTCGCCGCCGCCCCCACGCCGGTGCGGGCTAGCGGGGAGGGCCTGGGCTCAGGAAGTCCAGTGATGATGATCTTGAGGAAGAGGCCCAGAACCTTGGGGGGAAACCGGAGAGCGCCAAAAGCTCGGGAGGGGCGGGAGCACCCACCGCTCCCCGCCCTGCCACCACACAAGATGGCCGGACCCATGATCTCCAGACCCCAAGGCGGCCCACGCACCCAGGACAGTTGCAAGGGCCCACCAAAAGACACAGTTTCACGGGGTCCCAGGTGGATCCAAGAGGGCCCAGGTGCTAAGTCTGCCACCGGCTTTCTGGGAGATAGTCACAGGGGGATGGGAGACACACCTTAGGGGGGGCCATTAGACAGCCCCCGTGCCACCACCCGACCACAGCGACCGGGGCCCACGGGGAGCAAGGAATTCCAGGCCGCGGCGGACCAGCGGGAGCCCAGGGAACTGCAGGGCCCACCCCATCCCGATGCGGTGCAGCCCGATCTCGGCGGCCGATTCAGCTCGCTCGGGGGCAGTATGCAAACAGGGTCTGCGATAACACACAGCAGCAGCGCCCAAGGCCCACAAGGCAGAGCAGGCCGGCACCCCGGCAGCGGTAGACAAGCACTGCCGCGCCTCCAGCAGCGGCAACTCACCGCAGGGGCAGTCTATTAATGTCGGTCACCCTCTGAAGAGCCGTGTTCAATTCCAACGGCCTCGGTATGCAGCCCAGGCAGCGGGTCGCACTGCGCGGCCGCGATCTGCAGCTCTGTGTCACCCTTCGCTGATTTCGGCAACACGCCCGCAGTAGGACACTCCCAACTCCGTGACAGGGGCCTCGAAGGGAGGATCAACGGCATCGAAGGCCCGCAGCCCCGGGCCGCGCCGCCGGCAGCCCCGCCTTTTCCAGTGCACGGCCGTGGCAGGGGAGCGGGAACAGAGCAGTAGCGATGACAAAATCCCTGAAAACTGTCCCAAAGTGTAGCAGAGGTGACAGCTGGTCTGTAGCGGTAAGATTTCCAGGTGGATGGCGGCTGTTGGTGATGGGTGCAAGGTGGATGACGGAGGGGGTCTGAAGCACTCTTAGAGTGTGACGGCCATCCTGACGCCTCAGGCCATGCCCAAACATCAATAATTAATACTATTAATATACTAAACTCGATATTTAGGTATATCGATACAAAAGTTCGATATTATATCTACTTACCTCTGAATATAGTAGATGACCTAAACAAGTCCCTGAATAGAGACCAATGCTGCCTGCTCATACTCCTAGACCACTCTGCAGCTTTCGAGACGGTCAACTGCAAGCTACTCTTGGATTCTCTTCAGCTGGATGTCATCTTTTCTACAAAACCGTACTGAACAGATAAAAATAGACAATTTGACTTCAGACATAGTAGCAATAACCCAGTGTGTCCCCCAAGGCCCAGTCCTCTTGCTGCACTGTTTAATATCTACATGGAACCCCTCACCATCATTCTCAATCAGGCAAACTTCCCGCTCCACCTGTATGCGGATGACACCCACTTTTACATGGAAATGTCCTCACTAGATGATGTGCACCGTTTAAATGCCACCCTCAAAGAAAAAGCGAAATGCCCACTGCACACAACACAAAGAGTGAAGCGAATACGTGTCCCGGCGGACACTAAAGTATTCAGTTAATAGCTGTCAGAAAAGGACCACAATGTCTTTAGAAGTATACAGTCTTCATTTAATTCTCTTCGAAAGCCAGCCGACACGTGTTTCCTCGCAAAAGAATGTCAATTCCGCGACTCCTCAGGGCTGTACGGTTTGAAAAGTAAGCTAATAGGTCGCTTAGCCGGTGATACTTCCAACCCGGCCGGGCTCAGGACCAAGGCGGGTGTTCATGGTCTGTGGTAACGACACACTTGTCAATAGGAGAAAACCCGGGTTAGAGTTTTCTGTAGTCCCAATCCGTGTAGATGGGATCAGCGCAGGGTTCCCAGTTGGCCCTCAGTACAGATAAAATGCCATGTAGTCAGCTTGTCGAACAGTAATCCCGCAGACTGGTAGACGAAATGAAAGGAGAGAGAGTAGACTTCCTTTTTTTTTTTTTTTTTATTTAATTTCTTTATTAGATAGAGACCACAGATACAAAAATAACCAAACATTCAATTATAGTGGGTTATACAATGCAGGATCGAATCATAGAGATTGCAGATATATACACGATATATAAGACTAGAGGACCACATATGCTACTGAGAAATAAACCATTCCCATATATCATTCATTGCTTGCATTGACAAGATCAAGTCAAAATAACAGCGTCAAGTCAGCTACATTAGATTCTACCTAATCACAAACAAATATATGACTGATCCATTTATATTAAATTGTCCATAGATGATTATAAAGGAAAAAGAAAAACAGAGAACAAAAGGAAAAAAACAAAACAGAAAAAAACAAGCAAGCAAAAGCCATATAGGTGCACTGAATAGCTTAACCTCACACTCTTATGTGTCCATATATGCCCTAACAGCGCCCCAAATTACCTGCCCCAGTGCCCTTTTCCGCCTCCCCTTCAAAATATACAAATTATATTCCATGTTATACATAAAGAGAAAACGAGTTCTCCACACCTCAAATGAAGGGGCCTTAGTTTGTAGCCACGCTGAGGCAATACACAACCTTAGCACTGCTGATGCAATGAATATCAAGTAACAAACTTCATTGCCATATTCTGTACACAATCCACCCGTATCTATACCCAACAAAATCTGACCTGTTGAAAGTTGTATAGGGACACCGAGAATCTCGGATAGAAACCCGTTTATGTGTCTGAACAATTCTAATAATTACGTGCAAGTACCAAAAATATGTACTACATCAGCGTGTAAAGTATTACATCTAAAACACTTTCCATCTGGGTCTCCCCCCCACTTAGCAATTTTATCAGGCGTACGATAAAGATAGAACAAAGTCTTATAATGTTGTGTCTTCAAGTTGGCGGACATAAATAACCGGCCAGCCAGTTCAATTGAGAGCTCTAACGATATTTCAGGGTTCCTTAATCTTTCTTCCCATTTTATTCGATGTAATTCCAAATCGTTAGGCATTGCCTCTATTATTTTATACAATGCCCCAATACGTGCGCGTTTTT
This sequence comes from Lissotriton helveticus, assembly GCF_964261635.1. Taxonomy (NCBI): domain Eukaryota; kingdom Metazoa; phylum Chordata; class Amphibia; order Caudata; family Salamandridae; genus Lissotriton; species Lissotriton helveticus. The sequence continues at coordinate 1,888,910,354 of NC_136059.1, read as the reverse complement.
TATTTGCCTCAATAAGAGGATTAGCCACGTTCACTATGTTCAATTTAGTCAGATATTCACGCAGCTGCAAATACTTAAAAAAGTGCGGAGTAGACAACTGATATTGTTCCTTCAATTGGGAGAAAGATTTTAACCCATCTGTATTATAGAAATCTCCGACTGTTATTAAGCCTCTTAAGCGCCAATTAACCACTATGCGATCCCAACATATACTGGGGTGCAGGATCGGTGCAGTTAATGGGGTATAAATGGACACATTTCCAATATTGTATTGCTTCCTTATTGCCTTCCATACCTTATACGCAGCAGCAATCACCTTAAACCTTGTGCGCTTGTAATAATTCCAGTCTATGTCGATAAAGAGCCGATTCCTAGCTTCAGCCTCTAAAAGTAAAGAGTATATGAAGGGTTGCAGTGCTGGCTCCACAGGTCCCTGGCCAGTTAATAAGATATTCATTCGCTGCAGCATACATACATAATAATACAAGAGAAAATCAGGAACTGCCCAGCCACCCACTGCCCTGGGCAGCACCATATATTTCTTAGCCCGTCGCTCTTTCCCCTGAGACCACATGAACCTCATACAGATTGCTTGCAGTTGTAAAATACGTGCACAGGTAATCTCTAATGGTAAACATCGATAAAGATATAGCACTTTAGGTAATACCATCATTTTCAAGGCGTTGCATCTACCTACCAATGTCAAATGTAAACATTCTAGCTGATCCAACTGCTTACGGACCCCATTTGTCAACTTCTGCCAGTTAGCCTCTACCGTGGCCGAAGCTCCAGCGCTAATCTGCACTCCCAAATAAGTAACCATAGCTGAGACTCGTGGATCATCGAAAGACTTTATATTCATACAAAGTATCTGGGTCTTAGCGGTGTTTAATTTATAGCCCGAAACCGATCCATATAGTTGTGCTAAATTTTCAATTTCAGGCATAGCTATAGTTGGCCTTGGTGAAAGCACAGCTACGTCGTCAGCATACGCCAATACACGGTACTGCTGAGATTGTATCCTAACTGGAGGCACCCGACTGCTCTTTTCTATCAGTTTTAAAAAGGGATCTATGTACAAAGCAAAAAGCAAGGGGGAGCATGGGCATCCCTGCCTTGTTCCTCGCTGTATTGGCACCACTGCTGATTGAAGCCCCATTACTTTAATCCGTGCGCTAGGTTGTTGGTAAAGCACCTGAATTGATGTAATAGAGAGAGTAGACTTCCAATGCTCGATATCCCCAGTCTGGAGAGTATGTAGTGCCGGTAGTCCTGCGGTTATCAGAGCGCTTTACATGAGAAAGATAGTACAGGAATAAAACAGTATTTTCAATAGAATAACATTCAGTCAGGGAACACTAAAAAACAAATTAGTGAACAGACGGACAGAGGGCTATGTACACGAATATAGGCAATCAAGTAAAGAAGTTTTACACAGTAACAAGAAACGGAGGTAAGCTCAATATAGAGTAAAGGGGGAGCCAAAAATTCTGGGTGGGTCTGCGGGTGGAGAATGATAAGATGAAAGTAGTTGGGTGAGAGCGAATTGAGGACAAGTAGGTAGTATAGAGGGAGAGCGGTTTAGGTAACCCTGGGCGTAGTTTGCGTAGTAGCGCTACACGTAGCTACATGAAGTGCACTTTGTGCTACACACACGTAGCTACGCGAACTGCATAGCTATGAAAACTGCATAGTGCGGTAGGGAAAATGCTGTTCGCATTGATTGCACAGTGCCAGATGCTTGTCCGCACTTTGCAATCATTGCAAACGGCATCTGGCACAGTGCAAGAGGTCTTTTTCTGCCACTCAAGTAGATTTGTACTTGAGCGGCAGCTTTCTCAACGCAAGAGGTTTTAGGTAACCCTGGGCATAGTTTGTGTAGTAGCGCTACACGTAGCTACGTGAAGTGCACTTTGCACTACACACGCTATGCGTAGCTATGTGAACTGCGTAGTGCGGTAGAGAAAATGCTATTCGCACTGATTGCACAGTGCCGGATGCTTGTCCACACTGTGCAATCATCGCAAAGGCATATTGCACAGTGCAAGCAGTTGTTTTTTGCTTCTCGAGTAGATTTGTACTCGAGCGGCAGCTTTCTCAACGCGGACTGGTAGTTTCTCATCACGAGCGGTCACAAGCATACGTGAACACTCGCAATGAGAAACCTGACCTCCCCGCGTTAAGAATTTCGCCGGTAGGTTTATTTTCCACGCTCACGATAGGCAACTTGATGTTGCTGATAGCGTACAAAGAAAACATCTCACCAGGATGTTGATTTTGCTTGCTTGCGGTCATCAACTTGACGTTGAGGACTGCGAGCGAGCAAAAAAGGCCCGCTACGCTACGCGTTTTTGCACTGTGCTACGTGCAATTCGCGTAGTAGCGCAAACTCCGTAGTCCTACGCCCAGGGTTAGTTTTAGGAAGGAGCTGGGTGTGAGTAGGCAATGGAGGGAAGGGTAAAGAGGGTGGAAGGGAGAGAGTAGGCAAGGTGAAATGTGAAAAGAGGGGGGAACTGTGAGATAGGAGAGAGGTAAAGAGAACCAGAACGGTAGAAGCAGCGTGTAGGGTCACAGGCGAGGTTATGGACCCCAATATTTGCTGAGAAGATGATGTTTGAGGTCTTTTTTAAAGCTGAGGTAGGAGGGTTACATCACAGGTCCTTAGGGAGAGGGTTCCAGATGGTTGGGATATTACTAGTGAAGGAGCGTGATTGTGTGGCATTCTTTTTTAGCAGGGGGAGCAAGGAGGAGTGCGTTGGTACTTCTCATCAGTCGGGAGCAGCCCACCTTTTTGAATTTATTTGTAAGGTATAGCGGGTTTTTTGGTGAAGGGCTTTGTGTGTAATGCAAGCAGTCTTGTAGGAGGATCCCCCTTCAATAGGAAGCCTTTTAAGTGCTGGGAAGATGAGGTCTAAACATTTACAGTCAGTGATTAGCCTGGCCGTTAGGTTGCGCATAGATCTGAGGGGGGCTAGAAGAACTTTGGGGGTTCCAGTGAGGATAGCATTACCATAGTCAATTCTCAAGAGGACTAGTGATTGGGAAACCAATTTGAAGTTGTCAGCTGGAATGAAGGGTTTCATTTATTTGAAATGATGGAGAGTGAAGAGGGGTCCTTTGGCTGAGTTCTTTTATGTGGACATTAAGGGCCCGATTCCGATGCGGTTAGGGAAGCACCATAGACTGCACTGAATGAGTGTCTGGACAGCTGCATAAGGAGATTTACGAGGAAAAGCAGCGAGAACTACAGCCTGCTGGGGACGATGTGAAAACTCTGTTACATACTAAAAGTCAGCTGAATGAGGCATATGTCAGGCTTGATAAATACTCCCATAAACAGTTAGTAAATAGGCCTGTATTACTACAGTGACTGACACCATGGGCCAGGTCAACAATGCAAAGGCTGCCAGTGATGAGGCTTTTAGCGTACATCTGCAACAAGTGTTTCAGCAGCGGACACTGTCTGACAGGCAACAAATCAATGAGTATTTATATATGGCAAGACAGTCCTGTTTGACAAATGATATTAGAGGAGAATTAGACCACCCTAACTCTGGTGAGCAACTTTGAGAGGCCCTAGACAATATGCAAAATGGGAAGACACTAGAGACAGACGGAGTTCTATAAAATGGCGTTTGGTCTGTTGATGGATACGCTGCATGAGATTGTGGAGGAGGTGTGACAGAACAGACTCTTTCCCGAGACAATGAGGGAGCCAGTGGTTGTGGTGGTCATGAAGCCGGGTAGAACCCCTACCCAATTGGACTCATATCTCCCACTCTCCATGATTAACACGGACAATAAAATACTTAGTAAACTTATAGCCTTCCTTGAGGCTGGGATTATACAAGGGTTGGTCAAAGAGGACCATACCATATTTATCCCACAACGCAGCACAGTATTTAATCTCAGATGGCTTGAGCATGTGGAATGTTCCCTGCGCAAAGAGAAGGGGTTCAATGAGGTCACTGCAGTGGCCTCATTGGTTGTCGAGAAAGACTTCAATACAGTGGGATGGGAATATATATTTGAGGTATTGAGAAAGATTAATTTAAGGCCTGAAATTATCAGATGGATCAGGCTTCTGTACACCCGGCCGGAGGCCAGAGTGCACACAAAGGAATTGTGCCCCTCAAATGGGAGCTGCAGTGGGGCACACGGCAGGGGTGCCCACTGTTACCTCTGTTGTTTGGTCAATCTGTTGAACCCTTAGCACATGTATTGCGCTTAGATATGAGGGACTGGGGAATACAGGTCAGCTTGGGGATGCATGTGTTATCCATGTACACTGATAACACCCTGGTATCCATACGGGGTCTGGATGGCTTGGTGCCACTGCTGCTGCATCACATAGATGGATTTCGGTGAGTATTGTACTTGACTACTAACTGGGAAAAAATGTGGGAATATATATGTGACCCACACTCCGACAGATGGCTTAACGCTAAAAGTTGTGTGCCTCCTGCAGAACCTTGAGATGTCCATCCCATTTTGGAGAAAGCTCCTGCATGATGGCAGTTTGTAAAATGATCATACTACCTAGATGCCTATATGAATTTCAGGGTATGATGACTCTACTCTCACCATTGGTAGTCAAAGATAAGCTGATTACAACATCTCTATGGGAGGGCGCACACCCTAGGATAAAACTGGACACACTGAAATGAACATACGAAAAGGGTGGGGTGGCCCTTCCTGATCTTGTGTATTACTACATGGAAGCCCAGCTACAGCACTTGAGGCTGTGGATGGCAGACCAGCCCAACTGTGGCAGCTACTTGGGAAGTGGAGCTGAAGACAGCACACCTTGAAAGGGCAGGAGACACTGCATTTGGTAATATTAATGTTGCAGATCTGGGAACATTATAGTAGATATATGATGCAGGGGACCCCCTTTATCTCTGGCATGGACTTGTGGACCCACCTGATATTTTGAGATGTATGGCCCCTAACTCAGAGGGGATGGATTGACTGAGGCTGCCGGGAACAAGGAGATTTCTATGAAGGAGAATCAAACTTTACATTTGAAGAGGTGTAACAAAAATCTGCCATGGGGCCGGTACTGTTTCTGACATACACCAGAATGACTGCAGTAGTGCGCAGATGCAGGCCCGGTTTTCTGAGGCACTCACCGGATTTGCGTACGATACATACTATGATGGACCTGCAGATGGGAGGTAGATGTGTTTCCCAAACATATAGCACCCTGATCCAGGATAAGGTGCACTCCCTCCTGGCGGTGAGGGCTAAATGGGAGAGGGATATTGGAGTCCCCTTTACTGACTTGGAATGAGATAGAGTACTGGGGTAGCATAATATTGTAACTAGTAATACCCGGTTCCCACTGATACAATTAAAGATATTGCATAATGCTTATTTTACCACTCTTGCTCTTAGTAAAATCTACCTGACTCATACAGAGGAATGCCCACTATATAGGCAGCCAGCAGAGCGTCTGCTACACATGCTATATTCCTGCCCAGTCATCACACAATATTGGGGTAAGATCACAGAATCTTTAGCAATGATTCCAAGGTTGAGAGTGGATTTCTCCCTGAAACGCTGTGTGCTGGGGTTACATCCTACACATAATAAATATTGAAAATAAGACATAGATTTTTGTCGCTGGTATTACTGTTAGCAGAGTGCAGAATCATGATACATTGGTCACATCCAGGAGCCCCCATGTTTTGCAGTGGTTTGGGGATGTCAGGGAATGGATGGTGGCCAAGTAGCTCTATCTTGCAGCAAGACAAATTCAGAACTAAACATACAATTTCAGGCCACTGACACACTCACAATTGTTTTAATATCTACTGTACAGTAATGTTCTTACTAAAGTTTCATGTTACTGAATAAACCGCTGGGCTAGTTGACCTGGATCGTACCAGCAATTCACCTTTTGCAAATGTAAATCTCATTATCGATGCTGGTTCACAATAGTTCTCAGCTAGTTTGACAACTGTCACAATTGTCGACCGACAACACTGCAGAATACAGGATATGACGTTATTTTTAGAGCAATACACAGCCTAAACTGGACAGCAACGTCAAGAAGATCCTTGTGTTTCCCAGTGGTTCATATCTCTTGCACTGATGAAGTCTTTGTAAGGTGAAACACTTTGGCTGTGCTATTCTGGAAATACACAATAAAGAAAAAAATACTACATCAATAACCAAAACCCACAAGCATTTGTTTAAAGTTGAATGCGGTCATCCATAATTGTTTATGTTGCCTCTCTACTTCTTGTGAAAAAAATTTGTTTATGGTACACTTATACTTAACTTTTCACTCTTTCTTCATGTTCTTTCTTTATATCTGTACTCTTCCATTCCTCTCTCCTCCTCCAACTCTGCCTCACATCCCCCTTCTCCTGATACCTTACTCGCCCCTCCTACCGCAACAACACACTCATCCCCCTCCACCCCTCCCTCATTAACAACATACCCCAACTCCTCAACCCACCTATTGGAGACACATCTGACATGCTACCCACCTCAAATAATCCACAACATTAAAATACTTATCCTTAACATTAAGGGCCTAACCCACCCTACAAAGCATCAAAATATCCTAGACTACACACATAAATTCAAAGGAGATCTAATACACCTACAATAAACAGAAGATGCCCCGAAAGAAGATACCTTACTAAAGAATACTTGGGTCAGTGTTCTGGCATGAGCTCCAGCCACCAATAGAAAAATTAAGTAGTCTCCCCCATTTCCAAATTTTCCAGTTCATCCATTAATTGCTCAGAAGCAGACCCAGAACCAGATGGCTCTTTACCAGAGTCCAAAAGCACAACAGTGAAATTTGTGTTATGAACATTTATTCCCCCATCAACAACAATCTGATATTTTGGACCAGCCTTAAAAAAAGATAGCTCTCCTCCCACTGCATTCTAGAACAATTATGGGTGGCGATTTCAAATTACAGAGGAACTGCACCCTAGATTGAAACTCAGCTTGCGCCTTCAAACCCAATGGATCCCACAATCAAATGCTAATCCTGTGCTAAACGCATGGTCTGGAGGATGTTTGGAGACTCTATAACCCAACAGGGAAAGATTACTCATTCTTCTTTCATGCTCATAACTCATTTTCCGAATTGATTGCATTCTAATTGCAAGATCACATGTCCCATTCATGACTAATTCTACCATCAAACCCATCCTAGTCTCCGCTCAAGCTTACATTTCCTTAATGTATGATTTCTTAGGTTCATCTGACATACCAAAAACAGGGAGAATGAATGATCTCTTAGGAGAAGATCCAAATCTCAGAGAATCAATCTGGAAAGAGATTGACACATATATAGAAATCAATAGGGACTCAGTTCCAATTCCTCAAATTATATGGGATGCTCTCTAGACCACCATTTGGGTCACATGATGAAACTAATATCTAAGAAAATCAAACAGGATAATTGTACCCTAAATGAGCTTGAAAAACAGATGCAATCAATAGAAAAAAACTTGAAGAACTCCAAAGATAAGTACCAAATAAACAAACTTACAAGTTAAAATATGAATTTAATAACATTCTTAGTAACATAGCTCATTTAATGACCCAAAGGTATAAAGCTATGCGGAGGTAGCACAGCAGTAAAATTATTTGCTACCCACCTAAAAGAAAGCCAATTCAAAAGTAGAATATCCATCATCAAGGAAAACCTTGGTATACCCTCCATTAAAGAGGTGGTTATTCTATCCACTTTTGGACTATTTTATCACTCCCTATACTCAAAATCAAACAATACCCCCAATGAATCATGTTTGGAATACCTCAACAAAATAAACATAACTTTCGATCATACACATAAGAATTGATGGTGACAACACAGGGTGTATTTCTGAATGTATTTTTGCCATTTTCTACTGCCACTCCTTGCAATGAAGTTGTGTATTATCAACAACCTGTAGAGACATCTACCTGCCCTCCTTTGCAGAATGAGGTTTCTATTTTTTCTCAGAGTGCCTCTGGTTATGTTGTCAACATTGATGATTTTTCTTCAGACTCTTCGTATACCTACTTGCATGGTGTGCATGAACTATTGATTTGGCTGAAAAAGACATCTTATTCCTCCTTGGTCCTAATGTTAGATTTTTCCTTAATTATTTTTTCTCATCCTTTGGATTAGGTTTGTTACAGTATTCTTTCTACTGTTAAATGGACACCATCTCCTTGATCGTATTTCTATTGAACTGGTAGCTAAAGTGCTAACTCCCCATTCTTCATCACACAAGGCCCAAAGAGACTTGTTCCTTGTGAACATTACTGCATTCCCTGTCCGTGATGGTATTGTATGAGATAAGGTTCCTCAAGATATATTTGATTCTACAGAAACATTGTAAATTCCATATGTATTTAACGTTGCTATGGATGACATTTTTACCTGATGTTTCATGTCTGATTAATGGGATGTTATGACTTTTACTAATATGAATTCGAATCATACACAGTATTTTGAAATGAGGATTTGTATTTGAATCCTGCAACTTTTGCTGAAATGTTGTGTTACTATCATTATGCCCATCACATTTTATACAGAGCTAGTACTCCGCATGCTGATTTTATATTTTTCTCAGGTTACTCCTTCCCATTCAGCATCTGAAGACCCCTGCCAGGGAGTAGCAAGATATGACTACAGATTGCATGTAGAGGGATTCACTGCAGAGTAGGGAGGTGACAATGAACTACCCAGAAACCCTCAAGGCCTACCATGGAGAGTTAGCCCTATGGTGTAACTTGATCAAATCAATCAAAACTTGTCATTGATGTTTACAACTGGCAAGCAGTAGCAAAATCACAGTTGCATGGCAAGAACAGGCACCGGTGCACAATAGAAGTTCTTTGCTCAATAGCCGTTATGTAAACGTTTGCCACTAGCTGCGATAGCAACCATGGCCATAGTGTCATCATCTATCCTCGTACGTGAACTAGTAATTGCCGGCACTAATACAGTCTGAACAGACGCTTTGGCAGCTTCATCAGCCAATGAATTTCCTGAAACAGGTACTCAAAGTGTGGATCACATGAGCCTGTGGCAAAGCATCTTTCAGAGCCACCACTTTTCCCCAAAGAAGCTTATGCTTAATAGCATTTCCTTTATAATCTCTGAATTCATTCAAGCGCCAATAAGTTAATTATCGATAAATGCCTGCAGGCAATAATAGGAAACACGGACTACAAGTGGGGGGACTTCTGAATCTGTATTCTGCAAAGCCATAATCAAAGCTTTTAATTCAGCCAGATCAGTGGTCGAGTCACCTAAAGTTTTGGTAAATGTCAATAGTCTAAGACTATGCGATAAGAATGATAAGGTTTAAGCACTAGAAATAAGGGATTATTCACAGAGGAGACATAAGGAACAATCACACCTTGATATTCTAATTGAGATAGAATCTCCCTAACTACAGGTTTAGCTTCATGTTTAAAAGGATATTTTGCTTAAACCTGAGGGCTGGACCTTATAGGTATAACATGATAAGGTGAGCCTTTATTCCAACTCGCTTAACTACAATGTAAAGCTGGGACTGACATAAGGACCCATTCTGCATCATATGCTGCTTTTACCTCCCCCGGAACACGAACAGAAAAGGAAGGTATGATTACATCCTCCCCTTGTGAAAATGTTCTAACTAACTCCAGTGGCCAATCAATCTCAGCCAAGAACATGTCATATTTAGTGGTTAAATTCTGCCAAAATATTATTTTAATAGTATTCCGTAGGTCGCCCTCAATTTGAATGTCCAAATTATAAATTCTATCTGGAGGGTTAAGCCGCTGATCTGGAGTTTATACTTGCACATATTCATCAGTCAGTCTTACCACCAAAATCTCTGGAAGAGTCTGCTAAACTGCTGTGACCTCTGCTGCACTGGCAAGAAGAGTTCTCGCCATGTCATGTTCCAAAGAAGAGTTCTGAGCATTTGTGGCATTCTTAGGGGAAAGACATGCCACTTCCTTCTTTTTAAACTTTACTTTTTGTTGTGGAAGTATATCTTTCTTTTTTTATAATGACATCAAAGGAGCACTGTGAGTCCATCTTTGGTTTCACATATTCCTACTGTCTGAGATCACCTCATTCTCCTCTCTCTGATCGCTTGTCTGTAGAGTTCTGCAAGGAACCAGAAGGACATGTATCAGAATACTCATACCTATCAGGCTGTTTAATTTTGTCATGGTTAGGTAAATTATAACAGCTCCTGGAAGACTATGATTGCAGAGGTAAAGTCTGTGTTTTGGTCCTAGTCTTTTATTTATTTATTTTTATACCAGTATTTTTTAGAAGACTTAAGTGCCTGCTTGGTATTTTCGGCTTCCGACCTTCTTTCAATTTGTGGCTATTAGGCCTAGTTCTCAAACTATCTCGACCTATAGAAGTATAGGTATCCAAAATTATTTTAGGCAGCTCACATTTTTTATATACAGCACAAACTAAAGTGAGCCTTTGGTGTATCATCAATGAAACTGCTCTACCCGAATATTACTTAAAATAATTGAGGATACTGTGACAAAGTTGCCAATTAGTTTTTTTTCATCCCCAAATCTAGGGTAGGGGCTGCTTCATGTTCTGTTTGAGCCTGTTTAAGCACTTCAGGCAAAAAAGTGGAATGGTGTAGAGGTAAGCAATTACAATACCCCACATATTATACTCTTCAACTGGGAGAATCATTGCAAGTGGAAGACAAATAGTGGGAATTCTAAAAATATCTTGAGGTCCCATATGGGGAAAATCTGCTTCAAATTGACATGTTTTTGTAAAACACAATCTCATCATATTAAGCTGAGATGTTACCCATAATGGCATAATTAATAGTAACTGGGCTAATTGCAGACACAGCTAACTGCACCTGTACAGCTTGAGGAACCCTTGATGTGCAGTGTTTAAAGTACACATTACAAACTGCATCAGACATCAACACAGTCTAACTAAATTGATTAAGTGAACAAGCATCTCTTGCTGTGTTAATATAATTGCATGTGGGAAAGGCATATAGCCTACTAAGACTGGCAAGGTAGTCCCTTCGTTACTGAGAGGGCCCAGTCTTACATTATTATGGGTATGTGCAAGGGTGCCATGGAACAAATTATGAAGTTCCTGGTAGGTAAATAAGATTTCTAAATACTTATAAGGTCTTTATGCAGCTGGAACAACGGCATCAGTATATGTGTGAAATGCTGGCGAATTTGCATCTACTTCGAACATTTATATTTATACGCTTCGTGAACCTCATCCATGAAGTTAGCATCTCCATCACCATTGTTGAGCCCATATCTATTTAAATGATGAATTACTTTTTGTTTACAATTAATAGCAATAATCACTGCTTGAGCTGCCATAATAATGAATAGAATCTAAAGAAAGGAAGCATGATAAGGGACTACCCTTTTGAAAGACAAAGCTTGATCAACCAACAGAAATTAATAGTTGCTTCCTATTAAAACTGAGGAGGATAAACCCTTATCACCACCGACGTCTCCGTATAAAGATAATAAAGAAACCTTCAGCACACTAAAGAAACTACTCTGTAGATTGATTAATAGGCACCAAACCTAGAACGTTGGTGGAGCCATGTTATACGGTTCCTACCAATCTAGTAGTACTATGTATTAGATCAATAAAACTTCATGATATAAGGACTAAGTCTTATTACATCATCAGTAAATGTTGTTTTGGCTAGCTCACAGTATTGCATCTAAACTCCTAAGCCCCCAGAGTTATAGATTCTGTCAGCAACCTTGAATATGATAACTCTTATTCTCAAGGAATTTGTTGAAAGAGATCCAACCCTTTCATTTGTCACTTTTGCATGCCCATGATTTCACACAGAGAACAGACAATACAACAAGTTCAAATGTTTATTGAAAAGATCTAATCTTTTTAAGTAAAACATAAACTGCATTTATTAGACACAAGAGACATCATTGTTAAAAGCATTATTAAAATGGTGAAACACACAATCAGTTAAACCATGTTAATTTTTCCCAATGTTGCTCCTATCTATGACTAATACCCCTGCAAGGGCAGGGTAGGAGTATCCTTCTGCCAGACCCAGTTGGAATGATCTAACCCCAAACCTTGGTGTAATGTCTCAGGAAGCCGGCCTCAGTGAACTCCATCCCAGTATGCAAGCATGCACACATCTCTGCCTGTGCAGCTATCTTCCTTCTTAGGACGAATGTCGGGCCTGTTGCGCTGCCTCTCATTCACAGTTCTCTGCAGCATTCATGATAACTCCAGTTTGAGCTGTCTCTCACCAAATTCAAAACAAACTCTCTTTAAATAATAAAACACCAGCCTTATCTCATTTTGCTATAGACGCAAAATAACATCTTTACTGAGTCAGGAAAAATGAGTTGTCTCCTACAAGCACATAATAAAGCAAGGACATCGTGTTTTAGCATGTGTGTCCCTGAAGCTAACAGTGCAGACTTCAGAATGACAATGTCTACCAAAAATAAATGTGAATGTGGCATTTCCTCGTGTTACTTAAAAACATGTTCAAACCACCATCTTAAAAATGTATTTAATTAAAAAAATAAAAGTAAAATGGAAATTAAATGTAATCCCTGTAACAGTAGAGGTACCATGAACCATTTCTTTTAATATTGTGGGGGGATGCAAGGAGCCTGAGCTCTGCCCTCTTGAGCTGGTGAGTGAAGACAACTTCAGGTTGTTTGCAAGACTTCATTTTGTGGGCTGAAAAACGTTAAAAGAAATATTCAACAACATACATATTTTTTAAAGAAGACTTTACAATAAAAATATGACAGTCACTTCTTTTAAACATTTCAATGTGTGAATTTAGGAAACATAAATTTGATTAAAATCAGTAGTGATTTTTTACAAAGACATTAGGTCTGCTTTATATATGCTGACCCCTTCATTAAGACAATAGGCACACTTTTCATATTTTGATGTTCTTACCCTTTGACAATGTAAGTAAATCTGCCTTCATTAAAATGACACCCATTTATATTGTGACATCACATAGTCAACTGCCTGATCTTAACCTGGATAGGTGGAGGTAAGCAGTAAAATACTTGTCAAGCCAGGCCACCTTGCTGGGTGCATATATCTGGACATGGGATAGATGAAGAGCTTGAAGAGTCACATCAATAGTTGGAGTACCGTCAAAATGAGTGTAGGTACACAAAGAAACATGAGTGTAGCTTAGACAACGTAGCTGTATGAGTAAAGTTAGACAAGGCTTGTGTTACTGCAGCACTGCAGCATGGATCCATTACTTAACTGGCCCCAGATTCAAGATCACAGATCTATTGCTAGAAAAAGGCAGCATTTTTGGTGTGGGTGTGTAAAAAACATCAGTGAACCTCATAGTCAAACCTTTGCAAAATATCTCACCATTGTTTTGCCACTAGAATTGTGACACTTGTCTTTATTATTGTCATGACAGCTAACTTCTCAATTGTTGCTCACCAGGAAGCTGTCTATTGGTTTTTCCTTCCAGGTTATGTGTCTTCCCCATCTTCTAGCTCATGATTTCAAAAGTACGTGGATAGTGCATGCTTGCTCTGTGTGTGCCTAAGTGTAAGCAGGCATGTGTGTGAGTACCTTTATATAGTGTGGGTCAAACAGGCACATAGGGACTAGGTTGTCTCCTAACCTGTCTTTGTTGATGGGTAACAGTGATTCAAATTCTCTTATCTGTTTGATAACAAGGCCCTTAGGGACCATTTGTCATTCCATTGTTCCCTGGAGCGAATCCCCAAGAGAAGGGGAACTAGGTGAATCTTCGTAAGGAGGTGACAAAGTATTAGGACAGGCCTGAATCATTTCTAGGGTTCGGTGGGTGCCTGTATAGGGACCTAGAAGATAATGTGCCAATAGAACCTACCCAGGAAATATGTTTTCTTGCAACTTGGTAGCACATTTCAAGGCATGGTGGTGCAGATTTAGGGCCTGATTATGACTTATGACTGTGTGGGAGGGGGCGGCAACCCAACACTGTGACCCGTACCACCAACAGTTGATGCTGCTTGCCTGCCAGATTATAAGTAATTTTGTGATCTGGTGGCAGGCAGCGTGACAGTCCTGCGGTGTTGCTGTTTAAAGGCTCAATGTGAGCCTTAGCCAGCAGTGCTGCGGGACCGCCAGTGCATGTTCCTGCATGGGAAGGAATTCACCATGTCGTGTATTCCTTCTCATGCAGGACCTGAACATGCAAAACTACAGGGGGGGGGCAAAACATATGCCCCATTGCAGGCACGCCCGTGCACAGGGGCAAGAGTGGGCCCTGTAGCGCCTCCTTTCTTTCCTTACTGCCAACAGTTACATGGAGGAAGAACCTCCATGACAAGGCTGGTAGTGAGGAAAGTCGCAATATGCTTAGCGGTGCCTCAGGGAACGCATTGCAATGGTGGTCAGACTGCCAGAGCCCTAATATGGCAGTCAGACCACTGGTGAGGTGGTGGCTGAACTGCCACTGCTGGGCCATTATGACCACGGTGGTCTTTAGACCATCAGACTTGTAATTAGGCCCTTAGTGTTTGTGGCCATATATAGAAATGGCAATCCATTCTCTAGCTCAAATCTGATTTCCTCTGCACTAGAGGCTATAGATTGAGTAATCACCTACCCGACACAAATTATGCATTTATCCACTCATCTTCCATCCATGTGGTTGTCCATCAGTGGGCTGGTCTCCATCCTTCTTTCTATTCCTCTATATCACTATTGTGTTTGCCTTATTGTATGTTATCTAAGACTGTGTATGTGTGTGTCTCTATGCATGCTGTGTGTATGTGAGTTTTATATATGTGCCTTTCTTCCATTATTTCTAAATGGCTATAAACATGGATGAAAATATGAACATGATTCTTTTGTGTAAGTTTGCAATTGTTTGCTATTCATAAAGCTATTTTAAAATGGTATTTTTATAAGTACGGAGTTGCCGCACATAAAAAGACAGGCCTATCTTTTTTTGTGCAGGCTCCACAGTCGTAAAGATACATGTAAAATACCGATATCAATAGCAAATGATTGTAAACTTACACAAAAATGTAAGTTTACCTTTCCGATTCAGGCCTTATTTCTGTTGGCCTTTGTGAATGGGTGCTTGAATGGATATTAATCTGAGTGCATGAGTGTGTGTGTGTCGACCGGTCTGTGTTCATCTAAGCTTTGAGACCATGATACACAAAGGTAAACTTACACACTTCAGTAAGTTTACTCTTTTTCAGTATTTACAAAACTGCATTTCAATAGTAAGTTTACAAATGTAGAAACTCTGCTGTTGGGGCAGAAAACTCCGCACCTTAAATGATAGGCCTATTCTACCTTCCTATGTGCGGAGTTCTTCAAATCAGGCTCTCACTGTTTTGCTTTCTTTGAACAGAAATTTGTGTGTCAAGTTTGTCTGTGCAAACTTAGTGCAAAGGGATTCCTTAATGTCCTTTGTCTTGTTTTCTGGATGCCTCTATGCCTTCTGGTCTTTGTGCATCCATGCTGTGTATTTGGTCTGTGTTCACTAGTTCACATATATCTTTTTATAAATATTTGAGTACATTTATCTCTGTTGAACTCTGTGAATGGATACCTGTATTTTCTTGGCTTGTGTGCCTGAAGGGTATAGATGTATTTGGTAGAACAAGTCACATCATAATCTCTATTCAATCATATGCTCTCCCAAGCAAATTTATAGCTTAACCTCCAATCTCTCAAATTATTTTGAGCTAAGATGCCTTACTCTTAGCAGTTGTGCACTCTACACATATTAGCAATTATCAAGCAACACACTGATACTTACAGTTGTGTGTTAGACCCACTGTAAGATGTATTCTTTTTTTTTCTCTTTTTTTTTTTAGAACCTTTATTGTCACTTCAAGTAAATACAAGTATGGGCCTACAACCACTCAGGCCGGCCGCTAGTCAAGTCGTAAGTACAGCAAAGCAATGTAGAAAATACAGCAGCCCGAAAATCAGGGTATAATAAGTGTCCAGGATATAACTTGTATTCAAGCGTACTGTGCAAGATTCAGGATTTGAGAAGGTTCATATTACGATAAAGTAAAACTCTGAATCAATGCCATACAGTCATACATGGTCCTACAATAGCAAGCACGAAGCAGGAAATCCGCAAATAGTGCAAATACGTTTGAAGCATTGGGGGTAAGGCACACGAGTCAGGATAAATGTAAAAACAAACACGTCACGTAGCAAAGCTGCACCCCACCCCTCAAGACTAAACATACTGTAGGAAACATGAAAAACGACGACACCAAAAAGGAAGAAAGACAAAGGGCCATAGAAACAAAGAAAGGAGAAATTAACAAACCCCATCCCCCTACCCCCCACCCTGCACCCCTGCAGAAGGCTACGGCCTACCCCCCAGCAGCGTGCCTGTCGCCCTAAATAAGAGACCCGAAATATAGAAAAAGAGAAAAAGAAGAAAAAGAGGAAAAATGTGGGGAAGGGCCATCGATCCGGCCGCCCGGCCGCCCGGCCCCCCCCCACCACCGCGCACAGTAAACATCCTAAAAGCAAGAGCAGAATAGCCGTGGAAAACATTAATCACCGATAGCACAGTCAATAACATCCCCGCTGAGTGTCCCCCAGATCACAGTCAGCCAACAATAAGTTCCACTATGTCCTAGACGGTCTCACCCCTGGCCTTTCCTATCAGTAGTACCAACATACGTCCACTTATCAATCGGCATACAGAGCCGCGTGGAGGGTCCAAGTGATCCGGGCAGGCCGGGCAGTGTCGTTATTCCATGGGACTTCAGCCACCAAAACCCAGCCGAGTACGTATGGCGGAAATCCGTCTGTGTCAGTATCGACCCCTCCAGTCCGGACACAGTCTCACCAGCCAGGGAAAGAGAGTCACACCATCCGGTAAGCGTTGGTATGCCGCCGGGGCAGCCCAAACCATAGATCGACGTTGTTTCCCCAGCCGCCGAATAGATAAGTGCCCCGACGAGTCACTCACATGTACAACAGATCTGTCCAAAGCGATCTCATGAACCGGGTCTTCCAGCGTCTCCACGAACATAGGCGTAGCCGGAGCACTCATCACTGACGCAGAGGCGGGCACATCGGCGCTTCCTTGAGATCGAACTATGCCCGTGTGGAATGGTGGGACAACAATGGCGGCCATCCTTCTTCCCAGATCCCGGGCGTCCCGGAGCAGGGTCGTATGCAGGGTTGTTAGCGCAGCCAGTATATCTCTGGACGTGGGCTCTGTATCGTGTCGCCAGACCCCAGGACTCTCCCGCACAGCAGCTTCGCTGCCTGGATGTGGTCTGCGTAAGAGGGTGCCGTCCGCCATCTTAGCTGATCCGGCCTCGTCCTTCTCCATCTCACCTCGGGATCGGGCCCCACACCAGGGCGCAACAGGAGTCACCACGAGGCCCCCGAAAGTCAAGGCAGGCTTTCCAGCGAAGGGTCACCAAAAGGCTAAACAAAATCTCCGCCGCTCCCTGGGAGCCGCCCGCCGATTCCGGGAGAAGTCATGAGTCATGCCCGGACACAACACTGGAAAGGGGGCCAAGTATCGTGCATTCCCCTCGACCCTGCTTCACCGCAGATCCCACAAGGCACTCCACTAGATGTACTGGGTCGGCACTGTCGCCATCGGCCCATCAGATCTCCGGTGCCCTCCGGCCGACTCCTCACCCCCACCAGAGGCCGCTGTTGTCGCAGTCTCGGCCGGCCACTCTCCTCACTCGACACCCCGGTCCCAGCTCCGTGAAGGCCGCAAAACAGTCGGGGACATTTCCACGGGTCTGCCGCACGTACAAGCCTCAGGAGCAAACGGTCAGTGAAAGTTGTCCTTCGCCTACTTAAATATGACGTTACGGCTCAGGATAGTTGCCAGGATGTATGCGCGGGGTGAGAATGCTCACGGAGTAAGATGTATTCTTAATGTTCAGGAATGCATTTTCAAAATGCATGAAAATATAGGCACAGCAAATGCTATGCTGACCGCCATCAAAAACAGTGGCAATATTTTGTTCCTATGTCTTTATGCACTTCAAAATACACAGTTATTTTTAGGTACGAGTTTTGACAGTTCATTGCCAAATAGACCTCTTGTGTCTAATGTACTTAGAGTGTTCTTTGGATATACCCCTTATGACTGTTGGCTTTTTTTTACCAGACTCATTCTGTCATTAGCTTGAGACTTTCTCAGGGACATCTTAGCTCATTCCAGAGGAGTATATATATCTGTCACTTGACATAATTTTGTGTGTTTGGGTATCTGTCTTTAGGTACTTTAGTTTGTCTTGTGCCCATTTAAGCCCATGGTTGTTGATAACAGAGCTGTTATAGTGCACGTTCATAGGGAGTACCTCCGTCTTGTCTCCATTGAGATATTATACATATATGTTCGCATAGTCATTTATGGTAGAGATGATGTGAGGGAGGGCCCGGGCTGCTTGGGCGGTGAATAATAGAAGGTCATCAGCATATGCTGCAAGTTTCTGTGGCCCTGTATCAATGGGTATGCCTAGGATATGCGGGATCTATAATCTGGATAAGGCAAGGTTCCAATGTTAAAAGAAAGAGCAAGTGGGTAAAGGGGAACCCTTGCCTACTTCCTTGTTGGATTAGAAAGGATTTACATAGTTTACCATTGATATTTATTCTAGAAGTGGGTTTCTCATACAAGGCAAGTATAAGTTTTATTAAGGAATGTCCTAGGTTAAAGGCAGTTAAGGTGGCCTGAAAAAAAGACCATGCAATCTTATTGAAGGCCTTTTCTGTGTCAAGGGATATTGAGTAAGCAGGCTGGACCAGCTTATGCACTTTCTCAATGACGTGACTGAATAGTCTGATGTTGTCAGCTCTAAATCTTCCATTCATAAATCCTGATTAAGAGGGATGTATATTTTGCTCAGAATTTGTTCTAGATGGATAGCAATTATTTTCACTTACATTTTACATTTAAAGTTTATTTGGGATTCTGGCCGGTAGCACTTAGGACATTCTGGGTCTTTCCATGTTTAGGAATAAATATAATTGTAGTTTCTGCAGCAGTTCCTTTATTAGTAATACCTTTAGAGAAGTGTGAGAATAGGTCTGTTAGGGGTCAATTAAGGTGAACCCCATATTTGACAAAATGAGGCTGGAAAGCTGCCCGGGCCCTATGTTTTCTTAGCTTTGAGTATTTTGATTGTGTTGGTTACTTCATAATGGGAGATGGGTATATCTGATGTTAATTTGGTAGTATTATCTCTCTTAGTGATGATGTCATTACTATACATACTATTTTAACAAGGTAGGACTCCTAATTTTCCTGAGACTGTTCCTCCTTCAAACCTATTCCAGCAGTGACACATGACAGGATTCACCCCATCTCAACAAATGAGTTTTACAGTTTTCATCACCCCCCGAATCACATTTGGAAGAGGAAACTCATATTCCAGATTCTATGATCATCCCCTTTAAAAGCATTCTTAACCCCTTCCATGCTCATGACGGAATGGTTCCGTCATGAGCATCGGTGCTCCTGTGCTGATGACGGAACCATTCCGTCATGAGGCCAGGGGCAGGAAATCCCTCTGCTGCAGACAGCAGAGGGATTTCCTTTTCACCCCTCTGACCTTGGGAGCTGGGGAAGAGCTTCCCCAGCTCCCGAGGCCACCTCCCTGGTTTCTGTTTAATGACGATCAGCGCACACGTCGTGCTGTCGTCATTGAACACAAACCGAAACTAAAATGAGCCTTTAGGCTCATTTCAGTTTCACTTTCACCCCAGGAGGGCGATCCCCAAGCAGGGATCCACCCACTAGACACCAGGGAGGGGGGAGCGGCCCCTTGGGCAAGGGCCTTCACTCCCCCATCAATAAATGTATAGTATTTAGTCTTTCTGCCCCCCCTGGGGGGCAGATGGGGCAATAGCCCCCAATCTGCCGCCCTGGGGGGGCAGAAAGCCCACTATACACCAAGGAATTTTTTGGGGGGCACTTTTTTTAGGGTGGGGGCTTCCCGAAATGGGCGCGCCAATGCCCCCACCCCTGGCACCATTACAGCCTTTCTGCCCCCCCTGGGGGGCAAATGGGAGCAGTAGCCCCCAATTTGCCCCCCCGGTGGGGCAGAAATCCCACTATGCACCAGGGATTTTATTTTCTGCACTTTTTTTTAGGGTGGGGGCTGCCCAAAACTGGCACGCCAATGCCCCCTACCCCCACCACCATTACAGACTTTCTGCCCCCCGTGGGGGGCAGATGGGGGCAGTAGCCCCCAATCTGCCCCCCCCGGGGGCAGAAAGCACACTATGCACCAGGCATTTTTTTGTGTGCACTTGTTTTTTAGGGTGGGGGCTGCCCGGAACGGGCACGCCAATGCCCCCACCCCCGCCACCATTACAGACTTTCTGCCCTCCCCTGGGGGACAGTAGCCCCCAATTTGCCCCCCCCGGGGGGAAGAAATCCCACTATGCACCAGGGATTTTTTTGTATGCACTTTTTTTTAGGGTGGGGGCTGCCCGAAACGGGCAAGCCAATGCCCCAACCCCCGCCACATTACAGACTTTCTGCCCGCCCCTGGGGGACAGATGGGGGCAGTAGCCCCCAATTTGCCCCCCGGGGGGCAGAAAGCCCACTATGCACCAGGGATTTTTTTGTGTGCACTTTTTTTAGGGTGGGGGCTGCCCGAAACGGGCAAGCCAATGCCCCCACCCCCCACCACCATTACAGACTTTCTGCCCCCCCGGGGGGAAGATGGAGGCAGTAGCCCCCAATCTGCACCCTCGGAGGGGCAAAAAGCCCACTAGATGCCAGGTATATTTTGGGGCAAATCTGAATTAGGGTGGGGGCTGCCCAAAATGGGCATGCCAATGCCCCTACCCCTCTCCCACAAAAATTACAGCCTTTTTGCCCCCCGAGGGGGCAGATGGGGGCCTTAGCCCCCAATTTGCCCACAGGGGGGGCAAAAAGGCCAGTAGAGGTCAGGGTTTTTTTGGGCAAATGTTAATTAGGGTGGGGGCATTATCATGCCCGTTTTGGGCAGCCCCCACCCTAATTAAAATTTGCCCAAAAAACTCCCTGGCGTCTAGTGGACTTTCTGCCCGCCCTGGGGGGCAGATTGGGGGCTAATGCCCCCAACTGCCCCCCAGGGCCGGCAGAAAGTCCACTAGACGCCAGGGAGTTTTTTGAGGGGGCAAATATAAAAAAGTGTGTGGCTGCCCAAAACGGGCATGCCCATGCCCCCACCCCCTACCTGCAACAATTACAGCCTTCCTGCCCCCCCGGGGGGCATATGGGGCAGTAGCCCCAATCTGCCCCCCCCGGGGGGCAAAAAGCCCACTAGACACCAGGGATTTTTTTGGGCACATTTTTATTAAGTTGGGGGCATTGGCCTGCCCGTTTTGGGCAGACTCCACCCTAATTAAAATTTACCCAAAAAACTCCCTGACGTCTAGTGGTCTTTACGACCCCCCTGGGGGGCATATGGGGGCATTACCCCCCAATCTGCCCCACTTGAGGGGCAAAAAGCCCAATAGACGCCAGGGATTTTTTTGCGGGCAAATTTAAATTTGGATGGGCTGCCCAAAACGGGCATGCCTATACCCCCACCCCATCCCCCACAAAAATAACAGCCTTCCTGCCCCCCCTGGGGGCTGATGGGGCAGTAGCCGCCAATCTGCCCCCCTGGGGTGGCAAAAAGCCCACTAAACACCAGGGATTTTTTTAGGCAAATTTTTATCAAAATTTGCCCCAAAAACTCCCTGGCGTCTAGTGGACTTTCTGCCCGCCCTGGGGGGCAGTTGGGGGCATTAGCCCCCAATCTGCCCCGCCAGGGGGGGCAAAAAGCCCACTAGACGCCAGGGATTTTTTGAGGGGGCAAATATGAAATAGTGTGTGGCTGCCCAAAACGGGCATGCCCATGCCCCCACCCCCTCCCTGCAACAATTACAGCCTTCCTGCCCCCCCTGGGGGGCAGATGGGGCAGTAGCCCCCAATCTGCCCCCCCAGGGGGCAAAAAGCCCACTAGACACCAGGGATTTTTTGGGCACATTTTTATCAAGTTGGGGGCATTGGCATGCCCGTTTTGGGCAGACTCTACCCTAATTAAAATTTACCCAAAAAACTCCCTGGCGTCTAGTGGTCTTTCTGACCCCCCTGAAGGTAGATGGGGGCATTACCCCCCAATCTGCCCCGCCGGGGGGGGGGGCAAAAAGCCTACTAGACGCCAGGGATTATTTTGCGGGCAAATTTGAATTTGGCTGGGCTGCCCAAAACGGGCATGCCAATGCCCCCACCCCCTCCCCCACAAAAATAACAGCCTTCCTGCCCCCCCGGGGGCTCATGGGGCAATAGCCTCCAATCTGCCCCCCCGGGGGGGCAAAAAGTCCACTAGACACCATGGATTTTTTTTAGACAAATTTTTATTAGGGTGGGGGCATTGGCATGCCCTTCTTGGGCAGACCCCACCCTAATCAAAATTTTCCCCAAAAACTCCCTGGCGTCTAGTGGACTTTCTGACACCCCTGGCGGTAAATGGGGGCATTATCCCCCAAACTGCCCTGCCGGGGAGGCAAAAAGCCCACTAGATGGATGCCAGGGATTTTTTGGGGGGGAAAATTTGAAATAGGGTTGGGCTGTCCAAAACTGGCATGCCCATGCCCACCCCCTCCCCCGCTAAAATTACAGCCTTCCTGCCCCTCCCAGGGACAGATGGGGCAGTAGCCCCAATCTGCCCCCCCTGGGGGGGGGGCAAAAAACCCACCAGACACACAGGATTTTTGGGCACATTTGTCTTAGGTTGGAGGATGCCCAAAATGGGCATGCCAATGCCCCCAACCCCCACCTGCAACAATGACAGCCTTTCTGCACCCCCTGGAGGGAGGATGGGGGCAGTAGCCCCGAATCTGCCCCCCAGGGGGGCAAAAAGCCCACTTGACGCCAACGATTACGCTGGCTTTTTATGTGTGGGGGTGGGTGCTGCCCCCACCCCCCAAAAATATAGCCACAATGTTTCTGCCCCCCTTGGGGGCATATCGGGGTAACCCCAGCCCTGAAATCTTACCCCAGGGCAGCAGAAAGCCGACTAGGCACGGATTTGTTTTTAGCAATATGCCTACCTGTGGATTTTGGACCCTAGTGCAGCTGCCACATAGGGAAACCTAGCAAACCTGTACATATCTGTAAACCAGACACCCAGAGGAATTCAGGATGGGGTGACACGACTGCCTCCCACCAGGTTCTGTTACCCAGATTCCCTTGCAAACCTTAAAAATTGACCAAAAAAATGCATTTTCCTCACATTTCTGTGGTGGAAAGTTCTGGAATCTGCGTGGATCAACAAATTTCCACCCACCCCACGTTCCCCCAGGTCACCCGGAAAAAATGGTACCTCACTTGCGTGGGTAGGCATAGTGGCTGCAACAGGAAAAGGCCCAAATCGTACGGTGGAGAATTTAAAATAACCTATAGCAAAACTACCTTCTTTTTTGGGGGGGCACCTACGTTTTGGGCCCGGGGCTCGGCGGCAAACTTGTGAAACTACCAAACCCAAACAGTTCTGAAAACTAGACACCCGGGGGAGTCCAGCGAGGTATGGCATGCGTGGGTCCCCCAAGGTTTTCCTACCCAGAATTCCCTGCAAACCCTAAAATTTGGTTAAAAAAACACTTTTTCATACATTTTTGCATGGGATCTCCATGCCGGCACAACTGTCCTACCGTCCAGTGTTCCCCCTGTTCTCCCAAGTAAAATGATTCCTCGTTTGTGTGGGTGGGCCAAAGGCCTGTGACTAAGGTGAGGTGCTTAATTTGTCAATCCCAAACACTACAATTTTTTAAAATTCATTTTTAGCCTGTTCTGCTTTGGGACACCCACACAAATAAGGTATAATTTTACTCGGGAGAACAAGGGGAACACTGGGCTGTAGGACATTTGTGCCGGCACGGAGATCCCACACAAAAATGAATGAAAAAGTGTTTGTTTACCAAATTTTAAGGTTTGCAGGGAATTCTGGGTAGGTAAACCTTGGGGGACCCACGCATGCCATACCTCGCTGGACTCCCCCGGGTGTCTAGTTTCCAGAAATGTGTGGGTTAGGTAGGTTTTAGGCATGGGCGGATTTCACGGATCCCCGTTCCGCGGATTTTGCGGATTTGCGTATTGTTGATCCGCAAAATCCGCGGATCTGCGGATTTTTTTTTTTTGCGGATTGCGCTCGTGAAAGTCAAGGATGCAAAGGCCTCTATCCAGCATCACAGCTGATTTTCGACGGTAGATTTGGGAAGAAAGCACACCTGCCCAGCCTCGACAATGCTCACGATTGTTTTTGGGCTGATTTATGCATCACTGAATTTGAGCTTCAACTGGGTATACAACGTTTACAACGCAACTTTTACCACGACCTACCATTACCACGCATTTTTTACAACGCAGGATCCATTACAACGCATACCATTACCACGCATGTATTTACAACGCAGGTACTTTTACAACGCATACCATTACAACGTAAATATTGGTAAGTATATTATTTTATTAAAAATATTATTTGGTTTTTTTTGTAAAGGGGTATTTTTTGGGTTCAGGGTCAGTTTTGGGTTTTTGGGTAAAGGGGTATTTTTAGGGTTCAGGGTCAGTTTTCAGTTTTTGGGCAAAGGGGTATTTTTAGGGTTTAGGGTCAGTTTTCAGTTTTTGGGTAAAGGGGTATTTTTAGGGTTCAGGGTCAGTTTTTAGTTTTTGGGTAAAGGGGTATTTTTAGGGTTCAGGGTCAGTTTTCAGTTTTTGGGTAAAGGGGTATTTTTAGGGTTCAGGGTCAGTTTTCAGTTTTTGGGTAAAGGGGTATTTTTAGGGTTCAGGGTCAGTTTTCAGTTTTTGGGTAAAGGGGTATTTTTATGGTTCAGGGTCAGTTTTCAGTTTTTGGGTAAAGGGGTATTTTTAGGGTTTAGGGTCAGTTTTCAGTTTTTGGGTAAAGGGGTATTTTTAGGGTTCAGGGTCAGTTTTCAGTTTTTGGGTAAAGGGGTATTTTTAGGGTTTAGGGTCAGTTTTCAGTTTTTGGGTAAAGGGGTATTTTTAGGGTTCAGGGTCAGTTTTCAGTTTTTGGGTAAAGGGGTATTTTTAGGGTTTAGGGTCAGTTTTCAGTTTTTGGGTAAAGGGTTATTTTTAGGGTTCAGGGTCAGTTTTTAGTTTTTGGGTAAAGGGGTATTTTTAGGGTTCATGGTCAGTTTTGGGTTTTTGGGTAAATGGGTATTTTTAGGGTTCAGGGTCAGTTTTGGGTTTTTGGGTAAAGGGGTATTTTTAGGGTTCAGGGTCAGTTTTGGGTTTTTGGGTAAAAGGGTATTTTTAGGGTTCAGGGTCAGTTTTGGGTTTTTGGGTAAAAGGGGTATTTTTTGGGTTCAGGGTCAGTTTTGGGTTTTTGGGTAAAGGGGTATTTTTAGGGTTCAGGGTCAGTTTTGAGTTTTTGGGTAAAAGGGGTATTTTTTGGGTTCAGGGTCAGTTTTGGGTTTAAATTTAAATTACATTAAATTAAATTGATTAAATTAAATTAATTACATTAAATTACATTAAATTAAATTACATTAAATTAATTAAATTAAATTAATTAAATTAAATTAAATTACATTATATTAATTTTAATTAAATTAAATATTAAAAAATATTATATACTTACCAATACTTACGTTGTAATTGTATGCGTTGTAAAGGTATATGCGTTGTAAATACATGCGTGGCAATGGTATGCGTTGTCATGGATCCTGCGTTGTAAAAAATGCGTGGTAATGGTAGGCGTGGTAAAAGTATGCGTTGTAACGTCATACATCCCTTCAACTGTCAATCATAGTGGGTTAATGGCGGGAAGACGGTTCACACCGCAAGTGTGTGGGCGGGGCCAAACAGGCGGGCCTTACATGCGAGCACATATGCCTCTGGTGTGTATAAAAGGTCAGAGACCGATCAGAGCAGCAGATGAAGAGAAAGAAGCTCCTGGTCACAGGAACAGCCAGGGGATTGCGCTCGTGAAAGTCAAGGATGCAAAGGCCTCTATCCAGCATCACAGCTGATTTTCGACGGTAGATTTGGGAAGAAAGCACACCTGCCCAGCCTCGACAATGCTCACGATTGTTTTTGGGCTGATGAATGCGTCACTGAATTTGAGCTTCAACTAGGGCACATGCTTTATTGATATCTGTAAGTGCTTCCTGTTGAGGTTTAATTTTTGTGACAGGACCATCGTGCCAGAATGAACCCTGCCCTTCATATCCCTTGAGTGAGCTGTCCATCATCCTGTAACTATTTTAGGATGGCGCCGGCAAGCTGCCAGCGCCATCCTGAAATAGTTACTAAGTTAGCTTCAACAGGAAGCACTAATAGATAAAATAAAGCAGGTGCTCGAGCACCAGCTTTATTTTATCTATTTGTGCTTCCTGTTGAAGCTAACTTAGTAACTATTTTAGGATGGCGCTGGCAGTTTGCCGGCGCCATCCTAAAATAGTTACAACAACTTCAAGCTTGAAGGCTTGAACTTTTGCCCCCCGGATCCGCCGCTCGCGGATTTGCGGATTTTTGGTAAATTCGCGGGAGTTCGCGAATCGCGAATTTACCGAAAATCCGCAAAATACGCGAGCGGAACGGATTTTCCGCCCATGCTTAGTAGGTTTCCCTACATGGCCGTCGAGCCCCGGACCACAAACTCATGGGAACCCCCTTGCAAAACCAGGTTGGTTAGTGATAGGTTATTTTGATGTCGCCTCCTTAGGTTTTGACATAGGCGACTGCAACATTGACTCTGTCAAACCCACCAGCTTTTGAAAGTGTGGTCATCTGGGTTTTTGGCCCCGTGCTAGATGGTCATCTAGGGAAACCTACCAAACCCACACATTTCTACAAAGTAGACACCCGGGGGCTTTCAAGGAGCTATGGCTTGCGTGGATCCCCCAACGTTCTCTTACCCAAACTCCCTTGCAAACCTCATTTTTTGCTGAAAAAAACATTTTTATCACACCTTTATGTGCGGGAATGCGTGGCACCACTGGGCTCACACAAATTTCCTCCCGCCCAGTGCCCCCCCAGGTCTCCCGATAAAAATGGTACCTCACTTGCGTGGGTGGCTCAAGGACCCGCGACAGGCAAGGGCCCCAAACCTAAGGAGGCGACATCAAAATAACCAAACACTAACCAACCTGGTTTTGAAAGGGTGTTCCCATGTGTTTTTGGCCCGGGGTTCAGCGGTCATCTAGGGAAACCTACATTACCCACACATTTCTTGAAACTACACACCCGGGGGAGTCCAGCGAGGTATGGCATGCGTGGGTCCCCCAAGGTTTTCCTACTCAGAATTCTCTGCAAACCCTAAAATTTGGTTAAAAAAACACCTTTTCATGCATTTTTGCTCCACGTAGATTCCAGAACTTTCCAACACAGAAATGTGAGGAAAATGTGTTTTTTTGTCAATTTCTTAGCTTTGCAAGGGATTCTGGGTATTAGAACCTGGTGGTAGGCAGTCGAGTCACCTCTTCCTGAATTTCCCTGGGTGTCTAGTTTTCAAAAATATATAGGTTTGCTAGGTTTCCCTAGGTGCCGGCAGAGCTAGGGTTCAAAAACGAAAGGTAGGCTCTTTGCCAAAAAAGGGCACGATTTCACTGCGAAATTGAGGTGCAAACATGTTACGTTTTGCGCTGTTTCCTGTCGCATCTAACATACAAAAGCGTGCCCCCTTTCTCAGTAAATCTATGAGTGAATACCAGATAAACAATCTCATTAAACCTGGTGTGGTATTTTTATTTATACCTGTTTTTTAAGAGTTATTTAGAAAAGGATTTCAAAATGGCAGAAAAAAATGCATAATACAACAAAATAACTTTCTACATTTAGCACAATACACTTTTAAATTATACAAACGAATTATACAAAAAAATTATTAAAGCATCAAGTGTTACATCCAACAAATAATGCACATTGCTGTGCCACGAATTTACAATATGTTGAACCATTCCATAATAAAAGAGTTATTTACATCAAGCGAGCTAATTCTTAAACAAGAGAAAACAAGAGGAAACAAACGTGAGGCAATATTATTTTGAACCACACTAAGTATTGACTCTTGTTGGATTTGCCAGCTCTTGCTGGTTTTGCCGACGCGTTTCAAGTAAGGACCAAGCGTGACCAAACTATCATCAGGGCTCTTGTTAATATTCTGTTGGGATGTAAAAAAAGACCGTTTTAATATATCATTTGCCTCTTTTTTTAGTAAGTAGTAGTACCGTGTGGATAAAATTAAATGTACCTATATATTCTTCTGAATATGACCTGTGTTAATTTCTGTTCATAAACAACATCCGTGTTTCAGGTCTCCATCGGTAACTCTTATACACAAGTAATCTGGTGGGAGAACAAAAAGAATTGTCCACGTTCACAATGCATGCTTGTAATGCATTGCCGAAAGCTCTATTTAGAAATTAAGGATTCATACCTTAATCTTGTGGATCTTGCTATATCAGGAGGGGCAGAGGAGTTTCTTTTCTTGTCGTTAATCCTGTTATGAATAACATATGTCCTAATTGTAAAATCTAGGAGTAAACAGCTACAGTTTTTCGCAACTCATATATATCACTAACGCATAAATCATACCTGTCTTGTACATCACTGGGGATTACTTTATTTCTTCGTCATAAATGTCACGTGTACCTGTGTAAACAATGTACTCGTGAGTGCGACGTGGTTTGCAATATTACCGCAATGTCATACTTGTGGCTCGAACAACAGATTACGGTGGTGTTAGTACCTGTATTCTTGCTCGGCAAGGCCGCGCCTCTTGCCCACACCTACGGCCCCAGCCGGGGCTGTAGAGAACGGAATCGCACTTGTTTTATTCTTTGCGTCTTCCGAAAACGGAGTTCGCCGTATTCTGAAAGCGAAACGTATTGGGGATTACTGCTCGGTAAATCGACCTCTGATTTTGAACATAACTGACACGGGCGCTTGTAGTTGCATACCTTTTAGACAAAGTTCTATTCCTGCTGCATGACACAGTGCTCCTCACTCGCTGGCGGTTCGTTTGTGACCGCGGCGGCCATCTCTTCGCGGTTAAAGAGTGGAATAATTCCCAAATGATGCATTCTGGGATATTGAGTATATTGAATGTTATAATTTCAACGTAAGTGTTTGAAAAGCATTGAAACTTCAATACCCACTTCTGAGACACAATGTATCGGTTCCTCACAGTGCCACCCATCACGTGATGTTTATGTAACGCGATTTTGAATTAAGAACATTGGTTATGCAAACATATCGGCAGCCCAAAGTTATTCATCAGTAATCATGGGGCATGAATAGTGTAAGCCCACATTGCGGCTATTGAGTCACACAATATGGATTTGAGAGAAACACTCATCTAATAAAGTAGCGACAGCGACAGCTCAGCGGTATGACGCAAAGTCTCAAATCCTTGACAACTCTGACATGTTATTCAAGCCAGTCATTATGCAATTAAATTTCAAAATGAGATAAGCTTCCTTTTCGAGTAGCATTTTGTCAATGTCCGCAGGGCGCTGTACATGGTTCATAGTGTGTAACACCGTCCACTTGAAGTCATTCTCATTGTGGGACATCTCAATAAAGTGTTCTACCACCGGAGCTGTAAGTATTTTCTTTTTGATCCTTGACCTGTGCTGTCCTATTCTGAGATTCACCTGCTGATTTGTTTCTCCAATATAAATCTTGGAACATGGGCAGATTAGGGCGTAAATTACGTTTTTTGTTTTGCAGTTTGAAAAACCAAGGTGCTTCCATTTTATTCCTTGGTGTTGAAATTCAGTCCCTTCAACCGTACTACCACATGAAATGCAGTTACCGCATCTGTGGTGCCCCTCTACTGGTTTCATGTTCCATAACGCACGAAGATCGTGTTTGGGTTTGGGTTTAGGGAGATCTGCTCTCACGATTTGTTGGCCCAAACTCCGGTTCTTTTTATATGCGAAAATGGGGCGCGGGAAGGGGCATTCTAGGTCTTCCAGCAGGTGCCAATTTTTTAAAACTGCTTGTCTCAACTTATGAGTATCAGGCCCAAAAGTGGTAACGCACACCAATCTGTCCAATTCCTTCTTCTCCTTAGTTTGAAGCAGGGTTTCCCTAGGAGTAAATCTTGCCCTTTTGTAGGAATTTTTCTAGAGCTTTCGAGGGTACCCTCTATGAATCATTTCGTTACAGAACATCTGTGCGTGTTGGTCATAGTCTCCTATCTCGGAGCAATTTCTCCGGATGCGTAGCATCTGTCCATAAGGCACATTGGCCTTCAGACTTCTGGGGTGGTAGCTTTTGTGGTGGAGAATGGTATTCTTATCAGTTGGTTTTTTGTACAACAATGTTTTTAACTTACCGTCTTCACAGGTGACCTCGACGTCTAAGAACGTCATTTTCGTGGTGCTCATTTCAATGGAAAATTTAATGTCCATATGCCTATTATTGATCCAATCATGGAACTCTAAGAGTTCAGTCTGGCTCCCCTGCCACAGGAGCCAGACGTCATCTATGTATCGCCACCATTGCAGAATGTTGTCCTTATATGGATTATTATTGTCTACAAACATGGTCTCATATTGTGCCATGTACAGCACCGCCATTTCTGGGGCATAAGGACACCCCATGGCGGTGCCTTTGATTTGCATATAGAACTGGTCATTAAATGTAAAATAGTTCTTCTGCAAGGCTATTGCTGCAAGTTTGAGAATAAATGCAGTAGGCACCCTGTGTGGTTTTACCCTTTTCTCCAAGAATAATTCAATAACCTCTAGTGCTTCTTCCTGCGGAATTTGAGTATAAAGGGACACAACGTCCATAGTTGTCATGATGTGCCTAGATGGATCAAAGCTGATTCCTTCCACCTTTGTCAGAAAATCCATAGTATCTCTAAGATAAGATTTAACCTCCATCAAGAACGGCTTCAAAAAGAAGTCCACGTACTTGGATAATGGCTCCAAGCAGGAATCGCAGCCCGACACAATCGGGCGCCCTGGTGGTTCGGCTAGGTTCTTATGAATCTTAGGGAGCAAGTATAGAACCGGTATGCGTGGAAATTTTTTATTCAAAAAATCGAATTCTTTACTCCCCAAAAAGCCTTCCTCTTTTCCTTGTGTAAGGACCTCGGTAATCAATCAACGCAGATTCCAGAACTTTCCACCACAGAAATGTGATGAAAATGCATTTTTTTGTCAATTTTTTAGCTTTGCAAGGGATTCTGGGTAACAGAACCTGGTGGGAGGCAGTCGAGTCACCCCATCCTGAATTCCCCTTGGTGTCTAGTTTTAAAAAATGTATAGGTTTGCTAGGTTTCCCTAGGTGCTGGCAGAGCTAGGGTTCAAAAACAAAAGGTAGGCTCTTTGCCAAAAAAGGGCACGATTTCACTGCGAAATTGAGGTGCAAACATGTTACGTTTTGCGCTGTTTCCTGTCGCAGGCACTAGGCAGAACCAGGCAAGTGTGGTACCATTTTTTTCGGGAGACCTGGGGAAACGCTGGGTGGGTGGAAATTTGTTGATCCACGCAGATTCCAGAACTTTCCACAACAGAAATGTGAGGAAAATGCTCTTTTTTGTCAATTTTCTAGCTTTGGAGGCAGTCGATTCACCCCATCCTGAATTCCCCTGGGTGTGTAGTTTTCAAAAATGTATAGGTTTGCTAGGTTTCTCTATGTGCCTGCAGAGCTAGGGTGCAAAAACTACAGCTAGGCACTTTGCCATAAAAGGGTCAATTTTTAACTGCAAAATTGAGGTGTGACCACGTTGCATTTTGCGCCGTTTCCTGTCGCAGGTACAAGGCCGACCCACACAAGTGAGGTACCGTTTTTATCGGGAGACTTAGGGTAATTCAGATTTGTAAATCAACTGTTATTACCTATTGAGTTTTCATGCATTTCTCCCTTCCCAATGAAAGACATTGTGTAAAAAAAAAAACTTTTTGAAAAATGACCAATAATTCTCATGCTAGTATGCGTATTCCCAATTTTGAAAATGTGCAAATATATACTGTTTCTAAACTCTATAATTTCTACCCAATTCAGAAATACATAGGTGTCTTTCATAACGATTTTTCCATGTATACATTTTCCAAGAATAAGTGCTCTATACCCAGTAAATAATAAAATACCATTGCAAGTTGCTGCTCAGTTTTTGGCTCTGGGTTCGTCGGGTTCTTGGTGAAACTACAAGTCCTATATATCCCCACAACCGGGAAGTTCAAACGGATGTAACCGTATATTGCTTTCCAAGAGGTGTCAAAATTACAAGAAGTTATAGGTGAAAACGTTGAGACAAAAGGCTGTTTTTTTCAACAAATTTTCAATTATTCCAATATTTAACTGTTAGTTTCTATAAAGAAACCTTCATGGATTTAGACAAATGACCCCTTTCTGAATTTAGAATTGTGTCTACGTTTCGAAAATGTATAGCTTTTCAGGATCCATTTTTGCTTTCAAACTCATTTCTACCATTACCTGGAAGGAGGTTGAAAGCTCTAAAAATAGCAAAAATAGGCTATGTCCCAGAAAAATGCCAAAACTGTGTGAAAAATGTTCGTTCTCTGACAAAAGACTGTCATTCCCTAAAAGCTGAGAAAATGGAGATTTCAGCCCAACAAACCCTTTTTTGATAACATTTGCAGGGAAAAACCCAGAGGCTTTCATTTGCAGCCAGTTTTTCCCATTTTTCTGAAAAAAACTAAAATGTCACTGTGTTTTGCTTAATTTCTGGGACCCCTCCAAGGGAATCCACAAACCCTGGGCACCTTTAGAATCCACATGATATTGGAAGAAAAGGACGCAAATTTGGCGTGGATACCTTCGGTGGTCAAAAAGTTACAGGAGCCTAATCGCGCACTACCCCAAATCGCCAAAAAAAGGCTTAGCACAGGAGGGGAAAAGGCCTAGCAGCGAAGGGGTTAAACAAATTTATGATTCACATTGTACTGGAAAAATTGAAACATGCAGCACGTCCAACTGGTGCCTTAATTTGCACCCAATTACCTATTTTTAAATCTAAAACACTGGTGGCAAATTCTTTGTTATGCCTTTCCTTTCTCTTTTCCTAACATATCATCTCTCTTACCTTCCAAAACTAGTCATTTGAGTTCTCCACTTACCTTTTTCTCCACAGCATACAACCTGGAGAAACACATTACTCGGTTTTCTCTCTCTGAATAACAGTTGAATGACCATCATAGCATGAGAATGCATCTGATATGCAAATATCTGTTTCCTCAATTCTTCTTTCCACAGTATGTATTCACTCGTGCACATCTGAACTCCCTCTTCCAAAATCTTGTCAAACCATTCAACTGCACCATTCTTCTCTGATTGCTAAAGTGCACACTTATCATGCACCACACACGTTTCCGCAAAACATCTTCTGTTTCCCTTGAACAAAAGTGCACTCCTCTGTCAGACAGAATGGATTTGGGGTAGCCTTCTCACAGATAAAACTCTTCCAGAATCTTACAACATTCTTCAATAAAATATCAAGCACACACTTGACTTCTGGCCACTTTGCAAACAAATCAGTCAGCATGTATGGAGTGGTATTCTACCTCGGTATTGGACTAAGTAGATCGATTGCAACTTTCTCCCTTGGTGACACAGGCATCAAACTTTAAAAAATGTAGGGCCTTATTTCAAGTTTGGGGGCCCCATGGATAACTGCATCGGCGTTGGCAGTCCGAGTGCAGTGAGCCTGGCGGACCGACTGACATATTATGAGTTAGGTCGATCGACTTGAGAAGATCGCTGCAGGACTGCCTAGACGCCAGCAGACTACCGTCCGCCGGGGTCACAGTGGTCCAAAGCAGCCACTTGTGTTGTGTGTCGATTTAGATACCGAATATAGATTTTCCCGATTCATGCCCTTATATGGGTACAATTCACATTGCCCTTATTTAGGCATAGAAATCCAGCCCTTATTTAGGCATTGCTCATGCTAACCAAATACAGGCATGGTCAACTACATCCGATCCTCTTCGTCACAACAAGTTCTTGCAAAACCAGACTATTAAGCCTTTAGGACTTCCCCTTGCCTGGATATTGATTTTTCCAAGAACTCATTTATTATGCATGAACATCTATTCCTTAGGGGTTCATTCATGACGTTCTTATGCCCAACTTGTACATCAATACTGGCATTCCTAAACACCTTCAAGGTATAAATATACCTTCACTTGCTATGGAAAGTCATGGTGCGGTTCGGCTATCTACTTGCACGACGCAGCTCGCCACAGCAAGTCTCGAAGGAATTCAGGTCCCCAACTGACGCACTGACCAGACGCTTTCATCCTCCTCGCCGAGAATCCAGCTCCAGTGTTTCTGACTCCCCTTGCGGGGTGTTAGAGACCGAATCCCTGGAAAGAGATACCAACCTCTCTCATTGTAAGGTATGGAGCTGCTTAGAACCTAGAGAAACTTTTGGCAACTCTTGGCGAGACTAAAACTAAACTTTAGCTACAACTAGACTATAGCTAAATCAGCATCGACTTCTTCCCCTGAACTCCACTTAGGTTAGTTACACTGGGGTAGGATTATTTTAGAAGCACCAGTTGAGTATTTTAGCCTGTGTTATTTATGTATGCATTTTTATATATGTCATAGCTACAGATCATGCTATTATAGTATTATTTTATATTACTGCTAACGCTGTACGTATATACTTCGCAGTCTGTCTTTTGATTGAAACAGCTCATATCTCTTGCATGAGAAATAAGACTTTTCAATAAACCCTTTTATTGAAATGCTTGTCTATTTCTGTAGAAACAAAGCATGCAAGATTGACTGAGTGAAACTGTAATCTATTGTTTCTGCAACTTTGAAGATATTGTTCCGACTCTAAGGGAAACAAACTTGTCATGTTTATGCGGTTGTCAGAAACAAATCCCTTCTTGTTCATTCAAGAAGGTTTCTAGTGACCTGTGAGGTAGCTGGCACACACAAGTAATTAAGTTTAATGTACTCGACAGAGACATACTGACCTCAATCCTATGTCAAATCTATAGTGTATATTACTCCAAAACGCAGAGCCTATCAGGGATATGGAAATTCCAATACACCAGAGGGCAGTAGAGAGTAGCTGCACTGCTGTGCATATTGTTGAGTTGCTTGAGCAACAAGCAGACCGCAACGGTCCAACCACCTCCTTCAAGATGGCAAAGATGAAGGGTGCATAGTCACACTTTTCTTCTTCTTCCAGGCAGAGTCTGACTTGGATCCCTTTCTCCATGTGACCGCTTCACAGCAGGATCTTCACCCCAAGGATTACGACCCTGTTTGTGGCGAAATATGGATGAGAAAGTTTTGTACCATTTATCGACTGCGAGGATTGCCCACATATGGCCGAACCCTGGTAATGGGCATATGGTATTCTTCCACATATATCATGGATTTGTGTGCATCCAACACATCTGCAGTCAAAATGCACAGGCATCAATATATTTGGGAAAAAACTCACCACTGCTGCAAGATCCCCGTCTCCACACCCCTGGCCCCGTGATTAACTTGAAACGTGGCGGTCTTTGGACCGCCAGTGCTGTGGGCTGCTGGTGGGGGCAAGGACGGTCCTACACCGGTCAGACCACCCAACTCGTAATAAGGTCCCTAAACTTTAAAATTGTATCATGATTGTAACACTAAGAACAATCTCAAACTATTTGTGTCACTGTGACATCTACCCTAGGCCACCAAAATGTTATTTGTCAGTGATAGTATAAATGTGGGGCATGATGCATTAGACAATGGGGACACGATCCAACCGACAGGGGGCCACTTAACCACAGGGGCTATGGAAGGAATTGTGAACACTGAGTCAAACATTATTTTTGACACATTGAAACTCTTATTATGTCCACTTGAGGAGAGGTTGTGTAAGGTAGAGACCTATCTAAAACGGATTGAGAGGGATATTAAGGGAATTGCAGAATCCTCCCTAAAAAATGCCAAACCTAATGTAACCCACACGTTACCAAAGGCTAAGGTCACTAAAACCGCAGAGGCATCAGTGGTACCGATGAACTCACCGGTACCAAAAATTACTGAGGGGGTTTCTGAGGCAGCGAAAGAGAGGGATGTATTGGAACCTAAAATAAGCAAGCTAAATAAAAATAGTGTACCACAGGATAGTAATGGCAAAAATCACAGTACAGAAAGCG
Source organism: Lissotriton helveticus (assembly GCF_964261635.1). Taxonomy (NCBI): domain Eukaryota; kingdom Metazoa; phylum Chordata; class Amphibia; order Caudata; family Salamandridae; genus Lissotriton; species Lissotriton helveticus. Next base: position 1,888,874,242 of record NC_136059.1, on the reverse strand, counting down.
CTACAAAGACCATTAACCTCCCCCCAGAGGTTTGCCCATTTGTGGTTATCCTGGCTGGAGTGCCGGAATTGGGCAAACATGAGGTAGAATCCTCTGGTTCCCTATGGAACAGGGTGGTCCAATGGCTGGATGTTAATAGACCACTACCCCCGCATATGATGGGCAGAATCCTCAATATCAGGCGAGTACCCTGGGTGGGGCATTTGGCAAAAAATATAAATGGGGATTGCATAATGAATTTTGACAATCCCAGAGTAGTGAAACATATCTGCAACTGGAGGTACCCTAGTTTAGGCACCACTATTCGTCCTTTTCAGCTGACCTATTTCTACCCACCTGGCCACTTTTCATCTAGGGCAGATGGTTGGACAATGGTGCAGCGAAATGGTAGGGGGCCACGAGGTGAGGGCTGGCAAAGGCCGTCTCCTCATTTGGATTATATTTCCACCAACAACCGTTTCAATTGCTTAGATGCAGTTGATTGACTGCAAGATACCCCTCCCCCTCCTCTTTTATTGCCATCACGTCAAGGGTCTGTAGAACAGGTACCCGAATATCTTAGAGTACCCGATTTAAAAGAGGTAGGAATTAGGGACACTAATGGAGCAGTATGTTCTAGTACAAACCAGGCAGCTGACCTAAAGGGGATAACTGTCACTACAGACCAGTCTTCAAGTGGAGGTATAGTATAGTAGAAGAGGTCACAACCTTAAAGACAGGAATAGTCTGTACAGACCTACCAGTAGTGGGCAGGTATGAAGGTTCTCGAACAGGGGTAAACTGAAGCCCAACTACACCTCCACCATTGAGTAGTAGAGGCACAAATGAAGGGTCGAATATAGCTAAATTAGTCTCATGGAATGTAGCAGGGGTGAGTACAAAAACATGTGACCCTGATTGGAATAATTATATGAATACCTTTGATATCTGCGTTTTGCAGGAAACTTGGGCTACAAACCAAATACACAGAGTTGGATATAAAACATATCAGATAGACGCGGTTCCATCAACCAGAGGACGGGCCTCAGGTGGTTTATTAATATGGGTCAGTGTATCTATCAACATCGGCATAAAAAATCTAAATATTGAGTCTTTGGATCTACTTGGCCTGGAAATTACCACTGATGATAAAAGGGTGATATATCTCATCAATGTCTACAATAGACCATGTCCATCGTATAAGGAGTCACCATGCATTGATAAACTAGAAATCCTCATGGACACTCTGGGTCCAGATGCAAGTGTAATTTTCTGTGGGGATATGAACTGTAATTTTGAACCTATTATAGGCATGTATAAATTGTATGAAGAAGAGGATGCCGCTAATGGAATACCTTCCTTAGCTAGTAATGGGGCTGCTGCTGGGACCACTTTAGCTCTTCAGATCACAAGGTTACTCTCAAGCCACGGACTGAGGGCATGTAATGGGCGCCTGCCATCGGACATCCCAAAAGCTCCCACCTTCACGAGGGGTACATGTGAAAGCAAAATAGATTATGTTATTGTTTCATTTGACCTATGGCCATATACAAAAGATTTGATTGTTAAGGAAAGATTTGACAGCGATCACCGCCCCCTTGAAACTAGCTTTTTACAGAGTTTATTAAAGGGGTCGGAAGTAAGCGAGGGAGGTCAAAACCAAATACAACCACCCACGATAGACAACATTATTCTTAGCAATAATAGACGGTCTGTGAAATGGGCATACATCTTGGGAAAAGAAGAGTTGTTGGTCAAAATGTATTGTTCTCTTGCGAATACATTTGACTCATATAACCCTGTTGAATGTGTATCAGGTGAATTTATTAGACTGCACAAAGCCTTTTTCAACAAACTATTAGAACTCATGACAAAAAAACCTAAAAAAGGGACTGGTGTAGTGAATGTAATGCCTGTTGGCAAACCCTGGTTTACTAAAGAGTGTCGTGTCGCCAAATCCATACTAATTGATGCACTTAAAACAAAAGGTGCTCTAGAAGTAAAAGAAAAAAGGAAAATATATAACAATGTATTGGCAAAAGCAAAGTCTTCCTGGGATGAAGAACTCTGGTCCAATATGTTGCTAGCGGCTAAGACAAAGGACCAGAAGTTATTCTGGTATATAGTAGCTAAAGGGAATAAAAGGGAGATAGGCTCGAGAGAGGTCTTCCTAGATGAGGCTACGTGGATAAACCACTTCACAAACCTTTACGCAGCGCAAGGGTCTGGGGGAGCAGTGCAGGAAGAGGGAGTTCTACCTGTCGTAGATGATGCACACCCACAGGTAGTCTTCAACTTACAGGAGACAGAGGTAGCTATTAACTCGGTTAAACAGGGGAAAGTCCCTGGACAAAATCCAAGGTGACCTCTTTAAACACGACATTGCTGTATGGGCGCCATATTTAAATCATTTGTGCAATACAGTTGCGGCTGGTGAACCAATCCCGGAGACATGGAATGGCGCAGAAATTATCACAATTTTTAAAAAGGGGGATAGAAGCGATCCAGCTAACTATCGCCCCATAAGTCTTTTAGATATAACCCAAAAAATATATGCCAGGCATATATTAAACCGTATTAATACATGGTTGGAACAAGAATTAGTTTTAACAAAATATCAAGCGGGCTTTAGAGAAAAAACAGGAACCATAGATCAGGTTTTAAGGCTATGCTGCTTTGTACTGGAAATATGTCATCATTCGCAAAGGCCACTTGTATGTGGCATTTGTTGACCTGCGAGCAGCATTTGACCTTATTCCTCGAGATCTATTATGGGAATCATTGAAAAGCCAGGGACTCCCAGGTGATTTGTTAAATTTGGTGAAGGGTCTGCATAAGGATAATTACGCTAAGGTTAGGTGGGGCATAAAAGGGGAAATTTCACAATCTATCCCCATAAAAAGGGGAGTACGCCAGGGATGCGTGCTGGCTCCTACACTCTTCTCCCTTTTTGTTAATGACATCCCGTCCTATATGGAGAAGTGTGACAATGATTCACCTAGATAGGGGGGTGAACGGGTTCTGTCCCTCCTTTTTGCGGACGATACAATCCTTATTTCACAAACACCGCGGGGCCTCCAGAATTTATTAGAAAGGTTCCAGTCATATTGCAACCTTAAAGGGTTAGAAATTAACATAAAAAAAACTAAATATATGGCACTAAGCCCGCACAAAAGTTTTAGAAAAAAACTAATGCTAAATGGTCATAAGTTAGATCATGAGCAGAATTTCACATGTTTAGGCGTATTAATTGATTCCCTATTAGCATGGAAACCGCAGCTAGAAAAAACGAAAATAGTGTTTAAACAAAACTGCCTCCCAATTTTAAAAAGACACAATAAATGTCTGAATAAGGCAGTTACACCAGCTTTAGAGCTTTTTAGGTATAAGGTTCAATCGGCAGTACTGTATGGAGCAGAATTATGGGGACCAGCCTGTAGGAAAACCTTTGAAACCCTTGAGAACAAGTTCTTTAGGGGATTATTAAAAGTGCCCATTAACACCCCGCTGATACCACTATTTCTGGATCTAAATATTAAACGTACTGACCAACATGCAATCCTGAGACCATTATTGCTGTGGGTCAGATTATGGATAACCCCCGAATTGAATGAATATAAAAAGGGGTTGAAAGAAGTCATGGATCTAGATAGTGGCAGCAAAATCTATTGGTTAAAGCACGTAAGATCCTGGCTGGTTAAACTAGAACTAGCCCATTTTTGGAGCGAGCCGGAATCAATGAGTGTGGGTTCAAGAAAAATTGTCAAAATGTCTTTCTGGTCCTATATAAGCTATGATTCTGTATACATAAAAATCCATGGCCCCTTAACTGAAAACTTTTTAATGGTTAAAGATGTGGCACACTTTGAGTCATTTTTGGATGAAATACAGCCGCCACTAGCTAAAACCTTGTATATAAAATATAGGTATGAAACATTGAGAACTAAAGCTCTTGAGAAAAGTTGGGTGAAGACAAACAGTGATCTTTGCACTCTATGCTCTAAGAATGCAAGGGAAGATGTCTTACATATATTATTTTTTTGCCCCAGTTATGCGAAGTCAAGGAAAACGTGGATAGTGCCGCTATGTCGCATTATTGGTTTGAATTTCTATAAGGAGGCTGGTAGAATTTTAAAAACAGACACCAGTCAAGTAGTTGTGTTTGGCATCAGTAGATTTCTTCTTGCTGTTAATTTTATTAGATTAAAAATGGGTCTTCATTTCTAATCATACTACTTCATGAAGTCCTTTTAAAATTAATACTACTATGATTGCTATATACGCCATAATCAAAGGACGACCGAGTACCCAACTTTATGGTTGAGTATACCAACCATGTATTACTATTTTTTATCATCTCACTGTAATTTTTAATTATCATGCCATGTTGGTTACACATTTAATCATTTTTTAGCTTGTAAATATGTTGACTACTTTTAACTCTATATTTATCAAATGTGTGATGATTTTACTGGCCGTAATACCATGATTCAAATATGATGATGTATACCGGGATGAACTGAACTGAACTGATAATGAAATGCAACTCTGAGTAGACACCCCATATCCCACCTGTGTCTTGATTACTATAAAATTGTATTTTAATGAATTTTAATTGTATATCGTTTATGATGCTATTGCAACGAAATAAAGATTATTGAATTGAATTATTTGACCCAGTGTTTTATCAGTGCATAAAGGACCTGTGTGTTCATATTCCACAATTGTATGCCTTATGGATTTTGGAGGGATAAGAAAAACTCCTCTGAACACCAACACATCGTTTTCATTTAATTCCAAAACCAGTGGTGATTTTATACTATGCTTCTCACCTGCACACCAGCAGATATTGCTCTACCTCAATAATCACACCCTTCAGTGCCAGATCTTTTCCTCCAAATGGACTCCAGTCCACAAATGACACTTGGAGCCATCCCTACACCACAATGTTGAGGTCTGCGCACCACCACTCTTTGCCAGTGTGAAAACAAGAAGAAATGTGCATATAGTAAGTTCTTTATTCAGCAGACGTCAACAATCTTCCCCTTTTAAGTCCATCCAGCCTTGCCAATATTCAAACCTCACACCCAGATGGTGTGCCTACTTAAGGCGGTGGCAACGAGGAGAAATATCTTTATTTACATTCTGCAGCACACATTCAAAGAGGAGTAAGTAGTTTTTTGCGGGAAGATATGCCTTTCTACACATAAAATATTCTGCCCACAATGCAGGCACACTTGCCTTGTGGTACAAGGGTGTCTGCATTGGTGCTACGCACCTAGAAGTGCGCAAACTCAATAGGCGAGCAGAAATTTGCCATATTTTAGTAGATATGGCACATTTTTGTCCTCCCCCTTTTGACACAATGCAGCTCAGCAACCTCTGTTGCCACTATGGGGCCGATTAGGATGGCGGACGGAAATGGGTACTGTCCGCCATGGTGGGGGAAATTTGACTCCCGGCTGCGCCGCGGAGAAACCGCGGTTGGGATTAGGATATACATGTCACGAAACACCGACCGTGGCGGACGGATCACAACCAACACCGTCCGCGGTGGACGGAACACAACCAAGTCCGTCCGCGGCGGTCGGAGTCCAATGAACAACCACTGCCGCGGACGGAAATGACCGCGGAAAATAAAACATGTACCGCCATACCTGAGAATACTCCGTGGCCGCAATTAGGATAAATCCGCCCGTACCACGGAACTCACAGCCATCCACGTCCGCGGCGGAAACAATGCTACGATAACCACAGCATCACTGCGGAAGGCCAACACGCACAACATCCCTAGCGCCTAACAAATGTCAGAAAGTGCACCTCAAGTCCTAAGCAAACATACGAACATTGACAAGGGCCCCCCCCCCACACCAAGCACAAGCCACCATGACACGTCCCAATTATCCAATAATGCACACAAGTCAACACGCCCACCTACCACCTGACTCGCAACAACCATTGAGACACGACTACAAAATGACACCCACACACAACCACAATCCTTTGCACCACAGCATTGCTGCCAGCAAGAGGGCCATTCGAGACACTGCTAACTCACATAAAATCACATAGAAGACACCCACCCACCACCCTACCACACCCACCACACAAACACCCACCACACAAATCCTACACATCACACACCACACACCTGCACCTCCCAACTCACTCAACTCACACACTGAGCACCACACACCATGGCACCCAAAAAAAAACCGAAATTCACGGAGACAGAGTTGCGGGTAATGGTAGATGAAATAATCCGTGTAGAGCCCAACATCTTCGGGGCCCAAGTCCAGCAGACGACCGTGGCGCAAAAGAACCACATGTGGGACAGGATCGTCACTCGGGTGAATGCGTCGGGGACTGTGCCGAGGACGAAGCATGACATTCAGAGGCGGTGGCATGACCTGAAGACCAGGGTCAAGGGCATCCGAGCTAAAAACTTCGCCAGAGCCAATCAAACTGGCGGTGGCACACCCCCGGAGCCCATACCCTACACCGATTGGGAGGAGAAGGAGCTGGTGATACTACACCCAGAGAGCCTAGACGGACTTGACGAAGGAGAAGAGACTGGTGAGTACAAACCAAGCACCACGATCAGCACGACATGGTCAGGCTCACACAACTGAGAAGAAACATCCCCCACGCCCCAACCCATGCACGTTGGACACCAACACACTAACATGTCCATGGCTCCCAACAGGCCCCCATGTTCACGGGGAGGGTGGTGGTGGTGGTGGTGGAGGGTGGGGTGTGTGAGAGGCCCAAACTACAACTCCCAACAGGCCCCCATGTTCACGGGGAGGGTGGTGGTGGTGGTGGTGGAGGGTGGGGTGTGTGAGAGGCCCAAACTACAACTCCCAACAGGCCCCCATGTTCACGGGGAGGGTGGTGGTGGTGGTGGTGGAGGGTGGGGTGTGTGAGAGGCCCAAACTACAACTCCCAACAGGCCCCCATCTTCACGGGGAGGGTGGTGGTGGTGGTGGTGGAGGGTGGGGTGTGTGAGAGGCCCAAACTACAACTCCCAACAGGCCCCCATCTTCACGGGGAGGGTGGTGGTGGTGGTGGTGGAGGGTGGGGTGTGTGAGAGGCCCAAACTACAACTCCCAACAGGCCCCCATGTTCACGGGGAGGGTGGTGGTGGTGGTGGTGGAGGGTGGGGTGTGTGAGAGGCCCAAACTACAACTCCCAACAGGCCCCCATGTTCACGGGGAGGGTGGTGGTGGTGGAGGGTGGGGTGTGTGAGAGGCCCAAACTACAACTCCCAACAGGCCCCCATCTTCACGGGGAGGGTGGTGGTGGTGGTGGTGGAGGGTGGGGTGTGTGAGAGGCCCAAACTACAACTCCCAGCAGGCCCCCATGTTCACGGGGAGGGTGGTGGTGGTGGTGGTGGAGGGTGGGGTGTGTGAGAGGCCCAAACTACAACTCCCAACAGGCCCCCATGTTCACGGGGAGGGTGGTGGTGGTGGTGGTGGTGGAGGGTGGGGTGTGTGAGAGGCCCAAACTACAAGTCCCAACAGGCCCCCATGTTCACGGGGAGGGTGGTGGTGGTGGTGGTGGTGGAGGGTGGGGTGTGTGAGAGGCCCAAACTACAAGTCCCAACAGGCCCCCATGTTCACGGGGAGGGTGGTGGTGGTGGTGGTGGTGGAGGGTGGGGTGTGTGCGACAGGAAACAGAAATGTCTACAAATCAATGTAACCATGTAATGTCCAAATTACTGACCAGCTCGATCTTGTCCCTCAGGTGATCGTCAACTGACTGGGGAAACCAGTACCCGGCCGCCAGCCTCGCCTCCCACACCTACAGGACTCTCTGGTGACGAGGACACAGTCAGCTCCGGGGCGGAGGATGGAGCGGGACCAAGCACGCAGCCAGGGCCATCTGGCTCACAGGGACTCCCGGGACCGACCAACGTCGCATGTGTGACTCCAGCGGCACCTGTCTCTGTGATCTGCACAGTCCCCACCACCACCAGTACCACCAGTACCACCAGTACCACCAGTACCACCACTACCACCAGCACCACGACTCCTGCCGGTGCCACCCAGCATAACCCAGCGCGCAACGCTGGTCCAACGGCCCCACACACAAGCAGGGTGAGTGGGCCACAAACACAGGCAACGGGACAACAGCCAATCAGGCGAGCCACACACCGCCGTTCAGAGGAAGGACAGCTACCCGAGCCAGTGGCACAGTCCCTACAAGCTCTTGCCAGGTGCCAGGCGTCATACGACCGGTCCCAGGCAAACGCTGATCGTGCACACCAGGACTCAGTGGACAACACCAACATCCAGCGCGAAATCTCTGGCATCCTTGGCCAGATGTTGCTGATCATGGGCCAGCAGGCAACGATGTGGAGGGAATGGGTTGCCCGGAACAACCCCCCCCCCCTCCACCGAGTGTGGTAGCGTCACCGCCACCGTCACCTCCGCCTCCCCCGTCACCTCCGCCTCCCCCGCCACCTCCGCCTCCGCCTCCACCGCCGCCACCACCACCTGAGCCCCTGGCGACGGATGTGGCCCATCAACAACCTGCCCTCCCAGCTGACTCTGTTCCACCTCAGAGACGGAGGGGCCGGCCGAGGCAGGAAGTGGCTGAGAGCAGTGTTGGAGCGCCAGGCACACGCTCCAAGAGGGGACGACCATGACAATGTCACTGCCTGTGCCAGACATTCACCCTGCAAAGCATCCTGTCCCACATAGACAATCATTGCCACTGGTCTGCTGGACTAGCCTGACACCCCCCAATGTGGTGTCAGCACGGACATTTCATCTGCCATTACCTTCAACTCCAACTCCCTCCCCCCCACTTACTTGTAAATATTCACCAGCACAAAAGCACAACCTGTCAATAAATTGCATTTACTCACACAATGATGTTTTGCCTCCATGTTTATTCACATGATTGCCATCAGATACAGACGTAAACAGGTACAGGGATCATAGTCGCACATGATCATGGCGCTGCGGGAGTGACCTAGAGAAAACCAGAGACAGCAAACACACGTCAGTAAAGAGATTCACACACATCACAACACAATGCACAGCAACATTACACAAACGACAACCATCACACAAGCATGGGATGAGAGCACACACATCATGGACACTCCTATGTCCAAAGACATGAAGACACACATGTGCAACCATCACAAACCACACCCAGCTGATTAACCCCATATCCACACAACACCAGCAAACATACATGAGGCATTGTCAACCGCCACTAGAGGTAGATACTCACATTCATGGGAAGTAGCGATCTATGAGCTGGCGCCTCTGGTCCACACCTTCCTCCTCACCACTATCCTCATCAGTCGACATGGGTGGGATGGGAGGCCGAGGAACTCCTTCGTCTTCAGGGTCCAACAGCAGTTCAATGTCATTGCGTACTGCCAGGTTGTGGAGCATGCAGCAGGCAATCACGATCTTGCATACTTTTCCTGGTGAGTAAGGCAGGGCCCCTCCGGTCTTATCGAGGCACCGAAACCTAGACTTGAGCAGTCCAAAGGTACGTTCGATGACTCTCCGTGTCCTTCCATGTGCCTCATTGTACCGCATTTCACCCGCCGTCCTCGGATTACGTAGGGGACTGAGGAGCCAGGGCCGGTTTGGGTAAGCCGAGTCGCCTATGTAGGGGGATGACAGAGACAAACATCAGAACAAGATATGGTGGGTACCCCATGCAACACAGAGATCACAAGAGTCCCCACTGCACACTCACCAACAAGCCACGCTTGACCGGGTGGCAGATTTGCCATGAGTCGTGGGACATTGCTGCTCCGCATGATGTGGGCGTCATGTGCGGATCCAGGAAATCTTGCACACACATGGGAGATGATGTTGCTCGCCAGGCACACCACCTGCACGTTCAGCGAATGAAAGTGTTTGCGATTCCTGAACACTTGTTCGCGTGCCCGTGGTGGAATGAGCGCGATGTGTGTGCCATCAATTGAGCCCACAACGTGAGGTATGTGGCCCAGTGCATAGAAACCAGCTTTGACAGCTGGCAACTCTTCCGGCCGTGGGAAATGTATGTACTCATCCTTGTACAGCATCATAGCTGTTAACACATCCCGAAGAACCGTGCTGAACATGGCCTGTGACATCCCCCCGGCACCTCCAACTGTATACTGAAATGTGCCAGTAGCGAAGAAATGTAGTACCGCCATGACCTTTGCAGTGGGTGTAAACGAGCCAGGATACGTTCTACGTGGCTGCAGATGAGGAGACAATTGAGCCACAAGCTCCAGCAACCGACGTCGATCCAGCCTGAATTTCCGAATCACCTCCTCGTCTACCATATCCTCCAGCACAGTGTATGGCCGATGCACATTTGGAGCCCTCCTGCGTGGGAGAGAGATGTAACTTTGGTCAACTAACAAACGACGCATACGTGTACAACTCCATCACATGTGTACCTTACTGACAAAACTTCAGTCTTCACCCTAATGTATCGTAGACACATCACAGACACTCATGCAACTGCATGCACACAAACGATAAGTTTACACACGCCATGTCATCAAGCACAAATGCCACCACCAATAATGATGTGCATACGGTAATGACATGCATGGTGACACAACGTACAAATCACATACACGGAATGCATGTGTACCACCACCACTGTAGTCACCTCGACACAACAAGAAACTGACAACAGATGCATTAATTGGCCACACAGCCGTGATGTAATGTGTAGTTGTGAAGATGTAACAACGTCTGTAGGGTCACACCCGACGTCAACACGTACAAATGCACATCTGTTGCCCATTGTGTGCCGACCGATGGCCATTGTATGGACACACATGCTATATTGTATGACATATGACCTTTCCCAATCACGCTCACATCCCTCATGACGCAACTGCACACAACACATCACGGTGCAGCGTCTGACAAGATCACATATTTGGCGCCGCCATGGCGGTGCTCAACTTCCGCTACTTCCCAAAGGCCATATGCGGCCAGCGTCCCTCTTCCCATTGGCTGCATGTGCAGGGACCGTCACGGGCACACATCGGCAACCGCACGTGCAAGCCTCAGGCACGGATGCTTCAGTTGCAACAATGTACTATCACTGGCGCCTCCATGGCGGTGCACGTACACAGCGGGGGAGGTGCAGGCCTATACACCCTGTAGATGTACTCTATGGACATGCCAGTTCATGACCCCCCTTACAGTCACCTTGCATCATCCACCGTACACCGGCTGGAGCGGCCGGCCCATGAGCAACCGCCGTGCCCGGCCATGAGCAACCGCCGTCCCCGGCCATGAGCAACCGCCGTGTCATTGGCCCATTTCACGATCACGCTTCCAGGGCTGACCAATTGCTGGCGACGTATGCCACTGACACGTGCTGAGGGCCCTATATATGTGTGTTGGCCAAAATGAAACATCCTACCCTGGGGACCAGTGCTGCCTGTGACCATCACCTCGACCTGCTGCTGCTGCTGAGCTGACCACCGACTGCTGCCTGTGACCATCACCTCGACCTGCTGCTGCTGGTGAGCTGACCACCGACTGCTGCCTGTGACCATCACCTCGACCTGCTGCTGCTGCTGAGCTGACCACCGACTGCTGCCTGTGACCATCACCTCAACCTGCTGCTGCTGCTGAGCTGACCACCGACTGCTGCTCTAGTGCCATACTCCGTGATCTTGCCATATCGAGTGGCAAAGAGATCCGGTCTCGACCCTTCACCGCCGCGGAGCTTGATGTCCTCGTGGACGGTGTACTCCGCAACTATGGACGCCTCTACGGCGCACCGGGACTCGTGGTAAGTGCAGTGTGGGACATGTTGGTGTGCATGAGGGGGCCAAATGATCAGGCCTATTTCTATCTTAGCTGTGTAGTGTGGGCTAGACATATGCTCCTGATTGTGCATGGCTGCTGACAGTTACGTCTTGCCCCTATGTGTGTGACAGGCCACCTGTCCACTGACTTAAACCCTTTTGTCTCCCATCATGGTAGGTCAAGCTGCACCTTCGCAAGGACCTGTGGAGGAGCATAGCACGGGAAGTACGGGCATTGGGGGTGTGCAACAGACGACATACACACTGCCACAAACGCTGGGACGACATTTCCAGGCTGAGCAAGAATGTAGCGGAAGTAACACTGGGCCTGATTCCAAGGACGCCCCGTCTCGCCCGACGCTCCATGACCCCTCTCATGCACCGTATCATTGCAGTGACGCATCCTGAACTGGCCGAACGTCTGAGTGCCGATCAACAGCAAACTAGCGGTGAGCATACTGTCTGTGTAGGAAACTTGTGAGTGCTATGCATGTATTGGTGCACAGACACACTATTGAGTTCCGTGTTGCGTATGTATGCCTGTGATGCCATTTTGGTCCCATTGGGTGGTACTCATTTGACATCCAGGTCCGCCATGTTGACACGCCACTTGCTTAGTAGTTGAGTGTTAAAGCACATCCCCTAGTGGTCCATGGCCCCATGGCAGAAAATGTGAGGATGACTGGTAGGGGTGGGCCATGTGCAGGATGAGGGCTCCTAATCCTTTGTCTGCTATGTGATTTGGCTATCCTGTTCCTTCTGTACGTGAGTGTGCCCATGACTCACACATCTTTTCTGTGCATTTCAGCTTTGACAGAGGACACTCAGCCACAGACGGTGGAGAGTAGCCGAGGAAATGAGTCCGGCTCAGACTTCGCACACACGCAGACTGACACGGAGGAGGCCAGCGCCGGAGAGGGGGACAGGACCGTCCCTGAGGACTCGCATGTGGAGACACCATCGTCCTCCTCGTCGGACACTCTTGGTGAGCCTGCACTGTTGTCACAGACTGGGAGTGGGCACTCATCACCTTCTGTCGGAAGACAGCACACAGGGCCCACACTTCCGCCAACTGCACCATGTACTGTTCGTGGCCGGAGCAGTAGGGGGAGCAGAGTGGCTTTCGGTGCAGGCACCGCTGCCCCTGCCACGGTGAGCCAAAATGCACTGTGTGCTGAGGCCGTTGATCTGCTGCGACAGCTGTGTGTGGGGCAGACCAATATGACAAATGCTTTCCAGGACCATGATAGGAAGTTGGGGCAGGTGGTGGCATTCATGGAAGGGATGCATGGCGATCTTGCAGGTCTACACAGGACAGTGCAGTCATTGGCAAGCAGTGTGTCGTCTGCAATAGTACAGTCGAATGAACAGGGTGCTACTTCTGTTTCCCCATGTACACCGCTGGATGTCTCAGGGGGTAGTGATTATTCTGAGCAGGACTCAAATACAGGTTATTGCACTAGAAGCAGCGTCAGACAGCACGTCAGGGCACGCAGGGCACAGACCCCATCCCCTAGATCAGCTAAATCTGTTCACGTAGACGACGTCAGATGCACTGGAGTACACACACAGGATCCACAAGTGTTGTTGGGGGACATGCCTTCCGGAGCTACACAGGCATTCGACACGAAAGGTACTCCCAAGGCAAGGGATACTCACATGTCCATGGACTGTTCCTTGGACAAGGCCAGTCAGAAGACAAAGGCACCTACTAAGAGCAGGGAGACTCCCAAGAGCAGGCCCACAGCAGAGGTAAGGGACACTCCCAAGGACAGTGAGAAGACTAAGGCACCTACTAAGAGCAGGGAGACTCCCAAGAGCAGGCCCACAGCAGAGGTAAGGGACACTCCCAAGGACAGTGAGAAGACTAAGGCACCTACTAAGAGCAGGGAGACTCCCAAGAGCAGGCACACAGCAGAGGTAAGGGACACTCCCAAGGACAGTGAGAAGACTAAGGCACCTACTAAGAGCAGGGAGACTCCCAAGAGCAGGCCCACAGCAGAGGTAAGGGACACTCCCAAGGACAGTGAGAAGACTAAGGCACCTACTAAGAGCAGGGAGACTCCCAAGAGCAGGCACACAGCAGAGGTAAGGGACACTCCCAAGGACAGTGAGGAGACTAAGGCACCTACTAAGAGCAGGGAGACTCCCAAGGGCAGGCCCACAGCAGTGGATAGGACCACTCCCAAGGGCAGGGACACACACAGAGAGCAGGTGTCTGCTGGAGACAGGTGCACCACAGACGACAAGCCTGCTGGCAGGAACAGGGCGGCGAGCAGGGCACAGGCTACATCCAGAGACAACACTCCACCTAAGGATAAGGCACATCCTACGGACAAGGCATCTAGCATGGACAATGGCGCTATCAAGGACAGGCATACTTCACCCCTGGCTGCACTGAGGCTGATGTTTTCTAATAAACGCCAAACTGATGTCTCCGCGGCGGAGTCCCCCCATACCTCCACTCCCATCCAGGCCAGTCAGAAGCAGAGGAGGGTGTCCCCTGTTGTTGCATCCCCCATTACACATCATTCCGAGTCCAGGCGGCAGGCACAGAGCAAACGACAAGCAGGCTCCAGCACGTCCCCAGAAACCAGATCCCCGGCAGCAGTTGCTCCACCTATGCTGGGTGGTGATTCTTTGGAGTCCCCACCACTTGGCAGTCCAGTCCTGTCCAGGGTGCACTCACACCTCCCTAAGAAACGCAGACACACACCATTGACACCTGCCAACCCCGATTTGGCTCTAGGTGAGCTATCCCCAGCTCCCAGGCCCACCCTGCCTCCTGGCCCATACAGCCCTGTGGCTCATCATTTCAGTTGTCCCAGTGGCGCTGGTGCAGTTGACTCTCATGTATCAGATGGTGGCACAGTGTCAGTTGTGCCCTCTCCTGTTGCAGATCCTGGCAGGGTATCTGGGTCTATGGCTCACGTGTCAGTTAGGAGATCTGTGGCTGTGTTGCACACTCCTGTTTCTGGTGCTGGCAGTCTGTCTGGGTCAGTGGCTCACGTGTCAGTGACTACATCTGTGGCTGTGTCTCACACTCCTGTTGCTGGTGCTGCCAGTGTGTCTGGGTCCGTGGCCCATGTGTGTGTCACTCGGGCTGTGGCTGTGTCTCACACTCCTGTTGCTGGTGCTGCCAGTGTGTCTGGGTCCGTGGCCCATGTGTGTGTCACTCGGGCTGTGGCTGTGTCTCACACTCCTGTTGCTGGTGCTGCCAGTGTGTCTGGGTCCGTGGCCCATGTGTGTGTCACTCGGGCTGTGGCTGTGTCTCACACTCCTGTTGCTGGTGCTGCCAGTGTGTCTGGGTCCGTGGCCCATGTGTGTGTCACTCGGGCTGTGGCTGTGTCTCACACTCCTGTTGCTGGTGCTGCCAGTGTGTCCGAGGCAGGTAGTTCACGCAGTCCCCCTGATTCTGTGATGTGAGGTGCTGTGCACTTCACTCAAATGTTACTTCACATGGTGTGTCCATTGAGAACTGCGTGGCACTCTTGTGGTCCCTGTGACGGGTTGGTAGGGACACGTAGTTGTGCAGCCTCTGATGTACCTGCTCTGTACTGCACAATGCCCTGTAGATGCTCTGATACTGCATACTGCCCTCTCGTTACCTGCTATGATGTACCTGCTCTGTACTGCACAATGCCCTGTTGATGCTCTGATACTGCATACTGCCCTCTCGTTACCTGCTCTGATGTACCTGCTCTGTACTGCACAATGCCCTGTTGATGCTCTGATACTGCATACTGCCCCTCTCACGTGCTGCCTCTGATGGGCCTGTTCTGTGCAATGGACTGTTGATGCACTTAGCCCCTCTCACGTGCTGCCTCTGATGGACCTGTTCTGTGCAATGGACTGTTGATGCACTTAGCCCCTCTCACGTGCTGCCTCTGATGGGCCTGTTCTGTGCAATGGACTGTTGATGCACTTAGCCCCTCTCACGTGCTGCCTCTGATGGGCCTGTTCTGTGCAATGGACTGTTGATGCACTTAGCCCCTCTCACGTGCTGCCTCTGATGGACCTGTTCTGTGCAATGGACTGTTGATGCACTTAGCCCCTCTCACGTGCTGCCTCTGATGGGCCTGTTCTGTGCAATGGACTGTTGATGCACTTAGCCCCTCTCACGTGCTGCCTCTGATGGACCTGTTCTGTGCAATGGACTGTTGATGCACTTAGCCCCTCTCACGTGCTGCCTCTGATGGACCTGTTCTGTGCAATGGACTGTTGATGTACTTAGCCCCTCTCACGTGCTGCCTCTGATGGGCCTGTTCTGTGCAATGGACTGTTGATGCACTTAGCCCCTCTCACGTGCTGCCTCTGATGGAGCTGTTCTGTGCAATGGACTGTTGATGCACTTAGCCCCTCTCACGTGCTGCCTCTGATGTACCTGCTCTGTACTGCACAATGCCCTGTTGATGCTCTGATACTGCATGCTGCCCTCTCGTTACCTGCTATGATGTACCTGCTCTGTACTGCACAATGCCCTGTTGATGCTCTGATACTGCATACTGCCCTCTCGTTACCTGCTATGATGTACCTGCTCTGTACTGCACAATGCCCTGTTGATGCTCTGATACTGCATACTGCCCTCTCGTTACCTGCTCTGATGTACCTGCTCTGTACTGCACAATGCCCTGTTGATGCTCTGATACTGCATGCTGCCCTCTCGTTACCTGCTATGTTGTACCTGCTCTGGTGCCCACTTTGCCCATGCTCACGCATACACTGTGATTTAACCCCTATTTTGTACAATAAAGGTAGTCTATCAAGTCTCGTGGTCTGTCGTTGTCATTCCTGCTTGCGTACTACAAATGTGTATTCGTATTTGCTTCTCATCAGTGGTTTCGGTAACATGACACTCCCCCTCCCTACGTCACGTCCCTTGCTGGTATTCACCTCCAGCCAGCCAATGGTTTGTGCCTTACCTGCGTCGTCGTTCATAGTAGGCCATGACTAGGACGTGGTGGATCGCGAAGAGCATCGGGAAAGCGTGTAGCGCCGGGTCCATGGTGGTGGTCAGCTTGCGGTGGGTATCTCGGCTGTGTCACCTATGTTCGCTGTGGGGATTCCGCCGTGTTCAGACAGGTTGTTTTTCCGCTGCGGTTTTATGTGTGTTTTCCGCCATCTTGATTGGGGGGACGGTCTTAGACGTCAGTGCGTACGGCGGAGCGTCCGGATGTGTTACGTCCGCCGCGTGGTCGTGTGTAGTTGGCCGGCGGAGCGTGCTTTTCCGTCGCGGACGGAAATTTGACACGTTTTCCTATCCTGATAGGGCGGACGGAGTATCCGCGGCAGGCGGACACGGAAAAGGCTTTTTCCGCCTACTCACGGGCCGCGGTGGCTCTTCCGTCCGCCATCCTAATCGACCCCTATGTGTCAGGATTTAGTAACTTTGCCCCAAGATTTAGAAGCCAAAGTGGCAACAGTGGAATTCAGACGTTTGCTAGGAAATTGTAAGTAACTGTGTAGTTTTGCCTCACATTTCGCAGCAAGCTGTTTAAGAAATATTTGAGCTAGCAGTAGCTGTTTTTGCATCAAGCTAAAATGTTGTTTCAATCTTTGTGTTTCCTTGTTTGACTTCTATAGATTGTGAAAGCTGCCAAAACGTATATCTATAACTAATCAACGTCAGTACATTCTGCACTGCCAGCTTACTGGAAGGTTGATTATAGAATCATTTCATGTCTGAAAACAGAAAACACAAATCCCTTGTGTTAAGATGTGAAAAACAAATTGTGGTCTCAAACGGCTGGTATTGTTTAGCAATAGGTGCCAATAAGTTATGGTATCAAAGCCAGGCAGCTTTTAACTGGTTGTTAGCCACATTGTTGGGCTTGAATCCAAGAACCTCAATGTTTAGCTAGCAACTGCAAATGTACAGAATATTTTCCAGGGGCAAAGCAAATTTGTTTTCGTTTATGTAAGCATTAGAAGAATGAATGCCTTAAGGTCATGCAATATAAGATCTGTTTTTAGAAAAACAAGAAAGAGTACATTGATGCCGCATTCTCCCCAAAACCCCTTAATTTCCAGAGGTACTGGAGTGCGCTGTTCAATCCAGGGACTTTTGATTATTGAAATGTGCATATTGAAACAAGGGCAGTCTGCGCTTATTGTACCTATGCTCTCCTCAAAACTACAAATTTGGAACTTAGGCATTACAGAATATCTAGTATTATGATGTTTGTTACACACCATAAGTTATATTTTCAAACACCTGAACTCTGCCAGTGCCCGCGGCAGCCCTCAAAATCAGGGGCCGCTAGAGAAGGCACTTTCCCACCAAGTCTGCACATTTTAACCCTGGTTTGTTAAGTGTGAACATTAGAAGTGCAGCATATCATAGAAATTGCATCACAAATAGTTCTCTGTAGCCATAAAGAATAACTTTGTGATGGCTGTCTCATTTGAAGGGACCGCTCCCTTGAGCTCTTCCTGGGCATCACATCTTTGAAGTCGAAGCTTTTCAACTAACCATATGGTAAAGGCTGAGCATTGCCATTGTCCTAAATTTGGAATGCACTGAAGGCAGTGAAATGATTTAGGGCCAGATTCATGAACACCCTTGGCTAGAGCTGTATGCTCTTCAGCTGGAGAGCATAGCACCCTTGTGGTCAATTCTATGGCTGCCCTTTGTAGCTTGAACGATGTTATAAAAGACTCAAAGACGTGTTGATGTATATTTTAAGGATGCATAATCAAATGTTGAAAGGACGATCAGTTTTTTTCATTAGTTTGAAGTGTGCAAATTATTCGAAATATGCATTCCGTTATAAATATTGGTAATTTGTTGACAACACATGTGCTTTATATATGTTGATATTCTGACTTCTTCATAAAGCCAACAGGACCAGGTTTTGTGTTTTTGTGTTCTGACCCTTTGACAAACTCAGTAGCTCTGCTTTACTTAAAATGACTCCCCCTTATATTCTGCCATATGCACCTGCAGAAGTTTAAGTTTCAGGTCTTGTGCCCAATCCCTTGTTGTGCTTGGCTTGTATGCAGCTGGGGTGCTGGGGCGCTGGGCAGCAGTGGGGACTTGGCTAATGGCCAGGCTTGCACCTAACCCCACCCGGGGTATGGCCTTGCATGGTCATTTGTGCCCATGCACAGCTTGGTACTGGCTGCTTCAGAGGGATTGAATGCAAGAACTGGTCACATTTAACCCAATGCCATGCACATCTGAAGGCATTGCGACATGTGGGCTTGGATCCCCACAAGGCATTGGGTACAGAGCCTGGTCGCAAGGCCAACCCGATGTTGCGCTTGGCCAAAGGCCGTAGGCGGCATGAGTTTGGCATTACAAATGGTAATAAAATATTACTTTACATTAAAAAAAAACTAGACTTTCACTGAAAAAAAACAACGTTTATGTTGACATTTTATCTAGGCCTGATAATAATATCTTACTTTAGATTAAAAAAAATCTTAGGGTTGGGTGGAACTCACGGAATTTTAAGCTGCAGAATTCCGCGGAGTTACATAAAAACTCAGCAACATTTCGCAGCATACATTGAGTGAACGGTATTGCCATTTTGCGCGGTTGTTTAGCACCAAGAGCTTGTTCCATGCTGCAAAATCAGCATGAATAGCACCAAGCACCATGCC
Source organism: Lissotriton helveticus (assembly GCF_964261635.1). NCBI lineage: Eukaryota > Metazoa > Chordata > Amphibia > Caudata > Salamandridae > Lissotriton > Lissotriton helveticus. The sequence continues at coordinate 1,888,854,858 of NC_136059.1, read as the reverse complement.
AGAGGTTACTGCATCTTTGATGCCATTCAATTAGATTTTCTGCTCCAGTTGTCAGCTTTCTTATGGCAAACAGCAGCTTTCTCATTGCAAAGGTTTGTGAATGCTGCGACTGCCCACGTTGAGAAAATCTTGCAGGGTGGCATCCTACAGCCCAAAAATCATGGTAGGGGATATCAGTTCTCACTGACGCTCATGCATGAGTCGTCTGCTAGAAAAAACTCCACCATGCAGTGGATGATGGAGTTTGGGCAAAACTTTGCAAACTCCACTAGCGGATCAGAATTCATCACCACTCTTATTAGAAATTCACTGAAAAAAACAAAAGTTGAAAGTACTTTATAGTTAGGTCAAAATGTCAGTTAAAACATTCCCTTTTAACAAACAAAACTAATGAAATTCACCAGTAATAGTTATCTTGAGTAATTGTAACTCATGCCCTAAAATCACTATAGCTCACACCCTCGCCATGCACTGCTAATTACCTCATTTATTGCATCACTTATGACATGTTCTAGGACATCATTGATAACACCACTGCAAAATCTGAAATGACATAATTTAAGACAACACTGTTCATGATGGGTGCGTGAGATATAGTTGCTTTTTTTTTTTTATTTCAATTTTTTTTTATTGATAAAGAAGAGATATAAAGTATAAGGATCAGAATACAATTTAAGTGATACACTAATGCAAGAGAGCTATACAATCAGGGGCTAAGCTTGAGAAATAATTTAAGTAAATGCATATAAAATTAAAAGTAGCCAGTTATAAAATATAGAATTCAATTAGGGGAAAGCTACTAGCCGGGTACTAAACAAACGTATCACTATCAAATATGGAGATGGGGACAGGGGAGGAAATAGAATAAAAGAAGAGAGGAAAGACGAGAGAGAGCAATAGAAGGATGAAAGGGAGTAGAGGACAGGAAAAAGAAGAGAAAGAAGAAGAAAAAAGAAGAAAAAGAGGAAGGATTCCCACAGGACTAACCAGCCTAGAAAACTGAGAAGACAACACTTAGACAGACATATCAAAAGGAAACTGAGGAACCAACCCTTTTGAGGACAACTCCATATAATCATCCAAAGCTTTCCAAACCCCACTAGAAATAGATGGGGAAAGGTGGGTTTGATTAACCGACGTGTGAGCACTGCGTAAAAAGGAAACCCAGGCCCACCATGTATGATAGGAAATCAAAGAAAAGGACTTCCATTCCATAAGAATAATTTTCACCGCAATAGAGAGGAGGAGATCCAATAGCTGTAATTCCAGTGGATCCAATGGGAGAGGAGTGGGGGCAGCCAGTGGGCCCAATAAAATTAAAGGGAAAGAAAGTTGGAACTCAATACCAAAAATAAGAGAGAGATGTTTATGGATGAGGTCCCAAAAAGGCTGAAGCAAAGAGCAAAAAAACATAGGGTGAAAATCGCCCGGCAATAAACCACAACTCCAGCATAGGTTATCATCTTTAAGATTTAGCGAGTGAAGACGCACAGATCGTCCAATGGAGGAGATTGATAGAGAAAAACTTAGATTGCATTAAAGATGGTGCAATTTTATTACGAAGAGAGAGTTTACCAATTAATTGCCAAGTCTCCGAGGAAATATGATCTGTAATACCAGGATCAAAGTGGTGTAACCACTTTTGCTGAGCAACCGTCTGTGTGGGTAGAGAAGCAGATGACAAAAATTTATAAATTTTGGAGGCGACGTGACCAGATTTGATCCAAATATGAAAAAGTGAGATGATAGAAGAAGTAGGATGAAGACGGACTTTAGCAAGGGCCACTTTAATTTTTAAAAAAGTATAAAAATCAAGATTTGTTAAAGAATGCGTTTGAGCCAAGGTGGAAAAAGGCAATGGTTGATCAGAAGCATCATATAGATGTTTAACAAGAGAGATCCCTTTATCTACCCAGTAGGACATAAGGGTGGGAGTAATGTTGAGTTTAATTTTGGAATTCCGCCAGATAGAAGACCACCTAGTTTTGTGTAACAGGATTGCCACCTTCCTGTCTACTTTCCTGATCGCAGCAATTGTATCAATAATGATAGAACGAGAAAACAGGATATGTAAACTAGATGTCGTGCAAAAAGAGGCAGTAGGCAAAGGGGATGCTAATTCTTGTTCTATGAGCAACCAAGAGGGAACATAAAGAGATGGAGGAGAGAACCAGAAGGCACCTTGAGAGGCCAAAAAGGCAGTTTGGTATTTTTCCCAATCAGGAAAATTGCAACCTCCCATATCACAAGGACGACGCAAAAATTTGTATGCAAGTCTAGCACGTTTGTCATTCCACAGAAATTTAGAAGTCAGACCATCGATTTCGCGAAAGAAGGAATCTGATAATTTAACCGGAAGCATGGATGAAACAAAATTAATAATTGGTGTGATCATCATTTTGAGAGTCTGGAGGCGACTCCACCATGAAATATGCTTCGGAGACCATGTATCCAAAAGACGACGGACTTTAAAGAGGGCCTGGGATTCATTATAGGCAGTTGTAGCATAGAGAGTAGAACAGAAATAAATCCCTAAATATTTCAGGTGTGTAGACTGCCACTTAAAGCCCGCTGAGCCGATATGAGAGGGGAAACAATAGGCATTCAAAGGGAACATTTCCGTCTTATCTTTATTTAGGGTATACCCTGAGACCGAAGAAAAGAGGGAAATGGTATGTGAAATAGCAGGGATTGCCAAAGCAATATCATCTGAAAAAATGAGAACATCATCTGCGTATGCAGCAGTTTTAATACAGTGAGGCCCGAAACAAAAACCTTTAATATCCGGATGTAGCTCAATCAGTCGAAGAAGAGGGTCAATAGATAATAAGAATAAGAGTGGGGTTAAAGGACATCCCTGTCTAGTGCCCTGACGGAGATTAAAAAACGACGACGTAGCACCATTAACTCTAATGTTAGCTTTAGGTTGAGAATATAAGGACATTATCATATTAATGAAAGAGTCACCAAGATTGTGCGCGCACAAGACCGCACGAAGAAATGGCCAAGAGACCTTGTCGAAGGCCTTTTCCGCATCAAGGGCCAAGGCCGCGGCAGGGAGTTGAGATCTTTGGCAGCACCGAGAACATGACAAAAAGTGCGTATATTGTCACGCGCAAGACGGCCTTTCACAAAACCAGTTTGAGAAGGATGAACAAGAAGAGGGATAAAGGATTCTAATCTTTTGGCCAGAATTTTAGCAAAAATCTTAGCTTCCATGTTAAGGAGAGAAATAGGACGGAAGTTTTTGGGATCCGAATGATCTTTCCCTTCCTTCGGGATCACTACTATAGTAGCTTCAGCAGCCGTACCAGAAACAGATCCATCCTTAACAAAAGAGTCAAAGAGAGATTGTAATTTGGGAACCAGCGTAGGTAGAAAAGTTTTATAAAATAAAATTGGATAACCATCAGGGCCTGGAGCCTTGCCAGAACGAGTAGCTTTAATTGCAGAAATAATTTCTTCGGGGGAAATAGGCTTATTTAGAAAAGTACGATCATCATCCGAGACCGACTGAATCGGAACCGAAGTTAAAAAAGCCTGACAACGATCAAAAGAGGAAACATGAGAAGGAGTGTACAGTTTATTATAGTAGTCACGAAAAACTTCAAGTATTTCCCCTGTTTGAAATTTTTTAGAACCTGTGTGGTCAGTAATAGAAGAGATTTGCGAGGACTTAAAAGAGAAATCCTGAAATTTTAAGGTAGCAGCCAAAATCTTCCCAGCACGATTTTTTAACAACAACTTCTTGGATTTCTGTGCTTGTACTCCAATATGAGCTCTTTTAGTAACAATGGTATTATATTTGTATTTGAGTTGTTTTATTAGCTGTAAACAAGATGAGTCTTTAAATTGTCTAAAGGTGGCTTCCAGAGATTTAATTTGAGAAGACAAATCTGTAAGCTCCTTTTTAATATCAGAATTCCGTTTGGACATACACTTAAGCACTTGACCACGGAAAGTGCATTTAAATGAGTCCCAAAGAACGACTGGGGAAGAAACAGAACCTTCATTTTCATGAAAAAAAATATCTATAGCTTTAGAAAATTAATCAACCTGAGAAGCATCATGCAAAATTTCAGTATTTAACCTCCATGAACGACCGCGCAATTTAGGGGCAAAGGAGGACAATGTAAAGGTAACCGCCGCGTGATCGGAAATCAAAATAGGATGTATAAGCGGAGAAGAGGAGGATGAAACAAGTGAAGAATGAACCAGGAGATAGTCAATACGAGAGAAGGAAGAATGAGGCGAAGAGAAGAAAGAAAAATCGCTACCAGTAGGGTTATGGAGTCGCCATAAATCTTGAAGATGAGTAAAGGAACACATATGAAGCATTTGTTTGTGAGATTTAGGAGGACGAAACTGAAATGCAGAGTTCCTGTCTAAAAGAGGATCCATTGGTAAATTAAAATCTCCGCCTACAATAAGATTGCCAGAGTGCGGGGTGTCATTTAATTTTTTGGTGATCGCTTTCCAAAAGGCCGGATCATCAACGTTAGGAGCATAGATATTCATCACATACAGTTCATGCTGACCATCCAACAACTTAGACAACAGCCAGCGAACCTGAGAATCATGATCAGAAGAAAGTATAGATAAACCAGAATTTTTTGAAACTAATGTAATAACCCCATTTCGTTTACCAGATGCATCAGAACAACAAACATCCGAAACCCATTCCTTCTTCAAAAACAACGCCTCTCTGTTAGTGACCTTGGTCTCTTGAAAAAGAATCAGGTCAGAAGACAGAGATTTACAATAATCTAAAACTTTCGACCTCTTCACAGGATGATTCAAACCCTTAACATTAAGGGATAAGACATTTAAACCCGGCATGGAAATACAAAATAACAACGAAAACACGACATGGATGACAAAACAAGAAGCAACCTCACACAAACAAAGAACAACTCTACACTCCTAGGAAACACAGAGGGAGAATCCATGTGGGGAATCCAAGAGAAAGAGGAAGAAAGAAGAGAAGAAAAGAGAAAAGAAAGGAGGGAGAGAGGAAGCAGGAGGGAAGGCCTAAAAAAGACCAACATCATACTAGGGAGAACGTGGAAAAGGCGAGTACGGGTCCCGTACTAGGAGGAAAAGTAATCGATCACCATAGCCCCAAAATATAACAAGCTGATAGCAGTAAAATAGGAACTAGTAACAGACAAAATTAGCAACGCAAAGCTGCATAACCATGTGAATAGACATAATGTAACGTAATAAAATTGTATAAACACATTCAGTCAGCAGTCTAATAACAGAAAACATAGCAAGAATAATTAATACTAGCAGAGAAACTGATTAGAAAAACTAAAGCCAGAGGCAACTCATGAACAATAGATGAATGCATGACGATCAATATGTGCATCCTAAAAATAAAAACATAGTTAATAAACAAACTATACCTGTATATAATAGCAATATACAATTAAAGTAGAAAAGACCGGAACCTACAAATATGTAGGAAATAAAGGAAGAAAGACAGAAAAATGGAGAGAACAGAAAAAGATAGAAAATGACAAATATGAGAAAGAATAAGGCAACTAGTAAGAGATAAGCGTCGAGAAAGGAGAAAAGTGGCATGAAATAAATACTGACATAAAGTAAGAACAAGAAGAACAGAATACAAGCTAAAGAATATGACGTTGGAAAAAAGGAGCGAACAGAAAACAGGAAGGGCCCAGAAGAACAGGAAAAGTCGATCAAATAATCTTGGAAGTTAACACCTACATATAGTGATAAAATGAATAGGCAAAATGTACCTAAGCAGAATGTATAATTACATTTAGTTATCAGTGTAATGTCAAGAGATATAGCAATAACAATTAATACGATCATAGAAACTGATTAGAAGAACAAAAGCCTGAGGTAACTCATGAACAATAGGCGATTACTGACGAACAAAATACAGAACCTAAAAATAAAAATATGGTTAATGAACAAACTATAACTGTATATAATATTAAGATATAATTGAAGTAGAAAAATAAAAACCGGAACATATGACTACGTAGGAAAGAAAGGAAGAAAGATAGTAAAAAAAAATAGATAGAAAAGAGAGAGACAGAAAAAAGACAGAAATGAGAAAAAATAAGGTAACTAGTAAGAAATAAACGTCTAGAAAAGAGAAAAATGACTTGAAATAAACAATGACAGAAAGTAAGAACCAGAAAAGCAGAATATAAGCTAAAGAGTATGACTCTGGAAGTAAAGGCTAGAACAGGAAGCAGTATGAGCATCAGAAGAACAAAAAAAAAGTTCATCAAACAGCCTTGGAGGTCAAGAACGATGCATAAGCACAACATGAGAGGAGAGATCCAGACATGGAAAAGAAAGCATCCAGAAGAAGGAAGAAGACAATTCAAGTGCCCGAGGCACCAGAAGACTGCGAAGTCGCTTTCTGAATCTCCATCTCTATCTCCAATTGGTTGTCCAGAAATGTAGCTAAATCGGCCGGTTCATCGAAAATTCTAGAACGTCCTTTATAAGTAATGCGGAACTTCGATGGACCAGAAAACGAAAAGGGAATGTTCATGTCAGAAAGACGTTTCTGAAGATTAAGGAAGCCCTTTCTCCTTATGACCGTATCTCTGGCAAAGTCCTGAGAGATTGAGATTCGATGACCGTCCCAGATGACTTGTTTAGCTTTGCGCATATGAGAGAGAATCTGTTCAGTATGCTGATGGCGCAATGGCTTAAAAATAACTGCTCTTGGCTGGGTTGCCGATTTAGACCGAAACGTTGGAACACGATGTGCTCTTTCGATCTCAAACTCTCTGAGGAATGAGATTTGTAAGGTGTCCGGAATCCAATGAGATAAGAACTCTATCATAGATGAAGATGATTTCTCCGAATCTTCCGGCAGACCAAAAATGCGCAGGTTAGATCTACGGTTGCGATCTTCCTGCTCAGTGAGATCTCTTCGCAAGGCCGCCATTGAGCGCTCCATGTGGTTGATGGATCTGGAGTGTTTGTGCATACCATCCTCTGCAGAGCTGATTCGTGATTCTGTAGCAGATACACGAAGAGAGAGGGCTTTAAAGTCATTCCTGATAGCAGACACCTCCACTTGCAGTAAATCTGTATTAGTTTTCGTTGACTGCGCAATATCATGTACCTCATTAAGGCGCGTTAATATGGTGTCCAGCGTGGAGGTAGTGTCTGACTTAGCAGACTCAGGCGTAGGAGACACCGACTTAAGTCTTTTCAGTGACGTGCCAACATCTTTAGAGTCTTTGTTACTCGTGGAGCGACCCATACTTGTAGCCATGAAGGAGTAACCTCGAAGAAAAAATATATAACCACTTGCAGGAAATAGAAGAGCAAAAACTGTGCAGACTGTAGCCCAAAATAAGAGATATAACACACTTAGCTCAATGGAAGCTTATTAGATAATAGCGGCGGGCTGATATGCAGGACAGGCAGGTAGCTAACAAGTGATACAGCTACAAGTAATTCAGGAGGGCACAGCACGGAGTTCGCAGGAAAAAGAACCACACCTGAATAAAATAACTGCACTGAGAGAAAAATATCGCGTGGGCAACTTAATTTCCAGCCAAGCAGCAAGAAAATAGCAGAAAAAAGGAAATTTTTTTACCAATTGCAGGCATCATAGAGGAACATCTTTGACAGCCACCACGACCTGAAATATTGTATCGACAACAGCATTCCTGAGGAGAAAGTGCCAACTGCGTCAGGAGCAGGAAATGGCGGCCGTCCGTGAGGAAAACGAGCATCAGACAGAAATCATGCAGCCGGTGAGTAAAACAGCAGGAAAACCTCAACAAACAGCTCCCTTCATATTCCGCTGCTGAAGGCTGCCTTTTCTGGCCACAGGGGCAGTCGGGGAACGGAGAAATCAGCCCGACGGGAGAACTCGCCTCGGAGCTCAAGCGCAATCCGCCATGCTGAAGCGGCGCGCAAGCCACGCCCCCCTGAGATATAGTTGCTTTAAAGATCTTTCCCTCAAGAAGTGTTGACACACGTTTACACATTTAACATGTATAATGCTAGCATACAAGCTATTTACAAATAATGTCAACAACAACAACAGGTATTCCTTCTCCCTTGTTAGGCCCTCTATGCAAGAGAGAAAAACGTGTGCGTCCTGCATGTGTGATGAAAGGGCTGAAATGTATGGCCTCAAATGAAATTAATACACCTGGGAGTGTACTCAAGCAGCCTCCCACTCGCGAATACAATCAAACACCCAGAGAGATTAATAGCACTCTTGTGAACCTTGGTCAGGAGGTAAAGGATAGGTGCCCTGGGGTGATCACACTTCAAAAAGAGGAATTCTTGCCAGTCAATCAATCCTCTCTATCACCAATCTGCTAGCTTTTCCTTATATTCCAGACTGATTCAATTAACATATGTTTTCTCATAGAGGGTATAACATGAGCAATCTGTGTCCTGATACACTCCCTTTCTGAAGTATTTAAAGGTAATACAACTTAAAACTAACCTAGCAAATTATATGAAATTAGTTCAATAATAGAAGGACCACTAGTAATGATGAACTAATTCATTTCTCCAAAATACAGAAACAAACACAGCCAAAAACCACACCAACAACAGAAAAAGGAAATACCCTCCAAAAAGGTCCTAGCACAACACATATAGTACCAACATATAAGTACAATCAATAAAACCAGCCAATGTACTAAATGGATATAATAAAATGGTCCCAATTAATACATTAGCTGCGCCAACCTGTCAAAAAATTCTCCCACACCTGCAATGTACGTAAATACAAAAATAATATAACTTAAAAATAACCTAACAGTATTTCCTGAAACATATTATTAGGCAAGAACTGCAACTATACTATAATGATAAAAAAGTATTAATCCCAGACATTTTCAATTATTAAAATAACCATAGAAATTACAATAAAACATAACAATAACTATAAAGAAAAAAAAACCTAATTCAGCCAATCTTTTCAAAAAGTAACTGGAAAAAAAAAGAAATTAAATGAAGTCGGGAAAAAAGGTTCCTTCAACAAACTAAAAAGTAAGAATATAAAGTAAAGCATGTGTTAACAATTTAGCACAAATTATAACATTAATTAATATTTCAAATCACATATAACCTGCTTTAAAAATCCTGTAATCTACATATTAAAATGTCGGAAACTGCAATATATAGCTAAATTTACAAAAAGGAAAGCCTCTGTTAAGTTATAGGCGATACTCCTATGGCACGGAAAGTGCTAATAATGAAAGGACGCATTGGAAATTCACTGACTATTATGAACATAACATGTATCTTTTAAAGTGTACGTTCACCCAAATGGGTATCTTGGAGTTGAATAACTGATGCTTATTGTTACCCAACTCAACGGTACTTAACTTATTTTATCGACCTCAGAAGTATGAAAGGCTGAATGGACCCACCGGGATTTGAACATGTGACCTTGAGGTCAAACACACGCCCATACAGTGAACATATTAGTCCACTGAGTCACCAGACCCGAGTATTAACCTAGTGCATCCTATGGTAGAGTGAATACTGAGGATGACATAGCACAATGTGTGATAGAACACAATCGCCCCTCAAATTTTATAGGAATAAAAATTAGAAACATTCAATAGGATTCTACTAGAATCCTCGAGAAGCTACAAGCCAACTTTCAAATATAGCAAACCTAAAAATACTAGTAACAAGAACCAGGAGGGTAGTAAGGCAAAACCCAAGCACACCAAGGATATTAGAAGAAGTAACAATCTCTGAAAATACAAAAGTAACACACGCTGACCAAGAGTTCTTAATGAGTGATAATTATTAAAATATGTGACTTTGCTAAAAATACTAACTTTCTAACCCTAACAAAATTGCAAAACTGGATGATGGATGGGACGTTTAAGTTTTGTCCCCCGACATTCTCACAGATATGGAAAATACATAGCCAGTAATATAACACAAATGTACCATTGTAATGTGCACTGCTCCCAAACAAGCATATAGCAACATATACCAAACTCTTCACAACAATAAAGAAAGAAATTACTACAAATTCCCCATTAATATATACGCTGCTCCCCAAAAATCAAAGGGCAATATCTAACACACTCCTGATAACACTCAATCATTTTTGTTTTTACAACCTACAAAAAATAATTATATATTTTGAGCAGGATTGTTAGCCACAATTTTGAAAGCCTACCCACACACAGCCATACATTTGTAATCAAATTATTTTGCCGTACCTAAAAAAATCAACATCAAGCATAGGTTATGCTATAAAGCCTGAATTTGCCTATATAATTAAAATGTTAATAGCTTCAGTCTATGTGCCAATAACAAAGGTTATAAAATAGAATGACATGCTCATTGAATCCTCATTCTAAGAAAAAATAAAACTGTCCCATCAATGGATAGTTTTGAAGACCGTTGGGTTGGTCACCTGCACCAATAAGGGGCCAGACACCAAACCAAGTTGCTAATTCTTTGGTGCAACTTATATGACAGTACAATATCACAAGGAGCAAAAACCAGCAACCCCTGTGAAGGCTGTCACAATTCCTTCCCAAGAAAACCTGAAAGACACCTCCCTACACTATACCAATTCCTTGAAGTATTGAAAAAGAACAAAACCACCCAGACCAATGAATAGAACAGTCCCTAACGCGAATTAAACCAACAATATCCAAACAGACTAAATAAATGCACAAATGCTGCCAAGGAATGCACTTTTATTTCCTAGCACTACGTTCTACCCGAGCCCGAAACTATAGCGAGAACACTAAACCAGCAATTCTTAACCTTTTGACTTCTGTGGAATCCCACTGAATCAATACTGCAATCCACAACCCTCCAATGAATCATTATTTGAAGCCGGCGACCACCGGCCTAAGCAATTTCTATGATTTGAACCTCTGAATAAAACACAACAGTACAGAAATATGCATCAAACTGATACAAAAATATTGAAATATTTTATGTACTTCACAATCAAATATAGAAAAAGTGATTTTTTAATTTTAATTGTAAGGTTAGTCCTTTCCTAGATTCATTTTTTTACTTATAAAGATAAAGTAATATGCTAAACTTAAGCACTTTACTTTGGGGGTCATTATGATTGCGGTGAATCCGCCACTGGCAGCCTGCAGGTGGCAGATTCACCACAGTAGTGCGGCCTTATCCCGTCAGCCAGATTACAATGGCGGGGATGTTGGTCCACGGGTCCCACAGCAGCAATTGTAAAGATTAATGCTGTCGGACCGCACACATCAATAGAATGGTGGTGGTGTCTAGCAGGCGCCGTCCGCCATATTATCATGCTCCATCTACCGCCAGCCTGTGTATGGAGGTTCAACCGCCATTCACAGGCTGATGGGGATGTACTTTGGGGGCCTGTTGCGGGCCCCCCTTGTTCCGGGGGACTTCAGTTTTGCACTGGGTGGTACCTATGGTACCACCCAACATTTCCCTGCACCAGTTGGCAGGCACCACATGGTACATACCATGTATTGCAAGGAAATGCAAATAGTGTATTTCGAACATTGTAGCGGGTGCTGCAGCCAGCAGCACCCGCCGCAATTTAAGAGATACATGATACAACCGCCACAGTAATGGTTGCATCGTAATCTCATGTGCGGGAGCACCACCTTACAGGCAGCCGGTCCCAAGCCCCGCAACGACGGCAGATGGACTGAAGTCCGTCCACCATCGTAATGAGCCCCTTTGTCTTTTTTTTATCCTACTGCACGCTCTGTTTATGTTGGTGCTTCATTTGAGGCCACCCATCATCGATACTATATTCTGTTTTCTGTACTTGCACCACTACAACAAATCAAGCGAAGGGTGCCAACTTACTTTTTAGCCTCCAAATTCAAATTGCTTCACATTAACAGATTGTTTAAAAATTTAACTTTTGCTTCTTTATTTACATACTTATTTATCTTAGTATTGAATACTTTTTTAAACAGTTGTGGCCTTCCTGAGTAGGCAGGACAGACCACAGTTTAACAACCACTATACTAAACTATAAAATACCATAGCAAATAAACCTCAACTTAACAATTCACTTTAAATTAATGCATAAGAATTAGCCCACCAAAAAGTTTATGAATACTATTAATATAAATGTGTTTTAACACTCTAAAGACAATAATCAACATTTAAAAAACCATACATTTAGAATGATTAAAAAACAATGTAACGTATGGTTAGTTATAAAAAAAAATGCAATGTATGTTGTTGCATGTATATTGCTACATTCTATAGTGAGAGAGCCAAAATGCAGTGGAGTGCTATTTAGGGTCAATGACAAGCATTAAATTCAACAAGTGATTGGGATGGTATCTGGGTTGCGGGCTGGTAATGCATTGTGATGCAGTGTTTTTTAAAGAAGACATCTTCAACTCTTTTCTAAATTGGATCAACGTTCACGTGTCCCTGATAAATAAAAAGCACTGTATAGAGAACCACACTCAAATGTACATTACACATATCAATGAACAAAAACATCAATGAAGCATATACAATATAGTAATATATTGTATACAGTAATATATAGTATTATAAACACATATTATAAAAATAAATCAAAATGGATAACCCAAACAATGAAATACTTACACAAATAATTGTTCCTAAATTAAGAGCAGAAATCATCAATTTAAAGTACACTATCCAAAGTAATAAGCCATCAAAAAACTAGAATAAAACAGATCCCGAACATGTGCAGAAGTAAATTAGGAAAAATGGGAAAAGCCATCCAATTAGAAAATATCAATCTAGTTAAATACTGCAAAACCCCAGAAATATATTTTCCTAGTGACAAAATAAATGAAGTACAATACAAAAAATGTACACAAAATAATGAAACAGAATTGATAACCTTCACAATAATGGAAAAATGCAATATACATGTTAGAAATGGGGGTCTCTAGTTAGCAGATTTAGGTACCTTTGTCCAAATAGGGACCCTTGCTTATAGTCAGGGAAAGGGGGATACACTTCTAAAATAACCCCTGCTCACCCGCTTGGTAATTTGGCATGAGCAGACAGGCTTTTCTCAGAGGCAGTGTGTAAAGCATTTGTGAACACATACAGTAATACAGTGATACAGTGAAACCACTACCAATGGACACCACAACAGTTTAGAAAAATAAGTCATCTTTATCTAAACCAAAACCAGACCAAATGACACAAATCCACAATACAGTAATACAAATAAGACTTTCAGATGGTAGAAATAGTTCAGTTCAAAGCACATTGCAGATGCTACACCTTTCACACAAAGTACCTGGGATGAGTCACACAAACAAAGAAAACGGGCCGCAGGGGAGGTGATGTGTCAGTTCCTTACAGTAGAGGAGGTGATGTGTCGGTTTCTTGCTGCGTGGGGAGGTGATCTGTCGGTTTCTTACTGCATCCCCCAACGATGCAACAAAATTGGCGCCTCCATGCAAGCGACAATCCGGGACGATGCATGAATTCTTCAAGCTCCCAGAGGAAAACAGTCTCTAGTGGTCAAAAACAACTGCAGGCACCTCTTTGCAGGTCAGAACTCCCAGCAAGGAAGTTCAGGGGAGCTGGGGGGGATGTTGTTGTGTCCCTGAATCTTCAGAACAGGAGGTAGCCTAAGTTTCAAGCCTGGAGAACTTCCTCAAGCAGGGGACACAGCAAACAGCAAAGCCCTTTTCTCCTTTCTTTGGCAGCAAGTAGTCACTGCAGGTCAACCCCATACAGCAAACAACACAGGGGCAGTATTCCTCCCCAGCTTGTCCGGCTCTTCTCCTTGGTAGCGGTTCCTCATGATTTCCCAGAAGTGATCTAAAAGTCAGGGATCTCGGCCCCTCTTTTTATACCCAAAAATCCTTTGTTCTCTGAAGGCAGAGAGTGTCTGTAGCCAGCCAAAACTAGTTTTGTGTGGCACTTTGCAAGCGCACAACAACCTCCATTGTCAGTGTGAGCCCTGGTTCCAGACATCCCACTGGGGGTGGAGCCTTCATTGTGGAAGGCAGTCACAGCCCTATTCAGGTGCTACTCCTCCCGCCACTCCTAATGCAGACCAGGCCTATTCAGCCCAGCCCTGACTGGTCAGGCTCTCTGGAGCCACTGCTCCTCCCCAGCCCCTGACACTCCAAAGCCATGCAATACACAAACCTAGCAGAGGCATACTGGATGGAGAAGCAAGAAAATACCTACTTTCTAAAAGTGGTGTTTTCAAAAACAAAATATAAAAATCAACTTCACTAAAAGATGCATTTTTTTCATCAAACTTGTGTTTATTGAAAAATGTTCAAGTACTAAAAGATGCATTTTAGCGTTCTGAGTTCAGGAATATCACATTTTATTTTTCTACCTTGTTCCCAGGGGCAGATATGTTTATAAGATGTTATTCACATTCTATCCTATGGGAGCAGGTAGCCTTGCAACAGTGATAAACCAAATTGGCAGTAATTCACTTTTAGGAAATGCTGCACACTTAAGTGCATGTCCTACCTTTCACATACAATGCACCCTGCACACCAGGAAGTGTTGGCAGGCACCTTGGGACTTGGCTTCTGCAGAGTCCCACAAAAAAACAGAAAAAAGAGAAGGGGCAGAGTAGGTATACCCTGGCCCCCTGGGCCTTTTTGGGGGGATTCCCAGAGGGACCAAGCAGGGCAAAGAAATTGCTATATATTTTTGGGGGCAGGAGTTGCGCTGGATCCGTGGCTCCCGACAAAAAATGTAAAAAAAAAACAAGAACGGTTTCCCACGCTTGTTTTGAAAAAAGATTGATATGTTGGTGTGGCAGGATAATCAGTACTTGTAATTCTCTCCGCACTCTATTAAATTGACTATAATTTTTAAGGGGGAAAACCTCCCACCATTTGCTTTTTTATGCATCACCGTGTTTGGCACTTGACATTTTGCCTTCTTATACACAGCGCCTAAATGCACATCATTTGTTAAAAGAGAACATACAGGGCCTAATTGTGATGGTGGTCATTCAGATGGCAGACCGCCATTGCAGCTGGAATGAGACCGGCCGACAAGTAGTCAGTGGTCCCAGCCACCATATAATGATTAGACCACCGTGTACTACCTTTTTCTACTGTGGCTTGTGCTGCTGCACAGGAAAAGGGCTGCAGCACAAGCCGCAGTGGAAAGCTGAAGTTTGTGCACATCTGTGCACTCTGTGCCAGGCACCACAGTGCATGGATGTGTGGGGAGCACTACATGTGCTCCCCAGGACACTTAGCAGTGGCCTATAGGGGGACGGGGCCATACTTGGGGCCCTGAAAACTCCCTTTCCGGCTGCCTATTCATGGCTGGGGGACCACCATGAAAAGGCAGTCAGAAAGGGATATCCTAATCCCTACAGCAGTACCTTCTCAAGCACTGGCCCCATTGTAGGGTTAGGAACCCGACAGCCATCACGTCCTGCCTGAGACTGCGATCCTACCCCTGACCTCTGCGCTCCGATCCACTGGTATTCTAATACATCAGTCAAACGATTCCCAAGATTTCAGATAGACCACCACAGACAGCCTATCAGTGGGGATCTACCCGACATCGCGATCACCCCTTAAGGGTCTGCAGACAGCCAATCACCTGTCCGCATCCTTCAGGGCTATTGTTGAGCGATAATACTGTCCGGCTTTTCTGGTCTCTTGCCAGTGCAAGTGCATTCCTACTCACTGAATAGCTTGGAAGTTTATGGCTGCATGTCAGATCCTCGTCAACGCCCAGTGTGTGGCTTTTTCTCCTGAGGTCTTGGTCATTGACGATGTCTTGTAGCAAATGTATCATTTAGGGTGGTACGGCATAGTCCTTGTTCACATTCTACTCAGTCTGTCTGCTAGCCAGAAAACTGCAAAAATAAAAATAAATACCACCTCATAGCTATGCAACTCCGTGGGGCAACACCCAGTATCTAAGCCAGGTTGAGATCTGAAGCCTCATGGAGTTCGACAGTCCAGGTCTTGGCTCGGTCACAGCTGGAGTCTGGTGCAGTCTTTGCTGAGGATCTACTGCGGCTGAGTCCTGAGCCTCACCTACCCTTTGCAGGTCCTCTCCTCCTGACCATCACCATTGCCCATCTGTGGCACCCCGGACTTGAAACCCCAGATTTCAGAAACCATAAAACAATAAACGACTTCTCTTGAGAGCTGAGAATCTAGCTGCAGCCTGCAGTATTACAAGTGTGGCGGTTGGATCACACAGCAGTCACACATTGGTCTGGGAGCTGCAATATGTTGGTGGTGCTACTACAGCACCGCCGAGCATATTATGTGTTGGCTCACCTCCACTCTGCGGGTGCATGCAGGGGGCACCTGTTATTTTCTCTGGATTTGCACCCCCATTTACTACATGGTTGGCACACCATGCAGGAACGTGCAGTCATTGCTCTCACAGTGGCTGTCTGCATGTTATGCTCTTCCATGAGCCTAAAAGACCACTGCGGTCAGACCGCTGCATCAATTCCCGCCAACCATGGATTACAACCGTAATCCGGTAGGCGGGCGCAGCACAGCGTTGGCATTCCTCCAGCAGACGGCACATGGTGGCGCCACTGGAGGACCGCCAAAGTTGTAAGTAGGCCCTGCAGGTTTTGCAAAGGAAATGAAACAGCTTGTTGTGTTCTCTTTGGCATCAATTGTACTGGGTGGATCTGTTTCCTCTTTTTGTAATGTCTGTATCTTTCTTGCCTGTTACTCTGTCTATACTTTAACAGGCATTATTGCATTCGTTTTTCTTTGTACGTTTCTTATAGTCCAGCCCAGCTAGCTTAATAAATGCAGGGTTTTCTAAAAGTTTAAAGAGGTACCACTTGCTGCTTTCATCTGGTGCCCGCTCCCAGGTCTGCTTGATCTTGTTATGGTCCCAGTCCAAACCTCTTTGACGTCCTGACAATTGCCCTTTGCTCATCGTCTCTTCCTGCCTTTCTCCCTTTGCATGTTCCCCTTACAACCACTTACTCTTTAATAGCTACCCATTTCAAATCTGCCCCTTCAGACTTGTGCCATTTGTCATATGCCCCATTTATCATGTACCCTCACATGCCTGTCATTCATCATTTGAAATGTCATCAGTTATGTCACTGACCATGTCGTTAGTGATGTAAAATGTGAGATCATAATCATTGCAATTAATGATGTAGGTTATCTTTAGCTCAGCTAAACATAACTGCTGAATTTCACTGGTTTTGTACATGTAAAATCTGAGCCTAACTATAATGTCTCTGCAACCTTTGCTTTTGACAAAAATGCAAACAATGAAAATACTATTCCCTCTCCAAACTTAGCCACATAAGGGAAAGTGTTGGACTCTGGGGCACTGAGGTTGGTTATATTTATTACATCCACTCGAAATTGTCCATGCAAGGGACAGCGTAGGAGTTTGAAGGGCTAAAGCGACTATTTCAACTCCAAACGTGGTCACATTGGAAAGTGTTGCACATTGGGGGAAGGGTGTGTTAGATTTACTATCCCGATTCAAAGCATATCCACATTGGGTAAAGTGTTGGAATCTGGGGAGTTACACTTACTATAACAACTCCAGTCCTAGCCACATTAGAGAACACATTCGATATTGGAGGGGATAAAATGAGTTCCCAAAACTCCAAACATAGCCACCTTAGGGAAAGAGTTGGCTTTTAAAGGGTCACAGTTAATATTGCCACTCCAAAAGTAAGCACACAGGGGTGTGAGTAAAATGAGCATTTCCACTCTAAACTAATGACCTGATTATGAGAGTGTTGGTGCATTGGACCGCTAGACCTGTGGTGGAGGTGTGGTGGCGGTCGTAGACCTTTGCACCAGCGGTTCGATGCCGTAATACAGAGGTTTGAGCATTTTGGGACTGGTGCAACTGCCAGGGACACGCAATCCCCAGTGATGGCATGGCAGTCTGGGGAAGCAAAATGCAAGGCAATGCCACTGCAGCACAGCCATGCATATTATGAATTTCCCCACCACCAGTCTTTTCATGGAGGTGAGCCCGCTGTGAAAAGGCTGGTGGTGGGGAAACAAAAGGGGCCATCCAGGGCTCCATGTTGCCCCAGTGCATGGGGGTGTAAGCTGTGCCACCGTGTGAGAATGCACACCTGTTCCTGTATGGCATAGACTATGCAGTCCTTGTCATGCCGGAACATCCATTGGCAGTTCCACAGCACTGCTGTTATAAGGCTCACAATGAGCCTTTAAACTGCACTGCCATTGACCACCACACCACCCGGCTGCCAGGCAACTAAATTACTCATAATCTGACGGGTAGGCAGCGTTAAGTTTGGCCATCCTGGAGCAGGGCAATGGCATGACAGGCCGCTCCAGGACCACCAAACTTGTAATCAGGCCCTTAGCCACATTAAGGAACGTGTTAGAATTTGAGGGGATAGTCAGAATTACTACTACCACTCCAGACTTGGCCACATTGGGGAAAGTGTTGCATTTTGGGAAAATGGCTGTGGGGGTTAAAAATACTATTTGTACCCTAATCTTAGCCTCATTGGGAAAGTGTTGGACTTTATGGCAGTCAGATTTACTACTCCTTCTCCAAACGTAGTTATGTATTTTGGAGGGGGTTTAAAATGGCTATCACCACACTAATTTTAACCACATTTAGAAAAGTAATAAACATTGGTTGGTGTAGGCAAATTTGCTATTTCCACTAAAAATATAACCACTATGTGGGATATGTTAGACTTGTGGGGTTAGGGTGTTTGAGAAATATGATTCCAACAATAAGTAAAAAAATCAAATACATCTAATAACAACAGATCACAACATAATTACAAATGTTATAACTATCAGAAACAAGGAAAACACAAATAAACATACTACACAATAAAATATTTGTAAATGCATAAAGTAGTAAACTACTAAATATAATATTACAAGCAGTGCTACAAAAATAATGAAACAATACTTTAAGTACAAAAGCTACCTCAATCAATCAACAATTCCTAATCAAACAACAATCATGTTTCTGTACAATACACTATAAAAATGTAATAAACACTAATACATTATCAATCAATAAAAAAACTGTAATGAGCTACATTGTGCCTTAAAATATTATAACAATAAATAGATCACAGTAAAACATTTACTCAACAACTGCAACCTGCTCCCATTTGAATTCAAACACATTAAAACAATTCATATAATACTGCAACATCAAGTATTCTGCTCTTCTTATTTGTTCCTCTTATTCCTGTCTATAGACCTTTTCTAACTTCTTACAGTGAAACAACTGTATCAGAAGTAAGCTGTTGTAATGCAATCAAGGCAGGCCTGCACAGTTTGATATTTAAGGTAGGCAATATTATCGATAGATATTGTTGCCTGTAGGCAATACGAAATTTACAGTAAACCATAAAGTGCAATGTGCTTGGAGTGACTG
Organism: Lissotriton helveticus; assembly: GCF_964261635.1. Classification (NCBI taxonomy): domain Eukaryota; kingdom Metazoa; phylum Chordata; class Amphibia; order Caudata; family Salamandridae; genus Lissotriton; species Lissotriton helveticus. The sequence goes on along the minus strand of NC_136059.1, from coordinate 1,888,835,508 downwards.
ATTGTCAGAGGGACATCTAGAGAGTTCCCGAAACCATGATCCATCTGTTAGAAATTGTTATTAAGGACTGTACATGTTCAGTCTGAACCCAGTCAAGTAAGATCTATGTTGTCAATTAGTCACATTTGGAAATAAGGCTCCATTCCACCCCATGTCATTAGTACAGAGTGGGTTTTCATCAGTGCTTAATTTGTGAAAAACAAATGTGCCAGAGCCCTCGTCAAGAGGCCACTGCCGCTTGAACCACCCATTGCTCCTGCCAGAACTGCCAATGACAGCACCAACACTATTAGGAACCATCACACCGCTACAAGTGTGAGAATTTAGTTCCTGGCCCCCAAACCAATAAAAATGCCTTGGGCATCAGGTATTGGTCTTTTAGAATGTTTATTGAATTAATAAACAGCTGTTGTTGTGCTCCTCTTTAAATTATACTGATACCCCCACCATGTGGTAGACTGTTATAAGTGCTGGTTTTGGCAATTAACCGCCAGTGCTGATACACCGGCTCAAATTAAACACTGGATCACACGGGTTTTGCGGGTATCTCACATGAATTTGGCATTCTCAAAATGATTGACAAACAGCTGCTTCACAGCTTCATAATATAAAGCATCATTGCAATTAAAAGTAGTAAATAATTCTGAAACACCCAGAGAACAAAAGGCCTGTTTAATGTAAATAATCCACAGGATTCATAACTCATTGTCCAAAGACACACACTCTCAACTTACTTTTCTCAAGAAGCTAGCTTCTTGCTTTGCCCATATACACATTCACAACTATCAAAGACATGTTTTAATTAAATTCTCAATATAGGGTACCCCTAGGTCGTCATGACGTACATTAGTAGGACAGTTTTGTGGTACCACAAAGAGTCTCTACAAAAAGCTGTTCTCCACCTTTTGAAGACAACTGGTGCCTGAGTAGCCCCACAGCCCAGCGCCATATAAATAATGTCAAGTTACAGAGTCACCCCAATAACCCTAAAAACCATGGTAATTATATATGATCAAATGACTATGGTTCACTCGGGATAGCATCAGCCACAATGGATGAGGCTATATAAATGAATTAAAGCACATGTACATTAAAACAGTAAGCCTAAAACCCAAGCACACCCCAAAGAAATGTATAAACACTTAAAAGAAACAATAGTGCCTGGTTAATCCCAAATATGATACCAATGACCACAGAGAAGTTTATAAAAATTATATTACAAGTTGTTGATTTGCCATCAAAATAATAATTTTTAATCAAAAACATAATTTGAGAGCAACACAGGAAATGCTTATATAAACTATACAGAGCAATAGGCTGCCATTGGTTCAGAAAAGGAACACAATTAATTGAGTCTGACAACAGGTCAAATTTGATCGCAAAATCAAACAATTAACTCAGCAGTCCATATTACATATTTTCTAGTTGACGTTCCAGCCCAAAGGTAAACCTGACCAGGGACATCATCAAGGCAAAGGGTCGCAAAACCAAAAGGTATCTATGTAATTTGTATCCTTTTAAAATACATTTCGGGAATCTGCAATATCTGCAATGAATTTCTCAGAGAAGATGTACCAGGAAAACAACCCAAAACAAGCACACTGTGTTAGGCAGAGACAAACAGCACAGAATTCAGAGCATTATGGGTACAACAAGTAAGGGGACCGTACAGCATAAAGATGTACCAGGAAAACAATCCTGCAAACGTACACTGACACAAACAGAAACAACAGAGACTTCAAAAGAATCAGGGACCAACAACTAAAGAGACCGTCTAGCGTGCAGATGCAATTAAAATGGCGCCCTGCTGAATATTAACAATTAAACACCCAGGCATAGGGAGCAAACCCCTTGTGTGCTGATAGTATCTGGAGTTAAAGAACATAAAAACCACACAGCACGTACTCAAAAATGCCAAGGAAAACCGCGAGTCAAAGTCCAAGCACAATATAAAGCCATGGATAGACACTTGCTTTTCTATACTTTGGTTAATTCCTTAATTGATTTCTGTCCTAGATTTACAGCAAACCTTAGTGTGGCCTCTAAAGCTCTAGGGAATTGCTGCTCCTTTACAGTGTGTAAGTGGCTGAGAGAAGGGACATTTCCTCATAGGTGAAAGTATTCACATACCCAACTGCTGTACCTCCTATAGTGCACTCATTTTGTTTGTGATTTGTAGTTCCACACATCATTGTACGTAGTTCTGATACATTTGTGTTTAGATCCAGTTCCTTTCATGAAATGTGTGAATCCTATTTTCAGTCCTGGCCAGCAGGACCGCATCATCTGCATACAGCAAACTGGGATAGGTTGGTTGCCCAGCTGTGGCATATCCTTCCTATTTGTCACTAAATAATCTTCCAGGCCATTTATATACAGAGTAAAAAGGAAGGGTGACAGCATGCATCCTTGGCATACTTCTTTATTTAATTTATTTTGAACTGTGCGTTCACCTTAATATCATTTCTTAGGGGCTGATTATGATCTCGTCCGTGAAGCATTCCAACCAATTCGGTTCCGGAATGCTTTCCGAACGACTCGGACTCGGATCGAAGGAGTCCAACCGAGCGATTTGGATGCATCGGATACTTCAGGATGCAATTCGGTTGGACTCCTGTTGACTTCAATGGGAGCCTGTGTTCTGAATGAGAACACTGGCTCCCAGTGAAGAAAGGGGAAGCTAGGGGAAATCGTGCACCCTTATGGCGGGCACCCCATGGTGCCTGCCACACTGTGCATGGTTGGAAGAGGTGACCAATGGGTACCCCCACGGGCCTGATTCAGAGGGCCCGGGTTGAAGGGGGGCCTGTTACAGGCCCCCAGAGACAGAGTCAGCCGTTTCATTTCGGGCAAACCTGATACCGATGAGGAGCCTTTCCTAACGGGATCGTAATCGACACCTAAGTGTTAATTAGTATGTCATTTATTGTAGTCCATTTGCTTCTATATGTTTATTGATGTTTTATTTCTGTCTTTAGTAACAGCATTTATTAATTATGAAATTGTTGAAATTTGTAGCTTTAGTTGCATTAATGTATAAAAGTAATGGATTTCAAAATTCTTTAGGTGTAGGATATTGGGTTTTAGGTAAAAAAGTAGGGGAGGTTTATATAAAGTACATATGTTAATGTAAATGTTATGTTAATTATGTTAATGATATGCAAATTAATATTGAACCATTTTTAGAATCATTTTGTGGCATTAATAATTTTAATAAATTTTAATTTATCATTAATTAAAATATATATAGTAATATTAAAATAAGTATTTAAGTTACTAGAACATTCTAAATTTAAAGTAAACAACAAATAAATGCAATAACATAAAATAATTGGATTTTTTTACCAAAATTTTAAATTTCATATTTTTTGCAGAAATGTTTTTCAAAATATAAAATATTTTACATTGGTGTTTTTTAAAATGATAATGTAATTGTAAAAATATATTGTTTACTTTTCATTTAGAAAAATGGTTTTATATATGTTTTTATTTTATGATTGTTAATTTTGGATTGTGATTTTATTTTTTATTTCATAGATTAAAGTTTAGGAATTGTAGCAAATCTTTTTTTAAAAATATGAATAATTAATAGTGATTATTTATATAGGGGCCTTTTACGATGTTGGTCGTAAGGATCCAACCTCAGTTCGGAGGCCTTACGACCAACATCGTCGGCTTCAATTCTGACTGACTGATTTTGATTCAGCCAGTCGGAATTGAAACCAGCCGGTCATTCTTGCTGACTTCCAATGGCCTCAAAGAGCACATCGGCCAGTGAGCACTGGCCCGTAATCCAAATGGACGGCGGTTTATGATGCACGGTTTCCAGCAGGGTTTCCATGCTGGCCTTTCCGACATGGAAACCCTTTGAGGCCTCCCTGTTAAACCCTGCACCCCATGACAGGCACCTTAAGGAGTCAGCCATGGGGTCCAGGGATCAACACCACCTAACATTTCCCTAAGGCAGCATGTCCTATGGCCGGTTTACAGCCGTAACACATGCTCCCATAGGGAAATGTTGGAATGCGACCGCACTATGCGCAGTCACATCATAATGAGGTGGTTGAGATCGCCGACCGGAAATCAGTCAGTCCCGTGTCCGAGATGGTCACCCGACATTCTGTTAGGCCCATAGTGTTTAAATATGATACGTTTGTAGTTTTGCTGTATTTATTTATTTATTTATAAAGTTTTATATAGCACGAACAAGATCCCAAAGGATATCAGAGCGCTTTACAAAAGGATGGAGGGAAGGTAATAAATGCAGTAACAACATCAGGTACGAGTAGAAACAAGAATAATCGCATAATTGCACTACGAATGGGTCAAAGGAAAGTAATACAATAATCAGGTAAATATCAGACTACAGGGAGGAAGAGCAATATCCAATGATGGTCCAGTAGTTGTAGGGGCAATGGCTTTGAGCAGGTGAGCCTACCCACATTAAGGTAGGAATTTGTTCATTAGTAATCTTTTGACTTCCTGTTTGAAGTCAGTCGCTGAGGAGATTCTGCGTACTTCCAGTGGCAGAGAGTTCCAAATCTTTGGAGTGGCACCGGAGAAGGCTCGGTGGCAAATTCTCTTTTTGTTGAAGACTTGCGGTTTCAGGCGCTTCTTGAGGCTCTACCACCACAGGATAATTCGAGCTTTTGCTCTAGATACCTGGGGGTTTTAAAGTGCAGGGCTTTGTGCACCAGAAGCGCAATCTTTAACTGGATTCGAGCTTCAAAGGGCAACCATTTGAACGATTTTAGGACTGGGGATATATGCACATTACGTTTGGTACCTGTAACCAGTCTAGCCGCAGTGTTCAGTGATGCCCTTAGCGGAGACAGGGTGTGTTTGGGCAGGCCACAGAGCGTAGCGCTGCCATAGTCTAATCTCAGTAAGACAAGCGCATTGACCACATGCTTGAAATCAAGTTGCGGAAGAAATGGTTTGATATTTCTAAGTGTCCTCATCAAGTGATTTGTTCCCTTACACACATTGCTGATATGATTCTTCATGTTCAGGTGCTTGTCCAGGGTGATTCCGAGAGATTTGACTGAGTCTATAATGTGGAGGGTGCAGTTGAAAGCCGTGAGGTGATTCACCCAAAGGTTTGGCTTAGTGATGTGGGTCGGAGGCGAGATGAGAAGGAATTCCATTTTGGAGGTGATGAGCAGGAGATGGTTCTCAGTTAACCAATTTTGAGTAGACGTTAAGGTAGTGTTGAGTCAGTCAATCAATCAGGAGTTTGTTAAATCGCGACTACTCACCCGTAAGGGTCTCAAGGCGCTAAGTGAGTGAGAGGATGTTATCTGGGGCGGAGATTTTCAAATAAAGTTGTGTATCATCATTATACATATGGAAGAGAATGTTCATTGATTTTAATGAGTTAGCTAATGGTTCCAGGAAAAGGTTGAAGAGAATTTGCAATAGGGCCGAACCTTGGGGCTTCCCCATGAGAACTGGGGAGGGTTGTGAGAGAGAGTGGTTCGCCTTGACTCTTTGTGATCTGTGGTGGAGGAAGAACGAGAACCATTGTAATATCCGACCAAAGAAATCCATCCTGTTCTTCAGGATGGATAGGAGATTGTCATGATTGACCGTGTCGAATGTGGAGGAAAGGTCAAGGAGGATTAGGAGGCATGATTCGTTTTGGGCAAGCATTTTTTAAATGTCATCCATAACATGAGTCAACGCCTATTCAGTACTGTGCCTCTTCCCAAAACCAGATTGTTGCTGGTCAAGGAGTTGGAAATTCTCAATGTGTGCACAAAGTTGGAATTGTATGCACCTTTCTAGTAGTTTGGCAAGAGTGGGAATATTGGAGATAGGGAGAAAGTTATTGAGGTCGGCTCTATCTGCGTTAATTTGATTTTAGTATAGGTGATACCTGAGTTGCCTTTAAGCAGTCTGGGATCGTGCCTTGTGATAGTGAAGTGATTCCAATCCTTGTTCAGGTGGGGATATGGGCATTCTTGATTTCTTTGAAGATGGCCGGGGTAGGGGGTTGTTGAAGTGGTTAGAAGGGTTGATATTTTGGGGAATCTTTTCGATGTCTTGTTCACTGAATGGGGAAAAGGTGTCCCATGATGCACTGTTCTTGGTGTTCGTGCTGATGGGTTTGCAGTTTTCTACGAGATCAAAGGGTGGTGCGGACCCGGGGGATGGCAGTAGAGCCTTCTTAGAGGAGAGCTCAACGGAGATGAGTCTTGATTTCTCCGTGAAGAAGCCCGCCAGTTAGTCACAAGAGGGTGGGCTGCCTCCAGAAGCTGAGTTATTTGGAGCTACTACTGATTGCTGCTTGACCAATTCAAAAAGTTTCTTGGGGCTGTTTGCAGCTTGATCCAGTTGGTGTCTGAAATATTCTGCCTTAGTGGTCTTGATTTGTTTGTTTTAGAAGCTCCCAACATCTCTAAGGAGTTTTAGTTGTTCCGCGGAGGGTTTGCATCTCCAGGCGCGTTCAGCAGCCCTAAGGTTGCGGCGTTCCGTATTTAAGTTGTCGTTGTACCACGGTTTAGATATTTTTGAAGAGGCATTTTATTTTGCTTAGTGTGTTTTTACATTTAATTTTTGTTTATTTTATGGATAAAAAATTTAGATTGCAGTGGAAATAGTAAATAGCACCCTGTCTCCAAATTGGCTTAAATTGGAGTGGGTATAGTGAATATCACCCCTTTAGTGTCCAAAATCTTCCACCATAGGGTTAGATTGGAGTGGGAATAGTAAATGTCACCCGTCTAGTGTCCAACACTTTGCCCACATTGGTAAAGATTGGAGTGGGAATGGTAAATGTAATTCCTTTTCTGCCCAGGACATTCCACAAATTGGTTTAGATTGGTTCGAGAATAGTAAATGTCACTCTTTTAGGGCTTAATTACAATGTTGGGCGGATTTACGTCCGCCCAACATCATTGCGGTCTCGGGACCAACTGACCTGCAGTCGAGCCATAGGCTAGTGCATTCATTTTCTTTATTTTAAAGGCGAATTGGCAGTTTGTAGAATATTCTCCACTTCTACACATGTCATGAGTGATGCAATATGTGAGGTCATAGGCAGTACATGGTGGAGCCACAAGTTATAGTAAGCACTGCTACCTATAACTCATGGATTTATGTGTTTCATTTTAGTTCAAAATGTTAATGTTGTTACTGAGGAATCTACCTAACTATAATGTTACTTGAACTTAGATTTTTTCTGTGAATTTCTGAGGTTTTTAAAAACATAAAACCATACTTTTTATCACTCTTGATTATAACATTACTTTAACCGTCGATGTTTTCAGTGAAGGAGTTTAAAAAAGTAAAGTAATTATTTTTTGAGTGTATGTATGATTATACTGAATGACCAGCAGTGGCAGTGTTTCACAACAGAGTTTCTCTGAATTGCCGTGACTGAGGAAAAAAAAAACAGGAAGTCTTCCGGCATACAGCATCATTTTACCAATTTATAAGGTAAGTAAAACTCACAATCATTCCTTTAGGAATTAAAAGAGGGTTCACAGCATCAGAATGTCCTCGCTACCTTATAGTGGGAGCCTGTGCCTGAATATAGTTTGTGTCAAGATGGAAGTAGTATGGATCACATTGTGTTGACCATGATAGTTAATAAAATACTGACAACGCTACTAAGGCCTGCTTTAGATCCTGATGCTAGCAATGTTCTATTCTGAGAAATTGCTGCGTTTGAGGCTGAAATGCAGCATCTCACTTTAGAACGATAGTGTTACTTTCTCACGGAATGAAGCTCACTTAACCTCTTGTCCTGCGCTCTGTATGTTGGACTCTGATTCTCAAGATGGATTCTTGTTAAGGATAATCTCTGTTTTTTGTATCTCCATCCCACTTTCAAAAAGGCCCCAGTGCTTTGAGTGGTTCAGAGTCCATTACCATTCCCCCTCCTACTTGCCTTGCAGTCATGAATACAGAAAAAGCTACACGTGTGGAGAGAGGATGAAAGTAGGCAGAACATGAGTTGGGAGTGCTGAGAGATGAAGGGCATGAGTTTTGAGTGTCCAGAATTTAGTTCTGGGCACATCAGACATACTATGGTGTCAATTGTTGTTCTTGTATATGATCATTGTTTTTAGTTTTGGTTGTTGTTCCTGGACATGATTGTTGAGTTTTGCTCCACTTGACTCATTGTGCTCCATCGTTTAGCACATTCTTCGTTCACCCAGGTGTATGTTAGATTCCCCATTTTAGACTAATGTTCTGATTTGTTACCTTTGCCTCAAATTGTAAAGCGCTCTGATATCCTTCGGGGTCAAGTTTGCGCTATATAAAACTTTATTAATAAAAATTAATAAATAAGTATATGGTAGAATGACTGAATAATATATTCTGTGTGTGGATGGACACGTTCTCCATTCAGACCTCTCTCAGATGATGGATGTGCATAGTACGGTGTGTGTGGGTGGACTGGCCTCTCCATTTAGACCTTGCCTTAGATGACTGGTGTGAGTAGTAGGGAGAGTAGATGGACTGGCCTCTGCTTTCAAACCTCTGTCTCAAATGGCAGTTGTGCGTAGTAGTGAGTGGGGAGGGACTGATCTCTCATTTCAGATCTCTATCTTAAATTATAGGTGTGCATAGTGCGGTGTGTGCATAGACTGTCCTCTTGTTTGAGACCTCTCTCTCACATGACACATGTGCGTAGTAGGATGTGAGCATGGACAGGCCTCTCGTTTGAGACAACTCTCTTAGATGTCAGATATGCAATTTAGGGTGTTTGGGGCGTGACTAGCCTCTCCTCTGAGAATTCTCTCGGAGATGACGGGTGTCCATAGTGTGTGTTTGGTGGCACTTGCCTTTCTGCTGAGACCCGTCTGTGGTAAATAAATAAATAATACCCTATTTTTGACTAGACATATATCATAACAGATAGCTCAATAAATAAGAGTCAAGATTCGAGGTAGTGGGAGTTTTTGCAGGTTTAATACAGCATAAGGACAGGAACAGGACAACCTGCATAGGAATAGGATGACAGGGCCCAGCAGCTGCTGGGGCTGGGTCTGGGATGAGCGCGCCGACTTTTAATAACAATACATGAGCATATATACATAACGCAAACACATAGCATTACATTGCAGTAGGCGTAGCAGTGGGTGGAGCAGAAGGCGTGACGCGTAGCAGTCGCGAAAGATAAGGGTGAGAAGGAGGTGTAACAGGGCGTATACATAGACATGTGATGCAAACGTAACAGAATATGTCATAAATGGGCGGAAACATAGGAGGGGGCTACCTAAGGAGCCGGGACCTCTAACCTGGTGGTGCGCGCAAACTGGCAATGACGTGTTACGAGGAGAAGCTGGGGGCTATGAACTCTGTGCTAGGAGCAGAGACTAAAGTCTGGAGGGTCGGAGCGACATGTACCTAAACCCTATCTAGTATCTGATGTTTAGGGAACATGTTGATATAAACTAGAAGTCATGAGGGGAAAAGCTAACTGACTCTAAGACTGGAGCATGCATTTATTCTACATATAGTGCGTGATGAAGAATATTAAATGACCATTAAATACAGTATTTCTCTTAACATGGAGCCGCATAGGCTAGACAATGACGGAAACTATTGATGTAGTTCAGTAGCTTAGGAATGCAGAGAAGGAGGACTAAACTGATAACTGGAATCATAACATAGTCTTGGCAGACTCAGAGGCAGAGCCAAGCTGCACCGGGCACTGCGAGGCAGGAAGTAAGTGGAAGGTCGAGGATACAGGTGGGGGCTGGATCGCTCCTCAGCAAGGCTTCAGGAGACAGGAGCTGAATCTGGTGTCCAGGCCCTTTTGAGGCCTAGAAACGGGGACTTTATAATGAAATAACGTGCACACTGAGAAACGTGGCAACGTAGCTTTACATAGGCCTGATATTCGTAGTATTCACGAGGACTGGAAACTGGCATACTAGAGGAGGACACAACTGTAATTGCGTCTTGAATCGGACATGGGGAATAACATACGCATATTGGTCATGCACGCATAACATATGATGGATGACACGTAGAGACACAGAACATGGCAAAATTTACTTTTCCACATTCCCTCCTTGTCACTACGTTTCCATCAGGAAACATCAATATTCATGATACCATCTATCATTTCATACAGTACCATTTGTTCATCTCGAATTGTCTTGGAACGGGATTTAGAACGGGGCTTGGGACTAGGAATACAAGAGGTAGCACACATGCCGCAAATCGCAGGGCCACATTGTATACAGAGGCAGCAGCTGAATATGATCGCTACTGCGATACCTAGAAAGGACAGGACTTTCCATCCCCAGACGGAAATTATATTCCAGAACCAACCGGACCATGTCCAGGTGCCTGGATCCTGGTGTAATAGATGGGCAATTTTATGAAGTCTGGTTATAGCTGAATAAACAGACGGCGCGTTATTTGGAATGAAAATGCAACAACTGGATCCGATGACTCTACAGGCCCCGCCCCTATCGGCCAGTATGACGTCAAGGACGAGACGATTCTGGAGCACAACAATTCTCATAAAGGATTGCTCTTCGGTTAAGTTACCTAGAGCGGAGGCAGTCTCATCTACTACAGCTTCAAGGGTTCTTGTTAACCTACGGATTAGCTTACTGTTTACAACTGTACCTAAATAAGGGAACACACCTTTATCAATATCAATGAATTGCTCTGCAGCAGTTTCAGTATAATCGACAATCGGGAGGTTTCTCTTGTGTCTAGTATGTACTAGGAAGGAATTCCTATGGTAGTCAGGTGGGGCTAGGAAAACAGGTGGCAGTAGGAAGGCAATGTAACAGGTTCCCTCCCAATCGAGGGGCAGACGAACATATGCAGTTTGACCACAAACAAAATAAGAATGACGTGAAGCTTTAAAAATAGATTTCCCACTGTCACTATACTGGATAATAGTAGTACAATCACTATGTCCTACGTGTACAGAACCATAATTACGGACACATAATTCGCCTTTGACTGGTAATACTGAAATAGCAGGTGAGTCTGGAGTAGTATCAGACTGAACATTCAGGACCATGAAATTCGAAGAATAGTTACCTAAATTATACACTTCATTTTCTAGATCTAAACCTGTTCTGTGGGGGAAACCTTGCTTGTCTGGGAAACATGTGCTGTTAAGAAAAGACATATCTGTTAAGGATGACGTTAACGTGGACCATGCTCCACACGAACCATTATGTGAAAAAGGATAAGGAAAAAGTGGCAGAACTCCCTTTGACGTCTGGAAAGGGGGCAGTCGACCACACACCCAACAATTAGTGGCATTGCTGGTTTGATGTGAATAATGCAACATGCGGATAAATGTATTGTTACGCATAGCGAGGCGGTATGAATATTCGTGAGGAGGCAGATCACTAAACGTGTGCTCTACTGTAACATTAGAAGGCTTATTTACATGAGGAACTGGAAAACACAGGAAAAATGCGTAACTAGTGCAGGAAATCAAAAGGCTGAGAAATAATATGAAACTTAGAAAAACGATACATCGGATTGAGTTTTGACTGACTCTCTCACTATGGGGGTCTATTTTATTCATGTCAGAAACAGTCTAACCGTTTCACCTAGGGGAGGACTTAGACAATCAAACTGGCTGACTTATTTTACTAGACCTTAATTTCTGTTTATACTCCTGTTGCGGAGTTTTCTCTAACAGGGGAGGGGTTGTGTCAATGTCATTTGCGGGACAGTCCTTAGAAACAATGTTTTGACAAGTCTTGATATCCTGGGAAATGTTCTTGGAGACCGGTTTCAATCCGTAGAATTTCTTGACGTGCGAAAGGTGCACCCAGCCGCGGCGTCCTTCCAATTTCACAGCTGTACGGGTGGTGAGGAGGACCTGACGGGGCTCCTTCCAACGTGGCTCCAGCGGACTTGATCTGTCGAAGTTACGTACGAGCACCATCGAACCTGGAACGATTTCATGCGGTGCCACCTCGGTATTGTCTGGAAATGTGGCGGCAACCTGTGAACGACATGAGTTGAGGGCAGACATCAAGGAAGCTAGGTAATCTGTCAGCATATACATGAAACATCAGTAATACTTCGGGGTCTAGGAGTACCCCACATGTTAGGGGGGCGGCCGAATACGACCTCATACGGGGACAGACCTGATCTGGAATGTGCGACCATGCGCATATAAAACAAAGCGACTGGCAGAGCTACTAGCCAGTCCACACGCTTATCTTTACATATTTTGGCAATTCGAATTTTCAGAGTCTGATTATGTCTCTCGACTAGACCGGCTGCTTTAGGATGGCGTACACAATGAAACTTCCACTGGTACCCTAACAACAGGGAAACGTGCTTCATCAACTCAGATGAGAATGGCTGACCGTTATCAGAATATACGACTCTAGGGAGTCCATATCGAGGGAAAAACTCACGAACCAACTGCTTGGCAGTGGTCGCGGCTGTGTAATCTGGGACTGGATATGCTTCTGTCCATCTGGACAAAGCGCATACAACTACAAGAACATACTTGAAACCTCGACATCGCTCCATCTGAATATAATCCATCTGGAGGACCTCAAAAGGGTGGTCAGGAGGCTGGAAACCACCTTGTTCCACCGGGACACTTTTACCTGGATTAAACTGACAACATATCATACAGGTACGGACTTTCTGCTTGGCTGCAGCTCGTAAATGCTTGTTGAACCAAATGTTCTGGATACTGTCTAACATAGCTTTTTCTCCTAAATGTGCTGGACTATGTGCGGTATTAATGATGACTTGAACCATAGAGTCGGGGAGAAACCATGTGGTCCTACCCTTCGTCACCCATCCTTGATCTGTCTGGACCCCTCCTTGTTCAGACCACTTCTTGGTTTCATCGGGAGTAGCATGTAACTGGATATCTATGACATCTTGAGTAGGGTCCTTAACTGTCATACATGTAGTCAGATCTGGAGTGTGTGTCATGTTAACTGGACTGTCTAGAGTCTGTGCTGTAAACTTGGCTGTGCGATCTGCTAGATCATTACCTTGAGAAATAATGTCAGTGACTTTCGTATGTGCTTTGCATTTCATGATAGCGATAGATGTCGGTAAATGTATTGCATCTAACAGAGCTTGGATAAGGAGACCATGCTGAATCTTGGTTCCATGAGAGGTCATGAAACCTCTCTCCTGCCAGAGCACTCCAAAGTCGTGTACAACTCCAAATGCGTAACGTGAATCTGTGTAAACATTAACTTTCAGGTTCTTGGCGTGTATACAGGCTTGTGTCAGAGCAACTAGCTCTGCTGCTTGAGCGGACAGGGTATCAATACGGTGTGTTTCAATAACTTCGGTGTCAGTAGTCACTGCATACGCGGCGACTAGTTCTCCTGTACTAGTTCTCATACATGAACCATCCACATAAAGTGTCAGGTCAGGATCTGGTAACGGAATGTCTGTCAGGTCTTGTCTTGGCTTTGTCGTAATGTTGACTACTTCCACACAGTCGTGTGCGGCAGGATTTGAACTAACTGATGGTAACAGTGTAGCAGGATTCAAGATGTTGCAGCGTCTAATATCTATGTGTGGCTGGAACAGTGTCAATTCATAACCTGTTAAACGTGCAATTGTCAAGTGCTGTGTTTGTGTTCGGTTTAAAAGAACTTCCACGGAGTGTGGGACTTGTACTGTCAAGGAGTGTCCTAAGACTATGGAATCACTTTGTCTGATAGCTAGTGCTGTGGCTGCAACTGACTTGAGGCACGCAGGCAGAGCCTGGGCGACTGGATCTAGTGTGCTCGAAAAATAAGCACAGGGCTTGTATTGTCCTGCTTGATCTTGTGTAAGAACAGATAATGCTGTACCTTCACGTTCAGTAACGAAAAGTGTAAAAGGCTTACTGTAGTTCGGTGTAGCTAGAACTGGAGCTTGGCATAGGGCTTTCTTTAACTCGTTGAAACTAAGTGTATGTTCAGATGTCCAAGGGAGAACAGTCGATACGGCTGCCTCCTGTGTCGTTAACTGTATCAGTTGCTTGGCTAGAAATGCATACTGGGGAATCCATTGTCTACAATAAGAAGTAAGGCCGATAAAGGCACGTACCTCCTTCTGGGTCCTGGGCTGAGGAAGACTCACTATTAACTGGATACGGTCTGGTGTCAACTGCCTACCCCTCTTGGACAGTAAGTGTCCTAAGTAGACCACTTGCTGGACACAGAATTGAAGCTTCGAAGGGGACACCTTGTGCCCCATCTCGGCTAGGAAATACAGAACCGTCAGTGACGCTCGCTCGCAGTCACGTTCAGAACGGGCTGTGATCAGTAGATCATCGACATACTGGAGCAGGGCAGTGTCAGTTGGCATGTGAATATTATCTAGTTGTCTCTTAAGTGCTTGACTGTAAATACTAGGGCTTTCTGTGAAACCTTGAGGAGCTCGTGTAAACATATAGCTCCTTCCATTTAAACAAAATCCGAAAAGAAACTGGCTGTCTGGATGGATGGGAACACTAAAAAATGCGTTCTTGAGGTCTATGACAGTGAAGAACGTGGCTTCGGAATCAATAGCAGTTAACAGGGAAGAGATATCTGGGACAACTGGGTACTGCGGAATAATACATTTATTAAGTTCCCGTAAATCAATCACTAATCGATATACTGGGGGTGCATTTGGATCAGTACGTTTCATGACTGGAATGATCGGAGAGTTACATACATTGGAGTCAGTTTCTACAACTACTCCTTGAGCCATGAGCTCGTCTATAATTTTGGATAAGGCTGCTACAGCCTCAGGTGGCAATCTATACTGCCTGATTCGTGGTAACACTACACCTGGTTTGAGAGTCACACGATGGGGTGTGATTTGCATGTAACCTACATCAGTTGGACCTTGCGCCCATAAATGCTGCGGAACTTTAGACAGCCTAGAATCAAAATCTCGTAATACATAGTGACCCTTAAAGTCACGTAGGAACAATCGTATTCCCTCTGGGGAACAACATATAACTGCACCTAACTCTTTCAGTGTTTTAATGCCTAATAGATTTTCTGGACATGACTTAGTAAGTAACAGATCAGTAGTGCGGGACAATGGACCTACTTCTAGAGTGACTGGCTTTGAAATCTCATTAACGATAGGCTTTCCTGAAAATCCAAGGGAAACATTTCTTGAGCCTGAGAGCGGAGCCCCTGGAACTTCGGCATGACTAATTGTGGTCCTACTTGCCCCTGTATCAATCAAAAACTTTCTGTCTTTCCCTAATACTTGACTGTGAACATAGGGACCTTCTTGATCTACAGGTATCTCGATGAGAGGCAAGCCTACCTCCCTCTCTAGGCTGTTTCATGAATATGGCTGGTACTCTGGATACTCAGACTGTGCATACTGGTACATCTGCGATGTAACATGCTGTGTTGCAGCAATAGGCTGCGGTACTGTAACTGTCTGTTGTGCATTCTGTGGCTGAGGAATCTGTGAAACTTGTTCCTGTCTAGGCGGACGTGGTCTTTCTTTAGTCTTACCAGTAGCTATGTTGTGTTTCAGAACTGCACACTCATTTATAAAATGACCTGGCTGTTTACAATAATTGCAGTTCCCTTTAACGGGAGCTGCAGGATGACTGACTTGATTCGGACCCCTCTTCTGACTGTCTTGAGGAACAGATTGTGCAACTAGTACTTTCATTTTCGTGTCTTTCATACGTTTTCTCTCGTGTTCTTGCTCTTCCCTGATTCTATTCTGGTGGTACTGGAGCATCTGGAGCATCTGGGACGGAGTATTTGCTTGCCAGGTACTTTCGACTTTCAGAACTCGGTTTTTAATTGGTGGACTTGAATTCTCGACTAATTTGGTAACGAAAAGGTGAGGGTATGACTCACTACTTGTCTTGAGACCACTGTTGATACTAAAGCACTTTTCAAACCTAGAATAAAAATCACTAATATCTTCATCTTGTTTCTGTTTACAGGCTGAGATTGCATCCCAGTCTTCTTTTCTCGTTGGTAATAATCTGGGTAAAACTTGAATTAATAATTCTGGTAATTCTTTACATTTCTCTCCAAGACCAGTACCTGGTACACGTATCTTATCTTCTGCTTCTAGGACTGCCCAATCTATCTTTTTCTCTCCCACCTCCCATTCTTTTTCCTTTAGCTTTTCATACACCCCTGCGGGCAGCAGAACCTTTAACATTTTAATGATATCTGGGTAAGTGTATTCTCCCATACGGAGCATGTCTTTTAATTCTCTATGGAACCCTGCTGGATCTTTGTCATGACAGGGAATTAATTTCTTCATTTCGAGGAGTTCCATCTTTGTGATTGGAGTGTATACAAACACTCGCTGCATTTCGCCACCCGCTCCTCTGACTGGGTGGACTTCTCGTAACGGATTCTGTCTGTCTATGTAGAATGATTTACTTTCTGGGGGTGAGACATGAACAAAATGCGGGTTTAAGAATGTTCTATATTTGTGGCGCTGTTCTAGAATGACACTAATTAAATCGGTACCTAGGCCTCTCCATTTGTACTGGAGTAACTCGTTCAAGATATCATGTAACGGGCCTGGATCAGAATGTTGACCCTCATACAGAGTAATGAGGTGCTGAATCATATACATACCCACCAGTCGCTGCTCGGCTGGGGGCATTTTCAGAAACATTTGT
Source organism: Lissotriton helveticus (assembly GCF_964261635.1). Lineage (NCBI taxonomy): Eukaryota > Metazoa > Chordata > Amphibia > Caudata > Salamandridae > Lissotriton > Lissotriton helveticus. The sequence continues at coordinate 1,888,818,926 of NC_136059.1, read as the reverse complement.
GCCACTATTTCGTCTGGAAAAGTGGTAGAATCAGTAATCCATCTGACTGCTGATCGGACTAGTTCCTGTTCATGCATAGTACTTAACTCACTATAACCGATTCGTGATTTCAGAATGTGATCGGTAGCTTGAAATACTTGTTCTAGGGAACCTTGTTCTGGTGCTGAATGATGGAAAGTAGACTTGTGTTCTAGACGTAAATGGCGATCTGGAAATCTAGATTTTCCTACATACGCTATTCTGGCGGTATTCTTGTCGTCTTCCTCTTCAGGATCAGAGGTACTTTCTTTCTCGCTTACTTGTGCTGCTTTACGCTGTTCGTGTATCTTTATTATCTCTCTACGGATTTTCTTGTACATACTTTCCATGGCACCAATGGTATTGTGCTTTCCTTCGGCTATATTATCACTCCACTTTGTCAGAGTTTTCATTTCTTCCGGGTCTTTAGACGGGTAATCCTGTTCTCTTATTAGACAGTTAATTAAGAACTTTAATATCATGCGCTGAATCTCGGCTTTCCTTTGAGACATGGCATCACTAATACTTTGTGGGTCATCCCCTGTACGGATGAAACGATATATCCTGTCTAGATCTTCTTTCATATTCGGCAGGGTGACTAGATACTCGGTCACTCTCCTTACGCGTACGGAATATAAAACTATATTAAACTCGCCTGGAACTGGGTCATAGACACATTCGCCAAGGGTTTGCCTGATCTCTGCAACAGACTTATTACTTTTAGGAGTACGCTGTGATGCTTGAGCATGTAATTCGAGTGCTGATAAACGCTTGTATGGCGGCGGGGTTTGAGGAAGACCTCCTCCTGCGGCCCCTAAACTAGAATCATCAACTGATGCTTTTCGTCCTGGCAGGGTCGGTAATTGTAACGTGGGCTGGACTTGTATGGCGGGCTGACCCGGGGGGGCTGTTAAGGGCACCCCGGTGTCTGGAGGAGCAGGAATGACCTGATTTACAGGGACTGGCGGAGCGCGAACAGGATTTGCATATTCGGGGACTGTGTCGTCCAGATAGGACGAAATAAAAATATCAGCTGCGGTCGGTTTGTGACGTAGCTTGGTCGGAACTAATGGTGGCGGGAAATTACTGGATGCCTCTGGGGTCGCTTTTGGCAAGCCCTCAGCAAGAAGAGGATACATACCCTTAATGAGGGCATTCCTCTGTCTGTCTGATTGCTCAGTTCTAACTCGTTCACCTATCTCGATTAATTCTCTTTCTTGGGCTCGTTCTTGGGATTCTCTACTTAGTTCTGTCTTTCTGATTTCTTTTTCGGTTCTTTTATGAGCTTCTTTGCGCCATAACTCGATGGCATCTTTCTGTGACTGTCTGGCTTTCTTTTTCCATAATGCTTCTTCTACTCGCATGATGCATTCGGCATCCCATGTACCCGATACGGGCCATCTATACTTTTCTTCTAACTGTTTGGTATACTCTACCCATAAATCTAGATACAATATGGCGCTTATGCCATGCTTCTGATACATAAAGTGACCTGGACTGTCCCTGGGCGGGACGGGAACTGCTGCTTCCAGCAGACCCTTTCTAGTTTTTAACTGACGTAATTTTGAGAAGAGCGGCATGACTGGACTATAATCTGGACATAATACAATACACAATGAAAACACGAAATCACGTCGCACTCATACCACAACATTAAAATACATGAAGAACATTATGAATAACAGTTCGAACAGAATACCACCTGAAAATACTTGAAATTTCTCGAGAACAGAACTGACTAGAACAGAAACTAGATGCACTGCTGAAACAGTACGAAACTTACCGGTCTCTTAAAGAGACACGTCAGGACCCGCATCCACCGAAGTGGACACTTCGTTTGTGGGACTGTGTACCACCAACCCACAGACCAGAGTCAATTAAATTGACCCTGTCTAGATACCACCCCAGTAACGGTACTCACCGGGCAGCAAGAACGGAAGGCCTCGGACTGGACTGGACTGCTACGACGACGAACTTCGGACTTCGGACTTCAGTTACGGGTGGACCTCCGGATACCTCGGACCTTGGACTCTTGGCTTGGGCTCTGGTCGGGACTCGCCGCGTTCCTCCACCGTCTCGTCTGGATGCTGGACCGCCTCCTCCGTCTCCTCCGTGGGCTTGAGGGATACTTGAGCAGAAATATCTGCCACTGCGCAGAAGAGTTCCGTCACGACTGCAGAGGGTCAGGGGGTCGGCGTGGCTTCACCGACGCGTGGGGAAAGGGCAAGTCCCTATTCGGGCGCCATTATGTGGTAAATAAATAAATAATACCCTATTTTTGACTAGACATATATCATAACAGATAGCTCAATAAATAAGAGTCAAGATTCGAGGTAGTGGGAGTTTTTGCAGGTTTAATACAGCATAAGGACAGGAACAGGACAACCTGCATAGGAATAGGATGACAGGGCCCAGCAGCTGCTGGGGCTGGGTCTGGGATGAGCGCGCCGACTTTTAATAACAATACATGAGCATATATACATAACGCAAACACATAGCATTACATTGCAGTAGGCGTAGCAGTGGGTGGAGCAGAAGGCGTGACGCGTAGCAGTCGCGAAAGATAAGGGTGAGAAGGAGGTGTAACAGGGCGTATACATAGACATGTGATGCAAACGTAACAGAATATGTCATAAATGGGCGGAAACATAGGAGGGGGCTACCTAAGGAGCCGGGACCTCTAACCTGGTGGTGCGCGCAAACTGGCAATGACGTGTTACGAGGAGAAGCTGGGGGCTATGAACTCTGTGCTAGGAGCAGAGACTAAAGTCTGGAGGGTCGGAGCGACATGTACCTAAACCCTATCTAGTATCTGATGTTTAGGGAACATGTTGATATAAACTAGAAGTCATGAGGGGAAAAGCTAACTGACTCTAAGACTGGAGCATGCATTTATTCTACATATAGTGCGTGATGAAGAATATTAAATGACCATTAAATACAGTATTTCTCTTAACATGGAGCCGCATAGGCTAGACAATGACGGAAACTATTGATGTAGTTCAGTAGCTTAGGAATGCAGAGAAGGAGGACTAAACTGATAACTGGAATCATAACATAGTCTTGGCAGACTCAGAGGCAGAGCCAAGCTGCACCGGGCACTGCGAGGCAGGAAGTAAGTGGAAGGTCGAGGATACAGGTGGGGGCTGGATCGCTCCTCAGCAAGGCTTCAGGAGACAGGAGCTGAATCTGGTGTCCAGGCCCTTTTGAGGCCTAGAAACGGGGACTTTATAATGAAATAACGTGCACACTGAGAAACGTGGCAACGTAGCTTTACATAGGCCTGATATTCGTAGTATTCACGAGGACTGGAAACTGGCATACTAGAGGAGGACACAACTGTAATTGCGTCTTGAATCGGACATGGGGAATAACATACGCATATTGGTCATGCACGCATAACATATGATGGATGACACGTAGAGACACAGAACATGGCAAAATTTACTTTTCCACACGTCTATTGTATGAAGGATGCTCACAACTCTTTCCAAGCTGATGGGTGTAAATAGTAAACTCTGATAAACACCATCTCCACTAAGACTCTTTTCTATCGTAACAAGTAGGCATACCAGAGTTTATTCAAAGATCACCTACTCCTTCCTATTTTTAATGATCCAGCTAGAGTCTTGCGAGATCATAACACTTTCTAAAAAAATAATTAACATTCTCCTCATCACAGTACGTATCTCTTACGGACTTCTTCTCAGAAACAAGGACCACAATTTACATTCCTACTAAAAGAATGTATTGTGAACTCATTTACTCCTTTTAACCAGTCACAATTAGATAAGAGTACAGCGAAATTGTAAAAATGTGTTAAAAAATATATACATTTATTTTATTCACAGTAGTTGACCCTTAGCACCTACTCTCTAAATCTAGAGGGACAGAATGACTTTCTACTGCCCCCTTATGTAGCATTTTACTTCATTTTCTTTTCACAACACCTCCAATTCCTCACAGTAAAAATGAATGGGGGTAATTTATTTTTAAAACAATTCAAACAGCTAGCCAATCAGACCGTTATTGGGGTGAACTGTAAATATTTGGTAAGGCAATTTATACATTAAGGTATTTAAACCAGTGCATTAAGGGTTTATTTTAAATAACTGTCTTACATAAGAAGTATTTTCTGTATTTAACAATGATGATGTAAATTTGTTGCCAATGTTATTGTTGTCGATATTGGGAGAATCAATATTTTTGCCATATTATATATTTATTTAAAGGTGGCGATATTTTTGTTTCCAAAATTTGTGTTTTGTTATCAGTAAAAATTGATGCTTTTCACAAAAATATTTGTATTCTTGAACAGGTGCCCCCGTGCCTAGGGGAGGGGCGCCCTTAGTTGCGCCACAAGACTGAGCCTCTGGGGCGGCTAAGAAAGGGGTGGATTCAATGAGGAGGGCTGGTGATGTCATCAGGGTGAGCAGGAATTCCTGGGAGAGATATTTAAGGCTGCGCCCTGGGGTATTCTGCCTCTTTGTACCTTCAGAACTCCGGCAAGCTGCCGAGGCGCATCGTTGACGGGGAGCGAGGTTTCTGGTCGGCGGTGTGCAGAGTGTGGCACGGGAGGTTTGATATTATGTTAGTGATCCCACACTACAAATCCTATGTAAATGGTAGGTGTGAATTATTATTTCTAATAAATAACAGTAACCAGTTAGAGTACTCCAGAACTGGATTTGCCAGACTTCTTCAGAAAAATGCTGGGAATGAGCTGAAGGAGTCACTGGAATCCCTTCCACAGTTTGGAAGACCAGGAGGACTTGAGGAGATAAACACATGGAGTCAAATGTGCCTAGGTAGGAGAATTCTATGACAGTATTACAGACAGCAGTAATGATCAAATGAGGAACCAGCTCTACACATGGTACATCGCTGGAAACAAGTACAGCAGTAACTGCAGAAAGGGAAGAAGTATATGGAAGGAAGAACATAACAAAGGTGTGGGTAAGGAATTGGAAGGCAAAAACAAGCTCAAGGACAGATAGAACTAGTAAGTATCTATTATGCATGATTAATTAAAACCGTTGAAATCATAACATTACAGGCTGATATAAAAAAGAATAGCATTAGATAAAACTTAAAAAAATAGATACAAGATAAAAAACCTTTGTTTTAAAATATAAAAATATAAAATTAGTCCAATTGTGCTAGCACTGCTGGCTCAGTTTTGCAGGCCTGTTTGAAGTTATTAATTAAGCTGCATAATTTGAAACCGATAGAGTGGTCCAGTTCAGTATCTACTGTAGTCTTTAGTAAGTCTCTACTGTGAAGAGCAAGAGTTTTTCAGTCTCAGTGCTATCAGATCAACAAAATGTGTTTGGTGACAGTTTAGCTGCACTAGGGAGGGATTAAAACACAGCATCACTGTCTGCCTGCAGGACCTTACTCCATGCAACTTAAATAGCGTTTTAACAGACTTTTCCGTATGTCATCTAGCTTCTTGCATATGCATATAATATGAATCAAAGTCTCAGTGTCATTCGCACACAAGCTGCAAGAGTGAATGGCCCCTCTTATTTCCCACGGTGGCATAAATGGGTTGATCAGGCCGACACCCAGCTGTAGCCTTAAAAATGTTTCTTTGGTCGCCAGCTTGGTTCCAACCTTGAGGTAGGGCTGAGGTTTTAGAACTTCATAGTTGTTAAGCACGATCCAGTCTTGAGCTCTCTTGGATACCGATTTCTTGTCCTCGATAGCCGACATGATCTTAGTTGATCTTGTTACTATTTGTTTGAAGACCGGATGGCTTATTGAAGCATTCAAAGCATCTGCAAGACTGAGGGAGTTCTGAAGGTAGACATTCGCTGGCAATTTTCCTGTGCGGGACAGCTCTAGCCAAAGTTGATTGTTCAAGGACCCTGTCTCCCCATTGTGATTTTAAAGCAACTCTTTAAGAAAGTTCCCTGCCTTTCTACATCCTGTTTCTGGATTCCAAATTCCAGCCTTCTTTGAGCTGGTGAGACATATTTTGGGAGCTGGAATATCGCCCAATAGTAGATAGCGATTATGCTGTCAAGAGTGGCAGCATCTCTTCCTGTCATGGATTCGCTCCCGTAGGTGATGACTGGCTGTAGTTTTGCTCGTAGGACTTTTAAAAAGGGATCTAACGTTAAATCCAGCAGCAGTTTTTTCGGGGTTTTAATGCCAAGCAGGTCATTACTCCCTTCCTTCTTAAGGCTTCAAGCTGTGGTTTAAAAGAATTGTTTTTATCTAAAAGTACACCCAAATATTTGTAGGAAGTTACTTGGTCCATGCCTTTGCCTTCCATGTACCAGCTGGGATTTGACTTCTTATGGTTCACACTCATAAATTTCGATTTTTAAAAATGTATTTTTAATGCGTTCCGATGAGAGAAATTATTGGTGGTATCTAAAAGGTACTAAAGTCCTATTGGTGTTCTGCTAATCAGCACTAGGTCGTCGGCGTAAAGTAAGGTTGTCAATACAATGGTGCCTAGCTTCGGGGAGTGTGAGGAGCAGGCACCCAGTTCTGCCAGCAAGTCCGCCAGGAAGAGGCTAAAGAGTATAGGGGCCAGGACACATCCTTGCTTTAAGTCCTTTCTTGTGGTAATTTTTTTCGAGAGATGCCTTCCAGCGCCTAGTTTGATTCTGACCCTTGTGTCGGTGTGCAGCTGTATAAGTTGGTCTAGGAGGGTTAACGGTATCCCCCATTCTTTCAGCTTTGACCAGAGTTTGGATCGATCTACGTGGTCAAAGGCCGCTGAATAGTCAATGAAGCAAAGATACAAGGAGTGTTTGTCTTGCTTCGCTGCATCCATGAGCATGGTTAAGGCCATAATGTAAATTATAGTTCCTTGCCCTTGATGAATCTCCATTTGGGTCATTGGTATGATGCTATTTCTTGTGGAACAGGCAACCAGATCTTTAAGTAAAATACCTGCATAGTATTTGGATTCAGTGTCAAACAAGGCTATCAGGCGATAGTTGTTTGGATCGGATCTCGCCCCTTGCTTGAATATGGGACTGATGATAGAGCCTCACCATGACTCTGGGACTTCTGTTGTTCTTTTGGCATGCCCTCTTACTGGGACAAGTGCATAGCTCCAGAAGTCAGGGTCCTGTTTGTATAGCAATGGAGGTATGTATATCTTCGAACAGGGTTTTTTTTTGCACTTCATCTAGATGTATTGGGCCGTCATATCTTGGATGGAGAAGCTACCTCAGGCTGTTGTCGGTTTGATGCTTCTGTGCCCACGTAATGCTGGGGCTTTTGGTTTCTTCCCTTCCTAAAGGTGTTTTTTGTGACAGCATGGCTCGGAAGGCCTTTGGGGACGGATGTTTCTGGTACTTGATCATTGAAATGTTTAGATAAGTAGTCTACCCAGGTGACTTCGATAATGTTGGAAGTAATGCCTTGGTGATTGGGATGCTGCAATCTGTTGGCCAATTGCCAGAATTTAGCACTGTTTTTCTGGTTTGCATCAAACTTAAGGTACGCCCAAAGTTCGACGTATTTTGCTCTTTTCTTCTCCCATCTCCTTCGTTTTAGTGAGGTCTTTAGCTCACGGAGTGTACATTACAATTTCAGATTGTTTGGGGATTTGCGTAGTTGCTTAAAAGTTTGATTTATAGTTTGTTTTAGTTTATTAGAGACAGGACTATTTTGTGCATAATTTGAAGCGGTTGCCACTTTCCCTTGTTTCTGGCAGTTGCGCATTGAGTATTTGTCTCCTTGAGTTTTGACAAATATTTCCCAGCTTTCTATTGGATGGGTTGAGTTGACTTGCCCTTGGTTGTATAGAGTTTGTGCTTCAGCTGCTATTGTGTCTACATTATTGGAGTTGCACCTTATTCTTCTTAGGTCCATTCAGGGCTCTCAAATGTGGGTGTTCTAGGCCCCTAATTAAGGTAATTGCTACGCTTGGCGGTTTTGTGTACTGTGTTTGACATTGTGTTGGAATTCCTCATGCTCTTTAGAGGTCCTGCGTTAAATCGTCTTCCTTGGTAGGCCCAAGAAGGTGCATGTTAAAATCACCAGCCAGGACTATGAGGTCTGTTGATTCTTCTTCCATTAGACTCTGTAGCTCCTGTAGCAGTTCTTTCACTGCTTTTGATTTTTGTTTCGGATGAACATAAACGTTTATTATTATGATTTTTCCTGCTTAGGGTGATTTAGTGTGAGAGTTACCTTCGTTCCTTGGGTGCTACTTGGTGGAGTTAGGTGTATGGTTACAGGGAGTAGATCTCCTATTTTTGTTATTGAGGCAGAAAGCTGTAAGCCCCCCGAGCGGTGACCAATGGCTGACATTTTTGCTGCCGGCAGCGAATAAGTGGCGAAGCCTTGCAGGTCTAGGGGTTTATCTTCCCAAGCTTCTTGAAGCAGAATGATATCAAAAGTAGTCAGATAGTTTATGAACTCTTGATCGTGCATTTTTGAGGTTAGGTCGTTAACGTTCCAGACACATAGGGCTATTCCGCTGAAACTAAGCAAATGTGAGGCAACTGGAAATCTTCACTGCAATTTTCTATGCTTACCAGCCTCCCCTCAAAACTTTGAAAACTGATTGGAACATGAGGCTGATCTAACTTGAAAATCCCTCCTTGATCTGTCAGTGATCCAATCTACACTGTTGTGCATTCCTTAGTCTTTAGTCCTTGCACCAATCATGCATTTTCTTCTATTAAGCATTTTTTGTACCACTATACTCAAGGCTCTCACTTGATTATTCCTGACAGGACTTTTCATTTGAACTGTTGACTTTGTTTGGACTTATTTTCACATGTAGATAGTTTTCCCCTGCATCCTTTTGTCTCTTTTTGTATGGCACTCTACAAATGTATTCTGCCCCCCCCCCCCCCGAATCAGGAACTATTTCAGTGAGATATTCCCTCCTCAGGGACTTTTTATACCTAAACTATATCCGCAGGATCAAGGTCCCTTGATTTTCCACTTTTTAACTTCATCATAAAATATTTTCTTTTTTTTTTTAATTGTAATTTGTGTCCTTTGTTTTTATTCTGAGTGAGCATGCTTGATGATGGCATTAACCAAGAGTGTCCAAAACAATACATTCTAGTTCTAAAAACATCCCATCTTTAGAAGTACACATGAGATGCCACACAACAAACAATAAAGTGCAAAAGATGTTTATTTTTCAAGTGAATGCAGAGCAGTTATAAAGAATGATTTACAGTGGTACGATGGGTTGACATTAGATGTGTGATGTAGGAATACAGTGAAGTGAAAGGGGTTTGACTGTTCATGGAAGTGGTATCTGCTGTGTCGACCCAGGGGAAGCGCATATGGTTGTATGTGTATTTAAGGAAATGACTACATGAAAAATGTGTTTCTGATTAATCTTTTTCATCTAACCGGTTTTGCATCATTTTCCCACCTAGAATAGCTTTCACCAGGCTGAGGAGACTAACCTGGTAAATGTCCTGCTTGGTGAAAAACTTTTCTTACAGGTTTTATTCTGTTTTCTTCACTGTTTTAAGAGGGAGTGTATCCATCTCATATTCCCCAAATCTCTTGCTCCACTGCCAGTACTACCATTTTTGTAGTCTCCTTTTAAGGAGGGGGTTACTCTCCCTTAAACCCCAAGACCTATTTCCCCTTCTTGCTGCTTTGTAAGCATCTCTTCCACCTTCACCTCCCCTTTATTCGCTAGGGCTACTGTGACACATTAAACCTGCCCTCCTAGCAATCACACCACCACATCCATGCCATCCCCATCTCTAACTCCCACCCCTTTCAACTTCTTACAGTCAGTTCGTTCTTTTATTTTGTGCCCTGTGTCTTCCTCTTTTCTTTTACTATAAGTTGTGGTAGACATAAAAAATGATTACCACGAACCTTTTTATTTCATTTTTTGTTATAAACATTTATGCTTAACATTTTTTGGGTAATGGTATTGTAAGTTTTTTTTCCAGACTCGAAATTTAGTCCTGGGCCCAGAATTCTTTTCATAAAAAAATCCTTCTCTTTTCGTGGAAAGAGTATTTTGTCATCATGGCTTTCCTCAAAAATAAGTTTTGTCAGCTTGATTTTGTCAGGCTGGCATTTTTTGTTTTGAAATGTAGCCATTATGATGGAATACTGGAATCCAATATCCATAGCTATTCAACACGGGGTCTACATTTGACAAAAGGTCTGGTTGTGCACTGGTTTTAGGAGTGGCTATTGTGGACTTTGCAGGTTTCTATTATAATATTATGTTTGAGATGCAAAATTGACCTAGCAGCTTGAAACAGGCCCCTGTGAGCAAGTGTCTGCCCAAGCTGTATAGCCTTAGGATGGAGACTTGCATTATATTCCCTCAATGCCATGAGATATTCCCAGTGCAATTCAATGAGAACATGGAGCCTTTTGGGTTAGGTTCTCCAAAATCTGGACCTGCCTCTTGACCATGTTTGGAGGTTTGGTTGTGGGTGACAATGTTCCCCAGGAGGTTGGTAATGGGGTGCGCATCCCCCTAAGTCACAGATCTCATACTAAACAAAGGCCTTTTGTTTACAAAAAACACATTCTCCCAGAAGGCACATCTTGTGGTACATAGCATGAGTAGCCATCTCATATGCAACGCTTGTTGTCCTTCATTTTGTGGGTCATCACCTGGGGACTGTGGGGTATAGATGGGAGTGAGTACGGCTTCACTTGTGTTTGTCTCTCTATGAGATAATAGAGAGAAGATTGGAGATGCACCTGGGGGAGGGAAGAACAGAGGTGTGTAAGAGGTTACCTTTAGGATTTGGGCTGGTCGTGTGTGGGAGCAATGGCTTTTTACTGAGATTGCACTCCACTAATAGACAGATGGACATCATTGTCAGGCTCCTCATCCTCAGGTGCTTCAAAGGAGGAGAAATAACAGATGGTATTTTCATGTTTGTGAGGATGACAAGGTATACTGTCTTAAATAACAAGGCATTATGTAATGTAACTCGGAGGTACTCATGACACTTTGATGAAACAAATCAGACCTAACATTGTAATAAGCAATGCTCATAAAAGTACCAATCGTGTTGCAAAAGTGGAAAGAGTATGTTGTCCACAGAGGACACCGACATCAGACCCAGTACTTCACCCATGATAGATGTTTATAACCCATGGTGAACATGAGACCTTTTGTGCTTCAATGATTCACAATTGTTCACTGTTCTCACATGTTACAGAGTGAGCAATGTATAGATTGAGAAAGATTGATATGAATGTTGACTTACCATGTTCTGGCGTGGTGTCAGATAATCTCGTCACATGCCAACACAGGCAGTGCAACAACAGCAAAAGTGGTAGCAGGAAGCAGAGAGGCTGACAAAACAGGGCCCGCAGAGGTGACATTTATTGGGTGAGGATGTCTATATGAGGACAATAAATTGATACTTTTCATATATGGTATAGTTGTTGACTTGTCATATGCTGACTATAAAACGATTAGGATAGTAGTGAGCTAAAACAGCTTAACTATGGCTTTTCTTAGGTGTCTATGGTTGTGCCAGTCATAGCAATGACCCATATGTGGACTGTTCTGGCTGGGCCCTTGTCATAGGAGGAGATGGTGCTGATGCAGATGTCACCTGCATTGTAGCAGGCCCAAGAAGTGTCAAAGGGAAAGGTAGAAGGGATTTTCAATCTGCATTCTACATGTGTGGTGGAAGCATGTGTGCCAGTTATGTGTGCTGCACATATATCTATATGTAAAAGGGGTGATATCTGAGGTAAGTGGCACAGGTTTAATGAGTGGTTGCTTCACATCAAACTGTACCATTATGTTTGTTGAGAATATTGAGAAAAAATATGTGCTCACTGCCGGTGCCAGACTTAACAATCATATTCACATTCTGAAGAGACACATTGATGATATCTTTATGATTTATGATGGTGATTTAAATTCATTAAAACCATTTTTTTCACTGGTTCATTCTTCCGTATTCTGATATCTGAGCACCCAGGCATCAAGCATGTTCCAATTCAATGCTTTAATCTTTGCTTGTGATGCTGTAATTGTTATTCTGTCTGTATTCTTAACTCAGCAAATGGCTTATTCATTAAATCATTGATTCAGAATGATTATTTCTAGAATTATAACTCCTTGAGTCATTGTCATTGTGTTATTGTTTGTGAACAGGTTGGCATGAGTGTGTATATATTTATATATATGTAAATGCTATTTCTATAGTGCAACCTTAATCAATAGGCAGTTCATAAAATGGCCGAAGGATAGGGAGGTATCTGGGTGGTGGACTGTTAATGCCCTCTAATGTAGTGTGCTTTAAAGAGGCGAGTCTTTAATTCTTTTCTAAATTAAAAAAGCATTTGGTCGGTACTGACGGATATAGGGATATTGTTCCACAGTGGCGGCTGCTAGGGAGTAGGGGCGGGGTGGGCGGCTGATGGGAGGGTTAGAAAAAACTAACAAGAAAAGAAAACTTACTTTCAGAACACCAACCGCCACCTCTCCTCCGTTATCCCTCTGCTCCTGGAAGGATCCAGGCTCACAGGCTCCCCTGGCCAATCAAAACACGGCCTTACAGCAGCGTTGTGATTGTCTGAATGCTGTCGTTTGGCACTCAGAGATGTACTGGGGACTTGGGCATGTTCTCCACCCAGTCTGTAATGCAGCCTGGGTGGAGAACATGCAAAATGAGCATGACGGTTAGCCGGCCCAACGAGGAAACTCCAGAAATGATGGAGAAGATATGAGCCAGGAAACACAGAGAAACCAGAAGCCCAAGATGGAGCAGGAGATAAACAGGAACTCAAACTGGAGCAGCAGGTTTAAGTTTAAGTTTATTTTTTATTTGGGGCGTGGCCTGGCAGCAACCAAGATGGCCGCATAGTTCCGTGGGGCTGACGAGGACGAACCATAGTCCCTAAATATCCTGCAGTAATCCAGCCGCACGGTTTACACAAACCGCAGATTCTGCGACCGGAGGTGCTCTGGAGCCGGGGTGAGTTGCTCCGGTCTCGCTCCGATCACAGGAAGCGCTGCAACGTTGCCCGATGGAGGGAAGGCCCCCTGCGGCCTACTCGCAGCAAGAACCAGGAGTGAAGCACCGGCCCCGAGTTCCAGCGGGGGCCGGGTGCGGTCGAGGGAAGTCGGTGTCGGGTCATGGGGAGCGTGGAGGTCTCGGAGCCTAACGAAGCGGGCCGGCCGGGGAGTGACTCAGAGTGATACCAGTGCCTGGACTGTGTGGAGGGCACAGAAATCCCGCGCTGGGGTCAAAGCTGCGTTGCGGGGCTTGAGCTTTGAGGTGGCGAGGATTCCTGCCTTTGTGCCGCGCCAGGCCGCTTGCGCTGGACCCTCTGGGCTTTCGATCGTGATGGTCCCTGTGGGGCTCTGGCCCTCGCGGGGGAAGAATGATACGTCCCGAAGTGGACAGAAGTGGCAGATTCGTCTGCTGAATAGCCGTAGAGGTGCACCAGAGGAGCTGGGGAGAGTGTCCTGTTTACCACAGTCCCTTCCATTGATGACGGTGCGGCGCGGCGAACCCCGGTGCTCCACATCCTTGGAGTGAATTGCGGGGGGCATTGAGAGGGCCCCCTTGCGAGGCCGGCTTCCCTGAGAGGACGAGCCCCGGGGCGGGCGGGACCATCGACCGGCGCACAGCCTATTTGGCGCGAAGGACTCGGACAGCTGCAGGTCGGACCTGGGCGCCCAGGGAAGCGGGAACTTAGCGCCCTGATTTTCATGAAGCTGCGTCACGGACAGCGGATCGCCAACTTATGACCAAACACACGAGGACTAGTGGGGCAGAGTACCTTATCGCTGATCACGGTATTCGCCGTGCGGACGCACACCCGGATTGGATTAGACGGCTCTGGAGTAGCAGGTGGGCAACCCGGCGGTGTGCCAGCAGGTGGACTGTGAAAGCTATGTGTGGAGTGGTCCTTCAATAATTCCGGGGGTCCTGCCTGATACATCAATGAAGCCTAAGAAGCCTGTCACCACGCAAGCTAATAAAATTGACAAGTATACGGCCTCGGTCGGGGGGACGGAGGAGGCCGCCCCCGGGGAGTCGGCTGACGCTGCGGAGCCGACTCTGGCCTCCATCATGCAGGCCATACAAACTTTGGGCGCCACACTTGAGACTAAAATTGATAAGATCTCCATTGAAATGACTCTGCTGCAGGAGATCTGAATAAGACCTCGGAGAAGACCACTCAGAACGCCACTCTATTGCTGCTCTTCAACAAACCACCAAAATGTTGGAAGAGAGGGTCCATCAGCTGACCCACCAACAGAAGCAGACAGCTGACAGACTGAAGGACCAGGAAGGAAGGGCCCGCGGGAATAATATTCGAGTGGTGGGAGTGCCGGAGAAAATGGAAGGGCAGAGTATTGACCTGTTCCTGGAGGACATAATCTTGAACCACCTCAAGCCCAAAAGACTCTCAAAGTTTTTTGTTATTGAAAGAGCGCATAGGGCACCGATTCCTCCACCGCGACCTGGAGCACAATTATTGCCTGGATCCTTAACTATAGGGACTGGGACGCCATCCTGCAGGCGGCTCGACAACATGGAGACCTGCGGATCGACAATGCCACCATATGATTTTTTCCGGATTTTACCCTTAAAGACCAACAGGAGCGCCGCATGTTTGATGGCGTTAAGAAGGAGCTCAGAGACCGTGGCATTAAATATATGATGTTCTTCCCGGTGCGTCTCAAGATTCTCGCTAATGGGAAATCCTTCTTCACCTCCCAGGAGGACGCTCAAGCTTGGCTGGAGGAGAACGCCAAGCACCCCGACAATCCACGTCCGGGAGACAGCTGGAGAAACACTGAAGCACGTTCCCCGACACGGGTCCGACAGAGAGAGAGAGACTGCTACGAGATGGACTTTGTTCACCATCCAGATCTGGGTCGCAGAGTCTGTCTGCCTCGCCTGGAGATGGATGAGGGCATGGAGGGCGCCCTGGCCTGGGCGGTGGTGTCGCGACGAGGAGCACGTAAAGTATACCGTTTCTCCTGTGTGTGAAGCTGCTGGGACATTGATATTCTGCAGGGAGCTTAGCCTGACCGAATGACATGAGGGGCGCTGGGTCCCTATCGGACTTGGTACAGCGTACACAGTACAATTGCGGGGGAGATGATGATCCATGTATTCGGCTGAACTATTCATATTTACTGTCATGTCTCCCCTAGGAAGTGTTGTTATGGCGGCTAGACTTACAATGATGTGGGCTAGGCGAGATCCTCGGGCGGCTAACCGGTTGTAGCACACCCCCCCAAGTTTTCATTTTATGGGCGACCGGCGCTCTGCTCGTTGGGGCAAGTCAGGTCAAGTTGGCCTGAGTAGCAGGGTAGCAGGGATTTTGGAGGGCGCAGGGTGTTGCAGGTGGGAAGTTGAATGTTTGTTTTATGCATTCTGGTTTATGCAAGGTATTGTTCTTTTGGCTCCTGTGGCATTAATCGTGCTCGTTGGGGTGGCGTGTGGTTTCGGGGTTGGGCATCCATCTCAGAGGTTCTTTCTACTTGACAGTCATGATGCACACACCGAAAACACAAAAAGTTAACATAATATTCTGGAACGTCAATGATCTCCAGAATAAGATAAAGCGCACTATGGTCCTCCAATATCTGCCCCAGATAGTCTTCCTACAGGAGACGCACCTGATAGGCAACCATTATATGGCTCTTAACAGATTTGGATACACGCTAAAGGCCCACGCAGGCTTCACTACTGGGTCCAGGGGAACCGGGATCCTCATCAAAAACTCTCTCCCATTGGTGTTTGGGCGTAAGTGGCTGGAACCTTTGAGGTATTATGTGGCGATTACTGGACGGTCATACGATTAATCTTTGCTCTGTCTTCATTCCACCAAAACTACATAGCACAACCCTCCCAGACATTGGGAAATTATTATTGGATATGCCAGAAGGGATCTTGATCATGGGGGGGTATATGAACGATGTGATTGCTAGGGACACAGATAGGACCACGGCCTTGCCTGACCAGGGCGGAGTACGCCATCTCAGGGACTTTGTGCTTGCAATGGGGTTGGTGGACCTTTGGAGGGCGCATATCCCTCACCTTAGACAATATACGCATGTCTCCATGGCACATGGCTTGGGGTCCTGGATTGATTACCTCTTTACACAGGTGAGTCACATGGGCCACTTTCACAATAGTTGTCATAAGGCAAGAGTTATATCTGATCACTCTCCGGTAGAGGTGCAGTTAGGGGGTCCCGTGAGGGACTGGTCTACACTCCCTAGACCGGATGTATTCCTGTTTAAGGACCAGGAGTTTCAAGATAAATTCAGGGAGCGGGTGGAACAGTATTTTGCGCATAATGTGGGCTCCGTTAGGTCTCACTGTACCCTCTGGGAGACCTATAAGACCGTCACCAGGGACTTTGTGCAGGCAGAGATGGGTAGACGCCGAAAGGAAAAGCATGCGCACATTGATAGTTTGGAAAAAGAGTTGCACGCTTTAGAGAGCTCCAGGGGTGAGACGCAGGAGCAGGAACAGGACAGAAGTCATCAGCTGCGACTTAAGGAAAAGGAACTGAAGGATGTGATGTCCGACCAAGTGAAATTGCGCACTATTGCCACGCAGAGGCGTGTTTATGACTTGGGGGATAAAGCTAATAAGATGATATCCTGGCTTGAGAAGCGCGACAGGGACCGGCATTGGGTGCCTGGGATCCGAACATTGGACGGGACTGCACGAGACACAGGAATAGGCATAGCAGAGGCGTTTGCGCAATATTACGAGGCTATCTATCAGACGCACACTGAGAGACAGGAAAGGGAGTGTGAGAAATGTTTGCAGGACATCCACCTATCCACACTAGAACCTGAGGAGAGGGATATCCTAGACACTGACATTACTGTGGAGGAGGTAAAGGCTGCTATAGGAGATTTACAGGCAGAGAAAGCGCCGGGCCCCAACGGGTTTCCAGCAGAAGTGTTTGGGTGTGCATCGGGGAGGGTAGTGCCCCAGATGCTAAAAATTTTTAATGAGGCCAAACAGGAAGGGTTACGCCAGAGGGATCTTAGATCTGCAACGATTGTGGTGATACATAAGCCTGGCAAGCCCCAGGATTTATGCAGTTCCTATAGGTCCATCTCTCTCCTTAATTTCGAGACCAAGGTCCTTGGCAAAATCCTAGCCACCAGACTGGGGGCGGTCATTCAATCCCTGATCCATCCGGATCAATCGGGTTTTATGCCCCACAGAAACACTAGGTTTAATTTTCGAGGCTTGTTTGGGGTGCTCCAAATGGTGTACAACCGCCCGAACGTACCAGCGGCCCTACTGTCACTGGATGCCCATATGGCCTTTGACAGTATTGAATGGCAGTATATATATGCGGTCTTGGTCAGACTGGGATTTGGTGATAACTTTCAAGCATGGGTGAGGTTACTGTACAGTGCTCCGCCTGCGAGGGTCTGTGTCAACGGTGCCCTCTCTAGGGAGTTTCAATTAGGGCGTGGCACGAGGCAGGGTTGTTCGCTCTCCCCGACGTTGTTCGCCTTGGCCTTGGAGCTGTTGGCGGCCTGGGTACGGACGGATACTACGGTGTGGGGTATTGACCTAGGGGAAGGCTGGGAAGAGCGCATATCTTTATACACTGACGATGTTCTACTCTATGTACAAAGACCGTCCGACTCTATCCATAGACTCATGCAGATCCTGCGCGCGTTTGGCGAGTACTCCGGCTATCGCATTAATTGGGACAATTCCCTAGGTCATCTGATCGCTGGACCTCCGTCAAACTTATCCAAGGAGTGTCGGGGGCGGGTGTGGAAGGAGACCTTCCGCTACCTAGGTATCTGGATCAGGAAATTGGAGGAGGAGTTCCTGCGTTTGAATGTGTACGTGCAAATGGAGAGGCTACGAGGGACGTAGAGCATTGGAAATCTTTCCCGATCTCCTTGGTGGGGCGCGCTGTCCTCTTCAAGATGATGGCCTTTCCTTGCTTGCTCTATGTTCTGCAAAGTGCTCCCTTTCCAGTTCCGGAGAAGATCTTCTGGGCGATCGAATCGGAGCAGCACTCACTTCTTTGGGGTGGGGGTGCCCCAGAATTGCACTGAAGAAACTCCAGCGGGGGATGTACGAGGGGGGGCTCGCTGTCCCAGACATTAGGCTCTACTACTGGGCCTGGACAAGTAGTCAACATCAATGGGTTGGTGTTCGCTCCGTTGGATTAGCCGGCGTATAGGGTGGACCGCATGGTCTTTGGGGGAGATATCTACTTGGCTGCTCTTTACCGTGAAAGGTAGACGTAGTCCGCCTATGCCTCCTCAAACGGCCGCAGTAGTGGAGACGTGGAAACGGGCGACTAAACTGCTGGGTTGGGAAGCGAAGCTTACAGCGCAAACCCCACTATGGGCTGGTAATTATCTGCCTGAGGTTGTCAAATTGAAGGGCCTTCGCAAATGGAGCCTTATTGGCATTGATGTGTTGGGCGATGTCTGGAAAAGAGGGGACATTCCAGGCAGAATTCCAAATGGGAAAGGGGAAGTTCCTCCATTACCAGCAGCTCCGACATACCCTATACTATCATTTGCACCACGGGGAAGAACTACCAGAATATGCCCCACTGGAGGATAGATTATTGCTTGATCCCATGATAGATAAAGCCATTTCCCTCACGTACAAAATGCTAATCAATAATATACAGGATCCCCTGGGGCCTCTGCGTGAAAAATGGGAATCCGAGGTTGGGTTGTTGGAGGAAGACGATTGGAGGGAGGCCCTACAGAGTCCTCGAGAAGTGGCAATCCGTGCCCGGTTTAGGCTTGCCAAGCTGCGCATCCTACACAGCTCCTTCACCCCGTGCACGACACAATACCAAATAGGGTATATTGACTTGGAGTTCTGTCTGAGGGGCTGTGGAGAGGTGGGAACCTTCTTTCATATCTTGTGGGACTGCGCTAGGATCTGGGCGTACTGGTCCAGACTAGCGAGCATATTTTCAGAAGTGGTTGGCTCTGAGCTTCCACTGGAGGCCTGATGGCAAATCCTAGGTGTTACGAGTGCCATCACATGGCCTCAGTGGGATAAGATCTGGCTGGCATTGGCGAGCATGGTGGCCAAGAGAAATATAGCGAGACTATGGGGCAGTAATGTGGTACCAACTGTGGAAGACTGTGAAAAGGACCTAGACTGGTGCCAGAGGGCTGCAAAAGTAAACTATAAAAGTAGAGGGTGTCCCAAGAAGTGGGAGGAAATATGGGTGGCATGGAGAATGTATAGGAGGGAGTTACTGGACACCCAGTCTGTCTCCGAAACCTGCTAACAATGTGTAGGTATCTTTGGCTTTGTATGCAGATCAAAATGTTCAAAATTGTATTATGAATGACCTTGCCTTCTGTATGTCCACATACTATCTGATGCTTTACAGTATGCTACTGTTTTTGGAGCCTGTTATTTCAATAAAAAGATTTTTTTTAAATAAGTTTATTTTTTATTTGCATAGTTAACTAAAACCATTTCACTGTTAACACTTAGCAGAGTAACATTTTAAATAGACATTCAATATGAATTCATCTTCCTTTTCATTTGTTACACTTACTACAGAAAAATCTTTCTTAAAACCTGTTAAAACCCAAAGGTAGAAATTTCATTACAGTTTAAAATCAGAGTTAATTACACTTATTAAAGAATGTCATTAGCTCGCTTGATGCTGTGATGTACAGTGTCAGATTTTCTTTACTCCAGTCATGCTTGCCCATTTGTCAAATCGTTCAAATTATCTCGACTTGTTGTAAGGGTTATCCCTCTGCTACTGGTTGGCATCCTTAATATGGTCTGGCTAAGGCCTCTTCCCATCTGCTGGACAGCTTGCGGCGACAAAGCTTTGTGGAGAATATTTTGGTATTTTTGTCATTTTTTGGTCTGCGATAATAAGGAAATTAGGAGTTTAGTTGGATATTTGCAGGCTTTAAGCGGGACAGCACTGCTTGCCCCCTGGTGCGGATGCCTTTCTGTTTAAGAGGTTCTTTTAGGAGCTGTTGCTGTGCTTGGTGCAGTTCTTTGCATAGGCAAATTAAATGTAGAATGTCGCCATTCTTGATGTTATACAGCCTGCAGGTATCTTGTGCTGTTGTCCTCAGCCATGGTGGTAGATGCTGAGCACACGGAAGGATCCCCAGTCTGTGCCTTAAGAAGTTTATTTTTATGGCCCTAGGACAGCCCTGATTAAAGTATGGTTGTGGGGTGAGTGATTTATAGGAGTTAATGGTCATCCAGGCATGAGATCTGTTTGAGAAGCTTGCCTTGCCCTCCACTAAGGAGATTTGTTTTATGTTTTTCCAGACTAGTTTTTTTAAATTGAGATAGCCGAGTTAGGCATCCCAAAGTCCCGTAAGTTTGATAGATTTCAAGGCTAACTGAAGGTAGCTTCTTGCTTGAGAGAGCTCCCTGTGCTGTATATCGTGCCACAGCAGAAAGTTTAGCGTGTTTATAGTGGCACTTCTAATCTTATTCCAGCAGATGATGTAAGCGCCATACCTGGCTAAAACTTGTTGTAGAAGGCCAAACTCCAAACTTATTTGAGCAGGTGATGTATAGGGCGGGAGGCCGAACATAGTTCTGTAAGCTTAGACCTCTGTGTTATCCAGCTCCTTAGCGTCTCTTCCCCGCATTGCCTTTGCTGCCATAAGTAATCGAGGGGAGAAGTTTAGCCTGGACTACCTTCAAGAGCGGGGTCAGAGTCGGCCCCATCAGTTAATTTGCAAGGTTTTTCATTGTCACGGCGGCCAGCAGACCTTTCCTTCTTATGTCCTCTTTCTGGTGCCCAAATGACCCTTCGTTGTCAAATGAGACTCCTAGAAATTTGTACTCACAAGCTGGATCGATTTTAATGCTGCCAAGAAACCAGTTCCTCTATGAGTTCTTTTTTTATTGTTTATTGACATTGTCCGCGTCTTGTTCAGATTTATTTTCAAGTTGTTTTTGTTGCGTAGTTCTGCATTTCTGTCAGTAGATGTTGGAGACTGACGTGAGTATGACTAAGCAGAACTACATCGTCTGCATACATGAGATTGGTTAATGTTTTCCCTCCTATCCTGGGTGAATGGGAGTTACAGGCGTCAAGCACCTTTGGAAAGTCAGCCATGAATAAATTGAACAGGGTTGTGCAAGCACACAACCCTGGAGCAGTAGGTGCCATGGGAAGGAGAGTGTCAACGGAAGGAAAGGACCACCAAAAACTGGAGCAGGTAACCAACACGAGCGAGGTCAGACCAACAGGAACAAGGAGTGTTGCATCGCAATGAAGGAAAAGATTCTGCCCCTTTTATACCTAAGAACAGGAAGTGAGAAGACAGGAACAGAAAGTGACAAGACAGGAACAAGAAGTGACAATACAGGAACAGGATGGGACAAAACAGGAAAAAGACCGTTGCCATCTTGGATAGTGAAGAGCAGAATAGGAAGGCCGCCATGTTAGGAAGGTAGAACAACCTATCCCCAAGGCCCTCTGGGAGCACGACTGTGAAGAAGATAAGGAGAACAGGCAACTAGATGGCCCCAAAGGAGATGACCTGCAGGATAATACCATGCAAAAGGTAAGTGCAAGTGTCCCCCAAAAGGCATAGGTAACGGCTGCAGTCTCCACCTGGGACTGTGGTATTCCTAAGATGTTATGTAAAACATCCAATGGGCAGCTGTGCAATTCTGCGGCGTGCCCGATGCAAAGTGGAAGCAGGCGTCGCAGGGCCCATCCGCGATGCCAAAATGGCAATAGTGGGCCGCCGCGTTGCTTCGCGACACGCTTGAGAAGACAGTGAGGCGTCGTGGGATGCACTGCCGCCCGTGAAGAAGAAATGGGCAGCGTGACGGGTCCCAGTTCAGCCCGCGGCGCAACACGGGGAGGAAATTGAATTCCATCATTATGAGGGTGATATTATCATATATATTCATACCCTTGATGAGACATACCTCATGTGTAAGAAAGCACTTAAAGGGGTGTTGCGGTGGTGTCTGGTAATCCATGGAGCAGGGTGCTACAAACATCCAGATGCAAGAGTACAAGGGCTTGAATAGCAGCTCCAAACTTGCTGTCTGGGAGAAAGAGTTCCAATTTCTTTAGAAGTGAGACCTGATAGCACGGTCTCTTACGCTTTTTGACAACTTGTTCCTTGAGGGTGAGGTTGGTGTCCAGGATGAACCGAAATGACTTGGCATTCATGAAAGTTGGATTTCCAAGCTCTCAAGATTCATGTAATTGAGCTAAGTGTGTACCATTTCTTGTTTGCTATTTGGGGAAAATTACAGAAACGATATCTTGGTTGGGTTGCGGTGTTTGAGCAGAACATATTTTTAAGTATAGTTCTGTATCATTAGCATACTGGTGAATCTGCTAGCAGAGTACCAAGCGGCTCATGCAGTGTTTGAAGATGACAAGAAAAAGCATGGATCCCTAGGGGACTTTCAGGTGTTAGGAATTTTTGGGAAACTATGGGTGACCGTGCAATCATACTGTTGTCAGTCATAAAGGCATTAGGAGAACCAGTGAGGAAAATCACTGTTAAATCCCATTTGAGACTCCAAGGTGCACATGAGGGTGGAATGATCAAAGTTAAGTCATCTGAAAGATCCAATAAATTCAGGAGGCAGGGTTCATCTTCATCTGTGTTCATGGGAGCATTGTCCACAATGTGTAAGGTGGAGGTCTCTGTATTGCAGCATGATCTGAAACCTGACTGGTAATTGGCAGAGGACTGTTAACAACTTTGGGTTGGACATGGACTGCTTATTTAATTACCTTGCCGGTGAATAGTATGTGATTGATTGGCTGATAGATCACACGGTCATCAGGGGCTAATGTAAATTTCTTTAATAATGGTAGGATTTGGCCTGAGATTCTGGGAAGATGCTGTGAGTGAGGGAGGCATTGATAGTGGTGAGTACCTGTGACTGAGCATTATCAGAGAGAAGTTTGATGAAGAAAGAGGGTAAACCATAATCTTCATAACAAGTGTTTTTGAGGGATTTGAGTATGGTGGCAAGATCTGTGAGAGATATAGTTTTGAAGGCTGACCAATGCGGGATTCTAAGGGAAGGGGTGGGTGTGAGAGATGAAGCAGGATTGGTGTTGCGGATGTGCTATCTGATCTTCGTTATGTTTTTTACGGAATAAAAGATGAGTTAACCCTTTGGGTGCTCATAACGGAATGGTTCTGTCATGAGCACCAGTGCTACTGTTTTCATGACGGAACCATTCTGTCATGAGCACATGCTCAGAAAACCCCTCTGCTGCAGACAGCAGAGGGATTTCCATTTTTTTGCCTAGGGAGGTGGGGAAGAGCTTCCCAAACGTCCCCAGGCCTGTTTAGTGATTTCCTTGCAATGACGATCACGTGTATGGCGCGCAATGGTCATTGCAACAGAAAGGAATCTGAAACGTAATTTCCGTTTCTCAGGTTCGGTGCTTGTGGGGCTATCTCAGCCCCCTGGAACCGAAACAGATGGGAGAGGTATCGTTGTAAAGGGGAGAATCTAGTGCTTGGGGATCGCCCCAGAAGGGCAATCTCCCCAAGCAGGGATCCACTCAATAGCCACCAAGAAGGGGGAGCAGCCTCTTGGGCAAGGGCCTTTGCCCCCCGTTTATTTTCCCAGACAGCCTTTCTGCCCCCAGCGGGGCAGACAGCACCCTATATGTGTGCCAAAGCCCCTACACATGCCCAGAATGGGCATGCCAAACCCCCACCCTACTCCAAAGAAGGAATACGCAGTTCTGCCCCCCCCCCAGGAGGCAGATGGGGGCAATATCCCCTGATCTGTACCCCAGGGGCAGAGAGCCTACTAGGCCCCAGGGATTTTTTTTATATATTAGTAGGGGAGGGGCTGCCCAGAATGGGCAGGCAAATACCCCACCCAAAAAAATTCTACAGTCTTTCTGCCCCTCCTGGGAGCCAGATGGGGCAATAGCCCCTCATCTGCCCCCGGGGGGGGGGGGTAAAAAGGCCACTAGGCATCAGGGATTTTTATTTTTCTAAAGTTCGGGGTGGGGGCTGCCCAAAATGGGCATGCCAATGCACCCACCCCCCAAACAATTGCCACAGTATTTCTGCCCCCCCCCCTCAGGAGGCAAATGGGGACAGTAGCCCCTGATATTCCCCACCCAGGGTGCAAAAAGCCCACTAGGCCACAAGGATTTGTTTTTTTACTGCGTAAGGGTGGGGCCTTCCCAGAATGGGCATGCCAATGCCCTCACCCCCAAAAAATTACTACAGTCTTTCTGCCCCCCCAGGAGTCAGATGGGGCAATAGTCCCATCTGACTCGTTGGGGGGTGGGGGGGCAGAAAGACCACAAAGCACCAGGGGTAAATGTCTTTCAAGAGTCAGGTGTGGGGGCTGCCCAGAATGGGAACACCAATGCCCCCACCCCTCAAAAAAAGATGCCATTGTCTTTCTGTACCCCCCAGGAGTCATATTGGGCTGTAGCCCCTGATCTGCCCATGAGGTGCCAGCGATTAAGCTGGCTTTTTTTTATATAGAGGGGTGGGTGCTGCCCACAATATGCACCCCAATGTCCCCACCCACCCAAAGAAAATATCCACAGTCTTTCTGCCCCCTTTAGGGGCATATCGGGGCACTAGCCCCCGATTGCCCCCCTCCCCAGGGCGTCAGAAAGCCCATTAGGCACAGACTTTTTTGCGGAATGTGCCTACCTCTGGATTTTGGGTCCTAGCGCAGCTGGCACCCAAGCAAACCATCAAACCTATATATTTTTTAAATTTAGACACCCAGGACAATCCAGGATGTGGTGACTTGTGTGGCTCTCACTCGGTTCTGTTACCCAGAATCCCTTGCAAACCTCAAACTTTGTAATCAAAACAAATGTTCCTCACATTTCTGTGATGGACAGTTCTGGAATATGCGCAGAGCCACAAACTTCCACTCACCCCCCTTTCCCCAAAGTCTTCCGATAAAAATTATACCTCACTTGTGTGGGTAGGCATAGTGCCCGCACCAGGAAACGGCCCAAACCGCAACGTGGACACACAACATTTTTACAGTGAAAAGTGACCCTTTGTTTGCAAAGTGTCTAGCCATAGAGTTTGAACCATAGCTCTGCCGGCACCTAGGGAAACCTAGCAAACCTATACATTTTTGAAAACTAGATCCCCAGGGGATTCCAAGATGGAGTAACTTGCCTGGCTCTCACCAGGTTCTGTTACCCAGAATCCATTGCAAACCTCAAACTTTGTAAATGAAAAACACATTTTCCTTAAATTTATGTGGTGGAAAGTTCTGGAATCTGCGTTGATCCACAAAATTCCACCCACCCCGCATTCCCAAATGTCTTTCTAGAAAAATGGTACTTCACTTGTTTGGGTAGGCCTAGTGCCTGCAACAGGAAATGGTCCAAAACGCAACATGGACACACCACATTTTCACAGTGAAAACTGACCCTTTTTTTGCAAAGTGCCTAGCTGTAGATTTTGAACCCTAGCTCTGCCGGCACCTAGGAAAACCTAGCAAACCTATACATTTCTGAAACCTAGACACTCAGGGGAATCCAGGATAGGGTGACTTGTCTGGCTTACACCAGGTTCTGTTACCAAGAGTCCCTTGCAAACCTCAAACTCTGTTAAAGAAAAAAACATTTTCCTCACATTTCTGTGGTGGAAAGTTCTGGAATCTACGTAGAGGCACAAAATTCCACACACCCCGGATTCCCCAAAGTCTGCTCAGAAAAATAGTACCTCACTTATGTGGGTAGGCCTAGTGTCCACGACGGGAAACGGCCCAAAACGCAATGTGAACACATCACATTTTCACATTGAAAACTACCACTTTTTTTGCAAAGTGCCTACCTGTAGATTTTGAACCCTAGCTCTGCCGGCACCTAGAAAACCTATAAATTTTTTAGAACTAGACACCCAGGGGAATCCAGGATGGGGTGACTTGTCTGGCTCTCACCAGGTTCTGTTACCCAGAATCCCTTGCAAACCTCATAAAACAAAAACACATTTTCATCACATTTCTGTGGTGGAAAGTTCTGGAATCTGCGTAGATCCAAAAATGTCCTACCCCCAGGTCTCTTGATGAAAATGGTACCTCACTCATGTGGGTTCCCCAAGTACCCACAATAGGCCAGGGCCGAAAGCGCATTGAGGAGACATCAAAATGACCTATCTCAAAACAACCTGGATTTGCAGGGCATTCTGGGTAGGAAAACATAGGGGGATCCACGCAAGCCATACCTCGCAGAACTACCTAATTGCCTAATTTTCAGAAATGTGTGGGTTTGGTAGTTTCCCAATATGAACGCTGAGCCCAGGGCCAAAAACCCAGGTGACCCACCTTGCAAAACCAGGTTGTTTTGTGATAGGTCATTTTGATGTCTCCTCAATACCTTTTGGGCCTGTGCCTGTCGCGGGTACTTGACCCACCCACACGAGTGAGGTATTATTTTTATTGGAAGACCTAGGGGAATGCTAGGTGGTAGGAAATTTGTGGATCAATGTAGATTCCAGAATTTTCCTACACAGAAATATGAGAAAAAAGTGATTTTTTAAGCAAAATTTGAGGTTTGCAGGGGATTCAGGTAGGAAAACTTTGGGGAACCCACGCCAGCCATATCTCCATGGACTCCCCTGGGGTGTCTAGTTTTCAGAAATGTGTGGGTTTGGTGGGTTTCCCAAGATGGCCGCCGAGCCTGGCCCCAAAAACTCAGGTGACTCCCCTTGCAAAACCAGGTTGTTTTTTGATAGGTCATTTTGATGTCTCCTCAATATGTCTTGGGCCCTTGCCTGTCGCGGGTACTTGACCCACCTACATGAGTGAGGTGTCATTTTTATCGGGAGACCTGGGGGAACACTGGGTGGTAGGAAATTTGTGGATCCACATAAATTCCAGAAGTTTCCCACACAGAAATATGAGAAAAAGTGATTTTTTCAGCTAAATTGGGGGCTTGCAGGGGATTCTGGGTGGAGAAATGTTGGGGGATCGACGCAACCCATACCTTCCTGGACTTTCCTGGGTCTCTAATTTTCAGAAATGTGTGAGGATCACTGACTACTCCTAAAACAACTTTTTTGTCAATATATTCAAAGGGAAAGAGATCCCCTATAGACCCCTTCCTGTCTCACCATCAGTTTCGAATTGCTCGTCAAATATTAATTGTAGCGTCATCCCCAGCCTGGGTACATGTAAACACACAGAGCTTGGAAGTACACGTCTTTATTCTTCAGAGGATAACTGTTAACTGCCTATACTACAGCATTGATTTCTTAACCCCACAATCAATCACTCATATCACTATTTTATGGAGTGTGTAAGGGGCCAGAAGAGGCCTGCTTTCTCTGACACACAAACACTACATCCCCCCCTTCTTAAATGAAAAGTACACAACAAAAAATCCATATATCCATAATAACTAAAAAGTCTTTGAGGTGCTCTAATCAATCTTCCATATCTTGTTGCATGAGGTAGAGCAGACTAAGGAGACATAGGAGAGGCATATGTAGCTGACACAGATGACACAGGCACAGGTGCAGTCTTTGGGCTCTCCTGACTCCCAGACGGAAGGGTATGACTCTGAACATCTGGAGACAATGAGCCTTGAGGGAAGTGTTTGAAATAAGAAGAATCTCTTGTGATGGCCTTTCCAGGATGATGAGCAGTCACAAATTGTCCTTTGCTAGTAACCACCCTCAGCGGGCCAGCATCATAAGGAGCATCCAACTTGCGTTTCCATTTCTCCCTGACAACGACTTGGTCTCCATCTTTTGAACACAGTACTTCAAGCACAGCGGCGTCTATCCACAAAGGTCTTCCATTTGTGTTTGTGCGATGAAGCAGTAGTTCAAAGATTATCACCGTCAGTAGATTTTTCAGTGGCCCAATGTGGCATGAGGGGTTGACCTATATGCACAGAGTATCGAGTGAATAACTAATTTGAGTTCAAGCCTTTCTAGCTTAGCGTGCTGAACAGTCTTCTAGAGGGTGCTCATAAATTGCTCAACTACACAATTCACCTGGGCCAGAGATGTGTGCTTTTCTGATGCTTGACATTTTGGTGAGTGAGATAATCTTTAAATTATTGGATACTGGAAGGCGGGTCATTGTCAGATTTCAAAATCGATGGAACCCCCCAAATAATTTCTATTCTCTCAATGACTCTCATGAGTGGTTGATGATAGATCTTCACAAGGGGAAAATGGGAATATTCATCAACAACTACTTGTAGATGATGAGCATTGTTAAGGTGTCCAAAGAAATCATTGCTCTCTTTTCCCATGCATGGTTTGGAAGATAAGAGATGTTTAACAGATGTGAGGTTGTTTGCATGGCAGGTAGTTGCACAGATGACATGTCCTTAATTCCTTTTTAACTCTTTTATCAAGACGAGAGAAGAGCTTGTTTTGTAAAGGTCATCATGAAGAGGTCGAGTATATTTTCTCCAAGATTGATGTGTAGTGATGTCTTTGAGTATTAGCAAATCTCTGTCAGTGCTCATGGCAGCAATGATTTGTTCCACTGATATGGAAGCAGGGGTACTGGATTTTATGATGAAATTAACATAAGCATCAACTGCTTAAGAAGTGGTGCCATGACACTGTATTGGTACATGTTAGAAGTAGTCAGCAGGTTTTGATCTTTTCCTGAACAATGCACAACCGTATAGTCATACTTCCGCAGTGGCAAACCCCACCTCTCAATGTGAGGAGGCATTTTGGCTTTAGGATTGCTGAAAATGGAGAGTAATGCTTGGTGGCTGGTGAAAACCCGTCAAGTGCATTCCATACAGGAACACATGAAAATGTTCACAAGCCCTTACCACAGTGAGGCTTTCTTCTTCAAGTTGTAAGTAAGCACATTCTATCGGTGACAAACTCCTGATTGCATAAGCCACAATGTGTTTTGGTGCATTAGTATGTCCATTGTCCTGTGCACGTATGGCACCAAATCCCACTCAGCTGGCATCAACAAAAATCTCCATTTTGTATTTTCAGATCAAAGTATGCTATTTCAGTGGCATTCTCAATCACATGTTTGATTTTCTTGAAGCTTCTTTCACATGGCCATCGAAATGGAACATTTAATTTTATTAAGGATCTCTATAGCTACTTACAGAGGCAACGTCACATATGTACCATGAATAGCAACTGGTCATAAGGAGGAAGGATTGAAGCATAGTTACATCTTGTGGGGAAGAAGTGGAGGACAAAACCTGTTCTCTTTGTTGGATCTGGAGTCTTTACACCATCAGAAAAGATATGACCAAAGATCTTGAGCTTTGTTTTATGAAACTCACACTTTGCTGCATTTAAAGTGAGAACTGCATCTGTAAGTAAATGACACACTTGTGTCAGAACCTTATCATGTCCTTTCGGGTGGCCCCAAAAGCCAGTATGTCATCACTGTAATTGAAAGCATTTGTGACTGGCTGTATTATGCTATAAATGAAATCCTGAAAGAGTTCTGCAGCTGATGACACTCCGAAACATATTCTTTTGTATCTAAATAAATCAACAGGAGGAAAAAAGGTAGTAATGGGCCTGCAATTTTTTCCAGTTTTAGTTGTTGATACCTTAGTTCAAGTCAAGGCGGGAAAAGACTTTGGCTCTTTCAGCTGCGCATTCATGTCAGCATTATACAGACCTGGTGCCGTTCTCTTTAAATTACCTTGTTGGCTTGACACATATCAACGTAGATGTGCATGACTCTTCCACTAGCCTTCTTAGGCACTACCAATATGGGTAACACCTATGGCGTTGGAGCAGTTGATTTCTCAATTATGTCCATTATAGCATCTCAAGTTCTTTCTCAACAGCCTCTTGTTAACAATGTTGTTAAGCAACAGGACAGATGTCCTCATTTATGTGAAGTTGCACTTTCATTGTCTTAAGTTTTCCTAGTCCATGAAACAAGGATGGAAACTGATTCACTATCTCATGATAGACATTGACATTATAGTTTACAGAAATCAGCTCCATGTCATCAGCAGTGCTGAAAAATGGGTAAATTTAATGAAGCGCCTGTCTGAAAATGAATTGGTGCGTGGACTTTCGTCTTTGTTTTCTTCACAGTTTCTATAAATGACCCTTGACTTTGAAGTAGTGTAGAAGCAATTCACATATACATAATGTTTATTGACACTCCACTGCCTATGATAAAAGGTATGGAGCCCCTATTCACCTTCTGTGTGATTTTCGGACAGTGTCCAAATGAATTTCACACTTTCACTTGTCGATCTCGCTTTGACCAGCATTCTTCCTTGCAAGAAGCTAATTCTACATGCTCAGGTTGGCCAGTGGTCGTCATTGACATCACATACCCATTTTCCTTACTGTCGCTTGACAATGATGGTGGGAAACTTTTAGATGAGGAATTTGACGACAGTCGACGTTGTTAAGTTTCTACTTGCCTCAAGTGATGTTACCACTTGGCCTTGTGGGTGTAGTTGAAACTTCTCTGGAACTTTCTGCCATCCGTCTTATTTTCTCGACATGATGTGTTTGATCTTAACTACACTCTTTTTCACAGTATTTGCATATCTATCTGTCCTTAGGCAGGACATTTACCTACATGCAGAAATGAAAATTCACATTGAAAACACAACTTTTTTTTCTTTGGAGACATTACTTTGTAGCCTTTTGCCTTCTGTTTCAGCTCACTTTTAACACTCAATGCTGATTAATTTTAGTCCATTCTGGCTTCCATGTTAGTTGCTTTCTTCCTCTCTAGCAGCATGAAGTACTCGCTCAAAGCTGAGTGTCTCTTTCCGCATTTGTCGTCTGAAGGTATCAGAGAGACAACCATTGATTAGCCTGAGACGCATGGTCTCTTAATCATTGAAGTTATTGGACCACGGGAAACTCTCCAAGAGAGTACTCTTGGTTCTTCAAATTGCGGGGTTTACGTAATCCTCTATCTCTGCGCCAGTTGTAGTATCCTCGCCAGCCTAGATACATGAAAACAATCACTTCACACACGGAGCTCAGTATTACAGATCGTTATTCTTCAGAGTGTAACTGTTAACTACCTGTACTATGTCATGAATTTCTTAACCAAATCTAATCATTTATGTCACTATTCTACAAAGTCCATCAGGAACTAGAGGGGTCCCGCTATCTCTAGCATACATAACACTATATTAATGATTTCTGCCCAGATTTATGTTGCAAAACATTAATGCCTACCTTAAGGAATCAGTATTTGGAAGCGATGCCCTTAACAAGATCCTTCCAAATAGCGATTATTTAATGTTTCCTTAACTTAGTTAATTCAGAAAACCTTCTGCAAATCCTTAATTGGGTTTAGAACATTACAAGGAGTGTTTTAGCTTTTTCAAACAAATCTAAAACTTTGCGAACTTTAAAACACTTTTTCTGGTACCTGGTTACAATTGGATGCAAATCTATTCTAAAACCTATGCTACAAGCTTTATATTATCAATAGTACTCAATCATTCTCTACAGGTAGCATTCTGTGAGCCTGTAATAACTTCTAGAAGGCTATTTATAGACAGGGAAAATGTCTGTTATTCTCTTCCAGCCCGGGGATTAGGCTTCAGTCGAACAGCAGGGGTTGTCATAAACATATTAGGTCATCAACTTGTTTTTAATCAGAATTAAAGACGAACACATCATCCTCAATACATTTGTGCAATAGAAACTTTTGGCAGCAAATTAAGAAAGCATGTGGGATTGTTTTTACTAGGTTGTGCACACAGAGTAAAGGATTTGCTTTATCTCCCCTTTCATGCAGCACACTATGGCTTGAATGGCACCGAAGGCGTTTAAGGGGAAATGTAGAAACAAAGGCGTGAGCTAATTGGGCAGATCATTATAAAAAAATATTGAGGAGCTTTTGTTACATGCCCATGAGCAGGAGCCCCTTTGAAGCTTTCCAATCAGCGCCTCTGTCCCCTTATCTGAATACTTAACATCTTTCTTCAATTCCTGCCGGCTGTTGTGTGAATTTGTAATCATGCTATATCTTCCTGGGCAAGGCTTAATCTTTTGAACCCATGGAATAATTATTATTGCAGAGCAGCGCTCCCTTTCCCAAGGAGGATTCTTTGGGGTCAGTGTTGCTTCCAGTCGCTCCGGGACTGAGAACAAGGAAGTGTTTGTTGCTGCTGGAATGTTGTCAGCTCCAGTGAGGTTGGCGCACTCTCGAGCTGGCGCCCTCGTGCTCCGCGAGCTGGACTTTATTCAAATGGGTCTCACAGACCACATCAAGGGGCTGTAAATTAGCACTTCCATGCTCTTTAGTGGTTGAAAGCTAATTCATGTCCTTAGGTTTTTGGAACTAAATGCATGTTCTTACACAGTGATTATTAAAATCATACGATGACCTTTTAATACTTTTAGCGTTTTTTTTTCTGAATTCTTCAATTATGGTTCCATGTTATTGTAAGCAGTGTTGAGTTCAGTGACAAGTGTTACAGTGCAGCTCTGCTGGAACAAGACTGTCCGTGTGAATCACAAATGGAAATAAACATACAAAGGGACAATCGTTGTAAACATTGGGCCACATGTACAAAAGATTGCGGGCGCTTGCACAATGATGTAGTGTATAGTAGATGTTTGCGCCAGTTTGCGCTGATGTACACCACATGAGCTCCTAAACCTTAGTAACTTTGGGGCACTGTGTAGGCCTTTTGGGTGAAATTTCTTATTACATATACATTCTCACATCAGAACCTAGGGGAGGGTGTTGGGGAGGGGACAAGAAAATGTATCACTGTTTTCCTGTAGTATATATATATATATATATATATATATATATATATATATATATATATATATATATATATATATATATATATATATATATATATATATATATATATATATATATTCACTGAAAAAACCATAGGTTTCACACCAGTTATAGTTAGCTGGAAATTTTACTCGCATAAAACCATTGAAATTCCCACGTTATAGTTAGTTGGACTCACTATAACTTGCACGTCTGCAATGCACTGCTGATGACGTCACATATT
Organism: Lissotriton helveticus; assembly: GCF_964261635.1. Taxonomy (NCBI): domain Eukaryota; kingdom Metazoa; phylum Chordata; class Amphibia; order Caudata; family Salamandridae; genus Lissotriton; species Lissotriton helveticus. Next base: position 1,888,786,010 of record NC_136059.1, on the reverse strand, counting down.
ACATCACTCATGACAGTGGTTTTTTTTTTAATTGATTGGTTAACTGGCTTATTAAGTGTATCTTAGTGAATACATATATTAGCGAGTAATGTTTAAATATTTAAATATATGCATGAGTGATGTAATATGTGACGTCATCAGCAGTGCATTGCAGACGTTCAAGTTATAGTGAGTCCAACTAACTATAACGTGGGAATTTCAATGGTTGTATGCGAGTAAAATTTCCAGCTAATTATAACTGGTGTGAAACCTATGGTTTTTTCAGTGAATTCCAAAGGTTTTTTAAATGCTAATTCCTAACTATAACTGGTGTGTAACCTATGGTTTTTTCAGTGAATATATATATATATATATATATAAAATTTCTATGGCAAAATGAAACCCCTCATTTTGTTCCTTTTCAAATTAAATGTATTAAGTGTTACCACTTTATTCCAATCAAGATGACTTGAGGTGTGCCATACTTTTGTCATAAGTAAGACTGTTAGCGTTCTAGTTGTTCTTTAGAACACTCTGGGACATTCTGTCATTGGGCTATAGTTGGGCTACATCTGGCTGATATTTGGGCTACATTTGGGCTCTTTTGTCTCTGGTGGCCATCTTGGGAGACTGCATATCAGAATTATTTTAATGAAATATAAGAGGATTTGAGAAATCACTCAAAATGTGCCCTAATTCCTCTTTCTTCAGCACTAATCATAATTTCTGTGGCAAAATGTACCCCCTCATTTTGTTCCTTTGCAAATTAAATGTTTTAAGTGTTACCACTTTATTCCAATCAAGATGACTTGAGGTGTGCCATACTTTTGTCATAAGTAAGACTGTTAGCGCTCTAGTTGCTCTAGTTGTTCTCTAGAACACTCTGGGACATTCTGTCATTGGGCTATAGTTGGGCTACATCTGGCTGATATTTGGGCTACATTTGTTTTTTTTTGGCTCTGGTGGCCATCTTTGGGCTACATTGGGCTACATTTGGGCTCTAACATATATATAGCCCAATGTAGCCCAATATATATTTTTTCAAAGTTAATTTTCGTAAAAACCACTGGAGCATATATCTTGAGACATAGCAAAGGCACATCGGGGTACCAGTCCCTACAATTTTGCCAAGTTTGGTGGAAATCATTCAGCCGTTCGGGATAAAAGTGAGTCCAACCGCCCTATGGAAATTAACATGGGGAAAACACGTTTTGGGACCCCCTTTTATCTCGGGCCCCGCTTGACAGATCCCCCCGAAACTTTCAGGGAAGGAGCGGAGCGCAGCGAGGCAAAGTTAAGGAAAATTACAGGCAGGTCCCTCATTTGGCGCCAAAGTTATTCCCAATAGAATGTTGCGGATTTCCTATGGAAAACGATCCTAACTATGACTACCTACTGGCAACCGCCAGTAGGTAATATATATGTATATATATATATATATATATATATATATATATATATATATATATATATATATATATATATATATATATATATATATATATATATATATATATATATATATATATATATATATATATATATTTATATTTATATATATATATATATATATATGAACTGGCGGCTCCCCCCTTCCTCCTCTCCTGGGAAGCCAGTTGAGTCGCACACGCTGCACAGAATTGCTATTTCTTTATTAAGAGCAGTGTCGGGCATACAAAGGTTTGATGCAGGTAACCTGACGCGTTTCGTTGACGGCTGTCAACTTCTTCAGAGGTATTTGCTGCAAGTAGGGGGCTTGTGTGGACTTCCCTTCATTTTATAATTGCATGACTTGCCCTCTAGTGGACGCATGGGAGCGCTTGCACAGCATGCTGGTAACGGTAGTTCCACGGCCCTCTGCTTGCTTGTTGCCGACTGTTTCTCTGTCTCCCTCTGGAACGGGAGGTGTCCAGATTAGTGTAGCTCCTCTGCTTAAACTCATTTTAAAAGTTTTTGTGCTTCCCTACAGTTCTTCCGACCTCTTTCATCTGGCGGGGATGGTGCCAGGCCCAAAGACGCACAGTACCCAATACTTGTATCCAAATACACTCGCGCAGCAGCGCAAGTAAGGACCTTCACTCCAGGAGAAATGTTCTCCTGTAGTGTGGGCCCTTACTTGTCCTACTGCATGAGTTTACATATATAGTTGAAGGCTCTGGCCGGAACGCGTATGTCCTCTTGTTGCTCTGTCGGTGGATTAAAAAACGTAAAAAAAGGACTACTTACAACCTGCTGTGCCTTGGTGTGCTTCAGAGGTATTTGCTGCAAGTAGGGGGCTTGTGTGGACTTCCCTTCATTTTATAATTGCATGACTTGCCCTCTAGTGGACGCATGGGAGCGCTTGCACAGCATGCTGGTAACGGTAGTTCCACGGCCCTCTGCTTGCTTGTTGCCGACTGTTTCTCTGTCTCCCTCTGGAACGGGAGGTGTCCAGATTAGTGTAGCTCCTCTGCTTAAACTCATTTTAAAAGTTTTTGTGCTTCCCTACAGTTCTTCCGACCTCTTTCATCTGGCGGGGATGGTGCCAGGCCCAAAGACGCACAGTACCCAATACTTGTATCCAAATACACTCGCGCAGCAGCGCAAGTAAGGACCTTCACTCCAGGAGAAATGTTCTCCTGTAGTGTGGGCCCTTACTTGTCCTACTGCATGAGTTTACATATATAGTTGAAGGCTCTGGCCGGAACGCGTATGTCCTCTTGTTGCTCTGTCGGTGGATTAAAAAACGTAAAAAAAGGACTACTTACAACCTGCTGTGCCTTGGTGTGCTGCTTTTCTTCTACAGGCTGGGAGTGAGGGGGCCGATGTTTGAAGAATTTTGCAATATATATATCTTTTTTTCTCTGAAAAAAATAAAGGTTAATGTGACGTTATAGGTAGGTGAAACTTTCAGTGACAATGTCATATTTTGTACCCTAACCCCCCCACAGAATTTTACCAGTTATAGTTATCTTGGGTAACTATAATTCATGCCCAAAAGTAACAAGATATCGCCCCCCCATGCACTGTCTTGCCATAAATAATGCAATTTCAAATATTGCAGTGATGTCAATGATTTTATAAAACATGTCATGAGTGATGTAATATGCGGGGTATTTAGCTGTGCATGGTGAGAGCATGAGCTACTGTTACTTTAGAGTATGAGTTAAAGTTACTTGAGATAACTATAATTGGTGAATTTCAGTGATTTTTTTAGTTTAAAACATTACGTTGTCACTGAAATTTTTACCTAACTATAGCATCACTTTTTTTAGCGAATGTCAAGGGTTTTAATCTAAAGTAATATTTAACATATATAAATCGACCCCCTTGCTGTGCATGGCATTCGGCTGTGAGTGGCAGGGATTTGGCTGCAGGCCAGGCTTTATGGCCACCCCTCACAGGTGAACAACCCCACACCGAGCACATCCATTAGCTGTGCAAGGTGTGGGATTTGCTGCAGACCAGGCCACAGGCCAGGTCTTTTATCCACCCCCCTGCTTACAGCCAACCCAGGGGTGTAACACAGGCCCCTGCAGCCCCCGCGGTGCGGGGGCCCTCCCCCTCCAGGGGGCCCCGTCAGCACCGCACTTCTGCAGGGGGGCTCTGGATTCAGCCCAGAGGGTCCCCTTCACGTACCATGCAGGGGGCCCCCCTCAAGGTTTGTTACGCCACTGAGCCAACCCCCACACCATGCATGGCTAAACCATGACGTGAGGTTGCATGCCTGCTAGGGTTTGGCCATACCATCACTTCCAGGCATCCAACCCCCGCCATGCACAACCATCAGTGGTCCACACCATGGCGTTAGCCCCAGTGTCTGGCCTGTATCCAACCTCTTGAGAACAGCCACAGACAGCCTTCTAGCATGAGCAGGATGTGGTTATCTTCGCAGGCCCTGGCTGCACTCAGGTAGACTTACTGACTTTGGCAAAGAGTCAGAACACCAACATATAAAAAGTAAACCTATTATCATCTTTCTCCAATAATCAGTAAAAATAAATGTATCTAGTGTCTACTTCAGTAATTCACACAACGTAATGTTTAATAAAAGTGATTATTATAAAAACGATTAATAACATTTTAATAAAAAAAAGTGTATAAGTTATTCTTTTAACACTATTTTTATTATTACATTTTGTGGGTAAAATGTTTTAAAATAAATGGCTAGAAACATACAGTTCTTATAAAAAATGTAAACCAACATGTCTTTGAGCCTTTCATTTTACATGTTACATCCCAGAAAATGCAATCATTAAAAAAAACAGAGGAAGGCCTTGCACTCCAGCTGAAGAATATAGAGCTCCAGCAGGAAGTGCTTCTAATAATATAGTAATCTCTGTTGGGGTCCTGGCTTCAATGACCCAGGAGACTTGTGTTTTTTTTATGTTGCTGGGGGCTGCTTCACTTCCAGCAGCCTATCACAACATCAACATAAATGCAGGGCGGTGCCCCTGCCCCTTCTAGGGACATCACCAAGTTAAAGGAAATATGTAAATAGCCCTAGCAGAACATAAAGGGGCATTCCTTCAAGAAAATTATTCTTGGTGATTCCCCTGCCTCTTCTGGGTGTACCACAAACTTAAAATTATTGTATACTAAACTGCTCTGGTGCATTACTGCTCTGGTGCTTCTATCTAAGAGGAGTGAATAATATATGAGCTGCTCCTGCTCCTCACGTAATTTTTTATTTTTATAAAAATATATTTTGGGTGTCCTGCTAGCCACCGGGACACCCATTTTTAATAAGGGAAGGGGGCAGCCTGTCTCCCAGACTCACTATAGGAACTGGGACCCTAACCCCTGGGGCCTTATTTTAAAATTAAGGGCATGTTGCGCATGGTCCTCCTCCCTGAGCCACTAAGAGCCTCGGAGACCCCATCTCCCAAGGCCTCAGGTGGGTGCCCGATGCCACCAAGGGGTTTCCACAAAACACTAAATTGGGGGCAACAGGGGGAGCCCCAGTGCCCCTATAAGCCCAGCTGGCTCTCCAGCCAGCACCATTCTAGATCCTGGGGGAAGCTGGAACCTTTACTTTGCTCCTGCCTGGCCAGGAGCAGCATTTTTTAAATGGTCCACTAGGCAGAAGCAAAGTAGACTTTCCTGCCTGGGAGAGTGTGGGCATGGCATGCCCACACTCTCCAGAGCAGGGAACCACAGGGTCCTTCGGAGCCCACCCCCGGAACACTGTGCAGTATCACGTCCAAAAGGTTGTCATCACTGGGGTGGATGTCAGCTTGAGGAGGGGGTACATGGCCGCTCGTCCCTTTTGTGGCCTGGGGAAATTGAGTCCCCAAGGCCTAATAGTGTCTCAGAGAGGTGGGTCGCATGCCCCCTCCCCTGTATTTAGAATTCCACCCAGGGAATGGTGTCCCTGGAGCCCTATAGAAGCTTGGGGAGGGAGTCAGCTTGCCCCCTCAACTTTAATGTACATTCGGCCCCGGTTTTAATTTTGTATATGTCCCAATCCTGCAGGAATCCTACAAATCTCCCTTGGGATTGCTGCTTTATTTATTTTTTTATTTTGGCCCCAGTGGGGTTCCCTCCGGCCCCCCAGAAAGATTAGGTAGGCAGGGGATCCCCACCCTGTACCCTTAGATATTTTATATTGTTTAAACTCAGGACAGGGTACTAAGTCCCTGAGTCCTGTAATGACTGCCTGCAACATTTTTTATCATGCTGAAGGGAGCCACTCAGCGCTCGCTCCCACTGAAGCATGACTTCTGCGGGTGCGAGTTGGCCCAAGGGAAAATCTCCCACTCACCAGAATGGGTCTATATTTTTAAATTGGGTCTGAAGGACTCTTGTGAGAGTCCCTCAAACCCAACCATTCTTATATAAAAAAATGTTTGTTTCTTAATTATTCAAATACTACTGAACAGATTTACACTAAATCACAAAAACTACGCTTTTTGGATCAAGATCTAGCTTCTTATAGGGGTGGGCTGAATTCGCTGGGTTTGATTTTGCACAATCACGTGAAATTACATTAAAAATCTGCCAGATTCCAAAGAATTCTGTGAAGGGGTAGAGTAGGCATTTGGTGCTATTTTCTTAGCTCAAAATGCACCTTTGCATCTACAAATGGATGCAATGATGCATTTTTTACCTAATGTCCAAATATGCATGTGAAGAAGCATTTTGCCTGAGAAAATAGTGCAGGCAAATGCTACTCTGAGCCCTTGAATGCTCGGCAGTGATTCCTGAGTATGTAAGGCCATTGGTTTCTAAACATTAGAAATCACTGCATATCACTCGCCCGCCTTACATATACACTGTAGTCATTAAAAGTTTGAATCATTGCAGAGTATGCAAGGTGCCAAGTTTTGTATGCAGTGGTTTTCTGGGACCAGATTTACTAACTTTTGATTCAATACAACGCAGTTAGGAAAGTTGCTGTGATGCGTGGTCTCAAAGCGAGAGAATAAAAATGATCCATATGTACTAAGAGATGGCACAGTTATGCTCTCTGATACTTCTGGTGACTTCTGTCTACCTAGCACCAACACAGGCCCCCATTCTCAACAAACCCAGGGGCATATTACCAACCAATAGAGATCATTTTTGTCTCTAACTTGTTTAGAGACAAAAATTATCGCCGCAAATCGGCGATTTTTATCGCAGATAAACCTTGCTATTAGCAAGGTTTATCGCAAATGCGATAAAAAACGGCCGCAATGCATGAATATCGCTGAAAAGTCAGCGATATTCATGCATTATCGAGCAAATGCTCTTAGCCATGTTATCCACCTCCCATTGGTTAACATGGCTAAGAACTGCTCAGGGCAGGTGTTAGCTTTTGGAGATATTCGCGCTTAGCGCGAATATCTCCAAAAGTTGGTAATAGGAGATAGCGATGTTAGCGACTGTTTTCAGTTGCTAACATCTTGGCACGCCCACTTTGCATGTCATTAGTGATAAATATCACTGACATGCAAAGCGGGGCCCAAGATGGTCACTATCTCCTATTAGCTGTCGCTAACTGGTGTTAGCGACAGCTTGGTAATAGGGAGATAATTTTATCTCCGCTTTCTTGGCTTTTAAAGCCAAAAAAGCGGAGATAAAGCCCCTTGATAATATGCCCCCAAGTGTGACTGCACTGTGTGCATAATAATTTATGTGTAGGAAGAAATATGGGGCATATTACCAACAACTAGCGATAATTTTTGTCTCTAACTTGTTTAGAGACAAAAATTATCGCCGCACATCGGCGATTTTTATCGCAGATAAACCTTGCTATTAGCAAGGTTTATCGCAAATGCGATAAAAAACGGCCGCAATGCATGAATATCGCTGAAAAGTCAGCGATATTCATGCATTATCAAGCAAATGCTCTTAGCCATGTTATCCACCTCCCATTGGATAACATGGTGAAGAACTGCTCAGGGCAGGTGTTAGCTTTTGGAGATATTCGCGCTTAGCGCGAATATCTCCAAAAGTTGGTAATAGGAGATAGCGATGTTAGCGACTGTTTCCAGTCGCTAACATCTTGGCACGCCCACTTTGCATGTCATTAGTGATAAATATCACTGACATGCAAAGCGGGGCCCAAGATGGTCGCCATCTCCTATTAGCTGTCACTAACTGGTGTTAGCGACAGCTTGGTAATAGGGAGATAATTTTATCTCCGCTTTCTTGGCTTTTAAAGCCAAAAAAGCGGAGATAAACCCCCTTGATAATATGCCCCTATGTTCCTACACAAAATCCATTCTTAGATGCTTATTCCTCTTTGTATGTGTGCTGGAGCATAAAGCCTACATGTAAAGAGGAAGTGCACAGGAGAAATAAAGCTGTTTCACCACATTACGCCAGCCTCGGTTAGGCAAACCATTTTGGTGCAAACCCATGTTAACTGTCTTTAGTAAATATGGATTTTCCTCAAAATACATGGAACGCCTATGCTCCACCCATGTAACACCTCCACTAAGCAAGGCAATGCAAGGCAGTGCTATGCTCTACATTTTGTCACTTTTGGGATAAAGTCCCATGCAATTCTTGATTTGCATGGCATGGTGAATCCGAACTTGGATTTTGCATTTGGGATGCAGCACATAAATGGCACATTCACGATGCAAAATCTTGATAAATCCAGCCCTGAATGTATAAGGTGATATGAGAGATTTCTGGAACATTAAAATAACATGAGGCATTCCTTTTATCATTTTCAGTCTGATGTATTGACCACTGATTTGTGCATTATGAATGCAATATGAAATACTTGTACATTACGAATCCTTATTAGATTTTTATTATTTACTAAAGAAAGCTTAAATAATGCTTCAAAAATGTAATTTAAAATGTCTTCCTTGCATTTTTGTGAAATCTGTACGTATAAGTAAGCACTCAAAGCAATTTAAAAATTATTCATCTATTATTTTAGCCATTCATTCATTTTTTTATTAGCAGTTTTCTATAACCTTTACTTGATCCAGCTTATGACAAAGCGGTTTAAAGAAGGCTACGGAACCAATGAGAGGTTGTGTGATAGATTTCTTAATGCAAAACCTGATAAGGCAAAAATAGGTAGAATGGAATGTCACATATTCATCATGGATAAGAAAAACAGGGGGGCCAGATTTACAAGCCCCTTGCGTCACTTTTGTGCCATTGTTGTATCACTTTTGTGATGCAGCGGCGGCGTAAAAGTTGGGGCCCATTTACAACGTGACGCATCTAGGTAGATGTGTCACATTGTAAAGCCCTGCGTGACATTATACCTGCGTCAGGTATAATCAATGCAGGGTAGTCGTTCCCACAAAAGGTAAATATTTAAGGATGACCAGCTGTTACCAATATACAAAGCTGCGTAAAGCAGAAGAGTTTGGTCACTAAAGCAATATGTAAAACGGTGCAAAATAATGTTTTTACATATGCAAATGTAGATTTTTTGTATAGAATACCGTTAGCATTAATAAGGGATCGTCAAGTGTAGCAATGAAGTTGAAAAAACAAGCCTTAATAAAAAATCTTCCAAGGAGATAATACTAATGATCGGTATACGGAATGAAGTTACCATAAGCACCTATAATGTGCCACATTAGTGGTACAGAACGAGATTAAACATGGACTCTCTCGGTCTATCATTTCACTAGGTGAAATGCTATTTTCATTTTCTGCACTTCCCACAGCAAGTCTGCAGTACAAATTCAGAAACATGTGGTTTTCGTTGGAATATGTGTCACACACATATATTTGAAAAAACCCTGCAACTTTCACAAACTATTTCAGGATGTCTCACATCTAGGTAATCTTTCCTTTACTCTATATTTTGGAATAGAAAAGGGTGTCGGCTGTAGTCAAATTAACAATACAGCATACAAATCTATGATTTTGCCTGGCTGTCACCTGTCAGAGATTTTGCTCTGCTTGATATGAATGCCAGAAAGGCTGAAGCACTCTTCAAGAGCTACATTTTGAGAAAGGACATCGGTTTAGGTGTTACTAATATACAGAACTATAGATATGTAACTGTGAATTACAGGGATGTTTTTCACTGAGGGGTTCTGAGTGACATCAGATACACAATGAGACCGAAGCTCGAGTTATCTATGATGTCACTCAGAGACCGGTGGTGAAAAAGAACCAAGTAATTCACTTTTTACCCATCTATCATTGTACATGTATGGCCCCCAAATCATCTGCCCCTGCTTTCAACTGCTGCGCATGTGCACAGGAGTAATGAGGGCTAGTACATACCATGGCCTTTCCTCCCTGACCCAAATGCGAAAAATAGATACCGTTCCTGATATGCTCAACTAGTCCCCTCCACACTCCCTGCTCTCCTTACCCCTACTGAAGCTGGACTTTCTGCTTCCAGTCAAAGCGGACAAGCTGTGCAATACTGGCACACTCTCAGAAAGACCTGTAGGGCTGGCCCGAAAGGCCTTTATGATTTAGCAACAGTGTATAACAAGTTTTGTTATGAACTGTTACTACTTCATAGCAGTGAGTTACAGATTCGAAAACTTAAGCAAACTCTAGAGCCTCTCTATGAGAACCATACATAACATATAGATTTATAGATGGGTAACAGTGAATTTTGGGTTTGTTTTTCACCAAGGGGTTCTGAGTGACATCAAAGAGACAACAAGAGCGAATATTGAGTTGCCAATAATGTCACTCTGAACCCTGAGGTGAAAAACATCCATGTAATTCACTTTCTATCCATTTATAATTTTATTTTATGTATGCCCCCACCCAAATCATCTGCCCCTTCTTTCAACAGCTACACATGGGTGGAGGACTAGTCAGGAACTATACATAACCGGGCCTCTTCTCCCTGCCCCCTCCCTCAAAACAGCCTGACCTTCTGTCGCCCACCCCTACCACTCTTTGTGCCTTCCCTTCTCTCTCCTTCAGAAGCTGTTCACCCAGGATTTTAGCACCGCTCTGAGGGGCTCTCACAGAGCCCAGTGGTTATGATGTAGCAACAGTGAGTTACAAAATCTGTAAACCACTGTTGATATGTCACAGAACAAATTATCAAATGTAGAATCTATCATTCATGATAATGGCTCTACATAAGATGTATAAATGATTAGATCCTCAATTTAGTGAATAGTGGACAGGCATAAATGGCTCACCAAACAGAGCATGCAAGCAAAGTGGTAGTGACATTATCGAAAGTGCAACATCTCTGTGGTACACTGAGGCCTAGATTTAAGCCTTTTGCATTGGCCTTGCATCACACAAGGTGGGGGAAGGAGAACGCAAAAGTCTCAGTAATATTTACAGAGCAATGCAAGGGGTGATTTGCACCGCCTTGCTTAGCTTTGTGTAGAAATGTAATGCAACACAGCTGCTTGCACTCCGTTACAATACATTTCAACTGGGGAGGTGTTGAACAGGTGTATCGTAGGTGTTCCCATGCATCCACCTATGGATTTTGGGACTTTCCAAGATTTACTAAAGGTAGTAAACCGGGGAATGCATCATAATTTTATGCCTTCCACAGTGAGGCTTTATTTCCTCTTTCCACGAGTGATGCATTCTGCAGCACACATAGAAAGAGGAAAATGCCTCTAAGCATTGTTTTTTGCAGCAAAGTGTCCCTTCCAGTACAAAAGGAATCCTCCCTGTAAGCACCCTTGCACTATAGTGCAGAGGTGTCTGCGTTGGAGCTAGGCATCACACCAGCCCAAAGAGAATGCAGTAATGCTCCATATATTTGTAATTATGGAGCAATTCTGCTTTCTCCCCTGTTCTCTCCCTTTCATGTTATCAGTGCAACAACTTTGCTTGCTGGCCTGCATTGAGTGAAAGATTATCAAGTGTACCCCTGAATGAGCAGAAAGTCCCTTTATTGACACAGCTACAAATTATACCATCAGCGGGGCACCAACAATTCTTTCATTACTTAGAATCTGGTTCATTTCAAGATATGTTGGCAGCAATTTCAGACGTCCCTGACCTCATATTTTCCCAGTAAGTTGATTAGGACGTGCAAGCTGTTGGAAAGTTCTCTGTACAATACTTTCCAACACACGAGGCAGTTCTGCAGTGCATCAAGGCGCGATGGGCCCGTCTGGCTGCTGCTGAATATACACAAGATAGCACATGCATCGCGTGCTCTAAGAGAATATCTCGGGTACCACTGGAATCAATTTAAATCCTTAAATATGCATGAATGTACTAAGAGACTGTGACCTCCTCTTTAGATCTTTCTGCCTCTTTCACCTCACTATGTAATGGTTCGAGATGATGTCTGCAATTATCGAATACTTTGTATTTGATCATTTTCGCTTTACTTTGATGTATTAGCTTATGTACTTTGGCCCTCAATTATGAGAAGTGACGCATCGATGCGTGAAAGCAGCGATGTGTCACTTCTCAGTGCGCCCTCCTTGCGACATGATAGATGCGTCATATTTACTGTATGATGCATCATGTCGCAAGGAGTTACAGATACGTCAGTATTTCTGACGTATCTGTATGGCGCAAAAGTGACGCATTGCTGGAGTGTGTCACAAAAGTGACGCAACTCCAGCAATGTGTCCTTAAACATGGGGCAAGCCCCATGTGAAAGGGCTTGCGTCAGTCTTACGCCTGCTGTGAAGCAGGCGTAAGATTTTGACGCATTTGCATCCCAGAAGAGGCGCAGTGAAATTCTACGACCCTTTCTTGCGTGGGAACACCCCTCCTGCATACATTATACCTGGTGCAAGTATAATGTAGCGCAGGGGTTTACAAAGTGTCAATTTGTAAATATGGCGCAACAAGGCGCATTTTTTACACTGCTGGTGCGTCACAAAAAGTGACGCACCAGTGGTGCAAAAGTGACGCTTTGTGTCTGTGAGCCTGGATTAAGACTTTGCTGACATCTCTATTGAAGGAACAGTTCAGAAGCTTGGATGTAGCTGCCAACCCTACTCTATAACAAACACGCCAATAGACTATTTTCAAAAGGACCCTAAACTCAGAAAAGAGACAAGGAGTAGCCCTACCTTTCTTTCACCCCCACCAAAATCGAAGTAATACTGTGCTGCAACAGATTTCAGTCATCAATCACTTGATTGAAAACTTAAACCTAAACATAAGACCTGGACCCGACTGGGAACACAAACCAGCCCTGGCAATTCAGTTGGACCGTGCCCGGAGAAGCGGAGGAAGGGGGGGGAGAGGGTGCCAGTGAGAAGCACTTCTGCTTTTTTTTACAGGAGGCCGATATTGGAGCACTGCCTCAAAACTGGCCACTAATAACAACAAGCATTTGCAATGCAATAGGTCTCGCATTTGCGAGAGTTTAAGCTATTGGCATTTTAAGGGGCAGTGCCTTTTTTTAAATCTATTTGTCTAATTAACACATAAATAAAAGGCATTGTCATTTACAATGCCAATAGCTCAGACTCTTATAAATGCGAGACATATTGACAGAAGCGGCCACCATTATGCCGGCCCATAGCTGCCAAAGGTTTCAGATTGCTTATATGTGACATTTTCAGTTTTTCACTGTACTTATGATTGACATTCAACGACTTTGAGTCACACTTTCCTGTGAGCAAAATCAAGCAAGGAAGAACAGGGAAACATATAAACATCATAAATAACAACCCTTTGAGCAACCAGAAACTCGCATTGTACTGTATCAGCCGGTAGAAAATTAGGGAAAATATCACAAAAAGCTGACATTTCCTTTCTCATTAGAACATACCGCAAACACAAGGTTTAGTGAAGAAAGCACTTTAAACGTGCTTTAGAGCTGCATGTGATGATCCCTGAGTGACAGGTAAAATAGGAAAAACAGAAAAGGTATGTAATACAGATGGCTTTTTATGGACATGAACAAATGTTAATAGCCGGTATGTTTTTAATGCCTTGCAATCCTACCTTGTATAGGGCGGAGTTGATAGACTTGAGAGGCGCCAGCGGGTCCATTCTGGCTTTAGGCGCTGTAGATAGAAAAAACTGTTCGTGAAGTTTTACAGTGGTGATCATCATGCCGGCGTTCATGATTCTACAACTGCGGCAACATTCAGAATCATGCTGGGAGCCACCAAAAGAAAAGGTTACTGTTAGTGATGTGGGGTGGAGGCTTTTGCCAGAATAACAGCAATAGGGAAGATGCCACCTCGGATAAATTACGTGGTCTACTCACAAGCACTGAAGGAAGTACATGCCAAGTGACAGACAGGCAGCTGTTGCAGGGTCGCAGCAGCTAATGCACATCGACTTAACATGCCTTTTGAGGCACGGATTGAGTTTAAACACACCACAGAAGTGCATCGGAGTTAGTGGCACAGGCAGGTCATGAAGCGCTCCTTTTTGGGAAGCCTTAGGTGTGAAGAGAGATCATCAGGCCTCACCTCCAGTCCCTTAGCTCTTCAGCTTTAATTACTAGGCCATACTTTTTATCAGGAAGCGTTGAGCGGCACGTCGGGCTGCAGCTGAGAAAGCTCAATCAGCTGATAAATAACTTTAAAATGCCGATCTGGCTGCACATGTAAGTGACGTCCAATGGCACACACAGCGGGCTGCTCGGAAAGTGAAAGCGTGCATTGACATGCCGAATGTTGCAGGAAAGCATTTTGTGCCTGCGGTAGGAGAAATTCATTAAAGAAAATAGTGCTTACGGACTTATAAAGACATACCATGTAACAACCAATGTTAATGGGCCAGTCCTCATGGAAGGTTACAAATGAAGATAAGGCAGTACTAAGGAGGGACTAACAAGCCTATTAACGAATCAGAAGCCATCATTTACGAGGGACAATGACACAAGCTAATGACAAATATGGAACTGGGTCCTGATTACGCCAAAGATCTACCAGTCCTTGGGGAAATAGTAACAGCATGGCATGACATCTAACCTAGCTCTAAAACTGTTTTTGAGTACAGAGCATTAAAATAACCTTGTTTTACTAAAATAAACAATGACTCAATTTTTGCACTTACCTTTTCACCATCTAAACTTTACTGTCTTTCGAGAAAGGGTAACGTTTTGCAACAACACTAAATAGAGGTTGATAATATATGTCTACAATAGTATTGCATCCACTACATCGTATACCATTCCATCATCAAGGTAGATGTACACATTTTATTGTTACCTCCGAATCTACTTACCTAGACCTAACTATAATGTAGTGGCTAGGGGACAGTAAAAGATACGTGTGATATTTTCAACATGTAATAAAATGTAATAAACTTTCTTGTGAATGTTGTGGGTATTTCCAACTAATTTTTATTTGGCACCTTATTATATATTGCTATGGTGTTCTATATTGCTGCATTTTTGGTCATTGGTTGGGGATACCATGTGGCAGCAACCATTCTTCCTTTTGTTCAGAATGTTAAGGGGGGAGCAAGTGGTCCCGAGGGAGATCTTCAGCGCGGAGGAAGTGGCGGCACTGATCTTCCATGTCCAGCGCCGCCTCCCCAAGACGATCCTGGGAGGCGGCAAGATCGCGACCGGCTATGGCATCCGGGAGCGCCGCCAGCGGTGGGAGAAGGTGTGCCGGGCCATGTACAAGATCTCTGGGGTCCGGCGCACATATAACCAGGCCACCCACCGCTGGACCGATGTCATGGACCGGGAGCGGGACTTGCTGGACGCGCTCGGCGTAGAGGTCCCCGGGCTTGGTGAGTAGTAGTAGTAGTACATTTACTACTCTGTTTTATCCTGCTCTGTTATTTGCAAATCTTTGTTCTTTACCAAGAGCAATAATGCTGCCGATTACATTGAGGTAAATTATATTTCAAAATCTTCTATGCATTTCATTTTCAGGTGCACTGCTCTCCTTCTCAGTAGCCTTGCTTGCTACTATGCTTCTTTGTTTTGTATGTTGTGTTCAGAAGCATTTCATTGGCCTGAGAAATTATGTATGAGTGTACTGTAAAGAAAAGAACTGCGTAATGCTAGACAGTAAGGGTCATATTTTCAATTACCGGCGCATCCCTGCAAAGTAGCAGGGATGCGGCAGTAATTGTGTGCCATGCCACCACCACCCATTGGCCCAAAACGTCACAGAAGCCTTACGCATCTGTGCCGTAAAGGCAGCGCATTGCTGGAGTTGCGTGCCAACGATGGCGCAGCTCCAGCAATGCTCTGGGGTACCCTATCTCCCCAATGCTGCATCAAGCCGTACGTCGGCTTCAAGCGCGCAGGGTTTGAGTCATGCATCATTGTCCTAAAAATGACTGATTGACATCTTGTAGATTTCCCTCAGCCACTTTTAGGATTCGTTCCTGCGCAGGTACGCCCTCCCTTGCGCCGGAACGCCCCCTGATGGCGCAGGGCTTTACAACGTGATGCATCGCCCATATGCCCATATGTGTTTTTTTTTTTAATATATACGCCGCACCAACACCATGGCGAGTCTTTTGTTCTGCCGCTGCGTCAGAAAAGGCACGCAACAATGGAGGAAAATCAGCCGCAACTTCCGCAAGGGACTTATAAATCAGCCCCAACAGACTGAAGTCCAGTCCTTCCTTTAGACAGTCACATGGCTATCAGAAGAAATAGTGGCGGTGGTGGCGGGTGGATTGATAGTTTGAGTATTCACTGATCTGCAAGCAGGATGGACTTTGTCTGTCACGTGTTGCGCACTGCTGCCTGCAGTGCCAGGCCTAGGCAAACCTCTTTAGTAGTCTGTTTATTGAGTTACATAGGAACTTTCTAAGTCAACGTTCCGCAAATCAGGCAATACGAATAACGTAGTATACCACATGAGATAGATCCCGTGGAATAGTTGTCTATCTATTTGCTATTTTTCCAAAATATGTTGTTATTGTTCTTTTGAAATGTTTGATTTGGTTGAAAAATCTCATCCATGTTTTCTGGTTTTTCTTTCTTTCATGTTGTACATCAGCTCCCCCCAAGGGCAAGAGGACACAGGAGGAGGGTGCTGAGGATGCAGGCCAGGATCGGGCAGGCGAGGGCTCCTTTGCTGGCCCCAGTAAGTTTACATTTTAATAAACAGTACCTATTTTTTCCTAGCGTTCCTCATTCGATTTTTTCTAAATCGTCTTTGATCTTCTTGTAGACTGGATATAAATTCTTATCCTGCCTCGAATATGACTCCCTGTGGTATTACTAGACTATTCTTATTAGTCTGTCTGTGTAGCTAACTAAGATTGGACATTTGGCAATTCCATTGGACTCCCATTATATTCAGCAATACCTCTATGCACTGTCTCCTTACTGACTAGATAGTGTGGCAGAGTCATTCAGCTCCCGAAGTCACCGATTATAGATCCCCAATGATCTCTAGATTATCGTACGCAGGACAAGAGAGTAGTACGGAGTCACAGCACAGTCAAGAAGTGTCAGAGGCACTCATGCTTGCAAAAATTCCAAAACCTTTAGCTCATCCACTCTAGTCTAGAGGAACAAAAACCACAGAGTCTATTTAAGTGTAAAAGCTTTATTAAAAGTAAACACATTTATTAAAATCTACTTTGTCATAAAACTATTTAACTGTAAACGGAAAAGTGGTTAGTGCTGACGATTAATTGGACACATTTCTTGTGGTCGAGCCGAACTCTCACCTAGTTTGAACTTGATCCTGGTCGTGTTCTTAGGACTCAGGAGTCAAGCTTCTGTCTGTTAGGAGAAAAAGTGGTGCGTGTTAAAAATCAAAAGCAAGCATTCATCAGTTGTGCATAAAAGTGCAGCAAGACAACAGCCTTCCCTGGAAAATGGGACATTTTTACTATGGAGTAGACAGTCACAAATTATTACATTGTATTCTGTTTTTTTAACATTTCTCCTAGACCAAATATTATATAGTAGTGAGTGGTGTATTCTAACATTCTTAAATGTACTTTGTAGGTGTAACATCTGGTGACGGGGCCAGCGCGGAGGTGGCTGTGTTGGACTTGGACTCGGAGGCCTCTGGGGAGGAGGCGGCGTTAGAAGAGCTGGTGGCCGTTCCTGTGGGGGATCAAACGGTGGTGGCGGAAACAGGTAAGCTATATATTCCTTACTTATTGAGATTGAAGACTGCATAGTGTGCTTTCTGCACGGGTGTATTACAATTACAAATCAACCAGGTAGTAGCCTCCTCGAAATGTACTTCGACTTAGCTGTGAAGTTTTTGGTGAGAAGAATCCCAATAAGTTCTTAGACGAACGTGATGGATGGGATGAACGAAAAGCGAAAGAAGGGTGTAAGTAAGTGGGACGCGAACTTGTATGATGGCTGGCAAAGAAGAACGATATGTGTTTGCTTGGACCCAGAGGTGGCTGGGAAGGAAAGAATATGGTATGGTGCATGGCTGGGTCAATGATGAAGCAAGGATGGGTGGAAGGACAGCAGCCTGGGTGGGTGAAACAGAAACTGTATGTGTGCGTATACTTTGACTGAATGGATGCCTGGAGCATGGTATTCTCTGACTCTTACATAGCACATGTGTATCTAGAGAGAGTAGATGGTCGCCAGGTGAAGTAAGTGTTACCTTGAAGAGCATGTACCACCGCACCCGCACGTCCGTCCCAGTGCAGGGAAGGCAAGGAAAAGAAATTGTAAATGTGTCCAATACTACCATGAATAGTAGCAGTACTTTGTATTGCGTTTGCATTCACAGCATATATCTGGTTATTACGGTGGACACTCCGTACCTCTCTTAATAACTTTAGTTTACTTGTAGTACGTCATTCATGTGTGGGTGTATCACTGTTCACTCAATATTAAGCAAAGCACCTAAAGTCATCTCATCTGTCATTAAATACGTCCCATGTGAAGTGATAGATAATCAAATTAGTTAGCTTCTTCAGTTTCCTTTTCTAGTACTCATTTGCACTGTAGGGTGAAAGGTAAATTAATTAAGCAGTAGCCCTTGTAACAGAGTATTCTCAGTGCCACCCGTAATAGAAAAGTAATAGCTTCACCACCTGCATGTACTGGACCGGTACAGTAACGCAAGTCTGTCTCCATCATCATGGTGTGCAACTTTTTTTCTCGGGTGCAACTTCACTGTGCTGTGTCCATGTCATTCTGCCGGCTTGCATAAGATAACGTACCCATTTCCCTAAACAAGAGAGAAGAAGAAGAATAAGACTGGTGTACTGTCATAGTCGACTGTAATGGAAGTCCATAGTGGTCGTAGAATTAGTTCATTAAACTACCACTACTGTTAGAGCAAGGATGCAGAAGTGGGAGGTTACATAGATACTGTCCTCAATAGTTATGTACTGTGCTTTCAATTTGCTACTTGTACTCTGTGACCCAACTTTCGGCTCAATCACTTTGTGTTATTAATAAGGAGCATTGGTTACAGACTATGTCTTTCTTTCTTCATATAGTTGCTCCTTCCAAATCAACAACAAGGAGGGAGCAGGCTAGATTGGCCCGGCAACGGAGGCTGGAGGCCACAGTCGCCGAGTATCGGCGGCTGGTGGCCCTGGAGGAGGAGGAGGACACGCAGTCGAGCGGGGCAACATCTTCGACTGTGACCACTGCATCCTCCTCCGTGACTAAGCCAGCGGGACCGAGCCGGGCTAAGAAAGCCGACCGCCACCGCCAAGCAACCGAAATACCAGCTGCCCCCCACAGGAGCTGCAAGGAACGCCAACGCCGCCTACGAGTCCGCATGTCCAACCTGGAGCAGGAGGTCCTGAGGTATAAGACCTTGGTTAAGGGCCTCCGCTCCGAGCTTGCCACCCTCCGCAAGGAGTATGATGCCCATGCCGCATCATGCACCAGCACCAGCACCCTCCAGTAGTGGAGTGTCCCTTGCCCTTTTTTTATAGACTTTTGGGGGGTGGGATTTGGGAGTTGGGATCGTTTTGGGACGTTTCAGAGACAATCGTTGGGGTTAGGGTGGGTGAGGGAGATTATTTTGTTAGGGATAAATAAATATATTTTTCAACTTTATCTGACCATACCTGTTTTTTACTGCTTTTCAGTCTGGTGGGTGGGGGGCGGGGGTGTAACAGTAACTTTGTTTTCCTGAACAGTCGTAGGACTTTAGTAGTACAACCGTCAATCTCTTGTCTACTCCGAAATAATACTCCATTATACTACCTCCCACCAAACGCTTATCTTACCTGTAATTTGTGTTAGAAATTAGGGCTAGGCCCAGGGCTGGCTCCAGGTGAAATGGGGATTAACGTTGTCATTCCTGGGCGGGTGACATTTCCTCATTGCGGTGGTACTAGTGGTGTGACACAGTGGCAGTTGCATGCCTATGGAAAAAAAGAAAACGAAACCTTGTTTGTACTCCTTACTGTAGCATTACAACGGTTACGGTACGATCGAGAAAATAGCAGGTGACAGTACACTAGAACAGTGCCATAATGTAGCCTAACAAATGGTAAAGTATTGCAAGTATAACTAGTACTTGCGTTGAATTTATTTGATATTGGCTACTACTACTAGAAGATATAGTACTGAAGCTGAGTAAGTCTAGAAGATATCCTCGTATTCCTTCACCAGCCTGTTGCTGCTATCACCTTATCCTCCCCAGCAAGTGTGTGGAATTATTGATGTCATTTTAGTCAGACATCAAGCAAAACAACACAGCCCGGGGGAAGAGGGTTAGGGTTTGTAAAATGGATGGGAATGGGGGTTTCTTTTTGGGTAGGTTTTGTTGAGAGAAGAAAAAAAAAGCAGAGCATGGACAAACAATAATTGAAGATACAGAGTTTACAGACAATCTTTGGTTACAAACTAAAGGTAAGCACATGCAGTCACACTCATAGAATAAAAGACAACAATGGATACTGTATCTGTATTGCGTATGTTGTTGGAGTTGTCCTGTTGAAATTGGTAAGTAAGTTGCATGCAGCAAACAATTCCTCTTATTGGCGGCACTCCTCCATTCCAGCTGACGCTTCGTCCATCAATGTGGTGGTGACCACTGACAGAAGAGACACCCTGTCCACTGCCTGCCTGGCGGATGTTGACTGAAACCCGGCCTGTAATTATTGAACGGAAAACAGGAAGTGCTATTACAATACCACTGATAAATAAATAAAAGGTATGCACGCTGTGTGGTTCAAAAAG
Source organism: Lissotriton helveticus (assembly GCF_964261635.1). Lineage (NCBI taxonomy): Eukaryota > Metazoa > Chordata > Amphibia > Caudata > Salamandridae > Lissotriton > Lissotriton helveticus. Next base: position 1,888,765,609 of record NC_136059.1, on the reverse strand, counting down.
TGACACTTTGATTTCCCTAATAGACAGTACAATATTTTTGAAATTGCGTGCTCTGTCTGAGTCACCTTTTTAAGGATCAATAAGTATGGCCAAAATATTATAGCGGATCTTTCCCCTCAAGGTGGGTGTACTACTGTGTTTTAGAACAAAATTTGACCTTCCCAGCAATGCTCCCACCAAGACCCTTACTAAAGCCAGTCGCAAAAATGTAGAAGAACCCAATCATATCTCCAAAAACGATGCCTAGCAGAAAAATGGTTACAAAACGTACTTTGAAAGTAACAGTAGACCCAAATACAGACCGTGGATTGTATTCAAACCACTTGCCTGCAAGCAAAAGTATCCATAGCCAGCATCGCTCCAACAGTGCTCTACAACAACAGAACCGCGTTGCAATAGAACCCCCCTAAACACATGCAATCCTGCTGCTAGGGCTAACCCTAACGAACCCTAACTTACAAAAAGTGCCAAAACTGGTGTTTCCTTATGGATTTTGTCCAACAAACTTCTAGCCGGTATTAGACCTTCCCAGGAATGCCCCAGCCAAGACCCGCCAACCCACCCGCAAAAAAACACGCGGCAACACCCCCAAACAGCGAAAAAGCTAAATCTCATACTTACAATATCTCTCGGCCTTCGGTCCAAAGTAACGCGCTGTGCAGCTAGGTCATCATCAATCATCATAACTCCTGTTTTCCACCACGGATTTCCTGAAAAGCAAATGCAATCAAGATTAGACTGTCGCAGCAGTGCTTCGACAGAGACCCCGGCCGCAACCCACCCACGAACAGCAGGAAGCCCCCCAAAACGCTACATTGAGCAAGATGTCTGAAGAAATGGCAAAAAAAAGGCTTTTCCTTAAGGATTTTGTCCAAAACACTTCTATCCGGCATTAGACCTTCCCAGGAATGCCCCAGCCAAGACCCGCCAACCCACCCGCAAAAAAACACGCGGCAACACCCCCAAACAGCGAAAAAGCTAAATCTCATACTTACAATATCTCTCGGCCTTCGGTCCAAAGTAACGCGCTGTGCAGCTAGGTCATCATCAATCATCATAACTCCTGTTTTCCACCACGGATTTCCTGAAAAGCAAATGCAATCAAGATTAGACTGTCGCAGCAGTGCTTCGACAGAGACCCCGGCCGCAACCCACCCACGAACAGCAGGAAGCCCCCCAAAACGCTACATTGAGCAAGATGTCTGAAGAAATGGCAAAAAAAAGGCTGTTCCTTATGGATTTTGTCCAAAACACTTGTATCCGGTATTAGACCTTCCCAGGAATGCCCCAGGCAAGACCCGCCAACCCACCCGCAAAAAAAACCCCGACACAACACCCCCAAACAGCGGAAAAGCTAAATCTCATACTTACAATGTCTCTCGGCCTTCGGTCCAAACGCGGCGCTGTGCAGCTAGGTCGTCATCATCATCAATCATCATAACTCCTGTTTTCCACCACGGATTTCCTGAAAAGCAAATGCAATCAAGATTAGACTGTCGCAGCAGTGCTTCGACAGACACCAAAAATTACACACAAACCCCCGGAACCCCGCCAAAGAGCACCTCAAAGGCAAGCAAGTCAGCAAAAACGGCAAGAAATTTCCACCTCATATTTGGTCCAAAACACTTTTGTCCATTATTAGAGCTTCACAGCAATGGGCCCAAAACCGTCAACTCACCCACAAAGAAGTACAACACCCCCACAAGTGCTGAGTCTTTCTTCATTGTGCGTAATCCAGCACTCTGCTTGGAGGGAAATCGCAGTCTGGAGGAGGAGGATAGAGGAGCATGTTCTTCAGAACTTGTGAACCTGAGGAATGTAGACTGCGGCACCTTCAAATCAATAAGCAAACAAGTGAAGACAGTTCTGATGATGGTCTTGTTTTTGGGATTAGGTGATTAAAGTTTGAATTAAATTAACTGTGCAAAACAAAGAAAGAGAGACACAAAGCACACAGGAATAAAAGTGAATAAGGACGAAAAAGAAAGTTCTTGATTGATTGTCTCATTTTCAGGGCTCGGTGTCAGGGAATAAGAACAAGATTTCGTCATCATACTCTGCGAATTCAGGCTGGATGAGGTCAGTGGCACCGAACAGAGAAAAAATCCCCTCATCTACGTTGCTGTCCTCCTCGTCTTCATGCGGCGTGCTTTCTCGTACTTTGTAATCTGGTGGTATGAGGTGCTGATTCATCTTGATCATTGTCAGCCGCTCCACATTTTTGGGCGAGAGGCGGCTCCGTTTGGGAGTTACAATGCCACCAGCAGCACTGAAAACACGTTCAGAAGACACACTTGCGAGTGGGCAAGACAAATAGTTTATAGCCAGGTTGTAGAGCTGTGGCCACAATTGTTTTTTGCCATGCCAATACTGCAATGGCTCCTCATTAAGAAAGACCACTGTTGAGTCATTCAGATAGTCCTGCACCATCGACTCAAGGTCATCAACTGTTCCTCCACTTTGCTTACTTTTTGCTGTGCTGGCTGTGACATTTTTTCGAGAACCATACCCCATCAAACTTAGCCAATCCTCCTCCCCAGCCACTGTTAGTGTTGTCATTGTGTGTGGTGCAGATGATCCAGTTGCCGGTGTCTTTAACGGCTGAGAGGTCACTTGTGCCCCAGCCACAGGTGCAGAAGTGGATTCTTGTGACTGCGGATGGCCTGCTGATGCTGATGCTGATGTACTGGCTTCTCCTTCAATAACCTGCCGTTCTTTTTCAAACCTCTTGGCTGACCAGGCTAACCAATGTTTGTACTTTTGAACATCTGCATCAGCGAAAGGAAAGAATGCGTTGTCTGCCAGCGCCTTTTTGTAGCGTGGATCCAGAATAGTAGCACAAATGTAATGCTGATCTGAGTTGATGTTTTTAAGACGTTCATCACCACGTAGGCGATGTAATAATTTCTCAGACAAAATGATATGTTTTTTTTTTTTTCATCTTTTTGAAACTCAGAAGAAACCGCCATCAGTTGGTGCTCCAGTATGCACAACAATGGGATAGCTTTTCCCAAATTACAGTCCTCCTGGCTGACTGCACGCGTGAAGAACTCAAAAGGACGAAGCATGTCTGTCAGGCTTTTAACTATGGCCCATTGCGCCTTACTCATCCGCAGGTCCTCCTTCTGAGATGTAGCCTCTGTCAAGAAATAGTGATCGAGTACCGTATACTGCTCATACAGACGCTCAAGCATGTAGAAGGTTGAGTTCCAACGTGTTGCCACCTCCTGGATGAGTGCTTTCACTGGCATTCCACGTTCAAGTAGCAGTCTCCGCAGATGCTTCCGGGCCTTAAAAGAATGGCTGAAATGGTTGCACATTTTGCGGCAGGTGGCCATTACCTCGAACGCTGGACTCTCTTTATCACTCAAGAATTTTTGAACTACCAGGTTGATACAGTGCGCCAAACACAGCACTCTAACATGGTCACCCTTCGACATGGCCTTAACTACATTGGCGCCATTATCCGTGGAAACATAACCAATCTTGCGTTTTAGGGGGGATAGCATTGTCAAGACCTTTTTGTCAAACTCTTCCAAAAGGTTTTCTGCTGTGTGACTTTTCTCCAAGCCAAACATGGCTAGTGTTGCATGTTTCCGAGCAGCTTTGAAAACTTGGTCCGGGTCAACACCTGCGTTTAGCTTTGCTATAACACCTGAAAAAGAGACCCAGTGTGCAGTGATGCACATGTAATCATCGCCTGGGCCACTGGTCCACATGTCTGTTGTCAGATGTATTGTGTGAACAGCACTCTTCTGCAAAGCTGCCCCAATCGCCTGCAGCACATCTTCATGTAGTGCTGGAACCGCAACTCTGGCAAAATAGAACCGGCTCGGAACCTTCCATTTAGGGCAGAGCGTTGCAACTAATTCAAGAAAACCTACCGCTTCTACAAAAGAAAAAGGTAGAAGGTCCACAGCTAGCATTTTAGCCAGCTTAGTGTTATACAGACGCGTCAGTGGGTGGTTGCGTTCATATGGCACGTCTGAAGTAAGCATTGTTCTAATGTTGGCCTGGACCAAGCATTTACGGGCTGATAATGACTTCGTTGACCCAATTTTGCTCGCTGGTGAACTTTTGTGCGTTGGTGTCTCACTCGCTCCAACACTCTTAGTGTGCCTCACATTGGGTGTGCTGCTGACAGGGGTACTGGGTGTAAGGGAAGTGTTTGACACGTCTTCTTCCTGCTCGTCAACATCAGATGAAACATCAACGTTTCCTTGATTTTGGCCTTTCTTGATCGCAGCTAGGTGCGCAAACCATTGGACAGCGTGCTTTCTCTCAAGATGACCACTCTGGCCGCCGGTACCATAGTTGGTACCTGACTTACCACGACTGACTGCAAGCTTACAAAGGGTACAAATGGCAAACTTTGGATTTTTGGGACAAACAGTAAAGAAGTCCCAAACTGGGGACTTGAAGTGTCTGTGGGACCTGGAGGAGGCGGCGATACTGGTGGTGGTGGTCATGAAGCTAATGCCAGATGAAGTGGAGGATCTGGATTGCCCAACTTTTGTACGTTTTCCACTTTCACCGCCACTAATTAAGGTCGAGGTTGACGCAGGTCTCTTCTTGCCAGAAAGAAATATGGAAGCGGGACGAGTTGGTGTACTACTTAACTCCAATGATTGTGGTGTTTCCACTGCCTCCTCATCGACAACATCATCATCATCATCATCACGCGCAGCAGCTCTTCGGGCTAGGGTCAAAATGTCTGTTTGCTGCATGCCCGCTGGGGCTGCAGTGACCTTTATGATGACTGGGTCGTCGTTGGCAGAGTCTTCATCAGCAGCAGTATCCGCCACTTCTTGTTGAGCCTCATCACACTCCATAAGTCTGAGACTTTGGACGAGCTTCCTTTTACGCTTAAGTACCTTTGTTGGATCATGGTGTGCCTCACTCTCAGACGGCTGTGGTGCTGGTTCCCAAGTTTGATCCGTATCATCAGAAGGAGGTGTGCTTGAAGAGGATGTAGACACCACCCTTGATCTCTTCCTTGCTAGGGTTGTGGAAGACAATGAAGGATCAGCAGGAGGAGTGGCTTCCTCAAATGATACCTCGCCTTGATTGTCGATTTCCTGATGTGCCGCTACTTCGGGAGGAACAACTATTGTGGGCACTTGTGACCCTCCATGCACCTCTGCTTGCGCATCTCCTTGCGCTGCCTCTCCTTCCACATGTACTTGGGCTTGTACTTGCACATGTGATTGTTGTTGCGGCTGTGGTTGTTCAACACTCGTCAGATGAGCTACAACAACCTGTGTTGATTGAGGGACATTGCTGCTGCTTTCTTGCGATGAGCCAACATCACTGGTCGATGGTGATTGAACAACTATACTGGCTGCCTCTGCAGCACTCAAGGGCTTGGACTTAAGTTGGCGTGGTGGTGGTGGTGGCACTGAGCCCAATGGAGCGGGGGTGCTGCTGCCAGCTTGGTCCCCAGCAGATCCCGCTGCTGCTGCTGCAGGCATACTTTTTTTTTTACTCCCAAAAAAAGGGGCGGGCGGCACACCAGTCTCCTTGGTAACTTGCTTCTTCTGCTCCTTACTGGCACCTTTCTTGCTAGAGGAGCTACGGGTTACTTTTTTTGGGGCCATCCTCTTCAGAGCAGGTCAGCAGGCAGCAGTTGCACGAGTTGCAGAGGGTTCTGTGTCCAGACGTGACGTCGCGTGACGTTATGCTGCACACACCGCTGCAGGACTTCTTCCTGGCACTGGTGGTTCTCTTGAGTCTTCTTGTGCACCTAAAAGCAATGGAAGACAGAGGAACATCAGTTCAGTTATACACCCCAAAAAATCGACAAAACACAGAAAAATGAGCACAATCCCATGCCCTCCTTGATGTTTACATTGAAGACACCCCACAGAAAGACTACGGACATGCAAGTATGCAACACTCACTACCCCTGGGCATAATGGATGAAAAGTAGGCAAAATAAGTGCAGGCCTCAGACACTGCCTCTCCTCAAAATGGCCCACTTACACCCCAAGCACATGTTGCCTGTACCAGCCAGCACTCAAGATGGCCACCACCACCACCCACATGGCCAGTCCACATCAACAGTACACCCCCAAAAAACAGAAAAACAGCCAGAAATCACCACAATCCAATGCCATCCATGATGTTTACATCAAAGAGAGTGAGACCACCCCACAGGCACACTCAGTCCATGCACCACCACCACCCCTGGGCAAGCAAAAGGCCACACCAGCAGCCCCCCAAAAACGACAAAAAACAATAAAATAAGCACAATCCCAGCCCATCCATGGCCTCAATTATGTTTAAATTCAAGAAGACACCACACAGAAAGACTAGGCCCATGCAACACTCACCACCACCCCTGGGCAAAGGGCCACACCAGCAGGCCCAAAAAAACGACAAAAAACAATAAAATCTGCACAATCCCAGCCCATCCATGGCCTCAATAGAGTTTAAATTCAAGAAGACACCCCTCAGAAACACTAGGCCCATGCAACACTCACTACCCCTGGGCATAAGGGATGAAAAATAGGCAAAATAAGTGCAGGCCTCAGACACTGCCTCTCCTCAAAATGGCCCCCTTACACCCCAAGCACATGTTGCCTGTACCAGCCAGCACTCAAGATGGCCACCACCACCACCCACATGGCCAGTCCACATCAACAGTACACCCCCAAAAAACAGAAAAACAGCCAGAAATCACCACAATCCAATGCCATCCATGATGTTTACATCAAAGAGAGTGAGACCACACCACAGGCACACTCAGTCCATGCACCACCACCACCCCTGGGCAAGCAAAAGGCCACACCAGCAGCCCCCCAAAAACGACAAAAAACAATAAAATAAGCACAATCCCAGCCCATCCATGGCCTCAATTATGTTTAAATTCAAGAAGACACCCCACAGAAAGACTAGGCCCATGCAACACTCACCACCCCTGGGCAAAGGGCCACACCAGCAGGCCCCAAAAAACGATAAAAAACAATAAAATCTGCACAATCCCAGCCCATCCATGGCCTCAATAGAGTTTAAATTCAAGAAGACACCCCTCAGAAACACTAGGCCCATGCAACACTCACTACCCCTGGGCATAAGGGATGAAAAGTAGGCAAAATAAGTGCAGGCCTCAGACACTGCCTCTCCTCAAAATGGCCCCCTTACACCCCAAGCACATGTTGCCTGTACCAGCCAGCACTCAAGATGGCCACCACCACCACCCACATGGCCAGTCCACATCAACAGTACACCCCCAAAAAACAGAAAAACAGCCAGAAATCACCACAATCCAATGCCATCCATGATGTTTACATCAAAGAGAGTGAGACCACACCACAGGCACACTCAGTCCATGCACCACCACCACCCCTGGGCAAGCAAAAGGCCACACCAGCAGCCCCCCAAAAACGACAAAAAACAATAAAATAAGCACAATCCCAGCCCATCCATGGCCTCAATTATGTTTAAATTCAAGAAGACACCCCACAGAAAGACTAGGCCCATGCAACACTCACCACCCCTGGGCAAAGGGCCACACCAGCAGGCCCAAAAAAACGACAAAAAACAATAAAATCTGCACAATCCCAGCCCATCCATGGCCTCAATGGTGTTTAAATTCAAGAAGACACCCCTCAGAAACACTAGGCCCATGCAACACTCACTACCCCTGGGCATAAGGGATGAAAAGTAGGCAAAATAAGTGCAGGCCTCAGACACTGCCTCTCCTCAAAATGGCCCCCTTACACCCCAAGCACATGTTGCCTGTACCAGCCAGCACTCAAGATGGCCACCACCACCACCCACATGGCCAGTCCACATCAACAGTACACCCCCAAAAAACAGAAAAACAGCCAGAAATCACCACAATCCAATGCCATCCATGATGTTTACATCAAAGAGAGTGAGACCACACCACAGGCACACTCAGTCCATGCACCACCATCACCCCTGGGCAAGCAAAAGGCCACACCAGCAGCCCCCCAAAAACGACAAAAAACAATAAAATAAGCACAATCCCAGCCCATCCATGGCCTCAATTATGTTTAAATTCAAGAAGACACCCCACAGAAAGACTAGGCCCATGCAACACTCACCACCCCTGGGCAAAGGGCCACAGCAGCAGGCCCAAAAAAACGACAAAAAACAATAAAATCTGCACAATCCCAGCCCATCCATGGCCTCAATGGTGTTTAAATTCAAGAAGACACCCCTCAGAAACACTAGGCCCATGCAACACTCACTACCCCTGGGCATAAGGGATGAAAAGTAGGCAAAATAAGTGCAGGCCTCAGACACTGCCTCTCCTCAAAATGGCCCCCTTACACCCCAAGCACATGTTGCCTGTACCAGCCAGCACTCAAGATGGCCACCACCACCACCCACATGGCCAGTCCACATCAACAGTACACCCCCAAAAAACAGAAAAACAGCCAGAAATCACCACAATCCAATGCCATCCATGATGTTTACATCAAAGAGAGTGAGACCACACCACAGGCACACTCAGTCCATGCACCACCACCACCCCTGGGCAAGCAAAAGGCCACACCAGCAGCCCCCCAAAAACGACAAAAAACAATAAAATAAGCACAATCCCAGCCCATCCATGGCCTCAATTATGTTTAAATTCAAGAAGACACCCCACAGAAAGACTAGGCCCATGCAACACTCACCACCCCTGGGCAAAGGGCCACACCAGCAGGCCCAAAAAAACGACAAAAAACAATAAAATCTGCACAATCCCAGCCCATCCATGGCCTCAATGGTGTTTAAATTCAACAAAACAGTTGTATCATGCACCCATAACCAACCCTGGTCCTACTGGATACTGTGGCTACCCACAATATAATTTATTTAATTTTCTGAAAAAGTTCAAAAATTGTACTTGCAGCAACTGTAATGCCCCAAACAAACTTACTTGTGAAAGTTGATTTCTAATCCAAAAGTGATCCAAAGACAGTCAAAAAGGCCTCAAATCCAAATATCCAGCAGCACCCACAAAAAGTAATCCTTCCAGCTCCAGATCCAAATGAAAGTGACCAGGAGATGGACAAAGCACTGGGAGGAGCCTGCTGGACAGGAACAGGAAGTTGGAGACTGTGGGGCACTTCCTTACTCCCCCCCCCCCAAAATGGACTCCTTGCAAAAAAAAGGCCATGTAAATGTCAACCTGAGGAGTGATTCTGATAAAAATCATAATTTTCTGAAGGTTTATCCTGTTTGCTGGTGATTTTCTTGTGCGAAATTGCAAAATCTCTATTTCGCAAGTGCGAGATTGTTCCTTTCCGCCGCAACTACGTGTTCGCAATTGCGAACTCTTGCGAGGTGTGCTGTGCAAGGTGGCAAGCCGCGAGTACGTATTCGCGGGCGACAAACTCCCGCGGGAACACGCAGCAAGATCTAAAATGGCGCGTCACTCGCAAAGAAAAACAACTCGGCAAACGCTAATATGACGGAAAGTGAACGCCGTGCACCACGCCGCGCGCCGCAACCAAGCAAAAAATCCGCCGCGAGCGGATTCACGGATTTTTGACAAATTCGCGAGCGTTCGCGGATTGCGGATTTGCCGAAAATCCGAAAAATCCGCGAGCGGAGCGGATTTTACGCCCATGCTTAAACATGAGCGACTTGGCGGTGAGTCCGTTGGCAGTTCCTCAGCGCTGCCTTTGCGCGGGTCATGCGAAGCCCCATACGGTCCACCCAGTCACATCGTGTCCAGCAAGAGGGTCCTTCCAGAGACTCTAGTGAGAGAAGAGTCCAAGCAGGAGAGGCCAGTCTTCGAGGCTCCAGTGAGAGAGGAATCAGGCAAGAAAGGCAAGTCAGAAGGTATTCGGCCGGCAGGAGGTGTGAAAGCATCAAGATCAGCGAATCCAAAGAAAGACCACTCGTGCCGCAGTTGTCTCTAACAACCAACAAGTGTTGTCGTCCACCGGACTCGGAACACCTGCGAGACCCCTGAAGGTTCACACCTATTCTGCTCCAGATACCCCAAGTGTTGACCACTGTACATAACCGCCAACGTAGCAAGACAAGGATGATCTGAAGTACACCGCTGAGGTGAAGCTCATGTGACTGACTTTGTAGTCCAGGAGTTGCAACATCTCACAGCCGATCGCCTGAAGGAAATCCGTTATGGGTGTGAATTGTTATTGTTCTTATTTTTCTTGAAGGTTGGACATTCGTTTTCCTTTAATTAAATTTTGGGAGGAATGTAGTGTCCTGCTAGGACACAGTCTAGTTGTTTTGCTATTGCCCTACACTGTACACCCACCCACCAGAGACCTCACCGGTCAGGTGATGCTGCCTCAATAAAAGTGGCCGAGCGCACGTGCTCGTGGCCAGAATTACCATCTCCAACTGGTGTCCCGTGTCGCAGTTATTTACATCATGCGGGCCTAGGGCCCCATCTTTACACCGAGGACAAAAATCTTTTTTTCACCTCATTATTTCCTCTTTGAATTGTTTTTTCTCAGGAAGTTGTCCCTTCCACCACAAAAACAATCCTGTCTGTAATTCAGGCACCTCTGCAGCATGGCAAAAGTGTCCCTGCATTGGCAGTAGGCAGCAGTAGATGTGGCACATTTCTACTCTCTCTCTCTCTTTCACTCTTCTTGCTGCACTGCGTTGGCTGAACATTAGTAAATATGCCCTAAAGTGTACACTGATTAACCTAAGAGGATGGATACTGTCCCACCAGACTAGGCTCTTGGGAGGCTGGTGGTTGATTGCATGGGAACCAACATCAGGTGCACCGGCTTAATTACCTGTGCTCCTGCAGGGAGAGTGCCTACATGCACCCTCTAAAATCCAATGCTGCATAAATGTAGTGCTTGTTGTTTTTGTGTGCTTTGCCTGCTTTAAAGGCATTGCAAATGTGGTACATATTAGAGTTTTTCAATGTTCCCATCCAGCTGTGCATTTCATATTGAATTTCCCCATGTCGTGCACTGCAGCATGTTTAGGAGTGTCTATTAAGCTATACAGAGCCCCACATGGGCCTCAGCCATACTAAACAAAAATATGTTTCTGCATTTTTTAGCTCTTCCTGTAACATTGCCAAGCAACGTGCTACCTTACCAGTGTTTGGAGTACCTGGCCCATCTCTCCTGAAATGCTCATCATATTGCCACATGTGACCTTATATTGTTGCCGTGCACTGGTAGATCGCAGAAACCCCACTTTGGAATTCTACGCTATCCTGGTTTAAAGTAGGCTTCTTCTTCCTCCTCTATACAGAATGTCAACAGAAATGTGACGTGTTGCAATTGAAAGAATACACAAAATGTGAACGTTGCACCCTATATTTCGTTCTGTCTTTCCACCGGTGCATCCACTTTTAAATACTGGCCACTACACCAGGAGGCTGAATTCATGTTGACACCTGCATAACCTTTACTGCACCAATACAGAAGGTTCCTCCACTACACAGTCGAACGAGGGGTACCACTACATTGATTCTGGAACTGTTCTATTCATCTCTCCATCTCACATGAATTCAGAGTAGCATTCCAATCGATCACTCTTATGCCCACCATACCATTTCAGATAATACACAAACATATATAAATCATTCTTAGTACTGTTCTAATAGCTTGTTTTGGGGTTCCATCTGACGCCAGACACTGCATGACATTTCTGTATTGTTGTTGTGTTACTTGGTATTTACACCTGACTAAATTTTTTTATTGGTAAAGAAGACATATTTTCTTAAGCAGTTAAACTCTGACTTGACATTGAATTAATTGTGTGCTTACTGTATTATGCAGTATTTGATTTGCTAAACTGCTACCGCTTCCAAGAATAGGTCTCGACTGCTTGATCTAAAGTGCTACAAGTGAGTAAATTAGTAATCCATTATAATAAAAAAGTAATTAATATCAATAAACATTGCACCTAACGCAGACAATGCCAAGAAACTAGTGATTGCTGCATTAGAAAAAGCCTCACTATATGGATTCAACCATAGAAGACATTATTAATTATTATTTTTTTTAATTCAAAAAGAATACTCAGCATACTTTTGAAAATATATAAAAATCCTTGTTTTTTAGGCATAAACCTGAAACAGAAAACCCATTTCTTTATGGTATTGTTAAAAGTTCAAATGAACTTTTAATGATTTTTTTTTTACCTTGCCTTTGAAAATATATTTCCAGGGTTTGAAGACCCTCCCCATGCACCTCTAGTATGCTGGTGGCTGTTACCAAATGGCCACTGTCATACTAGAGGTGCATGTGAAACCAGTAGACGTCATCTACACCACACATTGATGACATATACGCTACTTGCATTATTGGATTGTGCCGTACTATTGAAAGGTTTGTAAAAACCCACAAAGCTAGTACTTTGGGAACCTTAGCCAACTTCCTTATGAACACATATGATGTGTCTCTCCTGGGAACAGTTGTGAGTGTAACCCTACTCCTGATACTTAGTAGTAAATAAATTCAACATTTCTGATATATTAATTGGAATTTACTGGCAATGAAATATCCAAATAATACATTTAAATTCTGGGAATTTGTGTCTACAATTTCAGATCTTATACAAATCAACTCAAAACAAACATAGGCAAGATTTGTTAATTAATTGCATTATTTTCTATGTAGAGGGCAACCATATCACAAGGTACATTAGCGAATAAGCAATGAAAAGCAGAGGACTATCTCGGTATGTCAAAATAATGTCTTACAGATTCCTTTTTCTTGCTTTTAATTTCCTTCGACATTATTTAATTTAAAACCTGAGTTTTCAGTAGTATATTGAGCTTGGGAATTTATGAGTCACTTTTGAATAATTTTAGTCTCAGTAACATCTGTCTAAACTTAGGGCCTGATTATCATCTTGGCGGAAGGAATACTCTGTCACAAACATTACGGATATCCCATTTGCCATATTACATGTTTGTGACTGAGTAACCCTGTCCTCCAAGATCCTAATCAAGCTCTTAGTCTCAGTAATATGAGACTGATATTAGCATTCAATTGTAATGATTTGAGATGAAGAGAAGATTTGTACATATAAGGACCCTGAAAATGTAAGGCTCTCAGTCCCATTAGACACCCTTAAAGTTCAGTTGCAGTAAGTGATATTAAATCCGACAAGCAACACTATGGCCATCCTGACGTAGAAAGGGACTGCCCGCCATTAGGGCAGCCGTCCCGTGGTGGTCATTAGGATGCGCCCGCCACACTGGCGGGCGCATCCTGCATTCTTGACTTTGCGGTGGGCGGTTCTTTCAGCACCGCCCGTCACAATGCCAAAAAGGCATGTTGTGCATGAAACTACAGGGGGGCACCATAGGTACCCCCCATGTGCACCCCCCATGCGCATGAACACCCGGGTGGCCTGCATTGGGCCCCAAAGACAAAACCGCATGCCTTTCCATGGGGGAGTCTCTGCCATGGAAAGGCATTCCACCGCCATGATGCTAATGCGGCACCGCCACCATATTCCGGTGCTTTTCCGCCCGGTAGGCAATCGGGCGAATTGTCTACCAGCGGAAAACCGGTGGGCGTCCTCCCGTTCGCCGGGGTACCCCCCGCCATCGTAATGTGGTGGGGGAAAGTCATGCAGGTGGTGGATTTTGGCGGGCGGAACGACACCGCTATACGGGTTAGTGGTGATCCGCCCTCTATCATAATGACCCCCCAAGTTGTTCTTTTTTCTTTAGAGTGCTTCAATATCCTGTTTCGGTACAAAAGGGGGTGGTGATGGACGGAGCATCTGAACCAATCAAACACTCACACCCAGTCAAAGGATCTGGGTTTGATCCATCACCGTTCTTTAGCCCACTCTGCCACCCCAGTTCAGACATGGCTATATGCAAATCAGTCTGACCCTGTGCCTCATGGGAACAGTCCAGCCCGGGGTGGCAGAGTGGGCTAAAGAACGGTGATGGATTAAACCCAGATTGGGGTGGCAGAGTGGGCTAAAGAACGGTGATGGATTAAACCCAGATCTTTTGACTGGGTGTGAGTGTTTGCTTGATTCAGATGCTCCGTCCATCACCACCCCCTTTTGTACCGCTCAATATCCTGTTTAACACAGGTATATTATCTCTCCACTAATCTCTTTAATGTAAAATGAAAGCTACTTGATTCATATTATTTACTAATGACAAGATTCAGTAATAACCAATGCTTCATATTTAATACATCCTTTCAAAACATAGAATGAATAATGAAAAACAAGTGGTTGAAGCTTAATAGTTTTTCACAGACAACAAATGAGAGTAAATATTGCTACTCCCACTGTCTTGTTTTACCCTCCAACTCAATGTGTAATTGCAAACTCTGCAGAATTTAGAGAAAGTACCTCTGCTGATTTGACTGTGGCTCTTTCATCTCTGAAAGCTACATCACATTCTCTTCCAGTATATCTGGTAAAAACCCTTTTTCCTACTCTCCATTCAAGGAATTAATAGATTAAATATTTGGTATTGTAATGTCCTTATTTGAAAAGGTTAATTTTAACTGGGAAATACATATAATTTGACCTCAGCTGCCACTTTTCAATTTCTTTGGCAAACAACTGAGAAACTGAGAAACTGATTTCTGCATACCTGAATACATACATCAGTGACCATGGTTACCTAGTCACATACCAGTATGGCTTTATTGCAGGTTTTAGTAAAGATAAAGTGACTGTGCTGCATGGTTTCTGTAGTGGTTTTATGATGTGGAAACTGCTGATTGGTTTTATTCGACTTTTTATGACCAATTAAATGGTACTACTACAAATGAAGTACATGTGATCCTAGAGGGATAGTATTAGAAAAGATTCAAACACAGTACTATCCCATGAATTTCACTTCATCAGACCAAAATGAAATAAAAGGAATATTCAACATGTTCTACTTGTCATAGAGAATACCTTCATCTGAAAACTTGACATATTTAGTAGTAGTAGTAGTAGTAGTAGTAGTAGTAGTAGTAGTAGTATAGAAGCTGACATTCTCAGGAAGCACTGGAGCGCTGGGCATCATAAAATGACTATTCTTCAATTTCTGAAAGTTCATGTGCAAATTCTGTCCTTTTCAAGCCAGTGACATAGCACAAAATTATGGAGCCCCCTTGCAAAATATGATGCAGGGCCCGTTGTCTCCCAGATCGCACAAATATTAATTGGTCTTGTGCTCAAGAAGGGTTGGGTCCGCACTATGCCCCAAGTGGCCTGCTCGGGAAAGCAATGTGACTTGCCCAAGCATTTATCTATTTCTTAGTCCATGCCATGCAGTGCAGTGGCATGGCTTTGGGAGGTGAGTGGACTCCTTCCAAAACAAGGTACTCCTCCCCCCGTCACTTTCTGGGAGCTGCCGGTGCCTCCGTTATGCTCCTGCTTCGAGCTAAAAGAAGTGAACTTGAAACTCCCTTACCTTTGATATTTGACGAAATCCTCATCACATAAAAAAACTACAAACTCTCTACCTCCAAAGATATCTCATTATGGAAGGTTAATTTGGACAATTGTTAGACCTGTCATCCAATCAATTTATTTCTGAGTAACCACAGTGCATAAGAATGCATAATTTATGCTCATCTTACACAATGGTCACATTCAACTACTTCACACCAATGCACCTTTTTTGTCTCTACTTATACTTCCTGCACATCATAATTTAAATCCACAAGATCATGGAGCAATACATCTATATGGAATGGAGGGTACCATCAGGGAAACCTCCCATCTTCCATGCAACCTTAGGGCCTCTCCTTATCACATAAGGTGCTTTACTCCATGAATACTTTGATGTAATTGCCTTCACTGACCTAATTTTTGTTGTTAGTACCAGGTCTAGATTTATATTTTGTATGAAAATGCATTCACTTTAATTTCTTGGCTCTGTACAGATTGTTAGAGAAGGATTAGCAGTAAGACATAGCTGAGTAGAGTAATAATAATTATAGACTAGAATATAGGTTTTTAAGGCTTTCCTAAATTGTAGTAAAGATGAAAGATTGTGCAGAATAACAGAAAGGGCTGCAGCAATGAAAAATTATTTTTTTCCCATAGATAGAAGCCCATGTTCCTCCTGGAATCTGTAAACAATTCAGTCCGGTGTCTTCCTGGTTTATTCTAGAGAACTGATTTGTGAAAAAAAACAGGATTTTTGTGATAGATAGGGTTATGCACAGTAGTCATTGCTTTAAAAATCATCACCTTCTGAACACAAAGCCAATATAAGTACTTTCACATGGGCGAGATGGAAGCAAATTCCCTTACCAAGCAACATTCATAGGCTGCTGCATTTGAATGACTTGAATGCTAGAGATTAATCTTGTAGGGGTCATCAGCAGTTCAGCTTTCCCATAGTCTATCTGGGACTTGACCAGTTCATTAACCATGGAATTTTTCCATTAGCCTCAAGCACCAGAATAATTTTCCATAGGATTTTTAGCTGAAAAAACATGTCTTGATGACTTGATCATATTTGAGCCATGGGAATCAAGGCCCAAATTAGAATCAATATAAATACTAAGGTTCCACACACTAGAAGCTGCTGTAGGGGAAGAGCCTAGTTAGATGGATCAGTGCATATGCTAGTCAATTACAGATAACTGGTAGACATCCACCAACGAGTGGCCAGCAGACTGTCAGATTATACTAATTTGGATTTAAAATAGAATTAGAGTGAGGAGAAAGACAAAAATAAGCTGTGTATGACCTTCTTTGCAATCTGATGAATCAGTTTGGCTAGTAGACATATGTACATTTAAAAACAAGCAGTAGTGATACATTAAAACCCTGCAGTGTCCCACAGCAAATGGCTTTGAATTCAGAAAAGAAAAGAGGCACCTCTACTGTTTGCGGGTGATTTGACAAAAAGTCTTTTTTCTAGGTTAGAGCAGTTTCACTGATGCCCACTTCTTTGAATCTTGAGACATTTAGCTGGACAGGTGTCAATAAGGAGCCTGCAGGGTGAGTGTTTGAGATAACTTCAATCAGGTGTGATCCAAAAATAGGCTGAAACTCTTCAAGCGTTGTGTTATTATGGCAGAGGGAATAAGAATGCCTGTTGTAGGGGGCTTGACAATTACTTGAACTTCAATACATTTTCTAACCAAAGTAATTTTTTTCAGATCATTTTTTTTAGAATTTTTATTATGATTAAAAGAGGAGGCATACATATTTGCACTGTACTTGGTACCTGCACGTGCACGGTACTTGGTACTTGCATTTCTCTTACAGCCTTACAAAATTACCTTGAAAAGTTGAAAGTGTTAGTCAAGTGAGTAATAGTAGGGCTTTTTGTTTGTTTAAGTTTTTTTTAAGTACTTTTTGACTTTCTCTTAGTATATACAGTTACAATCTATTTTACAATCTTTTTGCCATTGTGGTTCTAATTGCCATAAGTCTAATTAACATTTAGCAAGGTCTGTTGAGAACCAAGTGTTATCTACTTTTTTAAAGATTAGATTTTTTGTTGTATAGGCAAGGTCTCATTTAAGACGTGAGAAATAGGATTACAAAGGGCACTCTCTTTTTATTCTACTTTTATGGATAGGCTTGGCCTGAAATTGAATGCCAAGAAAAGCTTTGTGATGTCATGGGGAACAGCGAAAAACAAGACTAGAAGATTTCAGGCGGGGGGGCGATGTGGAAACTATCCACTCATTTAGCTACTTGGACGTGCTTTTCGATAGGTCAGGTTCCTGGGCACCGGCTGTAAAGAGTAGGTCTTTACTTTTTATGAAGTCTATAGCAGCTCTTTTGAACTTTTCCAAAAAACTAGGGAAAAGGCCCGTAGAAATTTTGCTAAACATATATCACGCAAAATGCATGAGCATAGCTGTTTACGGGACGGGAATCTGGGGATTCCTAGACTGTACTTTAATTCAGTGTACAGAAAACGCTTTTTTGAAGTCCCTCCTAAGTGTCCCAACTAGTGCACCAGTTTTTAACTGTCATTCCGAGCTGGGGGTCACATTTATTTCTGACCTGACTAAGGCCCAGCCAGTTTTGTTATGACACAGAATTTGGACCACTGAGAGTGCTGGCCTTAACAAGGATAAAATGAGGGATGCAATGAACTTAGACAATGCCCGCAAACCTTTATGGCTGAAATATGTTGAGAATTTTATGCAGGACATTGCTATCCTGAATATTTCAGCCTGTCCGATAGCATGAATGCTATTAAACGTAAAGAGTTTAAAAGAGATGTTTTTACACATTTAGAAGAAAACAGGTTAACTCTCAAACTGAATAAACCCATGGTGATCCATCATCAACTGATTACAATCACGTGTAATATTCAACCATACTTGCAACACGTCCTGAGTAGATACAACAGATATCTCATGACCAGATTTAGATTTGGGACCTTCCACCATCTAATCACGTACCCTACTATTAACAACTGGTCTAGGGAATTATGCCGATGCTCTTGTGATAATGTTTCACAACAAAGTACAATACACGCGGTTTTATTCTGCAAGTTTTGCACTATCGAGAGGTTAAGATGGTTAAAGCCATTAGTAAAACAAGGAGGCTGGAGGCAATGCCGCCTTGCCTTTATACATTTGCAGATGTTGGATAGCTTTTATTGTATTTGTTCTATGGTGGGCTACCTGCAAAATGTATTGAGGGTAAGGAAAACGATCAATTAGTGAATTTCGGGAGGAGTGTATTGGAAAATTTACTCATGGGATCTATAATATGTTTATAAGTAGATAATGAATTTATTAGTATTAACCGCTCACCTGCTGCATATAATTGTATTTTTTAATGTGATATTTGATTATGAATTTTTTTCTTCTGTATGTATGCTTTTATGATTTTAACACTTAAAATCGAATAAAGCTTGTTTTGATTTGATTTGATTTGACATGAGAAATAGCCTCACTGTATTATTCAGTTAGACAGTAAGGAAATAGGAAGTGATGCCCTAAATAATTACTTCCTAATTTTTGAGACATTTTAGGACACATAACTCCATGTGAAAACATTTTCCTGGTAGTTTGTTCCATAACTATTTGTGCTGCAGCATTCGGCATGAAATTATGTATATATATACCAAAGGGAATATTGAAATAATCAGATATGTTAAGTACGAAGGTACACCCTAGTTTGGCTACCAGTGTATCCTTATAAGTCCCTAGTATATGGTACCAAGGTACCCAGAGCATAGGTATGACAGGAGTCTCCTATGCCCTCAAGCATGTATTATGCCACCCAAGGGAGACCACTCAAACTGTGACTACAGGCTTACCATTGCAGCCTGTGTAAGCTGGTGCTAGCACCACTTATAACAGTAATAGGTTTACATATATCTGAGGTCACTGCAATTAAAAACTATAAGTCACCTCTAAAGCAGGTCTTCCAATCCTGAAGGCAGGGTGCTCGGTTCTAAGTGGTGAAAGGTGGCAGAGTCCCCGTTCCGCTTGTCTGCTGAAGGTAACTACTAACGTGCCTCGCGCTGTGCTCAAACTGCTGCATGCGAGTGTAAGGAAATAATCTGCTTGTGAATATTTTAAAAGCATTTGTTGATTTAAAAACGATGTTGCTCTGTGGAAATTGAAAACGGAACATTTTACCTTTTCCTATACATTAAAAAAATGTAAAACTACTTCACTTACACTCTTTGAATTAGCACCTCACTTGCTGGTCGTTCCCTGTATTTCCTTCTATTCCTGATTACAAAGGGGAGGAAACAGTTACTGTGAGGAAGCCTGTGCTCGTCTCTCACTCCTGCCCGCCCCGTTCCGACACGGTAGCCAATACCGTTGCGCGGAGGGCGGGTCAGGGAGAGCCAGGCACTTCCTGTGGGGGCACTTCCTGAGCGCTTAGCGCTCTAGTGGATGGTTTTTGCAGGCCTATTTAGCCATCGCCCCTCACAAGCGCGCAGCGATCGCGCGCAGCGGCGCCGAAGCGACGCCGAAGACCAGCCAAAGAGCTGCCCGTCTGCGCCCGTCCGCGACAGTACGTGGCATAGGGGCAATGGGCTCAACCACTGTGGACCCTGACATCGCAGGTACAAGAAACATCACATACCCCGCCAAATTTCTCCTAGATCTACAACCTAGGGGAAATTGTGGCGCACAAATACCTTGTCTACATCTTGAGGGCTGTTTTTCGTGCCTAAAATGCCGCTTTCAATCATTAGCTGTCAGGAAGAGCACTAATGAAAACGCTCCAAAAATACCACCTCTAGAGGGACTAAAATGCTTTCTTTTAAATGTCCGGTCCCTCCCAAAACATCAAATTCAGGTATGGGATCTTATTAACACCATGCAGCCTGACATATGTTTTCTTACCGAAACATGGATGAAACCCCATACAGTTACAGCAATAACACTAGGGGTCCCATCAGGCCACAAAATTATTCATTTTGACCGAACCAACAAAACTGGCGGTGGCTTAGCCATCATATATAAGGACACACTTAAGGTAACTATTGTAGAACAAAGGTCAAGTCCCCAATTGGAAATTATGATCTTTAAGATCAACTCGGCGGGTCACATCTCCTGGAAAGGCGCACTAGTGTACCGCCCTCCAGGATCCAATCCGGACTTTGCCCTATCCCTGCTGGAGCTACTAGCCCCACATTTTAAAGCCAAGGAGGACTTTATCCTCCTTGGTGATTTCAACGTACACATGGATAACCCGGCACATCCTGAAACGATCTCACTAACAGCAGACTTGTCTAACCTGGGGTTAAAAGCAATAAACAATGGTGCTACCCATACAGGTGGTCACACCCTGGACTCTCTATTTTCCAACTGCACTAAAATACAATGCTTCCCTGCCAAAGAAATCTGCTGGTCCGACCACTTTTTGATAGAGTTTCTTCTGACTGGTCCAATTAAATCCTTGCACAAAATACCGCCCCCGCCAATCTTGCGCCGTCAATGGCACAAAATATCGGTGGAAAAGCTGCGGGATAACTGGACACAACCAACATTTACAGACGAAGACTCAGCAGACACTGCATTAGAAAAATTCAATAACTCACTAAAGCTAGCCATCGACACTCTGGCTCCACTAAAACTCCATAAACAATATCTTCCAACCAAGCAAGAAAACTGGGACTCACTAGACCTTAGAATAGAGAAACAGAAATGCAGGCGTCTAGAAAAAGCATGGAGGAAATCAAAAACTGAAGAGAAAAGGATAATCTATCAAGAGGCCCAGTCAACCTATTATAAAAACATAAAGCAAGCTAGGAAAAACAGCCTCTCCTTACAACTAGTAGAGGCAGGTAACTGTCCAAGGGAGCTGTTCAAAATATTACAGAGTTTTGTAAAACCCACAGCCAGTGAGAGCCTCGATGAATTCTCCCAAACACTCTGTGATGAGATTTCAATGTTCTTTGAGGACAAAATTAATCTCATCTATAACAAAATCTTAGCTTCCAGTGGTGCTGGAACCACGACCTCCCTCCCCAAAAACCCGCCTACTCAGAACAAAAACTCACTACTTACCTTCCCACCGGTCAGCGATTTAGATCTGCCACCCCTCATCAGCCACATAAAAACCGGGTCTCCTAATGACTTCCTCCCTGCAAAATTGGTCTCCCCTCTGATCACCCTCCCGGGACCCTCCATCCAGTCAGTGATGAACATCTCACTGACTGAAGGGCAAGTCCCAAGGGAATGGAAGATTGCGGTGGTGAACCCAATAAGGAAAAAAGCGGCCTCCCCCTGGACGGACCTCTCAAACCTTCGGCCCATCTCCCTCCTACCGCACATTGGTAAGATGACTGAGAAGCACGTGAACACCCACCTATCAAATCATATCGAGGCAACGGATGGCCTGGACCACTCACAATCTGGGTTCAGGCCAAACCACAGCACCGAATCAGCCCTCCTAGCAGTGACCAATAACATCAGGATGACACTGGATGGTGGGGAGTCTATGATTTTGGTGCTGTTGGATTTATCCGCTGCCTTTGATACGGTGTCTCACGAAGTGCTTCTCGGTCATCTGAGGGATGTGGGATTTGGGGGTGTAGCTTTGTCCTGGATGGAGAGCTTCCTCTCAGGCCGCTCTCAAGAAGTCAGGCTGGGCTCCCATAAATCCATATCCAGGGAGCTCACCAGGGGAGTGCCACAGGGCTCATGCCTAAGCCCCACATTATTTAATGTGTATGTGGCCCCCCTGGCCGACTTAGTGAGGTCCTTTGGGTTCACCCCGGTGTCATACGCCGACGACACCCAACTTCTGTTCCCTTTCAAAACCTTTACACCTGCTCTAAAAAAATCTTTTGCAGATGGAATGAGGGCAGTATCAGAGTGGATGGCCAAGAACTGCCATCAATGTAATGTTGGCAAAACAGAAGTACTACTGTTCGGGGAGGCGGTGAAACTGTGGTCTGATGAGCGGTGGTCCCTAGAACTGGGACCCGTTCCCATCCCGAAACAGACCATGAAAAACTAGGGAGTGCAATTCGACCAAGCCCTTACATTTAAAGATCACGTCAACCAAGTTGCCGGTACATGTTTCAGGGCCATTAGACTGTTGAGAAGGGTGTTTCCATACCTACCAGACAGACATAGAAAGACCTTAGTCCAGGCATTAGTCATCAGCAGATTGGACTACTGCAATGGCCTTCTTTTATCAACTAACGAAGGCCAATTTAACAAACTGCAAGTAGTCCAAAACACGGCGGCAAGGCTAGTCCTCAATGCTCCACCCAGAACTCCCTCCCGCCCTCTACTAGCTGAACTACACTGGCTTCCAGTACGGCAACGCACTAAATTTAAAATCCTGTGCTCCATCCACAAATGTCTGACAGGTACGGGGCCTAAATACCTAACAAAAGCCTTCCAACCCTATGTCCCTGGGCGCTGATTACGTTCTAGCAACCTCCAGCTATTACAGGTACCCAGAATTACAAAATCTAGGCAGGGAGGCCGTGCCCTAGCACACACTGGACCTGTTCTCTGGAACTCTCTCCCTCAGACACTAAAACAAATCACCAACCACCTTTCCTTCCGAAAAACCCTCAAAACCTATCTTTTTACTAGTAGTTAAAACACACATCTCCCACTCAGTCACTCTCGAGCACGAATCTGTATAATCAATGTTCCCTCAACAGGCAAAAGCGCGGAGATACCCCTTCGGGGGTCTATTCAGGCGCTATACAAGAACATAAATAAAGAAATAAGTGCTAGGGTGTCCCTGCATGAGCGAGACACCCCTACAATCTTCGGAGTCCATATTCCTGTGGTGTAAGGGCAACAGCCATTACGATATAGAGTGGTCATGCGTCAATTTCACTATGACCATCTCTAAACTGGCTGTAACAAACCCTGTCATGTTTGGTATCAAACATTTTGGAATTATACCCCCACGTGTAAATGGTGCAGGAGGTATGATTCCATGCACTGTAAAGCTCTTCCCGGAGGCCCTCTATTTTTTTTGTTTTATTTCAATCCATAACATGATTATACAGATAAGATTTCATTTAGAGAAACCGATCACATAATACATACAGGATTAATTACTACATCGTATTCCAAATGTGCAGAAAGGCAGAAAAAACAAAGGTTAAGATTGTCTAATAAATAGAAGGAGCTGAAGATAAAATGGGGGGGGGGGGGTCTGTTACAGAAATATACATTCAACTCTTTCATATGATCAATCATTGGACCTCAGACCTGTAAACCCAATTTACGTCCATGTGACCCCTTGAGAGAATTAAGGCTGTATTCAAGGTAAAAAATAGTGTTACATCTAGCTCGCCACATTTCAAAGGTGTGCTGTTCTTCCTGATACCACGCTAAAGCTATACGTAAGCATGAGTCTGGGAGGCCCTCAGTGCTCCCGGTACCAGTTTTCCAGGACTGGACAGCACGTTAGGGCTGCTGCCAACCTGAGATATCCTGTAACAGGGAGGTGTGACCACCTCCCAGACAGGGTTTAGTATATTGGGGCAGAGCGGGGGCCCTTGCAAGCACCACTGAGACTGCTTGAAGGGCACATTTGGTGCCCAGCTTGCATACTCCAGTTCAAACCAGTTCAGGGAGCTGTTGGCTCCCACTCTGGCGTGAAACTTGAGATAGGATATGGGAGTATCCTCCTCACTGTCCAGCCCCTCCTCTGGGAGGGACCCCTTCATCACCCCAACCCTTGTCTTAGGGTGCTTAAGGGCTTACCTGTGGATGGGTCCCTAGATTCATCATGGTACAAGATTCAGATCAAAACAGCACCTCATCTTCGACAATCTGTGAACTTTGGATTTTGCTGGACTCTCCTCTGGACCCCGAGACTGCAACTGGGAAGACTCCTGCTGCGCCTGGTCTCGTCATCCTGCTTGTCCACTGCAATGCTTGCGCCTGTGCTACATACAGGATCCTTCCAATGCCTGTGGACATCCAAGACACCTGAAGGAATCTTCCTTGAAGTGAAGGAAGTCATTTCCCTGCATCTGCAGGCACAGCAACAAAGTTGACCAGTCTGCTGCTCCTGGTTTCCCATGGATTCAAAAAGCCTCAGCAACACAAGTGGTGGTTCTACAACTCCCTTGAGGCCTGCACTGTCCTCTCACTAAGTTTGAGGCCAGTATCCCTCGTCGGAACTACCGGAACCAAACTCCTGTGCACTGAATCAACTTGCCGTTGCCAAGGCTTGTTAGTTCGCTTCCTCAGAAATCTTCAGGCTCCAAAAAGCTCCAGCCTCAAACATCTCCTACAGCTAAGATCTTTGTCACCACATCCCTTGCACCGTGGACCTGAATCTTTGATGAACTGCTGGAGGTCCTCTTGCGACTCCTGTGCCTCTGGCCCCTCTTGAGGGTCTTCTTCAACTCCAGTGGGCTCCCCTGACTGCTTATGGTGAGTCACTGGGACCTTGATAGTCCTAACTTTGCACCTTTTTTGCTTGCCACGTTGTTTGCAGTTGCCATGGCTTGTTGGTGCTCCCGACGGACACTGACCTCTCAGCTCTCGTCTTCCAGCGTGGGACAGTTCATGAATGGCTCCTGGTCTTCCACAGCATCACCTAGGCCACATAGCTGCACCTCCAGGGTCATCATAAACTTTCCTGCGTCTCCCGACATCGGTCGGCATTCGTCTTACGTGCCTCCTGGTCACTCCTGAGTGGCATAGACTCTGTCCCCTCTGCTTGCAGGCACTTCTCAACTTGAATCTACCTTTGGGTTCCACCAGACACTTTCTTCTTCTCCAGCAGCGGCATCTTCCTGAAGTCGTCAATTGAGTTTGACCACGATCTCCGACACCACTTCACACCTATGCACCCAGCTTCACTGGTGTCGGTATCCTGGTTTCTAGAGTATCCAAGGGTGTGGGCGCTCTTCAACCTTCTGTATTCCCCTGGGTATCTTCAGGGGCCACAGGGAATGGTACTTTTTCTTTAAAATTGCAACTGCGACTAACCCATTGACTTGAATTGACCACGTGGTCTTGTTCCTACTCTGCACACGACCTCCGTGGGGTTCATGGGTACTTACCTCGGGTGGTTTCTTGGGTCCTCTGCACTTCTACATCTTCTGGGTACAGTCTTGACTTGAGTCGCGATTCACATCCCTTTATTTTAGTATATGGTTTGGTCTCCCCCTGGGGACCACTGTGTATTTGTGATACTTTCCTGTTTTTATTGCAAACTATTGTGTGTGATTCAGTGGGTTACCAGCAATAGCTAATCTAACACCACATGTTCGCCTGGGCCCATGAATTCATTCACAACACACTTGCAATAACCACTGGGGTCATGTTTTGGAATTCTCTAGATTAGTTATCTCTAGTCCCTAACTAATCTTTCACTGATCAAAGAGTTCTTTCCTCTGGTCAATGGACCATTATTGAACTAGTTGATGGTGAAATGGCATAAGATTTCAATATACTTACACATTGGAAATGATCACAACTTCGGGATGAATTTAAAGTTCTATCTCAAATTATTTCATGTGAACCACTTACACAGTACAGAACAAACTCCATTTCTCATAGGAAGGAAATTCAAATAATCAATCAAAATGCATTCATTTATACTTTGCAATGACTCGGTGTGAAAGAGAGAGGATAGAGAGGAAAAGTACATAAGCGCATACACAGACATCTTTATAGTTACCTAGAATAGTGTGAAAACCAACTCCCGGGCCTAGGAATTGGTAGGGGTTCCCTAGGAAAGATCTGGCGATCAAGCCTTCGGGACAGGAATTAGGACAGGAATCAGGACAGAACAGATGACCTCTCTATCACCGACGTTTGCGTAGCACACCTCTCTGACACTCTCTTCCTCCTTGAGATTCTTCCACGATCTTCTTCTAAATTAATTTGCTTAAGATAATTGGTTCAGCAATGCAATTCTTCTTCAGCAAAATGTGTCACTCTGACAGCATCCCGGTCTCATGCTTCAGCATCTCCGTCTAGAACTTCAATCTAACTAACTAAACTACCTCAATTATACCTGTCTGTATGCCAGTACCACCCATTAATGTTTCAAACTTATGAAAATACTAACTCTGATTGGACAGGCAAGGGGAGGTGATCATCACACCATGCTTATTTCCCATTATTTTCTTTCAGCTCTTTGTTTAAAATACCACCCCTTAAATGTTATACATCAATCTTTATTCCCACCCAGATTCACATTGTAATTGTCTCATATTAGAAAAAAAACTGTAGGTTCCCATCCACTTCAGTGGACTGTCGTTCAGGTTCTCATGAAAGTATCCATCAGAAACCTTGGACGATGTTCAAGTTGACATTGCATCTTCTAGGTAAGTTGCACAATGCATGTGCGGTAGAACAAGAGGGAATAGACTGTGGTTCGGGTTTCCAGGCCCATAATAAGCAGTACTGAATGTGTCAAAAAGACGAATGTTAAAATAAAAATAAATGGTTTCACTGTATACCTCCTATCTCTACTCTAATCCCATTTACTTATTATTACTCTTCCCACATTAGCATTAGTAGAATAGCTGGGTTTAGTTTTTCAGCAAGCAGGTGGCAAGCATGTGAGTTTCAAGCTGCCATTTTGTTAGCTACTGCGAAAGTGCAGAAAGTTCCCTCCAAGCAAAGGATACGTCATACTACGTGGATGCAGTAGACTAATGCCCACTAAAGATTTTCGGTTAGCGGCCATTTTAGAATCACACTCGAGTTACTGGTTAATAAGACACATAGGCAAGCTTCATGCTTACTAATAAAGGTTGTGTAATGCATGTTATTTCCACAGTACAGGTTTAGTATGGGTTAGTGGTTACATGAGATGATTGCTTCCAAGCAAGTCTCTTTTTCATGCTCCATCATGTGCATCGTGTCATAACCTGGGGTAGAATATATTTTTGTGTGTTAGTGAATGGCTTATAATAAATACCTATTTTTATAAATACACTGTGTGGCTCTTTTTCACTAACATTATAGGATTAGGATGAAGGTCTGGCAAAATAAGCTGCTTTACACTCCTTCTGGATTACGCCTGAAAGCTGCTCTCCACAGCTACCACTTAGAGAGCCTTCTATGGTTGTCTAAGACCACTAAAATCACCATAAGGGTTGTCTGGATTAGTGCCGGGTGCTACACTTACAAAACGTGTCTAGAAAAAGATAAGGCAACCAAATTTTCCCCAAGGACCTGGGTAGAATATTAAGCATACACAGGATATTCCTTGAGGAATTGTTTTCATCCAAAATATTACATTACTCAGCATCGGTCCACAATATGGATCCAAAAAATTTATCAAGTGAAATAGAAACAACACTCATGGGTATGTAGAAGATAAAGTAATTATTTTACTTTATATTCTATTGAAATATTCTGCACGTGTATATACAATATATACGGGCAATATTCACATTCCAAACATATCAACACTGGCATCTCCAAAAAATCTCATTAGCTGTTTCAGTTGCTTTGAACACAGAATAAATAGTAGTGCGGTCACACCTTTTAACACCAATTGCATTAAAACCATATGGAATCCCAGCTTATACAAGCTTTAACAATCTAATACAGAAGAAATACATTGAAAATCTTTGAAGTTGTAAAGGAAGTTGTGTCAACGTTTCGGTCTTCGATGGCCAATTAGGTCCGTGAGACCATCTTCAGGACTCCGCATTGATTAATAAATCACTCCTGCGAATACTGACACAAATAAACCAATGAATTTAGCCCATGCCCATGTATATTGTCTGTTTACATTAAAACCACAACCAGTGTCAAATCCAGTGCCAAAATATCCAACTCCAAACCAATATAGGACATGCCACCAAAAGTGCTTGAGAAAAAAACCACATATCCCCTCCTTCATGGAATACCACCTATATAGCGTAAGCAGCTTTCATGTACATAACATTATACCCTTTAATACCCATTCCCAATTAAATAAGCATACCTAGCTTCCTTTTCAGCCAACACAGACCAACAACTCCAGTCTGAAAAACACCATAGAAGAAAATCCCAGTGTAAGTCTCTTATTCAAAATTGTATCCAAATATAAAACCTCTACACATATAAGGGTACCCCGTCGATCTTACTCGATAACTACATAAATAGCCTCATCTCCTCTGCAGCAACAACAGAAAGGACTGGGAGAGAGAAAACACATTAGTATATGTCTTAATATAATCAATCGGAATCTCGGACAGCCGAGCAAAGCAAGGAACGGTCGATAAGTCTACTTACTCATATACAGCAAAAACGCTGGCTGACATAACTGAGCACCATATACTAAGCCAGCCTCCTATAGTGGGACCTCAATTAGCTTCTTACAGGTGTGATCTATTAATCAATCAGAGTTTTTATAGTGCAGCACTGTCGCCCCTATGGGTATTTGGGCATTGAGGGTGCTGTGTCTCCGTCAAAAAGTCAGGACTTGAATTCCTTTCTGAAGTCTTCCAGGAAGGGTGCTGTTTAGAGGTGGAGGAGCACGTCATTTCAAGTCTTGACAGCAATATAGGACAAGGAGTTGCCCCTTCTGCAGCTGCGATAGATGTGGGGTGTGTGCTAGGGTGAGTGGGGTGGAACATAGGTGTCTTGGGGGCAGGTGGAAGTTCAGTCGATGGTTGATATAGGATGGTCCTTGATCATCAGTGTTGCAGTAGTTGAGGTGGCTGGTGAAGAGGGCCTGCTTGGCAGTCTTTCTGGTGTTGATTGGAATCCATCTGAAGGTTCAGCAGAGCAGGTAAAGAGTGTGGAAGCAGGAGGAGACAGCTGAATTGACTTGCCTTTTCATTGTCAGTTGGCTGTCGAGGATAATGCCAACGTCGTATGCATGGTTTTTCTGTGTGAGTGTGGTCTGATGTATGCTGGCCACCAGCTGTGGTCCCACAAGGAGGTGTTCTTCCCAAAGATCAGTACTTCTGTTTTGTCAGAGTTGATTATGAAGCAGTTTTCTCTCATCCATTTGGCTACATTAGTCATGGCATTGCATAGGTTTGTTTTGGCATTGGAGGGGCCCTCTGTGAGCGAGAGGATTAGTTAAATGTTGTCAGCATAGAAAATTATGTTGAGTCCGTGGGATCTGATGACGTTTGCGAGGACAGTTATGTAGATTTTGAACAGGGTGGGGCTAAGGGATGAACTTGGGGTACGCCGCATGTGATGTCCCTAGGTGTGGAGGTGAAGGGAGGCAGTCGGATGCTCTGTGTGTGTCCTGTGAGGAAAGAGGCAATCAGCTTGAGGGCGTTTTTCTGTATGCTGATATTGTAGAGTATGTCAATGAGGGTGTGGTGGTAGATGGTGTTGAACACAGCAGAGTGGTCAAGGAGGATAGGGCCGCCATTTCTCTACGGTCGAGGAGAGTTTTGATATTGTCTGCAAGCAGCAATCAGTGTGGTCTCAGTGCTGTGGTTGGCACGGAATCCTGATTGTGAGGTGTTGAGTAGCTGGTTTTATTCCAGATATTTGGTGAGTTGCTAGTTGTTGACTTTCTCGAGTACTTTGGCTGCGTAGGGAAGCAGGGAGATCGGTCTGTAATTTTTTAGGTTTGCTGGGGTTGGCAGAGGGCTTCTTTAGGAGGGGTCTGACCTCTGCAACTTTCCATTTGTACTGGAAGGTTGCTGTGGACATGGAAGAGTTGAGGATTCTGATTAGATCTGTGCTGATTGGGTTGGTTCTGAGGTTTAAGAGGTGGTGGGGCAGGGGTTGGTGGGTGCTTCAGAATGGATAGACATGATGGCTGTGCTGGTCTGAGTGATGAGCGGAGACCAAGTGGTGAATGTTTGGCTGGTGTTCGCTGGTTGACTGAGGTTATCGAGGCTGAGAAAGGTGAGTTGGGGGGGTCACAGTTGTAGATGGTGTATATGGTGGCAATCTTGCTGTGGAAGTAGCCTTAGAGCGTTTCATTGAGTTCTTGGGAGAGGTGGATGGTGAGTTCTAAGTGGCTTTTGGGTTGGAGAACTGCTTGACTATTTTTAAGAGCTCCTTCATGTGGTTGGCTCATGGAAGTTTGTATAATTTGGAACTCGGATACTTGATGTTACTGGTATAGCCAGGACCATTGAAATTATGAAGCAGGGGAGGACCAAATTATGCTGCACGGGAAGACCAAATTATGCAAAAAGAAAACCTAAATTATGCGACCAAGCGTGACAAATTTTGTGATAGTATTATTTCATACTTTCCTAATTTTTTCACAGTAAGACTGGCTGGGCAACAGTTTCTCACCATTAGTACCAGTATAACATCCAAATACAGTAAAAAAACAACTGAAAGACAAGTTAGCCTTTACAGAAGGCCTTCCACTGCAATTTGCCACAATTTTAGTAACTTTTGATCTGTACGAGCTAGAAACAGTTGTTTGGACAAATCTGCTGATTGTGCAACAGGTGATGGATTATGTGATAAATGCTGCAAAACCATAAATATGCAGGAAATGCCACAGTCGCAGAAATGCACAATTTCGGTAGCCTTGCTTATAGCTCTTTCTGTAGTTTGTCAATTTCTTCCTCTGATGTTCTACCAAAGTCACCAAATCCTCATATGATGTTGCAAAGTAGATTAACATATCAGGAACTGCATTTCTAGCTTTTGCATTTACAACTGGGATATTGCTACCAATGAGAGAAGTGGATCTTCCAATAATAGTCTGTTAGATTTCAGACTGGATTGAGGTTTTTGTCTTGACTTTAATGCTGTCTGGAACTAGCACAACTCCTTCCAGTAGGCACAATGCCATCTGAAGAGTGCAAAATATGCGTGGTAAGCAGGTGCGCTCAAGAAAGGTTGCAAGAGAGGAAAACTCTGAAGGAAGACAAATGCCAAAGGAGACACAGAAAACAGTTCAAAGAACGACATTAGCTGTACATGCTAACATGAGACCACCCTAGCAGAGGAGTAAGGAACTCGGAATCAGGAGACTTACAAGTAAACTTGCAGAAGAGTCTTGAAGCCAAAGAAAATTTTGAGACGAAATAAGGGTACTAAAAATGTATAAAACAAGAGGTGAAGAGCGCAATTAAAAATACTATTGTGTCTGTTGTTGCACACATTCCCTTGAAACTAGCAGTGTTTTATACTATTTAAAAGGGCTGGGTTGAGAAACAGTCATAGTAATCTACTGTGCCCACCATATTAGATTGGGAATGAATATATAGTTCTTTTTCGCCCCTTCGTGATGAACTATAAAAATTACAGGAAGTAGAAGAATAGGAAGCAATCATAGCAATACACTGTCTCCACCTTCTTGAATTGGGAATGATGACATACTCTAGCCTCTCCCTGAATAACTAGGGGGAAGAGAAGGCAACATGTATAATTCCAGTAGGTAAGTTAATAGTAGAAATAAATATGTTTTACCAAACACATTTTCCTTTCAAGATGTTTTTTGCAAAGGTTTAGGTTTTTAATGGAAAAAGTTACAGACTTGCGAACCCAAATTGCATTTATGGCGCTCTTGAGTCATCGAGGATCCTACTTCCTGGAAGCTATCCTTTCATTAGTTTTTTTCCTAATCAGTCCATTAACTTATGAATTATTAGGTCTCTTGGAAACTGAAGTATAAGCAGCATAATTGTCAAAGGGTTGCATTGGTTTTGTGATATGCAACGGGGCACAAAAGCGATTCGACCTTTAAGTGTGATTTATCAATCCATGCAAGGTCACCTTGAGTGACCCTGAGTGACCTAACAAGGCAGGCACCCTTGCACCACGGCGCAAGGCTGCCAGCATTGATGCTAGGCAGCACATTGTGTGCCTACGCCGGGAAAGGGAAACATCCATAACAACGCGGGCATTACCCCGCACTGCTGTTACAACGCTGCTATTACAACGCAAGCCTTTACAACGGCTTGCGCTGGAGGGCGCTGTAGGATAGGGAATAGTTTAATTTTCTATCCAACACCTTCCCTACTGTCAATGTGGGCTGGAGTTGGAATAGAAAATTAAACTATTCCACTATCCAGCGCAAGTCGTTGTAACGACTTGTGTTGTAAAAACTGCGTTGTAATGGCATGCGGGGTAAAAGCCCGCGTTGTAATGCAGTACAACCCTGGGAAATTACAGGAAGGCACCGTAATTTGTGTAAATACGGCACATTCCTGCCCTTTCCTTATAACGCAGCGCAGTGCACATTTTGTGATCATTTGATAAATATGTCCCTAAATCTCTGCAACACTCATGAGAAAGGGTCTCTCATTTAACCGCTATGTCCTCATGTTCTTCCTTTCCTTTTGGCAGCTGGTAGTATAAATGACTCGGGGAATTTTCCATGCATGTGTAGGGCAGCATCACACTGAGCAGTTCAGTGAAAGCATCTAACCACAATAGCTTGCATCTGGTGCTGGAATACCTGTGGTATGAGGATAGATAAGACGTCCTCCTGGCTTGCATTAGTCATAAAAGTAGCCTCAGTGCTCATCTCTAATCTTCTTCTGGGACTATGGCGGGGCTGTACTCGTCCAATATCTCAACATGCAGGCTTTGTTTTGTGTCTTAATCTAAGCTCCAAAAGGGGAGAAAAGAGAGTCAAAGCCATGAAGCACCTTCTGACCGTCTTATTCACTCAACTTCCCCTCTGCAGAAGTCGGATGTATCACAATAGTGGTGATATAGACTGCAATCAAGGGTGGGTGGGGCAACAGTGTGACAGTCTTAACGCTGCTTTTTTGGAGGGGTGGGGGGATTTTTTTCATAGCGCAAACTCAACCCAAAGGTATCAGAGCGCTTTACATGGGCACCAGTCGCTTTACAGATGGGTGCATTAATTTTGTTAGGCACGGGGAGATTAAGGGCTATATTATCAAGAAAGGGCGATACATTATCGCCGCTTTTATCGTCAGGAAACTGCTGCTAAAGCGGCGACAATGGGCTTGATAATATGCCCTTGTGAATTCCCATAGAAGCCCAGGTTAACACCAGAACCTGGGCTTCTATGGGAATTCACAAGGGCATATTATCAAGCCCATTATCGCCGCTTTAGCGCCAGTTTCCTGCCGATAAAAGCGTCGATAATGTATCGCCCTTTCTTGATAATATGGCCCTAAGTGATTTGCCCAGAGTCACACGATGTTGAGCGTCTCTGCCGAGACTCGATCCCGGCTCCCCAGCTGTGAGGGTATTTGCGGTATCAGTTGAATGAAAGATTGAATTTCGTAGCGCACCCTACATCGCAAAATGCGATGCAGCGCGTGCTACGAAATTCGTTTTATTTATTAAATTATTTACTTACCTTCAATTATACATATTCTGTTGTTTACCACCCTCCACCCTGTCCCTCCCCCGCACCGCCTCCCTGCCCCACCGAACTCCCTCCACGTGCCGCGGCTGTGTGGAGGAATCTTTTGAACAGTTTACTACCAAGTCTCCAAAACAGGTACCATACTCAGCAGTCTCAGAATTTGGCACGGAACAAATAAACTCAGATTCATGACTTTTAGATTTACCTTACTGGCCTGCCTTCTTGTTTCACACCCCTGCTCGCCATCTCATCAGCCCGATCAAATAGGCCTCATAATCCCTCATTTGCTGCATGAATGCGGAGGGACAGGGATCCCCTGGGTGGGCATAAAAGTGCTTCCAGATCAGAGCTCTGCTCAATGCAAAACCATCATCTTGCTGGAATTCCTATAGGGTGATGGAACCACATGGCAGCAGAGCACAGTACAAATATGCACCGAGCACCAGGTGGCCATTCGCACGCGGAAGCTGCATGTGCACACCAGTGTAGGGCCATGTCCAGAGCTCCAGGGCTCTCCTGTATGCCTGGGTTCAGTGCCAGAGTATTTACGTCCAAAAGTCAAATCTTTACTTCGCTGTCTCCCTTTGCCCCTGTGTCAATGCCCCTGTTACAATGTACTGATGTCACTTTACCGAGCCTAATGTCATTATTCCATGTAAGTGTCCCTATAGTATTGCTCCTACAGTGACATGTTGTTCTATCACAAAGTGGGTGTCAACATATCTGTGCTCCCATATTGAGAATAGATATGTGCCCACTATTACTGGGAATAAAAGCTGGTATGCATATGTCCACCTGTATGGCTAACAGTATTTAATGTATATGGAAAGCAACAGGGCTTGATGAAACATCATAGAGCAAAATATCTGCTATAGGAAGACAAAGGCATATCTTTCCAACTAGGTTCCAGAGGCATTACAGGAAGAAGTGTAGTTCGTCATCTGTGTTGTGACCCATCTCTATACACCGTAGGCAACAGACACAACACGTTGGCTGTATCATTTCTTACGCAACAAGATATCATATACAAAGCATGGACCAATTGAATGTGGAATTTTGACCGGGCGGTGGACTTCACGTTTATCCGTTGAACTTCTTTGATCCTTTGAGGTCGCACCTTGGAAACGCAGGTGCAGTGGATGTGCACGCAATGCTGCCGTTTACAATAGATATTTGGACTTACATTTTGTTGTGGGGATATGGAGGGAGGTGCGACTGTTTGATTGGCTCGCTGGTTCACTGTTTTGTATATCTGTGTTCCCATTTTAGTGTCTCACACTCATGGCAATGTCTCCGTGTCAGTAGCCCTTTGTTCATGCTCTATGCCAGGGCACCTATGTCAGAACCCCCTTAGAAATGGCACTGTCCCATTGTCGGTCTTAATATTTCAACAGTGTCAGCATCCAAGCGTTCCCTTGTATGAGTGTCGTCATGGGGTCAGTGACCTAGTGTCACTGCCTCTGTGTCTTTGTCACAAATTTGGTGTTTTATCGTTGTTATCCGGTTAGTATTTATAGAGTTATACAACCATATGACTGCTTTAAAGGACTCAGGGGAAAATTAATGAAAGTAGGGTCATTAGAATAATGGAAGCGAACCAGACACAAAAATATGAATAAGGCAGGGTGAGGAAGCTTTAGGAAAAGGAAAGTTTTTTTTGTTTTTTTTTAATAACATGCTGTGCTTCAATGAGGAAGAGCTGGCAAACTTCGAAACAGAGAAATATTTGTTGCATAAATTACATTTTGGCACAGACACTAATTCCCTGCCCAACTCATCTTTAAATCTCCTTATCCTTGTGCTATGCATTTGTGCAGAGTATGTTTTGGTGATGAAAAAAATGGTGCATCGTGTAGTGCGTTAAATGTAACGTGAACACACATTTTACTTTTGTCGACACGTTGCACCATTTTCTTTTTTTTGGTGCAAATAGAAAGGCAGTACAAAATGGAAAGGACATGTTTTGTTGTTTTGAAAACGTTTGAGTGCAGACAAGTTTTCCTATTGAGCTCAAATGTACTTTATTTCATGTTAGAACTGTTTGAAAATCGACTACAAAGTGATTTTGCAAGCACTATCTCAGTGTACAAAGTCAGATTTATTGTCAGAGGCATTTGGAGGGCCATATATTAATAAATGCTGGCAACAGCCCTGCTCTCCTTCAATTGAAGAAAGTGTCCAGGTGAATACCAAGTCAGATAGCCACTGTCTCTGCTTTCACTCTTATCCCTTTCCCTTTCCTTGAGTCTCCTGCAAAGCAAAATATTCTTCCAAGTATGGTTCGCTGTGTATTCAGAGCGGTGTGGAAACAGTCAAGCCTCCTGTTAGATCTGGGCTACAATTCAAGTGCATCCTGACACCAGATCTCACTCCCCACTACCCCTTCTCTGTCTCATCTTCTTTCTCTGTCGCACACACTTGAAAGGAGGAAAATTCCACCAGCATTTACATTTAACAAGGCTTACTCACCTCTATTATTTTTGATGGGACCACTCCCAGGTCTGACTCCCTCCTCCTATTCTCAGACCACAACCACCCGATCTCAGTCCATTGCTACTCTTCTCTCTTGACTCAATTAATAGGCCCTCCTCAGATAAACAACTATTGCTACCTGTATGAAAGACTTCTGATGTGTAGTATTTAATGCATTTTAATACCATGTATTTCCAGCATGTGTGCATACAGCTGAAACCTCCCATCTGGAAATCCTTTCTATGTATTATGTAGCAGACCGGTGCACTTCACTCAATTAAATACCAATATAATCCTCCTGATATGTTTTAATTTCCATTTCCTATGAGATACAGAATCCAAGTCTGGGTCTGCCTTTTGCCAATAAGGGCTGCTCACGAAGGTGAACAAACAGTGATAGGTAAAATCCTAAGATTAACAGAGTCAAAATTTGCAAGGGGTTGCTTTTATATTTGTACAAAAGGTTTGTACTTAGCAATTGTGCTAAACTCTTTATTTTGGAGTGGAAACAGACTGATTTGCATCTGGCTGTTCTCTGTTGTAGTCTCTGTCTGTAGTGGGCCCAGATGTACTAAGGCTTTGGTGAACGCAAAATGACAGCATGGAGCGCAAAGTCTTTCAAGGGTATTTACTATCAAGTGCAACAGGTGTTTTTCACTGGAAAGGTACCATTTTCTCAGTGCTAACCATTTTTGCTCTGTTTTGCGTTGCTTTGAGTGAAGAAAGCAATATTGAGGCTAATTGGTGTATATACTTATAGGTTTGTTACCGAGCTCCGTCAACTGAGATGCCCACAAGGCTTATTGTCAAAAACTATTTTTTCCGAGAAGCAGGTAACAACAAAAGGAAATGTGTTTATTCCCCAAAAACACACATTTTGACATATGTGCTGCTGTGCATGCACTGGTGGCCCTCGCGGGGCAGCACCTGCAGCATTGGCTGAAGTTGTTCAAGGCAAGATGCATTACAGTGGTCTTCCAGGGACTCCATCTAAATCACAACAATCCCAAGGCAGCGGATAGGCTTCGAAAGAAAGATGCCAGGTCACTGGTTTTCCATTCTCCTAGGGCAGGTTCTGTAACTCACATTATTCTTCAAAAAAACATCTTTTTATCATGTCATTTGTTTTTCCAAGGAGTGTTAATTCTATCCCATTGCCAGTGATACAGAGCGACACTAATAATTGATCAGGGATCAATACCCAATAATCATCACACTACAATGGCCCATACACATTCACCCAGAATCCCTGATGCGCTGGGGTCAATTTATATGTATGTTCAATTATTTTCCTTTATAGGTTCTCTTGTGACATCTTGGAAAACTTT
The DNA here is from genome assembly GCF_964261635.1 of Lissotriton helveticus. Classification (NCBI taxonomy): domain Eukaryota; kingdom Metazoa; phylum Chordata; class Amphibia; order Caudata; family Salamandridae; genus Lissotriton; species Lissotriton helveticus. Next base: position 1,888,728,248 of record NC_136059.1, on the reverse strand, counting down.
CCTTCCATTTGGTCGATGGACCAATTAGTTGAATAGTTGATGGCAATGATAATACTGTTTAACTAACTATCCATTCAGCTAAATAATTACAGACTCTCGGTGAAGTTAATAATGATTTTTATCTCAAACATAAAGTTCACAAACATGCCGTCGAACTCTGGGAACTCCTCGATACTACAGCACCAGACGGAAACCTGGTTGAATGCCTCCTCAGCCCCCGACATCGCCATAGCCATCCTGGGCGGCTACAAGATCACCCGGAAGGACCGGGTCAACAAACCTGGAGGAGGAATAGCCATCATCTACAGGAACACCATCAGCGTCACGACCAACTCCGAAGACACCCTCACCGCCGCCGAACACCTACACTTCCAGATCCACACCGACCCCCAGACCACCCTCAGAGGAACATTCATCTACAGACCCCCGGGCCCATGGACACAATTCAGCGAAACCATCGCCGACTTCATCTGGCCGCACGCCCTACCCTCTCCAGAATACATCCTCCTAGGGGACCTTAACTCCCACCTGGAGAAAAACAACGACAACAACACCACCACCTTGCTCGACAACCTCGACAACCTCGAACTCAAGCAACTGGTGGACACGCCAACCCACCTCGCCGGCCACACGCTTGACCCCATCTTCTCCGCCAGCAACCACGTCTCCTTCAGCCACTCCACCAGACTACACTGGACCGACCACAGCTGTATCCACTTCACCTTCAAGAAGACCACCTCCCACCACCAGACGCCACAGATCCCCCGCAGATGCTGGAGCAAAGTCACCGCAGACCAACTGACCACATCGCTGAGCCAGAACCCGCATGTAGACGCCCCCGACACCAACGACGCAGCACACAACCTTGCACAGTGGATCACCAACTGCGCCGATGACCTCGCTCCTCTGAAGAAACCCCCAGGCAAGACGAGCTACAAAAAAACCGCATGGTTCACAGACGCCCCCAGAGTCGCAAAGAAATCATGCCGAACCCTCGAGAAAGCTTGGCGCCACGAACGGACAACAGAATACATGACAGCCCTCAAGAGCGCCACCCGCGAATACCACCAGATGATCCGCACCACCAAAAGGACATTGTTCAAAGAGCGACTAGACAACAACGCCCACAACAGCAAAGAACTCTTCAGCATCGTCAAAGAGCTCTCCAACCCCAGCGCAAGCAACAACGACATCACACCGTCGCAAGACCTATGCAACTCCCTCGCCACATTCTTCCACCGCAAGATCGCAGACATACACGACAGCTTCGGACCCCAGACTCCGCCTCCAGCCACCATACCAACGACCCCCACCACCAGCCTCAGCGCATGGACCCCGATCAGCACTGAGGACACCACCCGCGTCATGAACACCATCCACTCCGGCTCCCCATCCGACCCATGCCCTCATCATATCTTCAACAAAGCCAACACCATCATCGCACCCCACCTCTGGAACATCATTAACAGCTCCTTCACATCAGCCACCTTCCCTGGAAGCTGGAAACACGCAGAAATCAATGCCCTTCTGAAGAAACCAACAGCGGACCCCAAAGACCTCAAGAACTTCCGCCCCATCTCTCTTCTCCCCTTCCCGGCTAGAGTCATCGAGAAGATCGTCAATAAACAGCTGACTGCATTCCTCGAAGAAAACAACTCGCTCGACCCTTCCCAGTCCGTATTTCGAGCCAACCACAGCACCGAGACCGCCCTCATCGCACCCACCGATGACATCAGGACCCTGATGGACAACGGAGAGAAAGCCGCTCTCATCCTCCTGTACCACTCGGCAGCCTTTGATACCGTCTGCCACCATACCCTAATAATCCGCCTCTACAACACTGGGATCAAGGAAAGGCCCTGGACTGGATCACATCGTTCCTCTCCGACAGAACCCAGAGAGTCCGCCTCCCTTCCTTCCGCTCCGAAGCCACCAAGATCATCTGCGGCGTACCCCAGGGCTCCTCGCTCAGCCCAACCCTCTTCAATATCTACATGAGCCCCCTCGCCACCATCGCACGCAAACACAACATCAACATCATCTCCTACGCCGACGACACCCAACTGATACTCTCCCTCACCAATGACCCTCTCACCGCCAAAGCCAACTTCCAAGACGGAATGAAAGATGTTGCAGAATGGATGACCACAGCCGTCTGAAGCTCAACTCGGACAAGACGGAGGTCCTCATCGTCGGACAATCCCCGCCCGCCTGGGACGACTCCTGGTGGCCCACGACACTGGGCACCGCACCGACACCCACGGACCACGCACACAACCTGTGATTCATCCTGGACTCCTCCCTTACGATGACCAAACAAGTCAACGCAGTCTCGTCCTCATGTTTCAACACCCTGCGCATGCTCCAAAAGATCTTCCGGTGGATCCCCACCGAAACCAGAAAGACGGTCACCCAGGCCCTTGTCACCAGCCAACTGGACTACGGGAACGCCCTATATGCAGGAACCACGGCCAAATTCCAGAAACGCCTTCAACGCATACAGAGCGCCTCCGCACGACTCATCCTCCACATCCCGCACCACAACCACATATCTGCCCACCTGCGAAACCTGCACTGGCTCCCCCTCAGCAAGAGGATCACGTTAAGGCTGCTCACACACAAAGCGCTCCACAACATGGGCCCCGATTACCTCAACAACCGCCTCTCGTTCTACACCCCCACCCGCCAGCTCCGCTCCATCAGCCTCGCCCTCGCCACCGTCCCACGGATTCGCAGAACCACCACCGGAGGAAGATCGTTCTCCTACCTCGCAGCCAAGACATGGAACTCTCTCCCCGCACACCTACGACTGACCCAGGACCAACTCACCTTCAGGGAACACCTCAAGACCTGGCTATTCGAGCAATAGCGCCCCCCCCCCTCCCTCAGTGCCTTGAGACCCTCACAGGTGAGTAGCGCGCTCTACAAATGTACTGATTGATTGATTGATGCTCATCTGCATATTCTCACAAAAAAACAATGAACATCATGAAGAGAGAGATAACATATGCAAATTCAAATTATACTGACTCACCCAATTAGCAATGACTTATGCAAATGAAGAAGTGGATAGATTAAGAGAGAAAAGTTTCAGCAAATTAGTATGAGAAACATAATACACATAACTGAGGTGGATAGATGAAGAGACAATAGTTTCATCTAAATAATAACATATCAAGACATCATTGACGGAGTGGATAAGCGAAGAGACAAAAGTTACAGAGGCAAATACATTTATAAATACATTTTCAAGAACGAGTCAGACTAAATACAAACCTAACGGTCTGTAGAAAACCACTCCCTCTGCCTAAGAGATGGTGGGGTTTCCCCAAAATAGAAGCAGGGAACAAAGAATAAATTAACAGGAACAGGACAGGTCAGGAACAGCTAGGCCTCTCTGCAAACCGATGGACAGCGACGCATCTCCCCTCTTTCTCCCCTGCCAGCCTAAGCTTAAACCACACCCTTAAAGGCACCCAATTATACCCTAAAACTAACATGTCCATCCCACATTTGTTGCAAACTTACGTAAAACTCGCAAGGGGATTGGTGGGCTTGGGAGGTGGCGTTGTCACACCACTGTGACTTCACCTCTAATTCAACTAATTTATTGTTCTATGTTTGTTCCCAGGGTTTGGGTCTTAGTTTGTTCTCACGTTTATTACATATGATACAATTTTAAACATTCTCTATTCATAATTTAACATCATCCGCAGAATGAATCTCCGGTCCCAAGACTGGGCACATCATTTGGCAGTCGCTCGACACTCTGGCCTTCAACTTTCTCTAGTCATCTGCGGTGCACCGCGCGTCTGTCTTGCTTCTGACAGTTCGGATTCACTCCTCTAATCACCCCCTCCCACTTTAGCCAACTTTAGGAAGATGGCAGTTTGATCCAGCACACTTAAGTAAATGAAAATTAACATTTATTAGTTATATGATAATGCAATCCTCACTGTTTACCACCCACCTTTGTACTATTCCCTGTTAGCTTATTTCCTAGCATAGCTTGTGGCAAAAATAATTATTTCAAAGCAGGATGTAACATGCAATCACTGATGCACATGCGGCCTAGTCATGCAATATTTCTTGTTTCTTTCAAAGCACAAACGTTATTACTTTTTAACTCTTTCCTGTATTATTTCATGTTAGTTCATGCATGCGCAAAAGCAATTTCCCCTGTGTTTATATCGGGTGTATGTTTGTTTTTTCTATTTCTACTTACTGTTAGTACATATTATGGGAGTCTTAATCCGAGCAGGTTTCTTTTTGCGAAACCCTGCTCCATCACCAGTGAAATGCTTGCATTCACTTTTCAAATGCTATCTTATACCTCCTACTCTCTGGTTTGGTTAAGCCTTGATTGCTTGCAAGAAAAACGACAGAAAGTCAAGAACTAACTTTTGTTTTGCATTTCACAAGTGGAACTATGGTATATGATACTATCAACATGTTGTCTAGTAGGGCTTGTAGTTTTGCTTTCAACACTTTCAATATGAGTTCAAACCCCCAGCATGCAAAGTGCTTTTGACTACCATGCTAGAATTGACCAAAGGTGCTATATATTACATGGAGTTGTAGACCAGTAATAAAACTGATTGTTCACACATAAGTCTAAATGTGAACTGAACTCACATATTTTGTCAAGATGTTACTCTTTCATTCAAATTGTGCAGACAAGTAAAAATTTGCTGTGCAAATAGTGGCAGATTTTATACAGTGCTTCACAATAGAAGAAACGCACAACATTGTTAGCAGCAACGCAACCGACCGTAACAAAAAAAAGTAAAGGACAGGTGGCAATTGAAGAAACATTACACAGTTGTCTCGAACATACAGGACAGGTGTGGAAAAGTAAATTTTGCCATGTTCTGTGTCCCTACGTGTCCTCCATTTTATGTTATGTGTGCATGATTAATATGCATATGTATTCCCCATGTTTGATTAAAGACGCAAATATAGTTGTGTCCATCTCTAGTATGCCAGTTTCCAGTTCTCGTGAATACTACGAATATCAGGCCTATGTAAAGCTACGTTGCCACGTTTCCCAGTGTGCACGTTATTTCATTGTAAAGTCCCCGTTTCTAGGCCTCAAAAGGGCCCGGACACCAGATTCAGCTCCTATCTCCTGAGCCTCGCTGAGGAGCGATACAGCCCCCACCTGTATTCCTGACCCTTCACTTACTTCCTGCCTCACAGTGCCCGGCTCAGCCTGGCTCTGCCTCTGAGTCTGCCAAGAGTATGTTATGATTCTAGTTATCAGTCCAGCCCTCCTTCTCTGCATTCCTAAGCTACTGAATCGCATCAATAGTTTCCGTCATTGTCTAGCCCTCACGTCTCCATGTAAGAGAAATACTGTATTTAATGGTCATTTAATATTCTTCATCACGCACTACATGTAGAATAATGCATGCACCAGTCTTAGAGTCTGTTAGCCTTTACCCCGATAACTTTTGGATTCTATCAGCATGTTCTCTAAACATCAGATACTAGATATTGTTTAGGCACATGTCGCCCTGACTCTCCAGACTTCAGTCTCTGCTCCTAGCACATAGTTCATAGCCCCCAGCTTCTCCTAGTAACACGTCATTGTCAGTTTGCGCGCACCATTAGGTTAGAGGTCCCGGCTCCTTAGGTAGCCCCCTCCATGTTTCCGCCCCATTTATGACATATTCTGTTACGTTTACATCACGTCTATGTATACGCCTCTTGTTACACCCACTTTCACCCTTATCTTTCGCGACTGCTATTGACCACACCCACTGCTCCGCCTACTGTATTCATTGTAATGCAACTGTTTTAGTATATATGCTTGTGTACTGTTATTAAATGTTAGCGCGCTCGTTCCCTGTCCTCCCTGCAGGGCCCTGCCATCCTGTTCCCGTGCAGGTTGTCCTGTTCCTGTCCTTTATGCTGTTTTAAACCTGCAAAACTCCTACTACCTCGAATCTTGACTCTTATTTATTGAGCTATCTGTTATTGCTATGTCCAGTAAAACCTAGATCCGGTATTATTTATTTATATACCACACAGGTGCAAAACAAGTAAATAACTCGCTAAAGAGGGAGAAGATGTAAAAGAGTGTTGTCCATTCTCCATAAGCAGACATCAACATACAAGTATAAACTCATGGAAGAAACATTCAAATCTCCTATCGAAATATCCAACATTCATATATTAACATATGATGATCAACCCTCACTGTCTGAGTGTGGTATGCCTCATTATTTGGCCTTAGCACTGGGAAGCATACAAGAATACTTATGTGCACTGGTTGTGCAGTCTCCTGTTTTAGGGTTTCCTAGTTTGGGTGAGGTTATGGTTCTTATTTTGACATTCATATTTTGTCCTTTTTGAAACTGTTAGACCTATATTAAAATTGTATTACTGGTGTCTGCCTTCCACAAAATTAAAAACAGAAGTGTCAAGCAATGGACACTGCTACTCTTTTTTTGTTAACAAGTTTTGGTGCTGGCATATTACGTTGCATCATCGGGCGTTATAGTTGTGTAGTTGATAAATTAAAGATGTTCAGTGTTTTTAGGTTTTGAATAATGACCACAATGTTCATTCAAATTGCAGTTTTTGGGAACTGTTTCTGTATTTAATAATATTGCAAATATTGTAAACATTCTGATCTTGGTTTCTCACAATACCAATACTAATCACACGTTGTATAAGTGATTTCATTTGATTTGGAATTTTAATAATATTTGTTTTGAAGCTTAGTGCACCTGCCCATAATACTGATTGAGCATAGGTGTCAGCCATCAACAGCAGCATGGGTGTCAGCCATTAACAGCAGCATGAGCGTCAGCCATTAATAGCAGCATGGGCGTCAGCCATTAACAGCAGTATGGGTGTCAGCCATCAACAGCTGCATGGGTGTTAGCTATTAACAGCAGGAAATGAAGCAACATGTAGCCTTTGGTCGTTGGCACGACCCAAAACCATGCTCCCTGTACACCCTGGGCACAAGCCTTCTTCAAGTCTTCACTTCATCTCTCAGGCCACACAAGCTCGTGGTAGTAATTTGGACAGTGAAGTAAACACCATACTTGTATAAAATCAAATCATCTGCAATAGTGCATCTCAAAACGACTTCATTAAAGCGTTTATATTGACATTAATGTTGATTCAGGGGAAAAGTCCATACAGAACTAAATCTAAAAATCCTTAAAATGTATGAACCTTCAGTATAAATAGCTTTTAAAGACTTTGAGTCAAGCAATTTCAAATGACCCTGAATCACCTCATGGTACTTCATAAAACATGATTTAGCATTGTGCCTCTAGCTTTGATGGTGAGACGAGAGACAAATCGAATCCAGCTGTTTCTACGATGAACTACACGGTTACCTATGAATCCAAGTCCCTGCCGTTATGGCTAGAGCGTTACTTGTTGGAGTTCAACACCCTCACTCGGTATCGTGTGCCGCAATGCTAGAGTTCATTGCCGCTATGCGGACTCAAACTGACTGGACACAAAGCGAATGTCAGCACCTGTAACAGAAACATCGATGGTTTTACAGCAGCTTGATACCAAGCAGGTTCCTTTCTTCACACTGAGATCATGTTCTTACAGGCAGTTTTCATTTTACAGTTATTTGAATGACTTGGTGATAGTTTCTGTGCAAGGCGGAAGCACTGTATTCAGTTTATTTAAACGTAGGTTTTTTTTTTTTAAATCCGCAGTTTGTGACTTGGAATGTGTGAAATTTGAAATACACCAGCGTAATTTCCAAATTTTGTGTTGTGTGAAATTTAAATATTTTGAAAATATCTGTGAATTTAACAAGTGTAAACTTTTCTGCAATTTGTTGAGACTGGTCTGAGTTCAAAATTCCTCATGGGAGAGTCGTTTTAGCAGAATATATCTCGCAATAGACATTTCTACTCAAACCAGACCCCTTGTCGATATCTTGCATAACAATGAAATGCTAGGTATGCCCTTGAGTTACATTTTCATGTGAAACACCACAGATAAAATTGATTAATTTCATAGTTTTTTTCTTGCTTCAGAAAAACTGTAAAGGAGAAATATAGCCTCTGGTAGATCTGGCCAAAAATTAAGGAGGCAGATTGTAAAAAAAACGATACTCACCAGTATCTGCACCAGATTTTATTTGGGTAAATAACTGTACGCTAATGTCTTTATTTTTCAAACAGTGATGGTAAGCAAGGCCTTATTTTATCCACTCACATACCAGTTCAGGTAATAAAGAGGAAAGTACTTTGAAGCACTGACCAGTAAGATACACATGTGGCCCACAAGTGGATGCCATGTTGAAAGGACATGTCACCAGATGATTCACAGTAACCTCAAATTGCCAAATGTTGACACTAATGGATTCTGTGTATTTGGTGACGTCATTGAAATAAATGGTGATGTGATATGTGATGTCACAACCGTGATGCCATTTGGATGTTATCTGTAACATCAGGTATGAGATTATCAGGAGAGTATTGGACGAGTTATGGTTGCGTAGCTCACTGTTATTGGTGAATTTCAGTGCGTTTAGGCTCAGGATCACAGCTAGGTTGTAGGAAAATTATGACTTTTTTTATAACAGACATCCCTTACTACCTTGAATAAGAACACTGACTTTTTTTTGGAAAATATATTTTACAGAATTTCTTTCTTGTTTATGGTATGATTTGGCCCATGTATGAAGTAATAAAACAGTATGAATAACCTTCAGTTATGTCCAGGACCCAGAACCAGGTTAATTTGGCCTGCCACCATGGGCATTAGGTTCTTTACATAGGGCCTGGCCTTTGGGAATGCCGTGCCGCAGTCTCTGTGTACCCAGACGCCATTGATCACTGCCTTTGGATTATAGTGTGGGCCCTAAACACAGAATATGCCTTTTCCATACCCTGCACTCAGTTCCAGGAAGAGAACCCTCCCCAGCTTTCAGTTATGCCCTGTGGGCCCTTGGATAAGTGCATGGCTTAGACCATGCCATGCGGTTAGTATTCCTGTCCTCAGTGACATTGTTGCAGTAGCGGTCAGTGGTGGGAGTGCTGCCGGCGGTGATATGGGGCGGGGGAGGGGCAAGGTGGGGGTAGTAAACTACGGAATATGGCCAAATACAGGTAAGTAAACATACAAATAAATAAAACAAATTTTGTTGCGCGCACTGCATCGCATTTGGACTTCCAACTCCATACTGATGGCAAAAAGCACCATCAGAGGCACCCTAGCCTACAGACCACCAGGACCACGCCCAAGCTACTGCAATGCCATCCCTTACCTCATCGCCCCTATCTCCATTGACTCAGAGCATTACATCTTTCTAGGGGATCTTAACTTGCAACTCAGCGACCCCAATGACACAAATACTACCATTCTCCAGGAAAGCATGATCAACATTGTCCTCAAGCAAATTGTCACTGACCCCACCCACATAGCAAGACACAAGCTTGACCCCATTTTCCAATCAAGTGACAGATTAAAGTACACTCACGTCTCACAGCTCACCTTGACCAACCATTACAGCTTCAATTTTACCATTCCAGGACCTACGAACTCAGGCACCATACCCCCCAGCTCCACGCACAGAAACTGGAAAAAGTAATCAAAAGACCAGTGGCACAACACTCTCAACTCTAACTTCCCAACCACAACATCCATCCCTGATCAGGCCACAAAGAACTTTTTCCAGTGGATTTCAGAATGTGCTGCCTCAATCGCCCTGCAATAGCAGCTGAATCCAAAGGACCTACCAGGAGAGTCAACTGGTTCACAGCGGAGTTGAAATTAATCAAAGATAGCCTGAAAGGAAGTGGCACACCAGTAAAGAGACAGGAAACTGCACCACCTGCACTAATCCACTACTACCACCTCCTGAAAGAAACAAAGAAGAACACCCTAGCAAACCACATAGAAGCCAGCTGAAATCAAAAGCAAGGATCTCCACGCTATCGTAAAGGAGATCTCCAGCCCCTCAAACACTGGGAATGAAATCACCCCCTCTTAAGAAAAGTATGTCAACATAGAAAATTTCTTCCACAACAGGATCTCAACTATCTACTAAAATGTTGAACCCCAACCCTCTGTCACTGACAGCATCAGCCTGCTCACACCCATGAACACTAAACCAGAACACTTGCTCACTCACGACTCAAGCAGCTATCTCCATCATGAACTCCATTCACTCAGGAGCACCCATGTGCCCCTGTCCCTACCACATCTTCAACCTCGGGAATAAAACAATTGGCAATGAGCGCAAGAAAGTCATGAATGCCTCCATCCCCTCGGCCCCCTTCCCCGAAGACTGTAATCACACTGAAGTGAGGCCCCTACTGAAGAAACTTTTCTTGGACCCAGCAGAACCAGAGAACTACTGGCACATTACCCTGTTCAACTTTCCAGCTAAGGTTCTCAAGAAGGCAATCACTCAGCAACTCACCAAACACCTGGAATACAACAATCTCCTGGACACCTCACAATCAGGATTCAGAGCAAACCGCATTAATAAGACTGCCCTGTTTGCAGCCACTGATGACATCGGAACCCTCCTGGACCATGGCAAAACAGCAGACCTCATCCACCAGGACCTGTCAGCCGCCTTCAACACCATCTTTCATCACATCTTGACTCCACCACATCGGAGTCCAGGGAGAGACCCTCAAATGGATCACCTCATACTGAGGAACTGAAATCTGAAATAGGCCCTATGAGCAAACCAAAAGAGACATAGTAGTAGTTAGAAATTAGCGTGATGTACCTATTTAGTTCAGCGAGAATGTTTGGGTACTAATAAACTTGCACACGTAGTAACTTAGGGATTATTATACACTTTATATACATTTTTGTCTTCTAACGGGCAATATAGATTAATCCCACCAGCGCCATTTTGTGGCCTAGCCCGCTTGTAGCATTAGTGAAAACCTACCATTACATTTAGCGTGAACCGTTCGCTCGAGAAATAGTCTGACAAATGTAACAAGCTGCTGCTTCTGCATGTTGGGCCTGTCAAGGTTGTGGGTGGGGGTAGACTGGATAAGCACATTCCAGGAGGCGCTGTATGGACTCTCCTAAAGCTGGCAGATGGGAGTCACCCTCATCGACCTTGCTATAACGAGCTGAGCTAAACTGAGGATGCTTTGTGTCCCATATATGGTCTTTCCTTTGCAACAACCTGTACCAACTTGTGGTTTCGAAATGTAACAGTATATATGTGATCTCTTGATAATGTGCCAGCAGTCTTTTCGGCGGACCTCGAGGGGTTAGGTCACGAGAGGCTCCTCTGGCAGAGTTATTGTTTAATAAACGATTGAACATTCTACACTGCCAACTGAATGGTTACTGGTTATTGGTAATTGGTATCGGGGGCTATTAGTAAGTATAGCTCTATTGGTTTATTTTTTTTTCGGTACTTCAGTTGCCGACTCCGCCGGGAATCCGCGTTGGGGTCGTCCCTTCGTAAACGGAAGAAAACGGGACATTGGGAATGGTAATCTTGGTCGAGGGGGAGGACTGACCGAAGTTTGAGGGTTACTCCGCTCTCCCGATCAGGAGAGCCCCAGCTGCTAGTGGCCCCACGCCGGAGACCTACGGGTGTAACCCAGAAGAAGACCGTGTTGGTCTTCAGGAGTTGGCAGTGGAGAAACTTGCAATCGAACCTGAGTGCACCAGGTGAGTGATTTGTCTTGTTTTGTGTTGGATATCCCTTTGGTTTTGGTTTGGAGTATTTGGTGGTTTGAGACCACTGAGAAATCGAAGGGGGTCTGACGGGTCAGTATTAAGACTGCACGGGCAGGCGCTCCTGTTTTGGGCTAACTCAGTGAGATCTGACCCAAACGCCTTTGTGTGACTTGTGAAAGAAGTTCACATCCGGCCGGACTGCTCTCGGGAATGCTGGCAGTCATGACTGGGTAGCCCCTGGGCAGATCTGGAGCAACGCTTGAAAAAGCGGGCTGAACCAGAGTAGTCCGGGAGGTGAATCATGATGACTGCCGGATGGCCCGTAGGTCGGTCTGTGGTTTGAGAACCTGTGTGGCGATCTCTAGGTAGTCTAAGGACAAGACTACTTGGTTTTGGACTTTTTGAAAAACTTGGAAAGGTACACGAGTTCGCCATAGACAGGAGTCGACGGGCTCTGCCTTTTGTTTGGTACAAGATTTGTTTTGTCCTATATGTTGTTTAAAAGATTGTTGTTTGTTTATTGTATGTACGTAATTGAAGTTGATTTGAACATGGCCATGTGTATGAGAGTATTGTAAATAACCCTTTTTAGGTTTCGACTTGGCGAGGGGCGAAGCCCCTCCCAGATCAAAATCTTTTGTTTTTAGTAGTGAGGTTCGGACCGCCTCTGTTTCCAATTGGCTAGCTCCAAAATGGAGGCTAGCCATTGGGAGACAGAGGCTGTCAATCGCGCTTTCTCCAGAAAACGCGATTCGGGGGCGTTTCGCGGTGTTTTTTTAAGCCCCGCCCCTTTGTCCCGGGCCGCGCTGCGATTGGCTGCCGGCCCGGGACACCCCCGTGACGTCATTCCCCGGGCCGCGCTGTGATTGGCTGGCCGGCCCGGGACCTGACTTGTTTTATAATCTCCCACGTCCCTGTCCTACAACGTTGGCATGTCTGCTAGAATCTCATACGTTTTACAACGCTATTCACTCCCTCCAAGAGAACGCTTTTGCAACAGAAACAAACATTATATTTGCCCTTTAAGCGATATTGGAAAAAGCGAGATTTTACGCGGAAGAAGGTGAGATAGGAACATGTTTGCCTACAAAAGTTTCTTTAGCTACTTCCTGGAGATACTATTGCCATGTATGTGTACGTGCGCGTGCTGCCCCTTGTCCCGGCAGGCTCCGCGCTGTTCGAAGATGGCGGCGCCCATGGCCGGTACTTTCGGTGCCATAAACATGGCGTTTCGAGTTTGGCTGTGCCGCACCTCCGTGATGAGGCCGGGTCTCCGAGGCCATCTGAAATACTGTACTAATAACTCTTCCGTCCCGCTAGCGCCTTCCTGCCCCGCTATACTTCCCCTGCTCCTCCCCGGGGGTGTACAGCTGTTCCGAGACTTCCTGAGTCCTGAGGAGGAGGGGTCCCTGCTGGCGGAGCTTGAGCGCCCCCTGGCAAAGGGGCGATATCAGGACGGCCACTGGGATCAGGTGAGGGAGTTAAGATGCCGAGGGGGCGTGGCGGTGTAATTGTGTAATGTTTATGAAGCCGGTCGGGGCACTGGGGCATGGTATGAGTAAAGTACTGGGTATCATGTATCACTGGGTATCAAGTATCATAGTATGAGGAAAGTTGGGGTCTGGGGAGGAAAGTACTAACAGATGACGCAATCATCAGGGGCTTCCTTATTTAGTGTCTGAGCAAACAAGGAGAGTTGAGCCAGTGGTTTGGCTTGGCTCGAAGAGCCCGTGCTACATGCTATGTGTAGTTAATAAGGCTATGTTATGCAGCTTTTTGATTTACTGTTGGGGTTATCTGTTTAAGGTGTTGTGATTTATCGTGGCACCGAATGATCATTGTCATAGCACTCTGGAATTCTGCATGAAATATTCCAGTCAACGGGTGGTTGCGCTCCAAGTAAGCTCCTTATTTATGTACGAATAGACCAATTTTAACTCCTACTTGGTCGTGGGCTTAATGTTTCAAAAAAGAGCAAAGCCATGAACATGTTTGGTATGTAATTTTGCAAAAAACATCATGTAAAATTTCATGACATCGTTTCAAAATTCAACCAAAATGTTTTTTGGGTATTATTCTGAAGCGTTTTACATCAGATGATATCACTGTTGTTTACCTGGCATCTTTGGCGAGATTTCCCCTGTCTGTTTGCGTCTGACATCCTGTTTAGGTCAAGCCTAGCAGCGTACCTACCCTGTAAGGCATGTTGGATGCAGTATATGAACTTCAAGCCGGCCCATCGCTTGTCATTGGTTGTTCCGGGTGCCTTTCTAGACTCCCCACTTTGGAATGGTAAATCATGCCAATTTGTCCCTCCTGTTGATATGTTCTTCCCCCCCATAGCTACTGGCCCTTTTACAGGGCTCATTTCACTTCTATTTCAGTTAGTTTCATGCACTATTTTTTCAATTGCCTGTCTCGTGTTCTGGAATGTTGAAAACTCGAGCAGCTGACCATTGTTCTGCTTTCCCCTCCCACCCACCGTTTCTCTGTGCGTTCTCCCCTTCAAACCTTGGCTTTCATTTATGTTCTGCAGAGTCTGAGTCACTGAAGATCGGGTTGAGAAGTCACAAAGTTATAATGTTATCTGGCTGAACTAATATCATTACAGTCACTCAGTAAAATAGCTTGTCGGGTCCATAACGAGCTTACATTCACATTGCCAACATATTATCCTACCCCATTTCTGTCAAGGTATTTTTAAGATTATTTATGGCCTCTTTTATGTGATTATCCCGTCAGATACTTTTTTGTGCTTTCAGACTTGTCTTGATTACGCTTGACAGCCAGTGAGGTGATTATGCTATGTTATTGCGAGCGCAGACCTCTGGTGCCAGTGCATTGGTAGACAGACCCTCTGAGATTCATCCACTTGAACTTGTAGGCTTGCTTTATAATTCCATATCCGCTGGCTTCACCAGCTGTAGTGTCATTGTTAAAGATTTGATCAATATGAATTATAGCCCAATGATAAATAATCAGAAGTGCAATGATTGCCATCAAGCGTGTGTAGTAAAGAACTTTAACAATCGTACCGTTTGGACTGGCTGTTTTTCTTTTTTTTTTTTTTTCCACCCACACCACAACCCTGTCGGTATCTGATGACTAAAGATTTATTTAGTAGCGCCTAAATTAGCCCCAATTTGATGCATCATCAGGGAACGAGTCCTAATTAGTGTGTGCCAAAGGCGAAACCGTTGCATTGTAAATGCTTGTTCTTTCTAGCTAGAGAAATTAGACTATAAAAAAGACAATGCCGTGCTTTAGTAAGCTATGTTTCGGCTGTGTTTGCCGGAAGGGTACGAGACTGGACGAAAGCCAGCCGGCCCCTCCAGAGGGGACCCCCAGTCATGATATGCATTGTAAGCACGGGATTGCACCACTTCTATTTAATACTTTATGGCATAAATACACCAAAGTTAATGTAGAATTGCAGTGGCCGCTGACAGGGTCCTTTGATGAGAAGAAGATCCAGTATTTACAAGATCGGCTGTTTGCTAAACGCAGTAGGCAGGCCATGTTTCACTCCCTCAATACATGGCAGAAAGAAGCAAAGCCGAGATGGATTAGAGCAAAATAATTAATAAAAATAAAACAAGGACAGACTGTGACGCAGAAAGCCATTGCCTATGATAAAAATCAGACGGAACAGAATATTGATTGTTTGGATAGACAGTTTAGGTTACAGGTAGACAAAAATTATGTTACTCGAAATGAAGCTGAAGATGCGATAGAGGACTTATTAAACGTTCGACCTCCCCCACCGTATGAGCCACAACGTATATACCCTGCTGTACCTCTCCACTCGGCCACCGCCCCCTTAGCCTGAGCCCCAGAGGTAGACGTGTCTCTAGCCTCTGCAGGTACGTCTCATGCCACACCTACCTCATTGAGAGACACGGCTACCCTTATCCCTGATACACGGCAACCCCAGGGAAACTCCCATGTAATTCTGGCAACTCCGAGCCCCATATGGACATCTCAATCGGCTGGTGCGACCCCTGAAGTGAGGGATCGTACTCCGTTAGGGGATCCAAGCGGGCTGAATGCTAGACGATTATTTACAAGAGCATCATTGGGCTATGGTGAAAAGGAAGCTATAGCAGAACAAGCAGTTAAATGGATGCGGAAAGATGTATATACAGTGGCTGACTTATGGAGTACCATAAGGGACCTTGAACCTTTTATGCAGCAGCATGCTTTGCACCAAATGTCTTGCTACCTTATTGAAATTTGGGAAAAATGCTTTCGGGATGGGTTGGCTCCTCAGATACAGTATGACATCTTGGATCGAACTCACAAGTTTGATTTAAGTCCAGCAGAAGCGTATAAGAACGTAGAGACGTTGGTAAAATATCGAGGTAGAATGTTTGTGAAATGTCCCAACTGTGATTCTCAACATCCCATGAGGGAAGTGCATCCCATTTTTTCATCCTGGAATACCTGAAGTACGTAATGATCAAAATGTAGTTACGTGAGATCGAATGGAGGCACGGTTTCAGGAATAATCGGTATACACGCCATGGAAAAGAAGTGAAGTCCTAGCTTTAAAATTACAGCTTCCTGACCCTCGTAAGAATCCCACAGCTTACTACAAAGAATTAACTGAAGCTACAGCCTCAGCCGTAATGACTTTAGCTGATGTTGAACTGTTTTTCGGGTTGGTGGTTCCTGTAGATATATGGCGACAGGTTCATGACACTGATCATGCAGCAGAGTTAGGGGGAACCTGGGACCAGCTGAAAGACTGGGATCAGGACAGCAAACCTGGGGACAAGCCAAGAAATGAAATTACTACCCTCCCAGTGAAAATCATTGCTTATATGCACACATTGATTCCCCCGCGTAAAGTTGATTGGGATAAATTGACCGCCTGTAAACAAAAGAAAGATGAAAGTGTTTCCGATTTCTTCACTCGATTTGAAGGTACAATCATTGATTTTAGCAGACAGGACCTTGCCACGGAAGGCGGGATCCGGTGTTCGTAAATCGTTTTGTGACCAACTTGTTACCAGAAGTCTCTACCCGGCTACAAGCCGCCAAGAGCACTTGGACTACCTCCACTCCTTCTGTGATATTGAGTATGGCCCAATACTATGAGCATAGGGAAAATGAGACTAAGGATAAAATAGAAAAGAAGGCTAAGGACCTTCAGACTCAGGTGTTATTACAGCAAGTTTTTAGAGGACAAGGAGGAGGAAGAGGAGCCCGAGGGCCAGCATCCAGAGGGGTGGGGACAGGAAGAGGTGGAGGCCCGGCCCTGTCATTGGGGATAAATCAGTGTGCCTATTGTAAACAGGAAGGACATTGGAGGTCTCAGTTTCCGCTACTGTTAGCACAGAACGGGGCTGTCCCAGGGCAGGGACGTGGTCAAGGTGGCCCAGACCGAAGTGATATGCGTAGAGAAGAGGCAGCGCAAGGCAAGTTCGAACGGAATCATTCTGACAACCCTCAAGGTAGGCAAAACTTTAATGAGGACTATGCATTTGGAGACCAAGATGGGTATGTTTATACATAGGACAGCCAAGGACAGAGTGGGGGCCAAGTGTCGATACCAGTCAATCAGCAAGGACCCTATGTGATGGGGACTTCCGAGAATTTTCTAATTGACACTGGAGCAATGAATAGTTCAGTTGCTCGATCATTGGTCCCAGGGGCGGCTCTGTCCGGGCAAAATAATGTTTCAGTGGGATTTTCAGGAGTTCCGGTGGTAAGCCCCATCTCTAAACCACTCCCATTCGGTCCAGCTACAATTGATTCCCCCTTCTTGTTGACTTTGCACTGTGGTGAAAATCTACTTGGTTTAGATATGTTGAAGAGATTGAATGCGAAAATGTACTGTTCCCCAAATGGTGTTTACCTAACGATACAACCCCCTAATGAAAATATGAAACAGTATTTTGCTAAAAATGAACCCCTTCCACTGAGTTTGATGCCATCCCTACTACGTTGTGGGCAACGGGGGATGCGGATGTCGGTAAGTTAGACATCCCTCCCGTCCATATTACACTGAAACCTGGAGTAAAATTGCCACGGATACCCCAATATAAAATTTCGCCAGCTGGTGAGCGAGCTTTACTTTCTATTATACAGGATTTAATTGATAAAGGTGTAGTTGAGGAAACAGCTGCAAATATTTGTAACAGCCCTATTCTCCCGATTTTGAAGAAGACTTCTGATGCTGGAACTTCTGGAAATGTTGATACATATCGTTTTGGGATCGACCTGCGGGAAGTTAATAAGATTGTAGTGCCTCAGTACCCTGTAGTGTCTGATATCACTACCATACTTACAATGATCCCACCAACTTCTAAGTATTTTTCGGTCATTGACCTGAAGAATGCTTTCTTCATCATCCCAATCCATCCTGATAGCCGTCAGATCCGTGGCTTCTCGTTATCTGGCCGAAGCTTGAGATTCTGTTGTGCACCTCAAGGCTATACTGAGAGTCCGAGCATCTATAGCCAAGCCCTTAAAGCGATTTTGAACAATTTAGTTTTACCCGCCGGTAATGTGCTCTTGCAATACGTGGATGATTTGTTGATTGCGTCAGACACTGAAGAAGGATGTTGAGACGCCACTGTCAAGTTATTGCACCATTTGGCTGCTAAGGGTAATAAGGTGTCCCTATCCAAGTTTCAATATTGTCGACAGGAGGTGACCTACTTAGGTCATCTGCTGTCGAAGGAGGGGCGGCGCCTGACTCCAGAACGTATTACTACTATTTCTAACATGTCTGTGCCTTGCACCCAGCGTGAAGTTCGTGCTTTCCTTTGCATTACCTCCTACTGTCGCCAATGGATTCCTAATTTTTTTCTTCTTGCAAAACCTTTGTTACATTTAACCACTAAAGACGTGCATGAACCTCTTCCGTGGACTGATGAATGTCAGCGTTCCTTTGACTCTTTGAAATCTGCTCTTTGTTCTGCACCCGTCTTGGGTACTCCTGATTACTGTAAACCCTTTGTTCTCTATGTGCATGAGGTCGACGGTTGCTCGCTTTCAGTGTTAACGTAAGGATTTAGTGGTAAGCAAAGACATTGCGCTTATTTCTCGGCCACATTGGATAATGTTGCCAGAGCGCTTCCTAGCTGTCTGAGGGCCACTGCAGCTGTAGCGGTGGCCATCCGACAGTCGGAGGGGCTCATTCTAAATTCTAGTTTAACAGGTAATGGTGCCTCATGCTGTGGATGCATTGCTAAATAAGACAAAAACACAGCATCTCACAAGTACACGCCTTACTGGTTATGAATTGACTCTGTTTGCCCCACATATTACGATTAAGCGATGTGCCACTTTAAATCCTGCCACATTGCTACCTCTCCCTTCGAGTGAAATTAAAAATGATGTACATGATTGCATATTTCGGACTGAAGAAGAAACGAAGGGGAGAATTGACTTCACCGACATTCCTCTATCTGACCCCCAAGGGGAACTGTATGTGGATGGGTCTTGTTTCAAGTTAACAGATGGCACAAGAACAACTGCATATGCAATCACCACGCTGAAAACGGTAGTTGAGACTTCTTGAGTTCCCTATCGATCATCTCAGGCTGCTGAGCTGGTGGCATTATTACGAGCCTGCGAATTAAGCGAGGGGCTCAAAGTTAACATCTATACAGACAGCCAATACGCCTTTGGCGTGGCCCATAGTTTTGGGCAGCTGTGGAGAGAACGAGGTTTCCTCACCTCTCATGGTCAGAAAATACAGAATGGTCCCTTAGTGTTGCAATTACTTGCTGCTTTGACTTTACCTAAGAGAGTGGCCATAATAAAATGCAGTGCCCATAAGGCAGTAGTGGATGAAGTGGGGGAGGGGAATGCTTTTGCTGATCAAGTCGCTAAACAGACATCCCAGTCCATACTGTCAACTATGTTTGTAACCTCCTCTGCAAGATGGGTGGAGGAATCTGATTTGTTCAATAATACCATAGAAAGCGTGCAAGAAATACATAAAGAGGCTACCCCAGTTGAGTTGGTATGATGGGAGCAGGAGGTGGGAAGGTTGGATGAAAATAATTGTTGGATTGATTTGACGGAAAAACAAAGATGACTGCTGCCCAATGCTTTGGTACAGGCCGTTGTAACTATGGCCCATGGTCCAGCTCATATTGGAGCTAAAGGTATTTGTGCTTTGTTGGACCCAGTGTGGAATAACCCCAACATCTAAAGGACGGCTGTCCATTTAGTCCAATATTATATGGTCTGTTTACAACATAATCCAGGAAAAGGGGGAACTGTTTTGAGTGGGAACTTTGCACCCCCGACCTTGCCGTTTGAGGTACTCCAGATGAATTATATCCACATGGAGCGCGTCAACAATTTGAAATATGTTTTGGTAGTGGTTTGTGCCTTTAGCAAATGGGTTGAAGCTTGCCCAACTAAGGAGAACACTGCTTTGGCTACAGCAAAAGCTCTCATCAAGGAATTTATCCCTAGATATGGATTGCCCCGTTTGATTTGGTCGGACAACGGGGGACATTTCCATGGGGCCCTTGTTAGAGATATCTGTAATGGGCTGCATATACGACAGAAATTCCATGCAGCTCGGCACCCCCAGTAAGCAGGATAAGTGGAGAAATATAACTGAATTTTGAAACTTAATATGGCTAAGATTCAAGAGAGTACTGGCTTAAAGTGGCCTGACACCCTACCTTTGGCCCTCATGTCATTACGAGTTACCCCCCATTCACGTTCTGGACTCTTGCCTTATGAAGTAATTTTTGGGCAGCCTGCTAATGTATGGGGAGTACCTAGACCTAGATCATTTACCGATGTTGAATATCCTATGTTGATCGATTACTTGTATACTTTGACTAAAGATCTCCATTCTATTCACCAGCAGGTAGCATCTGTATTGCAGCCCCTGCCAGAGGGCCCCGGACATCGATTGGAACCTGGCCCATGGGTACTGGTTAAGAAATACGAGCGAGACACCAGCTTGACTCCAAGGTGGTCTAAACCATATCAGATCCTTCTGGCCACGCGGACGGCAGTAAAGGTGGACGGAAAGAAACACTGGATCCATGTGTCTCACCTGAAGAAGCTGCCCCTCCCGCTTCCTTATGATCAGCAGCATCCCAATGGAATCCTGACACAGGAAAGTGAGAGAGCCCCTGCATTTGTTCCTTTTTCCGACGCCTGTGAAATAGAGCAAAGGCAAGAAGAAGGAGTGACGGGATCGGGCGAGATGGCCACAGCAGAATCCGCAACTGCCCTTAACCCTGTCACTGAAACTCCGTTTGGCAGGGGCTCTGATGAAGGAAACGCACCTTCCCCTGTGTTATTTTCTGATACGGAAGTTCCGGGTCATGTTCGTTACAACTAACCCTGGGCGTAGTTCGCGGAGCTGCACTCCGCGGAGGTATGCGAAGACGCACTTGCACTCCGCGACCTACGCGTAGCTCCGCGGACATGCGTAGTTGCTTGCTAGACCCGTTCGCGCGCCATTTTTCGTCTTTGGGAGCGCGGTGCGCGTGTTCGGGGCGCTGCCTGCATGCTCGGGATGGCTAGCGCGCTAAGTTACCCAAGAGGTTTGTCCCGCCCGCTTGCATTCCCTTATTTCCTGTTCCGGGTCACAAGTAACGTGTTCGGGTTGTGCAAGACATGTTCGGGAACTCATCTTCTCGTCAAGCATCCTCGCGCGTCCTTATGATGCTATCGCGCATCCAAATGACGTTATCGCGTTCAAACAGTCGCACGGGATTGTGCGGGAGGGTTTACAAACATGGTGGCACACGCGACCGGGAAAAAGCGAACGCAGAACCAAGGTAAGCCATTGCCGCGCACGCGATAATGTTATTCAGCGCGCGAGAACTACGCTACGCACCGGATCGCGGAGTAATCGACAGCTACGTGTTCTCCGCGGAAAGCGGAGTTGCCGAAACTCCGCAAGCTCCGCGAACGGAGTGTAGTTCTTCGCCCAGGGTTAGTTACAACCTGCGGCCAAGAAAACATCACGGTATCTCAGACGACAAAGTTAGGAGATAAGGAAAGACTTGAATAAACAGGGTTTGCTAGATTCTTGTCTGAGGAACTGAGCGAGACACTGGACTGAACTCGTTTAGAGCTGGAACTTAGATATTGTGCTCTGTTCAGAAAGAAAGACTTTTTGCATACGAAAGGCCAGGTTGTACATCTGATTTCCGCAGAGGCATTTTGTTTTCTTGAGATGAACGATAGGAGTCTGCCTGTGAGACTCTAGTCGAACACAGGAAAGAAGAACCCTCTGGCAGGACGGTCTGCTTTGGCCCAGTATAGTTTTGGACTTTTAGCTAGGAATGTACCCTTTTGGTCGTATTGTACCTGAAGAAGAACGCCCTTTTGCTCCACGATATTTACCGTTTTATGAGCCAATGTTTTCTACTTGGACCATGCATGTAAAAGTAGCTTTTGTAGTGGTGATAACTGTTATATTAGCAATTTTTATGAATATATTCATATATTTAGAATATAGACATCCAATGCAAGCAATGATGACATCTACTGTTGCCACTCCAGAGCATGTGATGTTTTCCTTAGCCCCCCATAAGGAACGACACCACCAGACTTATGCTAAAAATGTATTTGTAGAGATGCTTCATCAAACGCATAGCACCACTAATATGACAGATTGTTGGGTTTGCGGGCTTCTGCCATCAGTCATGCACAAACATGATGTATTTCTCTCTTTGCCTTTATCATATTTAGGGAGCTGTGAAGCATTGTTCCAAATGCTATCAGCTATGTATAATCATTATGTGGAGAACCCCAGACAGTACTCGGAGAAAGATTATAACATGTTCTTAGCCTATATTGAGACACACCAGGGTTTTGATCCAGCAGGAAATGAGGGGGGGGATCATTTGACCCAAATGCCTGTATGAAGTTATACACTACTAATGAAAACAGTACTTGGTTGAAAAATGAACTTTATGATTTTACTAACTTCAATCATTCACAGTATTTCCAGCAGTTTATCACTAGGAACGTCACTAGTGAACGCATTATGCCCATCCCCATTTTGAATACCTCCTCTGCTTTCTGTGTGCAAGGAATGTGGCATGTGCAGGTTGGGAATAGTCTCTGTAATTATACTTATAGAATGAAAATTTTTAGTAGTCCCCCACTGTTAACTCCTCCAAATGTGTATTTTGTATGTGGGGAAAATGCTTACCCCTGGTTACCGCGAGGATGGGCCGGTCAATGTTATCTATCTTTCTTGTACCCCCCTGTATATATAGCACCTTCAGACTATCACATAACTCATCAGCTATATGACACTAAAGTGGTTCCCCATAGACAACGAAGGCAGCTCGGAATGACTGAAGTTGATCAGACTGATACCTCCTTACAACAGTTCTCTGATTTTGCCAAAGGATTGGTCCCATTCTGGGGTCCGATATTAACAAGTCAAGTCAAGTTAGACGATTGTCCAGGGTGGTGGAAAATGTCATTAATATCACCACTGATATTATGACAAACATAACAGAAGAGCTTCAGGCCACGAGACTCGTTTCTCTCCAAAATTGAATGGTTTTAGACGTTATCTTAGCTGATCGAGGAGGAGCATGCCGAGTGATCGGCAGCTCCTGCTGTGTTTATATCCCAGACTCCGCCCCCACAGTTCATTTAACTATTCAGAAGCTACATCGCATCACTGCAGAAATGCATACTGACAATGGGTCCTGGTCACTCTCTAGCTGGTTCTGGGGACTTCTATCTACCTGGGGATGGTAGTGATGATAGTGGCTGTAGCTGCAGGCATTCTCTTCACCTGTTACCTTTGTATGCAATGCGGTCCAGCCGGTTGCTCTTATTGTGCTACCAAAATGACAGCTATGATCGTCCCTTCTCCTACCCCTTCCAAGTCTCAGATGCTCCAACAGGAGATTTGTGAGTTAATGGCCATTAATGAGGAAGTTTTCCAGGATTAGTCCTTGCTTAAGTTAGCTACATCACGCTAAAAGGAGGGTTTGAGGAACTGAAATCTGAATTAGGCCCTATGAGCAAACCAAAAGAGACATAGTAGTAGTTAGAAATTAGCGTGATGTACCTATTTAGTTCAGTTCTCTTCCACCCCTAACTATTTTCTCTACTGATGAGGGAAGTTATCCCGAAACCCGAGCCATGTCTCGGGCGATATCCAAAAACCCGGGACATGTATCGGGTCTAGAGATCATCAGTTCAACAAGTACCTACTTGCACCCACATGGGTGAACCACTCAAGAACTCCATGTACCAGAGTCCCTAGGGGCGATCCGGAGGAGGGGCTAGCGGTGTGCGGTCCATTGCGATGGTTTCTACAAATTGGCTCCCTTGAGCTTTGAGCCGACGGGCTCCTGGACGACGCACCTGCGTGCCGGTTCGGGCATCGAGGCCATTGACGGTTGTTTGGCGGCCTTCTCTTCCACCCCTAACTATTTTCTCTACTGATGAGGGAAGTTATCCCGAAACCCGAGCCATGTCTCAGGCGATATCCAAAAACCCGGGACATGTATCAGGTCTAGAGATCATCAGTTCAACAAGTACCTACTTGCACCCACATGGGTGAACCACTCAAGAACTCCATGTACCAGAGTCCCTAGGGGCGATCCGGAGGAGGGGCTAGCGGTGTGCGGTCCATTGCGATGGCTTCTAGTTCAGCGAGAATGTTTGGGTACTAATAAACTTGCACACGTAGTAACTTAGGGATTATTATACACTTTATATACATTTTTGTCTTCTAACGGGCAATATAGATTAATCCGACCAGCGCCATTTTGTGGCCTAGCCCGCTTGTAGCATTAGTGAAAACCTACCATTACATTAAGCGAGAACCGTTCCCTCGATAAATAGTCTGACAAATGTAACAAGCTGCTGCTTCTGCATGTTGGGCCTGTCAAGGTTGTGGGTGGGGGTAGACTGGATAAGCACATTCCAGGAGGCGCTGTATGGACTCTCCTAAAGCTGGCAGAAGGGAGTCACCCTCATCGACCATGCTATAACGAGCTGAGCTAAACTGAGGATGCTTTGTGTCCCATATATGGTCTTTCCTTTGCAACAACATGTACCAACTAGTATTTTTCCTTCTTAGGTAACGGTTTTGAAATGTAACAGTATATATGTGATCTCTTGATAATGTGCCGGCAGTCTTCTCGGCAGACCTCGAGGGGTTAGGTCGTGAGAGGCTCCTCTGGCAGAGTTATTGTTTAATAAATGATTGAACCTTCTACGCTGCCAACTGACTGGTTATTGGTAATTGGTATCGGGGGCTATTAGTAAGTATAGCTCTATTGGTTTATTTTTTTTTCGGTACTTCAATACTTCACTGGAAGAACCCAGAGAATCGACCCCTACCATTCACCTCTGAACCCGAGAAGATCATCTACGGCATCCCCAAAGATCGTTCCTCAACCCCACTCTTTTCAACATGTGCGTGACCCCCTTGGCTGTCCCCGCTAGATTGCATGAACTGAACATTATCTCCTGTGCTGATGAGACCCACATCATCCTCTCACTGTCAGAAGACCTCTCTACCACTAGAGCTAACTTCCATAGATGCCTGATGAACATCGACGAGTAGATGAAAACCAACTGTCTCAAGCTCAACATAGACAAGATGGAAGTTTTCATCTTTGGGAACAACACTTCGCCATGGAACAACGCATGATGGCCTTCTGAACTTGCCCCTTCCCCCGCCCCGACAGACCAAGCCCACAACCGTGGCATCTTCCTGGGCAGCAAGCTATTAATGAAGAAGCAGGTAAATGCAGTCACATCCGCCTACTCCCACACTCTATGCATGCTCTGCTTCAGGTGGCTCCCAATCAACACCAGAAGGACCGTCAGGCAGGCCCTCGTCACCAGCAGACTGCACAACAGGAACTCACTTTATGAAGGTATCATTCACCGCACGCCTCCTGAAGAGACTAAAAACAATAAAAAATGTACCTGCAAGACTCATCCTCGAACTCCCCAGACAGACATACATCACACCCCACCTCAAGCAGTTACACTGGCTCCTGATCCAGAAGAGATGTCAGTGCAAGATGTTGAGCCACACATACAAAGCCCAGCACAACGAGTGACCAGCGTGCATCAACAAACGCGTGATCTTCCACCAAATAAACAGAAACCTACAATCAACCTCCCGCCACCTAGCAGACAATCTCCGAATCAGCCAAGCCAACAGCAGAGGATGCTCCTTCTCACAACTGGCAGCCAAAGCCTGGAACAACCTTTCCCTGCACCTCAGGACCACCCCAACACTCCAGCAATTCAAGGAAGGACTCAATGCCTGGCTGCTTGAATGAACAAGATTCCCTTGAAGAAGTTAGCATCCCCAGTGTCTCACATGGATGATTTGCTGTGCTTTACAAATCCTGATTGATTAAGTGCTGGTTTGCACAGTGTTGTGAGGATCCGTGTCGAAGATGCATCACAGAGCGTAGTGATGCATCGGTTCTGACGTGCAGCAAGGCTGCAATGTAAGGTCCTGTGTCATCGTTGAGGATCCCATGGACCTAGTTCAATATTCAGAGGCCATCCAAGGAATAGGAAAGTGGATTGATATTGTGTATAGGCCTAACATTGGTTTGGTCGACTAACCCCCAGATTCATCATTGTCATGTTTTGCGAGTCCTTAATAGTGATTTTCAACGAATCCCTATTAAAGACTCGCAAAACGGGATTCATGTAGAAATCGCAATATTTTTAGTGATTTCTACTGCTTCCTTATTTGCGATTCGCTACTTGCTAATCGTAAATAAGGAATGGCTTTCCCATTCATTCCTATGGGCCTAAAGGCCCATAGGAATGAATGGGGAGTCATTCCTTATTTGCGATTCGCAATCAGCGAATCGCAAATAAGGAAGCAATTTCAAAGGTGCCAGGGTGTCCAAACCCTGTAGCACCCCTGAAATGGTAATGTACACTGGTGTTGCGCACACACATGTCCCAAGGACATGTGTGTGTGTAACATACAACCTAGAAAAATGGACTTAAGTGCATTTTTCTAAGTTTTTGCTATTTACCACGTAGTTAGACTTCGCGGTAAATAGCGGCCCCAGATTGCGAATTCACAATTTTAAAATGGTTCATGAATTACATTTAAGGAATCTCAAATTGAGATTCCTTAAATGCAATTTATCACAATTTAGCGATTTCTAGATTTGCGATTTTTGCATTTGGGATGATGAAGCCCAAATGCAAAAATAGCACTCGCAAAGGACAAGATTCTCAGGATCTGGCCCTTTGCGATCCCATTTTGCTTTCATGAATCTGGCTGTAAATAACCTAATCCAACCAGTGTTGTATATATAAAATAGGGTATCTTTACTTCTCATTTTTTCTGATTGTTCCCTCTTCTTTTCACATTCTCATTGCACATGAGCACTTTTTCTCTCTTTTTTTTCTGACAACCGCCTATTGTCATAATGATTGATTAAATATTGCTTTTCATGAAGACTATATAAAGAAAGATTTTTTCATATGAACATTGTGGTCTTTGGTCCTTCTCTCTGTGCCAATAGTCTATGTATAGAATATCTCTTTATATGAGCGTTTGAATTGAATTCTCCAGTCCTGTGCACTTGAGGTGGGCTGGAAAGATACATCAGGATCAAGTGTTGTTTATACTGTATAGATTGATTCTCAGATCTTTAGACTTTTTCAGGGAGAACCTCATTAGTATTTAATGGATGTGTCATATCTGTCACTGCTTTTACATTTGAATGGACATGACAAAGGCCCCTGTTGCTTTTGCACAGCTCCGTGGTTTATATGTGGTCATCATGCTAGTAGATAAGCAAATACAATACATACATGGACAAACTCTTGCCCATCTAATGCTAGTTCATCACCCTAGCCACCACTTCAAGATGGGCTTTTCTTGTCACTTTTAATATGGTCGCAGCCTCTTCTATATCTTTCTATCCCCTAACTCCCCTTTAATACAAAGTCCGCCTTGAGATTTCTAAAAATACGCTCTGCAACTCCTCTGATATTTTTAGACATTTATGTCTTTTCTTTTTTACACTCAGATATTCTCACTGCAAACTGGCTCACTATCTTGCCTGAGTAATCAGCACCCACAACATTGTGTACTTAATCTATTTTATGGTCTTCCTTACACACAGCACCTATCCTTAAATTGACAGCAGATACTTCTGTGATTTCCATCACAAATAAGCCCTCAAAAAACACTTTAACTAAAAAAGGTCCCAATGCCAATTCTAGGATGGAGCGATACAAATCGCTTAGTTCTAGGATGGAAGCATGTATAGAGACAAGTAGATGGTGTTTTACCTACATCCATTAGCATCCACCGGCATCCCCCAACCCCATGCCCTAGTAGGATTGGGTGGTAGAATTCACCATCCAATTTGGCATGGACTGCAGGGAAGAAGGATGGTAGTGGTGGCTGTTTTACCTCCTATTTACCCAGAGAATCGGATTCCCTTCTTGCCTGACATGCTTTCACAGGAAGGTGGGCATACGCCCCTTGGAATGTTGTGGAACATGGAGAAAGGTACATGACTCCGATCACCCTGCACCTTACCACATAGCTTAGAGGCAGCAAATGTTTGTGCAGGAGCAACGGGATGGGAGAAAATCCTGCCCAGATCTAGGGGTAGGGAGGGAATTCCAATGAGGGTGGGTGTCATTTTAAAAGATGTATGTGATTATAAGGGTTCAGTTCAAAAGCGTGGGTGTAATTAGGGTCTCTGACCCGACAAAACCGGACACTTCTGGACTTCTAAAGAAACTCTGTCAGGAAGAAGTACTGTTGTGTTGCTACAAAGACTTTCACTCTGCTGAACTGCTGCCCTGGAAGAACTACTTTTCTATTGTGCGGCCCTGCTATCTGCCCCTCTCTTCCACTGCTTAAAGAACTGAACTTTGCTTGAACCCAGAGTGAACTCCAAGGGTTTTTTGGCTTGCTTCCTGTTTCTGAGACTCAGGGATATCAAAGTCTCACCACCTTCTCCCGTGCCTGGTCGATTGGAAGTGGATCCAGGTGCTTGCTGTAGTCAACCCAATGCATTTCCTGTCTGCGTGTAGCAGAACTGACATGTTGTCTCTGTTAAGGGAGCAGCACTGGCATATTGCACTCAGAACCAGCACATCACCTTAAGGAACCGATGCAGCAAAACCAATGCATCACCGTCGCTGCAGTGTGAGAAGACCGATGCATCCCTTCGACTGTGTGGAGAAACCCGGTCCATTGTCTACAGAACGAGTGCCTCTCGGCTTGGCTTATCGTCTTTGGAACTAGGGCATCACTATCCCTGCATGAAGAAAATCGACGCATCAACTCGAATGTGGGATCAACACCAACTCATCGGCAGCTGCACCCCGCATCTCACTGTTGGATCAAGGTACTTTGTTCAGCTGGCATTACGTGGCTTCTGTATTTGAACTCTTGAATTTGCCCCGGTCTAGCGTGACCAGATAACTCCGATAGATGCTTATTGCATCTGACTGCTATTTTTACATTTTCTTTTTATTTCTAACTCAACTTCTATTTATTGGATTTTTGTCATCTTGGTCATGTTATATTTATGAAAATCATATCCATTTTTCTAACCCTGTGTGGAGTTTTTTTGTGGTGTTTTCATTGTGTTGCTGTGTGTTGTGCAGTAGCGGTCGGCAGTAGGAGTTTCAGCAGAGCGGTGACGTGGGCAGGGGGAGGGGCAGGGTGGGGGGTATTTAAATAAATAAAACAAATTTCGTTGCGCGCACTGCATCACATCTGGTGGTGCAGTGCGCGCAACACAATTTGTTTTATTTATTTACATGTTTACTTACCTGTTAAACTCCGTAATCCATACATTACTACCCCCCACCCTGCCCCTCCCCCTGCCCACGTCACCGCCCTGCTGAAACTCCTACTGCCGATCGCTACTGGTGTTGTGTTGCACAAATACTTTACACATTGCCTATCTGCTCTGTGCCAAGCTACCAGAGGGTGAGCACATGTTCATTTATAGTGTGTATCTAACTTACCCTGACTAGGATTGTGGTTCTTGCTTGGACAGGATGCACACCTCTGCCAACTAGAAACCCTGTTTCTAACATAGTAACCCATGGGAACTTTACAGTGTTAATAGACAGACAAGTGATTTACATTTACTTGCAGTAAGCGTGTAGGGAGAATACTCTTTGGCCTTGTACTCAGTGGAAAAGTTTAACACCTTTACTGCGGCGGCTATACCGCGGCAGCGCAAAGGGGGTGGGGGGGCGCGCGGCGCTCACACGCTAGTGACGGAACCGCTCCGTCACCAGCCTCGGGTGAGCCGTGCTGATGACGGAGCGGTTCCGTCATGGCCCCGCCCGCTCAATAGAACGCGCCACGCAGGTGCGAAATCAGCGCCGCACAGGCGCGTCGGGCAGGCCATGGCGGAACCGCTCCGTCATCAGCACAGCGCCACCGCGGCTGATGACGGAGCGGTTCCGTCATCAGCGTCGAAAAGGTTAAGTAATAATAAGGCCCTCATTCTGAAGGCCACATAATTACTGTTTCAGCTGGAGAATACAGGAATTGCCAGTGGTGAAAGAATGTCACATTATCATAGTTCCCTTCTTTTCCTGGACATGGCACCAGATCATGACTGGTGAACCTCCTGTAACAAACATCCTGCAAAAATGGAGAATTTCTGAAGAAATCAATCCCGATTTTAGAGATGATTCTCCGTGCTTAAAGATACTTTTAGGGGGAAAGTTGAAAATGTTGAGTATTTCCGCACCTCAAAATTACTTTTGTTTACAGCATTGATACTTTTCTGGTGCAGGAATGACAATGCAGTATTCCAGAACAATATGCAATGAAGCCCTAAATAGACAGATTTTGTTATATAGCTCTCAACATACAACCAACAGGACTTACCACACCAATATCAGGGTAGCTCCTCAGCAAAAGGCGCACTGCTGTGGCTTTTCGCTTGTACAACAGAGGTCCATAATCCCTGTCCACCAAATTATGAGGCTAAAACAATCCAAAAAATGTTGCAAAGGAATCAGAAGGCTTTGCTGTTTGTGCCTTGTCGGACAATAGTTCAGAATATCGATGGATCATACTTGCATGAATCAACATGGCCAGAAAACATCTGCACAAACTTGCGTAGGTGTTTTGTGGTTTTAGAAGTGATACTATTCAACATGAAAGACCTGCTCCAGAAATGTTTCAACCCAGGGGCTACCACTCCCGGGTCCACTTGTTTCCCTCCAATAAAGTGGAAGGAATTAAATCACCTTAATTCCCAGCAGAGAGAGAATCAGTGCAAATCCTTGGGGCATCGCTATCAATAGTGCAGCAGGTGCAGTGGCACCAGAGCCCAGGTGTGCGAGGTGCCTGTCACTCCCCAATTATAGCTTTAGTACCCAGAGAGGTACCCAGTATAGAAAGTAAGTTGCAAACAGGGTAGCTGGCAAGCTGCTAAATCGACTTCTGAATAAACTATTCTTGTGGTGGTCCATGATGCACAGCATCGTTGGAAGCAGTCTTAGCTGAGTCAAGACCTCTTCCCAGATTTCTTCATGTTAAATTGTCACTGTGCTTTATTTCCACCCTTAATATATCTATACACGTTTCGGTGGACTGAAAGGCTTAAGACCAAGTTGTCATATTGTGAAGATTCATGTCTCGTTTCTCTTTCTCTTATGTATCAACTTTATGGCAGAGTTTATGTCAAGCAAATAGGTACAACTAAGCATGTGGCAGCTGAGTAAGGGACACAGTATTAATGCGATTGTGTTATGTTTATTTATTATTTCTAAATAACTGTAGCGTGGTTACAGAAGAGTACATTCTTTTGGTCAGTGATCAAAGCACAATATAATGCTTTTATTAAAATCCTAGCTTTAGTTTATTTAGCGGCACATCGTCATGGGTTTAAATACTTGTAGCTAAAGCATACAACCATTTGTTTAAAATGATTATACACAGCAATTTCATTAACCCAAAATTCTGGTTTCATTTGCTTTCAACATCAACCTCTGCACTGATACTGCAGTTCACTTCCATCTTGTTCATATCAAATGTCTTGCTGGAATTGTAACTGTCGTCTGTTGTTTTGCAATCATCTGTAGTTTGCTACTCTGTCAAAACTGTTGACAGGTTTTTACCTCTAAAGCACAATTATTGTAGGCCCGCTGCAGAACACCATGTGACATCATTGAATTTTCAAATTTTATTCTTGACCTCTTGCTCAGAAATTACTTCAGAGATGTCAATATGCAGGTATATTTCCATCCCAAAGCAGCACATTTTGTTATAGTTCTAGTGACAGTATTTACCACTGTCAGAGGTGCTCCAATCATTAAGCTATTTAAAACAGCAGTCAGACAAAAACTGCGACAGAGAGCTGTCTCAAATTAGCACTTGCAGTGCCTACTTTGTGATACGGTCAGTGATGTATCAATACATAGTGATATTTCATACAATATGTCATGTCGTCATGTCTAGATACACAGTTGAATTATTGACTACCCAGCCCAAGACTAACCACATGTAAGAACACCATGGACAGAATACTGAGGGCTAAACATCCAAAGGTAAGTGATATAGGGAAGTATAGATTTACTATTCCTAACTCCATATCTATGACCTTGATGATATCTAGGCAGGTGAATTTAGCACCAGCACTAGGGAAAATGGAGGGGGGTGTTTTCAGAATGGCAGATCACAGAGTTAGCAATTGCGGCTTAAAGCGACGCTCCGCCTTTCTCTTCTAAATATGCCCCTAACTTTTCAGTTAATTTAGTCTGGCTAGCAAGTTCACAACACTGTGTACGGAGGTGCATGAGTGCTAGTAAGTTTTAGGTGGTGCACAAATTATAACTTTAAGGTATAACTATAGCTTTAGAACACACACCAAGGTAAATATATAGAGTTAGGAATAAAAAATATATACTTACTTACCTTTTCAGATTTTGTAATCGATATTTACATGCCTTGATAGTCTGGATTCAATATTCAGGGTGTACACCTAAATGCAGGGATTGGGAGAGAGCAAGTATCAGAGAGCGATTCAATCACTGAATCATGAGAAGAGGAAATAATTGTTCCTAAAAAATCGTTGTCCCTAAGAATCCTTTAAAACAAAACCAAACGCTAATCATGAAACCTAAACGCTAACATATTTAAGAAAGGCATTGAAAATATGTTTTCCAGATGGGATCTTTACTCCAGGGCATGCTTGCAGGCACATATTTATTTCTAACCTCTCCACAATAATATTAATTTACGCTCACATCTGCAGCTGGCGAAATTATTTCTATTTCTTTGGTTCAACAGGTCAGCTTTGCAAACAATACACATATGATGCATTTAAGAGACTTTGCTAGATCGATTTAAGTAAAGCACACATTCAAGCTCGTACTTGCTTTACAATTCAGTCGTTGAAGGTCGCTCCCCTCGCCCTTGGAATATGGGTTTTATTTTTATATTTAACTCAGCCCCGGAATAGACAGCGATTCAAATGCGACTCATAAAAGTTAAAGTGGGAACTGGCGCAAGCTATTTTCTTTCCCAACTCCCTCTTCAACTTCTGATTGCAAGACAACTAAGGCGAAGTCACGGTCGATTTCCAGCCATTCAGACTTTTCCAGCGACTCCTAGAATTGGAAATGAGAAAAGAACACTGCAACTTGAAAGTGAGCTAAATACGCATCCCGGCCGCGATGCTAATAACGCCATGAACAAGTGAAGCCTGAAATTAAAGCGATGACGGGGAGGCCGCTCAGCTGCCTAAACAATTGCATTAACTAAATTGGCCATTTGGGGTGGGTATACTGATGTTGGTCGTGTTATGCAGCGGGCCCTGAAGTGCATAAGAAGTAGAAGTGATTCAAAGTCCTTTCAGCCATTATTATACAAATGTCCCTCTGGATGGGAACAGGAGTGTGTGAACCTCTCGCATTCCAAACTTCCTAGCAGGCCCCGTCACGTCTCGTTTTTCAATGGACCATGTTTTCCATCGTTGTCTACACAGGAGTCGATCAAAAAGTGACAGAAATCGCATCAGTCAATTTATTTAGGAGAATGTCATTTTTCACGGCCTGCAGAAAGCTGGCATGGGGCTTCTGGGCGACCGGACTGCGACAAATTGTTTCAGACGTAACATTTTTTTTTAAAACCACCCAAGTCAAAGAGACATTCTTCGGTGGCATTTCTCAAGCAGCAGACGGGCTAGAGTTTTTGAGAAATAGTTCATGCAAATTCAAAGGCGCGGTGCCCCAACGCTCATTCAGATTTCTCCAATCGGCATATGAATGCCTGCATTGAATTCTGTAGCATATGTTCAATAATTACATTAATGACATCACGATTTGTTTTCACTTTCTCTTCATCCTTAGCCTTGAGAAAAGTAACAAATAGTTGTACCTCAATCTTTCTTACCGACATAGGCGCTGGAAGTAGGGTTCTCTGTGTGTGTGTGTGTGTGTGGGGGGGGGGGGGGGGACGGACGGTGCTGCATCACCCTCAAGATAGCCATGTTGGGGTTCTGAAAGTGAGGAAGCATTACGTTGTTTTTATCTTGTCACATTCGCTGTGCTTCCAAAGACAGAGGTCAAATGTAAGTCTAGTCTCCTGACAAATTACTGTTTATTCTTTTAACATGAAGTGATTACTTTTCTGTCTCTTAATGCACAGTGTGAGGATTTTGTAAAGTGATTTGTGTGACAGTCTTGTAGGTCTGAAAGGCACGGCTTGCTACACTCCATTTCCTGTTTGCCGCTGCCGCGCGACACGCAGGGGAGCATGGGCGGGACAGCGCCCTAGTCCCACACGACGGGCGAGCAGAGCTCGTAGCGCGTCATCCCCTTTAAGCCGCCCACCTCGTAACGGCCAATAGGGAGGGCTCGCCTGGGGAAAGGGGCGTTCCTTCAAGTATAAATCAGGCCCAGCAACTATGCTCGGCCTCTTTTCCCGCGCCCGGGTCCCTAGGCTCTGCGCTGACTGATAGAGGTGCACGAAACAGCGTCAGAATGTAGCTAGGTGGGTGGGGGGCTCTGTCATCGACGGGGGCCTCCTCCAGAGCTGTGGCGGAGTACAGGGCGATCTGGAAGCAGATGGACAGTAGGGGTACCTCTGCGGCAGAAGGATACAGTCTAAATACCTCTGCCTGGCACAGTAAGGGTGCCTGAGCCAAGAACCTGGAGCCGAGGGGGTTCCAGGAAAAAACGTCGGCGCCCCGTTAGTCCTTCGGGCGGTCGGGGGGCCTGAACCGACCGGGGGTGTGCCTCATCGCTCCGCCCTGACAGGGGGGGCGGGGTGTCACGAAATAAAAGGGTAATTGACTGCACCGTCTGAGCATCGACTCGCCGTGCAAGATGGCTCCTTAGGCATGCGGGTCAGCGAGGGGCTGCCGCATTGGATCGCCTGTAAGATGACCCACCTTATGCTACCTGTTGTACGAAATAAACCTGCAACAGTGCTTTCCCACAAATATGTCTCGTGAGTTTTCCTTGGTATATAAGTGTTAATGTGCGCAGAGTGGAGCGAGCGCTGGCGGTGTGGGCACTATGATGGGAGACTTCACTTCCTGGTTTAATGGAGTTAAATTCAGAGCCGCCATTTTAGGTCTTGGCCGCTCTAGTCTTTTTTTGGGTGGGGAAACTATTCGAATGTTTGGATGTCGTGGTCGCGACCAGTGCCAGCCATTCTGCCCACTTTTCATCAGGTATTTCTATGTCTTCTGACTTTTTAAAACCTTGTAATAAGTATATAACACACTGCGTTCCCCATCAGGAATTGGAAGATACCTTTTCCTGCCTCAAATGCAAAGGAATATTTGGGATTCCCTTAGAACTACCCTCTGGTATGGCTCAAGCTCATGAGGGAAGGCCACTGTTGGGTGGCCTCATAAATGTTCGCTCCCTGAACCACCATGCTCAAGCAGGGCTGGACTGGCTACCGGGCGTTTCTATGTTCTGCCGAGCTGGGGGCTAATTTCTCTGTGGTGGGGGCTTATTTTGTTGATGGGGACCTGCGTGCGCTTTGAAATAAAAAAAGAAAAACGAATTTCGTTTTGCACACGCAGGTCCCCATCAACGAAATCAGCCCCCAGCTCGGCAGTACACACAACTGCCCGGTAGCCAGTCCGGCCCTGTGCTCAAGAAACTCATAACCTTATTAAATACCTTCAGTTGGATTTTCTTTTTCATACAGGGCGAAATCCTGGCATTGCCCTGGCTCTGCACCCTGGCTATACCATCTCCAAGCATGACACACCAGGCACTCATATAGGTTGCCTGGCTATTATTTTCTAAGATGTTTTCTAATGTGCTATGTTTGACGTAAGCTCCCTGAAAGGGGCAGAAAACCTGAGTTTATGTTTTGAGATCGGCCCCTCACAGTTCTTTGCCGGTGGTCTAATATATCGCCCGCCAGGCCCAGGCTCTACTTTCTTAGCATCCCTGGGTTAAGCATTAACTCCTCTTTCTCTTCGATTTGCAACATTTAGATTATGGGAGATTTTACCTTCCATCTAGAGTGCAGTAATGATTCTGTCATAGTTGATTTTACTAGGCCATACCCATGATGGTGTCGACTCTGACAACACCAATTTGATGGTTGAAGCTCCAATTTGGCAGACTTAGTCTTACCCCAATTTGATCCCTTTCAGAATTCGGCTGGAGCGAGGTAGCTTCTCCTCATCCCCTTTAGCCATGGGCCCCCTTATTACACTGAGTTGCAACATGTTGTTAACTGACCCCAAACTCCATACATGCCTATCCACCTCCATTCCAACTTTGGTGGGTAAAATAGTGGAAGGTGTTTCATACTTTAATAACTGTATCACCCATACAGTTAATGAATTAGCCCCAATAATTTCTTCAAAGAAGAAGCCCAAATCTCAGCCGTCATCCCCATGTTTTACCCATATCTTAGCTGAACAAAATCTGCGTTGTAAAAACTAAAATTGTAAATGGCGAAAGGCCTACAACCCGAAGGACTTGTTTCACTTTAAATCAGTACTGAAAGCCTAACACAGTCAGATTAAGATTTCTAAAAACGTTTATTTTTCCACTCAGATCGATGAAGGCCAATCTGATCAGAAAAAAATCCTTAGGATTTTCAAGTCCTTTCTTCAACCTAAGGCACTGGTAAGGGAGATCCCACCCTCCTATACTCTATGCAATCAGATTTCCTCTTTTTTCCAAGAGAAAATACACACTATCCAGCAAGACTTCACAATTCGTACACCCCCAATAAACAATATGGTGTTGAATACACCCTCGAAGGTAGTGACGGTACCTTTGACAACTTTTCGGGAAATCACTCTAGCCCAGTCACTTCAGGCCATTTTGTCCTGTAAATCAAAATAGCATAATGACCCCTGCCCCCTCCTTTTCCATAAAGTGGTTCACATAGTCAACCCAGTGATTAATAAGATTCTGAATACATTGCTAGGTATTGCAGAGGTTCAGACTGTATGGAAATTCGCAGTGGTTAAAATTCTGCAAAAAAAGCCCTAGTTGACCCAACAATATTGTCCAACTTGCGCCCAATCTCATTACTTGCTGCAGTAATCAAAATGATTGAAAAATTGTTTGATGGCCAATAATCGCGTTCTTGGAAAAAGCAAATTTACTCCATTCATGCCAGTAGGGTTTACGTCCAAGACTCTCTAACAAATCTGCTCTGTTGGAAGTGACTGACACCAAAACATTGACCTTGGATGCAGGAAATAATGCTGTGTTGATTTTATTAGACTTATCCGCTGCATTTGACACCGTCTCCCATGACATTTTACTCCATCAAATTAAATATTGCAAGATTCATGGACTTGCCTTGTCCTGGATCAAATCGTTCTTTAAAGATGTCAGATTTTTTTTCTTGTTGGGACCTTTATGATCTGCATAAATAGTAGTGACATCAGGGGTTCCACAGGGCTCATCTCTGAGCCCGGTTTTATTTAACTTTTATATTACCCCTCTGATTTCTCTGATTGCTTCCTCTGGAATAGAAATGATCTCATACGTGGATGAAATGCCATTGATTTTATCACTGGAAAAAGCATCCTTTGGTTTAGTGCTTAATTTCAAATACTGTCTCACCGCACTTATACTGTGGATGCAATCCAATCATTTGAATGTAATATTGATAAAAACAAGATTATGCTGCTTGGCAAGTCAACTGTGTTTCCACAACCAAATGGTTGCCGGATTCGACGCCCCCTCCACCTGCCACTGTTGAGGTCGCTAGAAACCTGGGAGTAAAATTTGAGGTCTCCCTATCTTTCTGCTTCTACCCTTGCAGTCTCAGGCATGTGTTTCAATTTAATAAAATCATTGAGAAAATGTTTTAATTATCTTTCACTGGCAGCCAGAAAGAGAGTGGTTTATGCACTGATAACTTACAGATTGGATTACTGTAACAATCTGTATGCTGGATACTCCTAACAGGCTGTTTAGAAACTCCAAGTTGTCCAGCATGCGGCCACCAGACTCCTACTAAAGCCTCCCAGACGATCGTCTGCATCAGGACCTCTGAAGGCTTTACCCTGGCTGCCAGTACATAGAGGGCGCTTTTTAAAATTCTTTTGTCGTTTTGTATTTATGCTATGTTTTTGGTTTCAATAAACTTGAACTTAAAAAAAAAAATTCTTTTGTCGACCTTCAGAGCCGACAAATCAAAGGACCGAGATAGTCGGCCAGATTTTCTGCACTTCTAAAAGGACCCTGAGATCTTCCCACGCAAACCTTCTCAAACCTGTCTCATTTAGACTCAGCTCTGGGCACTAAGGCCTGGAATCAACTTCCTAGACCTTGAAGAATCATCGATTACTAAGCAACTTTCAGAAAGCGCTTGAAGACCTGGCTTTTTTGCTGTCCTGATGCACTCTTTCACTCTCTTATCCTTTGATTGAGTAGCTGTTTCGGTCTGGTCTCTCATGTGTGAGTAACTTATCTTCCGCAAAGCGCCAGGATGCTTCTCTGAGACGGCAGTGACCTTTATGAGTCCTCAAATCAATTCAATTCAAAATGTGGTTTTCTTCTAACACACAACAAAATATCGTTTGCACACATCATTTGTGTGTTACATAGTTTTATCAGTAAAACTGTATGTCTGTGCAAATTTAGTGATAATTTCAATGAAAAATGTGCTGTCTGTAAATGACAATGGTTACCACACCAGGCTTTAGGATTATATTTGTGACGGTGTGCTACTGCAACAACAGCTACATACCACAACCTTACTACTCTTCTTCTGAATGGGTGTGGCTCATTTACAACACTTGTTCTTTGTGTGACGCTCAGGCTTTTCAGAATCTCTATGAGTTTAGTGATGTAACGTTGATGGTGCTGCAGATCTCTGTACCTGGGTTAATGTTTAACATTGTTCAGCTTTCTGTCTATCAATTGTTCGTTTAGCATTTATCACCCTGGGTGGGATGGGTATGACCAGACGTGAGTCCTGTGCTCTCCATTCCCCTGGAGTCAAGCTAGCCTGGCTAATGGGGGATGATACCCCGAAACCGGTCCTAGGTTGCTTGTTTCCAGTCCAGGGAGGACCTGGCCCTGGCAGTTCATGCCAGACTGTTCCCATGAGGAACAGAGTCAAGACTGCTTTGCATATGGATGGATCCAAACTGGGATGACATGGTGAGCAAAAAAACAATGGATTAAAGCCAGATCCTTGTGACTTGGGGTGAACGTTTGCATTGTTCAGCTAAAGACCTTGATGTGTAGCCTGGCCTACCAGCACTTCCATTTTGTACTTCATGGCTGATGCTGCGTGACTGCAGAGGTTTGCCCAGCAACTTGGGGCCCGTGGGATGTGTACATTATTTCACAGAAAATGAAAGTGATCCTCCGGGTAGCACAAAAGAAAGCTGACCTGATCATCCAAGGGTGCACAATACAGCTTTATCAGGATCTCCCACCACCTCGCTGCAGTGTAGGAGTGAATTCAAACCAGTCATAGATACATTGTAGGGCATGGACATCAAATATCAGTGGGGACACCCATTAGCGTTGTTTTTTTAATGGCAGGGTAAACGGCGCATGTTGCGATCACAGAGGCAAAACATCTTTTGGATATTGTCTCAGGAGACAGGAATGAATCCTCCTCCTTAACTGAAGCCTCACCTAGACCTAATCTAAAGCTTGATTGGACCACTGTTAAACATTGGCGCTCTGGCAAATGCCCAGTTGAGTCGGTGACCCAGGAAACAAAGGGAGAAATTATTAAACATCTACAAAATATGGAATCACCCACTCCCTCTGTTGCTTGCTCTCTCTGAGGGAGATGGAGACAACTAGATAGTTAGCGCCTGCCCTAGGGATCACACTTGCCTTTTTGGACAATGTATACTTACTGCAATCGAATTGATGAGGGGGCCCTGGAGAGGCCCTCCTGAGACTGTTATACTGCACCTGAGCCCTTATCCAGTGGTCTCCCTCAATGATCTGGTTTCCCAAAGGGTGACTTCTCTGACCATGGTGCCGATCTACATGGGTAACAGACACAAACGTTGGACACGGTTGGTCCACAGTTGTTATTGAGTTTTGTAACCCATCTTTTCTTTTTTTAGGTCTAGTGACTTTACAGTGAACTATGGTGGATGAGAACAATCAGCCATACATGTTTTTCAACCCACACCCACTTACAGGTAGGGCTCACCTCTGCTAAAGTTCAAAGCCAAATGTAATTCGTAAGCTTGCCCACTCACACCATGGCATCCTTAACTATCGTCCCTTCATATACGATGTCTTAACTCCCAAAAAATGCAAGCAGGCCTGGAGATACATCTTGCAACACGTGTGCTTTTCCTATAGGAGACCCATCTCCGAGGAGTTGACAGACATAGAATGTCCCATCCGAAATTTCACATATGCCACTAGGCATACACAGTCCCCAAAACAGTAGGGGTGGGGATACTTTGCAAACAGGCCCTGGGCCCCCACATTACTAAAGTAACATGGGACAGGAAGGCCCATTTTTTAACACTGCATTTGCTTCAGGGAAAACATAGACTCACTATGCTTAACCTACATGACCTGAACAGGGCGCAATATGCTCATATACAAACCACCTTACGGGAACAGATTCAGGATATTGGGGGGACATAATAGTTGGAGGGGACATAAATCTAGTCTGGAACCCAGCGATTGATTGATGTTCCAGTACAAGCCAGGGAGCAGATATTTACTACTCGCAAAGAGTATAGGAAGCTAAGGTTCAAGTATAAAAGGATAAAAGAAGAACAGCACTGGACATTTGCCCATGAAATTATAAAATCAAAGGATCAAAATAGATTTTGGAGCTGGGTAAATAAAACTGCTAGATCGGACCAGCCATCCACCGCAACAAATGTTTCCCCCACTGATTGGGAGGCTCATGTTGAAGTTCTTTAGGTTGAGCCCGACAGAGACAACTGGCGTAATTATCACAGCTCTACTCCCCCTAATCCCCATACTGGAACGTCACCCACTATCAAGATCGCCCCTAATCAAATTGCCCTTATCATAAAATGAATGCGTCCAGGTGGGGCCCCCAGCCCCAATGGGTTACCAACAAAGATATATAAAGCTTCGACTCACAAGTGGGAAGCGCTCTTGCCCCCCCTATTTGAGGCATGCAGAATGGGTGGACTCATTCCTGACACTTGGTGAGGTTCTCTCCTCGTCCCAATCTACAAAAAAGGTCAGCGGTCTAATCCCGATTACTACCGGATGATTGCGCTCCTTGACGTTGATGGGAAGGCCTATGCAAACGTCTTATTACAAGAACTGATCAGTTGGGCCAAGACCGTAAACTAATACCTTTTCCGCAAACTGGCTTCCCAAAGGGCTGTCACATTGAGGACAATCTGATCTACTTAGTCCACATGATTGAGATTACTCTTGCAACAAAGGGAAAATCGCTGTTTTTGGGATTTATTGATTTCCAAAAGGCATTTAACAATGTCGTCCGTCCCAGGCTTTGGAAGAAATTGTTCAAATGTGGCATCCCACAGACCCTATTGAATGCCCTCATCGCTCTGTATTCCGATACCTGGGTCAAAATAAAAGTTTCCGCTGGCTGGTCTACAACCAATAAAATCATGACCAACAGAGGCCTAAAGCAGGGATACATTTTGGCCCCTCTACTTTTTAACTTCTACCTCGCAGATTTACCGGAGTGGCTGACCCGCTCTCAAGCTTTTTCACCAAGAATCGCATCTGTTAAAATCCAGTCAATGCAATACGCAGATGATACGATTCTCCTTGATCAAACTCAGGTGGACCTTTAATGACTTTTTGATTCCTTGGCAACATATTGTGAAACAAATGCTCTGACGATTAATATCTCTAAAACCAAGGTGATGATAGGCTCGAGATGGTGCATCACTGGGAAACCTATTGTGGTAGTTGCCACATATAAATATCTTGGAGTCTGGATAGACCACAGAGGGAGCCCAGGTTTGCAAATCACTGCAATGCAAGGTGTGGCTCACAGCCTGGAGGGAGCCATCTTAAGAACCAAGAAATCTCTCCATTCTATAGACTTCACCCTGTTAATCAGAGTGATAGATGCCAAATTACTATCCACTATAGCCTTTGGTGCCATCACTTTTAAAGATAAAATGTTCACCTGGTTGGATAGAATGCAATCAGCCTGTTTTTGGAGAGTCTTTCACCTACCCAACTCGACCTCTCACGCCCAAATCCATATGGAGTTCCGCTTGTTTTCCCAACATTGGATTATGAAAGCAAGATTTATTGCCTACTGTGGAAAAACCAAAATGGCTCATGAATGCACGCCAAAGAGTTGCATCTGGTCACTGTTATACAACCCCAGTACTTCTTGGAATACATTTTTAACATTCTGCTTGGACGCACTAGAAACTCATGATCTATGGGCGAGGTCGCTGCCCATAGGTGTGGTTGCCAAAGCTCTGACCAAACAAGCAATCAATCAATCAATCAATCAATCAATCAAAGCATTTGTATAGCGTGCTACTCACCCGGAGGGTCTCAAGGCGCTTGGGGGACCGGGGTCCTCTACTGCTCGAACAGCCAGGTCTTGAGTTGCTTCCTGAAGGAGAGGTGGTCTTGGGTCAGGCGGAGGTGGATGGGGAGGGAGTTCCACGTCTTGGCAGCCAGGTAGGAGAAGGATCTTCCTCCTGTTGTGGCTCTTCGGATGGGCGGAACGGCAGCGAGGGCGTGGCTGGTCGATCGTAGCTGGCGGGTGGGAGTGTAGAAGGTCAGGCGGTCGTTGAGGTATCTGGGGCCTTGGTTGTGGAGAGCTTTGTGTGCGTGGGTGAGGAGTCGGAACGTGATTCTCTTGTTGACGGGGAGCCAGTGCAAGTCTCTCAGGTGTCCGGCGATGTGGCTGTCTCGGGGGATGTCCATGATGAGTCGTGCAGAGACGTTCTGAATGCGCTGGAGTCTTTTCTGGAGTTTGGCTGTGGTTCCGACGTAGAGGGAGTTGCCGTAGTCCAGTCGGCTGGTGATGAGGGCCTGGGTGACCGTCTTCCTGGTTCCGGTGGGGATCCACCGGAAGATCTTGCGTAGCATGCGTAGGATGTTGAAGCATGACGAGGAGACGGCGTTGACTTGTCTGGTCATCGTGAGGGAGGAGTCCAGGCTGAAGCCCAGGTTGCGTGCGTGGTCCGTTGGTTTGGGTGCGCTGCCCAGGGCAGGGGGCCACCAGGAGTCGTCCCAGGCGGAGGGTGATGATCCCAGGATGAGGACTTCCGTCTTATCTGAGTTCAGTTTCAGGCGGCTGTTCATCATCCACTCGGCTACGTCTTTCATCCCTTCGTGTGGGTTGGTTCTGGCGGTTGCGGGGTCGTTGGTGAGGGAGAGGATCAGCTGGGTGTCGTCGGCGTAGGAGAGGATGTTGAGGTTGTGTTGGCGTGCGATGGCCGCGAGGGGGCTCATGTAGATGTTAAACAGCATGGGGTTGAGTGATGAACCTTGTGGTACGCCGCAGATGACTTCGGTGGCCTCGGATCTGAACGGGGGGGAGGCGGACTCTCTGTGTTCTTCTGGCGAGGAAGGAGATGATCCACTCCAGTGCCTTCTCCTGGATTCCGATGTTGTTCAGGCGCTGCACGAGGGTGCGGTGGCAGACAGTGTCGAACACTGCGGAGAGGTCCAGGAGGATGAGGGCCGCTGTTTCCCCGTTGTCGAGCAGGGCTCAGATGTCGTCGGTGGCTGCGATGAGGGCGGTCTCGGTGCTGTGGTTGGCCCGGAAGCCGGATTGTGAGGGATCCATTTGTCTCGAGGAAGGCGGCCAGCTGTCTGTTGACAGTCTTCCCGATAACTTTGGCAGGAAAAGGAAGGAGCGAGATGAGGCGGTAGTTTTTGAGGTCGGTGGGGTCCGCTGATGGTTTCTTCAGTAGGGCGCTGAGTTCGGCGTGCTTCCAGCTCTCTGGGAAGGTGGCGGTGTTGAAGGAGGTGTTGATGATGTCCCGGAGATGTGGTGCGATGACGGAGTCGGCCTTGTTGAAGACGTGGTGAGGGCAGGGGTCGGCTGGTGATCCGGAGTGGATGGAGTTCATCGTGCGGATGGTGTCTTCAGTGTTGTCTGGGGTCCAGGTGCAGAGGGTGGTGGTGGGGGGCGTTGGTACGGTCGTAGGGTGCGTCAGCTGTGTGCTGAAACTGTTGTGTATGTCTGCTATCTTGCTGTGGAAGAACGAGGCGAGCGAGTTGCAGAGGTCTTGCGAGGGAGTGATGTCGTTGTTTCCGGCGCTGGGGTTCGAGAGCTCTTTGACGATGTTGAAGAGTTCCTTGCTGTTGTGGGTGTTGTTGTCCAGTCGTTCCTTGAATGCGGTTTTCTTGGTGGTGTGGATCAGCTGGTGGTGTTTTCGGGTGGCGTGCTTGAGGGTGGTCATGTTGTTCGTAG
Organism: Lissotriton helveticus; assembly: GCF_964261635.1. Taxonomy (NCBI): domain Eukaryota; kingdom Metazoa; phylum Chordata; class Amphibia; order Caudata; family Salamandridae; genus Lissotriton; species Lissotriton helveticus. Next base: position 1,888,683,790 of record NC_136059.1, on the reverse strand, counting down.
TCGGGTCTCTGCGCCAGGCTTTCTCGAGGGCCCGGCAGTTCTTCTTGGAGCTCTTGAGTTCGTCGGTGAACCAGGATGCTTTCTTGCTGCCGGGTCTGACGGGGGGGTCTTCAGTGGAGCGAGGTCGTCTGCGCAGTTGGTGATCCATCTTGTGAGGTTGTCGGCGGTTTGGTTGGGGTTTGTTGAGCTGGCGGGAGGGTTCTGGCTCAGGGATGTGGTGAGTTGGTCGGTGGTGATCTTGTTCCAGCTTCTGCGGGGAACCTGTTGCGGGTGGTGGTGAGTGGTGGTCCTACTGAAGCTGAAGTGGACGCAGCTGTGGTCTGTCCAGTGGAGTCCGGTGGTGTGGCTGAAGGAGATGTCCTTGCTGGAGGAGAAGACGGGGTCAAGCGTGTGGCCGGCGTAGTGGGTGAGGGTGGTCACCAGCTGCTTGAGTCCGAGGTTGGCTTGGTTGTCCAGCAGGGTGGTGGTGGTGTTGCGGTCGTTGTTGTTCTCTAGGTGGAAGTTGAGGTCCCCTAGGAGGATGTAGTCAGCGGAGGGGAGGGCGTGCGGGCTGATGAAGTCGGCGATGTCTTCGCTGAATTGTGTGCGTGGTCCCGGGGGTCTGTAGATGAGGTTGCCTCTGAGGGTGGTCTTGGGGTCGGTGTGTATCTGGAAGTGCAGGCGTTCGGCGGCTGTGAGGGTGTCGTCGGAGTTGGTCGTGATGCGGATGGTGTTCTTGTGGACGATGGCGATGCCTCCTCCGGTCTGGTTGACGCGGTCCCTCCGGGTGATCTTGTATCCGTCCGGGATGGTGATGGCGATATCGGGCGCTGAGGAGTCATTCATCCATGTTTCCGTGAGGAAGGCGACGTCTGGAGATGTGGAGTCGAGGAATTTTCAGAGTTCGACAGAGTGTCTGTGGACGGAGCGGGTGTTGAGCAGGATGCACCTCAGGTGGTTGCTGCTGGTGCTCGGCTTGGCGGGTGCGGTGCAGGTCCGGGTGCAGGAGAACTTGCAGGATTGGCAGGTGAAGGGTCCGTGGGTGCGTCCTGGGGTGGCTCGGTGGCAGCCGGGGATCCGGCTGGTGTTGAGTACGTTGAGGGTGGTGGTGTCGTAAGTCCGGCGGGTGGACTGGCAGCTGCGGGGGCCATGGACGGGCGCAGGCGGGCTTACCTTTGGCGCGCCTTCGGCACACAATCGGTGCGCCCGCTGCGCGTATGCATGCACTCTGCCATAAATGGAGAGTTGGGGGGGCGGGTCGAGGGAGGAGCAGCAGGGAGGCGGGAGCGGGGTGGCGAGTGGGGGGAAGCGGTACGGTGATGCTGGAGGGAGCGTGGGTGGGGCCACGGGGGAGCAGCGGCAGGTAGCGGGGTGGGGCAGGGAACAATCAGTGACAACAGGCCAAATAAAGTACAATTCGAAAAAACGACGAAGGAAAAAAAATACAAGTACAGTAAACGAGGAAGGCACAGAGGACGACGGGATCAATATAAAATACAACGCGGGAAGGACGGCGATACAAGTTACCAAAACACGAAGCAGGCACAGAGGGCAGGCAGGGTCAGGGGGCCAAACCAGCAGGGGCAGAACTCTCTAGGCCGCAGGAGGAGGCCGGGCACACTCAGGGTGGGCTACGCGGCGGGAGGAGCGACCGGCTCTGACCAGGTCAGGTCAGGTCACAGCTCCTCGCCCGTGAGCCTCGCCTTATGAACCCTTGTGGGAGGGAGTAGCAGCTGGGAGGTGGGATCGGGGTGGCGAGTGGGGGGGAGCGGTGCGGTGATGCTGGAGGGAGCATGGGTGGGGCAGCGGGGGAGCAGCGGCAGGGAGCGGGGTGGGGCAGGGAACAAGCAGTGACAACGGGACAAATAAAGTACAATGCGAAAAAACGACAAAGGAAACAAAATACAAGTACAGTAAACAAGGCAGGCACAGAGGACGACGGAATCAATATAAAATACAATGCGGGAAGGACGGTGATACAAGTTACCAAAACACAAAGCAGGCACAGAGGGCAGGCAGGGTCAGGGGGCCAAACCAGCAGGGGCAGAACTCTCTAGGCAGCAGCTTGGAGGCCGGGCACACTCGGGGTGGGCCACGCGGCGGGAGGAGCGACCGGGTCTGACCAGGTCAGGTCAGGTCACCAGCAAATATCCTCTCAGTGGAACACAGTGCATTAGCCCTGAAATCCCATGGCAGCTGGGCGTTAAAACTTTATGATCTTAAACCCCTACCATATTATCTGTCATCCCCCATGAAACCATTGATGAAACACCAGTTAATGAGACTACGCTTTGGACTAATCCCCCTGATGGCGTATAAGTATGGGCGAAGGGACAAGGCACATATGCCCTCTCAGTGTCACTTTTGCAACAACGGGGAAGAAAACTTAACCGCATCGTTGCGGCGCATTTTCCCCTGCTGTGCTGGAATATGCAAAAACCCATTATTCATGACGAGCTGGGCTCGTCATGAGCGTGCGAGGAGGCTACCTCATGACGAGCCCAGCTCGTCATGAGCGTCGAAGGGGTTAATACATGTTTTGTTCATCTGTAGAATCTTACTCCCCTTTCAAACCTTTTGGTTGCGCCCCATCTGGAGAATTCTCAACGTGCAGACATACCAAGAAGCCTTAGAGGAGTGTATGAAGGAGGACTCAGCTCAGATGGCCGCCCGATTTGTAAAATTCATGATCAAGATTAACTAAATTTTACCGGCAGATACTACCCATGAACCTCTGCTGTGTCAGCTATGAACTTCCTATGCTTTTCCTTAAAAAAAAAAAATATATATATATATTTTAAATCGAGAGCGGAAAGTGCGTTTTTTGTTCTTTTTGTATGAACTGCAATGATTTTAATTAATTGTGCAAATAAATATATCTATCTGCTCAATTGAAGAGGGAGATCACGGCCTTGGGACTTACCGATGCGTGGCACTGCAGCCACCCGGATTCTCTGGATTATTCCTTTTATTTCCATGTCCACTCCACTTATTCTTGAATAGATGATGTCTTTATAACACATGCTCTTCTCCACACCCTTAAAGCTGTCGAGATAGTGGACATTTCTATATCAGATAATTCCCACATTTAGCTGCAATGTTTCCAAGTCGCACCCTCCACGGAGGGGCCGAATCGTTGGTGCCTCCCACCATGGTTTCTTCATGAACCCGTCAATGTAGAAGAAATCCGTAAAGGTAAGACAGACTATTTTACTAATAACACTGAGCGGGATGTCTCCCTGCATACATTCTGGGATGGGTTTAAGGCCACCATATTGGGCGTAATATTTTCAATAGCATTGGGATGTGAGGCCCAGCTGGTGGACTCTGGCTTGACTTCAGATATAAAGTCTCTGGAGCGAAAGGGCAAAGCAAATCCCACCCACTGGAATAAAAGACAACTCGCCATACTGCTGGGCCAGTTGCGAGCCCACAGGACGAATAGAGTTGAACGTTCCCTCTTGGCGATTAAGCAAGAGCACTATGAGGGAGATAATAAGGTGGGTACACTCTGGCCTGTCGACTAGAGTAGGCGAGGCCATGGTTCACATCGCTAAATTACGGATATCAGATGGGGATGGGTGATCTCAGAACCTGATAAGCGACGGGAAATCCATGTCTACTATCAGGCTCCCCATGATTGGGAGGTTGTTCGCAAAACATGAATTGATTCTTACCTGGCAGCACGCAACTAGACCCTGATCCAGTTAGGTCATGCAAAAGACCTTGATGCCCCGATTATGCTGGAGGAAATGTGAATCTCACTTCGGTCTCTCCCACTTGGTAAAACACCGGGCGGGATGGCATCCCAGTAAGCTTCAATAGGCTCTGAGTGAACACCTGACCCGGCTGTTTCACTCCGTCACACATACTATGGGCCTTACTCCTTCCATGGCAGCAGCAGAAATTTCTTTAATCCTTAAACCTGGTAAAGACCCAACACTCTGCTCTTCCTTTCACCCTCTTAAATACTGATGCAAAATTCTATACTAAAATCTTGTCGACAAAGCTTGACCATTAGCTCCGAGCCTTATAGACCCTGATCAGTTAGGATTAATTCATAACCTTCATAACCGCCAGGGAGTGCATAATGTGTGCAGGGTGGCACACCTGGTGGAAAAAGTATACCGCCATCAGATCCCGGCTTGCTTTTTCTCGCTGGATGCGGAGAAGGCATTTTATAGTATGAACTGTGCTTTTCTACAAACTGATCAAAATTTGTCTGTGCCCAACTATGATCTCTATGATTGTGGCTTCATATGTGGCTCTGGTGGCCACTATACGAGCCAGTGGCCACACTATAGAACCCATCTCCTCGGCAGGGGCTATAGACAGGGTTGGCCCCGTCACAGATCCTATTTGCCGTGACGGTTGAGCCAATAGGCATTACTATTCGCCGCACCAACGTGATAGAGGGTATCCCTTTTGGAAGCCAGACACATAAGGTAAATCTTTTTGCAGACAACCTGCTTCTTACTATAACGCACCCTGCCATCTCACTCCCAGCAGAGGTATCTTGTCTTAATCCCTTTTCAGCAACCTCAGGTTTTAAGGTGAACATGTCCAAATCGAGCTTACTTAACCTGATGGTCCTAAAACTGATGTACCCATGTTGCTGGGCTTGGCGGCCTTCCACTGGTCACTGATTAGATACCTGGGTCTTAATCTGATGCCTACCATCTCATCTTGGACGGCAGCAAATTGGCCACTGCTCCTCTATGTGATCATGGAAGATCTTCCAAGGCCAAGGTCTCTATATGTCTTGTAGTTGGGGAGAGTAAATTTGATTAAGATGAACATTTTACCACAACTCCGCTACGTCTTTAAGACCCTTCCTCCCCCAATCCCACAGAACAAAATTGCGTGTCTGCAATGCAGCTTGTATGCATTTATATGGAGTGGGAGGCAGCCTGAATCTCCTCTGCACTCTTTCTGCAGCCCTGTGACAGAAGTGGTTTGGTGTGTCCCAACCTTTTGGAGTACTATTGGGCAGCACACCTGTGATTTATCTCCACCTGAGTCATGAGTGAGAGGGAGAGCCACTGGTTCCATATGGACAGGGGAGAAGCCTGTAGGTCTTTATGGAACAAGCACGCTCAGCTTCTCAGTGCCTATACCACCACCCCGACCAAGACAGTCCTGGACATCTGGATGAAACTGGCACTAACAAAGGGAATGACTACTTTCGCTTCACCTAACGCACTAATTTCCCCTAACCCAGAATTCACCCTTGCCCTGTCCCCACACACCTTCCTCGCCTGGATGGATAGTGACTGCACAACATTACGTGACCTCTTCCTGGGACCTTCCATAAAATCCTTTGATTAATGTAAAGCAGAGTACCAACACTCTGAGTGTGCTAAACTACAGTAGCTACAGTTGTGGCATTAGGCACTTTACCCCTCAGTTAACCCAGAGGTCATTCATCCATACACCCTATTAGAGGCCCTGGTTAAGACCTATGATGGCTCAAAAGGTTTATATCTAATACATACCGCATGCTCCAACATTCTACCCCTCTCCTTAAGCACCCCTATCAAACACTCTGGAAAAAGGAAACCCCTGAGGAAATTACACCTATGTCACTTTATGACGTGATATCCTAAAAACATACCACAGTCTCTCTCTGAGGGGAAACTGCCTACAAGCACATGTTTCAATTGTACCACACACCCACCTGCATCTCAGCTATCTACCCCTGCACTGCATCGTTTTACTGGCGATGCAGACTGGAGACAGGTGATTTTACAAACATTTGGTGGGCCTGCACCCTCATCAACACATTTTGGAAAGAGGTCCTGTGTCATATAAAAACTATAGTGGAATATCCTATTCTTGCCACCGCCGTACAGTAATCTTGGCACTATGAAACCTCAGCCTCCCAGACATGACACATACTGACTGGGTTCTCATTAGCTACATGCTGCAGGTGGCTAGGCAATGGATTGTATTAGCTTGGAAACAAACAGCATAGCCCTCACATTGCACAAAGGTTCACCCACTTGTGGCATGTTATGGCAATGGAACAACTATCACACAAACTAGCAGGTACAGACATCAAAATCCCAAAACAATGGCTGCCCCTACTTAGCTACCTCTAATGCAAAGAGTTCACCTGAATCAACCCACCAAAACTGAAGGCATTGGAACTATTTCTCTGATTCTCTCCTTGCTTAAAATGCCAGTAACGTTGTGTCATATCATATGACGGATCCCCACTAATACATCATGTCAATAACGTTGACCTGACCAATGTTTTTTTGATTCTTGATCCATATTTAGTTTGTTTAATCTCCCTTTGGGACCCCTTTCTCTCACATTTCTTCTTACTCCGCTTTTCCACACAAAGCATCAACTTGCTTCACTGTATAACACACTGGGTAGTTGAAGATGCTCACTCATCTTACTGCATGTATGTTTATACAACACTGTTCCAATTGCATTGTTCATGTGTCTACTGCACTTTGTGGTTTCTGTCTTTCATGTATTCTTTGCAAGTTTATATATATAGAGATTTAAAATAAAAAGAAACTACTGAGTAATGTGTATGGAGTCACTAGTGAGAGACAGAGGTCCAATCACTGAAAGCACTGTTAAGCAGCAAGAGAGTATTCTATATTCAGTTCAACCAGAATCAAGGGAAGCACTGTTAGGCAAGCAGAAAAAAATCTATATAGAGTACATTGAGAAGTAAGAGAGGCCCAATCAATGGAGGCACGTTTAATCATGAGAGTAAACAACATGAAGCCCACCCAGAATTCACAAGATCCTTAATGTTAAGAGTTGGAAAGGAAACTTCAGGAAGCTTTGCTAAACAGCTAGTAAGTAAATTAAACTCAGTTGACTGTTCCCAAGAAATTGAGAGGCCCAATCACTCAGTTAAGTTGCCAGTGAGTAAACTATAAGTAGTAAACCCCCAAAAGGAGTAAGGACCAACCCCAAGAAGCAGTGTTGAGCAGGAGGAAAGTAACTATATCAAGTCTGCCCTACAGCCACAGAGACTCAAGCTCGGTAACACATTTTAGGCAAACAGTGAGTAAAGTAGAGAGTCCAGCTAGTGCAACTGGTAAACTATAGAGTCCACCAGTGGCATGCCCAAACCATGGAGATGCATCAAACATGCTGCAGGGTTATACACATGTGCATTAAAAAAGAAGGCACTCTGCATAGGAGCGATAATATAATAGCCAACAGATATCACCATAAATAGGTTTATGGGTCCAGTCAGTAGTGATGGTAACACAATTCATGAGCAGGTGTTACCAGAAGATGGTAGCATTTTCCTTTGAAATATGATATGTTTCGGAAGATAAGCAGGATAATTTTATGACTAGTGTTTGAAAGAGAGAGGAAATTACATGGGCTCTTGCACTTTTTCTTTACCTTGACATAACATCCCAACCAGGGAAAATGTCACAGGATGACACCTTTACCAATTTGGCCTTTGTCTGATGCCCAGTTTGAGAGATTATCTAGGGTCAGAATAGAGGGCAGGCATAAGCTAGAAACCTGTCTGTCAGGATAAGAAAAGGTCGTAAGAAATGACGTACAAAACCTGCACGCCAATGAATGAAGGAAATAGAATTGAACAAACCTTGGACATTCCACTCTTACAAACCCATAGAAATTCAGCAGCTATAGTTACCTGAGGAAACTACAACTTACACCCCTGCAATGCACTGCTTATGAACTCACACATTACATAACTCATGGCAAGGCCAGTGACATCACCGATGGCATCTCAAATGACATCATCCACAGATACACTATAACTGCTGAATTCCTATGTTGTTGTACGACTGAAATCTGAGCCTATCTATAACATCCCTGCAATTCTTTTCCTGTGAATTTCTAAGAGGTTTTAAATTCTATTTCCTAATTATAACGTCCCTGAACCTTTTGTTTTTTAAGTTATTTCAATGTTTTTTTCAATTTTATTTTCTGACTATAATGTCCCTGTAACTTTTACTTTTTTAATTGAATTTCCAAGATTTTTAAATTTTATTTCCTAACTGTAACCTGTAACCTTTTAGAGTGAGTGGTATAACTGAGTGCATAAGTGTGGGTGTCTGGGGGGTCTTGGAATGGTGCATAAGTGCCTCACTGGGTGCGTGAGTGGGTCTCTGAGTGGGTGTGTAAGTGTCTGATGGGGTGCATGAGTATCTGAGTGAGTGGGTCTGTGAGTGGGCGTGAGAGTGAATGAGTGCCTTTGTCAGTGCCTCGATGTCTGCGTGAGCCAGTCTGTGAGTGAGTACAAGAGAGTCTAAATGGGTTAGCAAGTGGGTGTGTGCAAGTCTCAATGGGTGTGGGAATGGGTGTGTCTGTGTCTGAGTGGGTATGTGAGTGGATGCATGAGTCTCTGAGTGGGTCTGTGATAGACCTGGGTGTGAAATTCAGCTCTGCTTGCAGAGTGTGCTGAGCTTTTCCTCGCTCGCAAGCATCACCACCTCATCAAAACAGCGAAGAGATCGTCCTTCAAAGCCCGACTGGATAACAACGCACGCAACAGCAAAGAACTTTTCAACATAGTAAAGGGACTCTCCAACCCCAGCGCCAACACCAACGACATCCCGCCCTCGCAGTATCTGTGCGACTCACTGGCCACCTTCTTCCATTGCAAGATCGCAAACATCCATGACAGCTTCAACTCCTCATCCACCCCGACCGCAACAGACCACACCCCGAACGCCACCTGCACCAACCAGCTGACCTCCTGGTTCCCACGTCAACGTCGAAGAGACACGCACAATCATGAACTCTATCCACTCAGGATCTCCATCAGACCCCTGCCCACACCACGTTTTCAACAAAGCTGACGCAACCATCGCACCCCATCTGCGAAAGTTCATCAACATCTCCTTTGACACAGCGACATTCCCGGAAAACTGGAAGCATGCCGAAATCAACGCTCTCCTCAAGAAACCCAAGACGGACCCCAAAGACCTCAAGAACTTCCGAACCATCTCCCTGCTCCCCTTCCCGGCAAAGGTCATCGAGAAAATTGCCAACATACAGCTGATCCGCCACCTCGAGGACAACAGCATCCTTGACCCATCCCAGTCCGGATTCAGACACAACCACAGCACCGAGACTGCCCTTATCGCCGCCACTGACGACATCAGGTGCCAGCTAGACAATGGCGAAACCTCAGCTCTCATCCTACTGGACCTTTCAGCCACTTTCGACACGGTCTGCAACCACACTCTAAGAACACGCCTCCAAGAAGCCGGAATCCAGAAGAAGGCCTTGGACTGGACCACGTCCTTCCTCTCCGGCAGAACCCAGAGAGTCCGCCTCCCGCCCTTCCGATCCGAAGCAACCGACATCATCTGTGGTGTGCCCCAGGGCTCATCCCTGAGCCCGACTCTGTTCAATTTCTACATGGCCCCCCTCGCACAAGTGGCCCGCCAGCACAACCTAAACATCATCTCCTACGCCGACGACACCCAGCTCATCCTCTCCCTCACCAAGGACCCGCACACCGCCAAAACCAACCTCCACAGGGAATGAAGGCAATCGCCGATTGGATGAGGCACAGCTGTCTGAAACTAAACTTGGACAAGACGGAGCTCCTCATCCTAGGTTCCACCCCCTCTGCTTGGGACGACTCCTGGTGGCCGACCGCACTGGGAGCAGCTGCAACACCCACGAACCACGCACGCAACCTAGGATTCATCCTCGACTCCTCCCTCTCCATGTCAAAGCAGGTCAACGCCATCTCCTCCTCCTGCTACAACACCCTCCGCATGCTTCGCAGGATCTACAAGTTGATCCCGACCGAAACAAGAAGAACAGTGACCCAAGCCCTCGTCAGCAGCAGGCTAGACTACGGCAACGCACTCTACGCAGGAATCCCAGCCAAACACCTGTGACGACTACAGCGCATTCAGAACTCCTCAGCCCGACTGACCCTCAACGTCCCCCGCCACAGCCACATCTCCCACCACCTCAAAGACCTGCACTGGCTCCCCATCAACAAGAGGATCACCTTCAAACATCTCACCCACGCATACAAAGCACACCACAACACCGGACCAGCATACCTGAACGACAGACTCAACTTCAACACCCCCGCCTGCCAGCTCCGCTCTGCCAGCCTCGCCCTGGCCGCTGTTCCGCGCATCCAATGATTGACCTCCGGCGGCAGAACCTTCTCCTTCCTCGCTGCAAAAACCTGGAACACCCTCTCCACCCATCTACGGCATACACAGGACCTACTCACCTTCAGAAGGCTCCTCAAGACCTGGCTCTTCGAGCAGTAGCAGCCCCCCCCCCCCCCTCAGTGCCTTGAGACCCTCACGGGTAAGTAGCACGCTTTACAAATTCACTGATTGAGGAAAATCTTACTCCAGACCACCTCCCGGTCAGATTTATTAACTTGGGCGGTCACAGATGGCCGCAAATACTCGCGTTGGTAAACCTATGCTTGCATTGAGAAAGCTTCTGTACGAGTTGAATATCTACTGGAGAGGCAGACAGAAGCAGTACCCTCTTGCGCTGCGCATGGTGCCATTTGCACTGATTTTCCAGTACTAGACAAACACCTGGCACAATAAATCGGCACAGCCTAACGCACTCTGTCGCTTGTGGAACTCTGCATATTCCGACGGGTTTTTGGGTCACTTCACCGAGTTCCGCATAATGGAACTCTGCAAAGTCTGCCAAGGCCTAGTGTGAGTTTCTAAATGGGTCTGTGAGCGGGTGCATGAGTCTGAGTGGGTCTGTGATTGGGTGTATGAGTAGGGTTGCAAGTCGGTTTATGAGTTTCTCATTGGCTTTGTGAGTCATTGCATGAGTGTCTCTGTTGGTCTGTGTGGGAGTGCATACGTTTCTGAGTGAGTCTGTGAGTGGATGTGTGAGTCTCTGAGTGATTCAATGAGTGGGTATGTGTGTCTCTGAGTGGGTCTGGGAGTGGGTACGTGAGTGTCTCAGTGGGTCTGTGAGTGAGTGCATGAGTGCGCAGGCTCCCTCGCTTGTTTAGGAAAAATCCCTCAGGTGGGCCAGGTCTCGAGGGCAAGTTCATTTATTTCATAATTAAAGGAAGGGTTGCACATGCACCCCCTCCATGGGCATTTCTATGCACCAGGGACCACCATTTCCCTAGGGCTTATGTCTAAATGAATGCGAGGGGCATGTGGATCCCCCCGACCCTCCACGTATGGCCTGGAGACCCCATCCCCTGGGGCCTGGCCATAACTCAATGGGGAGGGGAGGAGCACACCCCCTTCCTGGGTCAATTTCAGCTCTGGTGGCTCCATCCCTTGGGCCCAGCCTTTACAAAAATATATTTTAAATGTGTGAGGGAGGTCACGCAACCCCTGCCCAGGCCAGTTTTTGGCCTCTGGACGCCACATCTGCTTGCGCCTGCCCTTCATTGAATAAGGGAAGGTGGCTGTGCGGTCCCCCGTCCCAGGCCAATATCAACACCATCCCCTGGGGCCTGCCCATGTCTCCTGGGTTCTCCTAGGGCACCCAGTGTGCAATAGGCTTGCAGGGGGATTCTCAAGGCCCCTACGGTCCCAGGCGGCTCCCTGCCTCCTGCGGGTGCCAGGATTGTTGCCGCAGGCAGATAGCTGCTTTAAATAGCAACTTCCTACTTGTGGAAGCAGTGTTTTTATCTGTGTCCTTGCACGTATATTTGCATGCAGGGAAACAGATGAAAACTCCACTTTCTGGAAGCGGGAGCTGTTTGGCAGTTTCCACTTGCAGAAAGCGGAGTTATGTTTGCTTCTGCTTGGTGGGAGCTGTCAGCTCTCAACAAGCCAATGCAAACAGCTACCTCCCAAGTGTGGGCACCTCAAGAGGTAGAAGGAGGGGGCTGTGGGGGTGGCAGTCCCTAGGGCATCCCTGGCTCCATACGCGGGGCCACGCAGCTCCCTCCATTGTAGTATTTTACCCAGGGAAGGTGGTGGTCCCTGAGGCCGGGTGTCAGGCTCTCAGACAGTTTCTTACTACACAGGAACAGAGATGCTGATTCCCAAATCCACCCCAACAGCAACCTAGAGCTTGCTGTAACAAGTCTCTAGGGAGGCTATTATGGGGGAAGGGAGATATTGGATAAAATAACAAAAGAGAGAGAGAGAAGAGACTTTTCTGGTGGGTTTCTTCGATAGTCCGTCCTGCAGACTTCTAATGTCGAAGACCTGTGGACAAGAACTGCATTAACATAAATCTACTTCTACTCTACTCTTCTAATTGCTATAAAACTCTTATCTCTCACTATCTTACCCTAAGACTTCCAGAACTCTGCTTCTCTTCTAGTTCTTGTGTGTGTGTTCTTTAATGCGTGCTGTTATTCTAAGGCTGGAGACTTCTGTCTACAATTTCAAAGAAAACACCTATTAGATCACTATTTACTCCCTATCTGTCCTGTACTTCCCTCTTAGCGTTTTACTTACTCGTCTATCTTTTCTTTTTAATCTCTTTTCTTATATCTCTTGTTCTCTGCCTTATTCTTGTTATGTTCTTTTCTTGCACACCTGTAATATATTCGTATTCATTCGTTTCTCTGGACTCGGTTATCTTAAGTCACTTAGCTCTGGGTTTCATCACTCCGGAACTCTCCTCATGACAGCTGGGCAGCGTTGCTTGTTACTCGATATGAACCTCCTCAAAAAACACGGAGACAAACTCTCCACGGACGTCTCCTCAGGCGACAACGTTACAAACACCTCGAAGTCCTCTTCACTCCTGGTTTGTACTTCTGATAACTGACTAGGATTCTAAACTATAAATTTAACGGACACTTCAGGTTTAGCTTCTGGACGTGTCGAATCCTCGGTGAAGTGCGCAGTTCTCAAGCAGCGCGCGCGCCTCACCAGGATTCGTTAGCGTTCTCTGCAAACACTAGAACGCTAGTAGCCACTCGATTCTGGCGGCTTACTCAGGCACCATTTTCGAGTTAACTCGGACCAGGTCATATTCTTTGCATGGGACTCGGCATTCCTGAGTCTTCCCTGCGCTACCAAACCTATCTGCAATCTAGGGGACCTGACACCGGGGGTCCATGACGTGCCCCCTAAGTTAATGTATTTCAGCCCCAGGGCTGCAGATAGGCCGTGTGCCCCCTTATTTATTTCAATAAATTGCCCCAGGGAAGTGGGGGTCCCCAGGGCTGCGGTGGTGCCATGCAGGCCTTCCTGCATTCTTTTAGTCTAATTTGCCCTGGGGATGTGGTAGTCTCAGGGGCTGTGGGGTGCGATGCATACCTCCCCCTATTTATTTAAACATATTTGGCCTGATGAAGTGGCGGTCCACGGGGCTGCAGGGGGGAATACACCCCTCCATTTATTTATATGGAGGTGATCAGCGGGGCTTTTAGAAGCCCTAGGACGGGGTTCCCATTTGCCCCCTCCTATTTTTTTATTATGCCCCCGGGGACTAGCCCACTCAGGGTCTATAATAAAAATAAGCGTGGGAGACCATGCTTGTTCTTTTTTTATTACAGCGGATTTGTGACTCTGTTGCTTAATTGCAGCAAGAAACCTTTTAAAAAAAACATTTTTTGCCTGCTGGGAATTCCTTTTGGACGCCCCCAAGAGGCCTAGCGGGTCAGGTTATTCCTAACCTGCCCCCTTCCTTTTTTAAATGTTTTTGTGGGTCTTGGCAGAAGTCTCAGCTTAGTGCCCAACACTTTATTTGTCTTGTTCTATATTTAGTTCCCTGCTGTTCTCATTGATACCTACTTCCTTTTGATCTCCCCTCTTCTGTTTGTCAAAATATATTGGCCTGCCTTGTGTTGTTGCTGCTGTGCAAGATTATGTGCTTTTTGCCAGCCTTGAGATCAGTGCTAGTATCTCAACCGATGTTTGGTCTCAATACGATGTCCTCTTTGGAGCAGGATAAAATTATAATCTATATTCCTATCTTATTCCACTTCTGCAGTGTATTAACACTATTATCGTTACCCTCCTTATCTAATCCAGAGCACATACCATCTGCCATCTATTAAGACAGGCAACTTTCCAAATTTTAATCCCATTCTGATCCGGTTCAATACTTACTAACATCATTGCGCAACAGCAAGCGCCCTTGTGTTAATCTTCCCTGATTGTTTTCCATCCTTATATATTGAGGTAGATGAGTGCTCAGCACCTCTAGAGAGACTCAGGGGAAGGCTGGGAATTTCTGTGTGCCAATGTCTCAACCCCATGTAATATACTGGATCAAATATATTAACTGTGTACTGCTCATATGGCAAGGAAATATGACTGAACTTTGTGAATAAATTAAAGAGATGATAAAGGATTTCAACATAAAGCTCACACGTCTCCAAAAGCAAAACGGAACACCATGATCTAATGCTATACATTCAGTATAATAAATAACAACCCAGACTACACAGGAAAGGTACATATCCTAACTCTATATTACATGGACAAAGTGAACACCCAAGGCATATCATTAGTAACACCCCTAAAAAGACTACCATAGATAACACGAAATTAGAGTGAAGACCCGACCTTTAAATCCTGTGCCAAAGATTTAAGGGAAAAGTTAATGGATAAAGAACTCCAAACTAATTGTATAAGATACTGACAAGGCTAAACAGCAAAACAGGCAATCACTGCTGAGTTCTAAGTAAAGAGGACAAGAGGAACAAGATAAATATATTATGAGGTTCACCACAACTTCCATGAAGGCCTCAAATGGCATCTCCTAGCCAAGAACTCAACATTGTCAGACACTATGTTAATCACACCATAAAAAGAAAACAAAATCAGAAAATGTTCTTATGACAATTGGAGTTGAAACATAGAAGACAACAAACCATCCCACAATCCCAAAAACCTCCAAAGACCTACACATGCAATCTAATTCAATCTGAAATGCCACAAAACTAGATAGTCCACATACAATAACAGGAAGAAATGCAAAACCAAACAATGGCTCTCCTGCAGCAGCACCTACATAGTGTACCTAATATTCCGTCCATGAACCAAGCCTACATAGGCAGCACTCTAAGACGACAGACGACCAGAATGCAGTTCATCAAAATATGTAAAAAGAAGAAATCCAACTACAGCTCGCTCACCAACTTAAAAAAAGAACACAAACATCAAAGGGACTTTTTCTCTTTTTTTTTAAAACAGAATACATTCTGAGAATAGAGCCGTGGTGACTGGTGACCATGAACTTCTTTTGAGGCAAAGGGGATGTTTCTAAATTACCAGGAGCAATGTTTAGTTTATGTAAGCACATAGGTGCACTAAAGCAGTTAAATTCACAATTTCTGTATTGAAGTGTGACTTGCCAAGATTTGCTGAGCCATATACTCAAATATGTATACATTTGGAAGATAATTTTTTTGATCCTGTTACTCTATTAAACCAATATACATTTCATCTTTGAAAAAGCTCAGTGCTCAACAGCTTGTAGGGGGCTACTTGTGTCATCAATGATTTTTATGCAAACAACACTTGAATAATGAATCATAAGTGGAGTGAAGTCTATAAAGGAAGAACTTTGCAATGAATAAATACAATCAGCACAGCAACCTGGAGTTCTCACACATTAATTCTCAGTGTAACAGAAAACGTGAACACACCTACTTGGCAGCTTTAGAAGAATATTAATGTATTTGTATACACAGAAAGTGATTTGAAATATTGGTTTTATGATTGTGATTTTTAATTACATAGGGATCTTCTACAACTACACTCTGACTATCTTGGTACTCCAGTCGCATTTCAAAAAATTAAACACTCTTAAATCCGACTTACCTTGGCACAATGGCATTTACAATTAAAAAAAAGGAGACATGAAGTTGTGCTAGTTATCACCACCTACCTTTCTCTTTCTCACTCTATCCCTATTCCTTATCTCACTCTCTCTCACCCTATCACTTTCCTTCTCTTCTATGACCTATGCTCCCTTTCACTCCACTATAAATATGATGTGATGAAATGTTCGTGCATTTCAACCTTTGAGACGCTCCTTGTCAGTGTCGTTCTTGCCACCTGCATGTGGGCCTTATTGTTGTTATCTTAAAATAAACCTAATCTTCATTTTTACTTCGACTCCGTGTCTCAAAAATTTGGCGACGAGGGTGGGATGAGGCCCACCGCAATTTAGGAGGAAGACAATCAACTAAGAATATTCAACAAGGCAGGTTTCGATGTAAATTAACCTTTCAACGAGGAATTCGTGAAATTCTGACACGATCATCTAAAAGGTATTTCATTGCTGCGCGTAAATGTGTAACATTCTGCGCACTGTACCTTTGTTTCACGTCGTGTCAGTGGCAGTTGAGAGTTCGTAGTTGGAAATTCTGTTGAACTGTTTTGTGCGAGAGCAGCTGTTTGATTAAAACGCGCACAACTGAAAGTGTGACGTAACGCTTCTCGTGTCACCAGCTGATTCCATTTGACACTTGTCAGGCACCGTACTGACGTGGCACGTTGCACGTGCTTCGCAAGGCCATCTTTAATGATCATTCTGACAGTAAAGAATCGCACTACACTGAACTTTTTTTTTTGCCACTGGTAAGGAATTAAAATAAAATATATAGCATCTTAAGGAAAACTAACTTTGATTATAACAATATATCAGTCAGATTGCATGCGTCCTCATGAGTGACTGTAAAATTAAAAGTGAAAGTGTGGAAAGCAGTTCTAAAATGGCACAAAGCAATACTATTTGTGTTCCAGCATTTTTTCTAAATGAAGAAGGAAAACTACCAATGCGCTGGAAAAGATGGTACAGAGCCTTTAAAATTATTTAGTAGCCATAGATGGAAAAGACTATAGCGCAGAAAGAAAAAAGCAATAATGTTCAGGTTATTAGGCAATACTGGCCAGGAAATATTTGACAGTCTGCCAGAATTTGAGCATCCTCCAGGGTAATTCATTCCAATGAATGAATATCAAGAAGCAGTTAAACGCATGGAGAAGCAATTTTCGGAAGAGCCAAATATTATGGTGGGCAGACATACATTTGCCATGTGCAAACAATTTGAAGGAGAGTCTGTGGAAGAGTACATTGCAGCGTTAAGGGTTCTGCCTACTAAATGTGAGTTTAATGAAATGGTGGATATATATATCAGTTTGTTTTCCATTGCTACACAAAAAAAATCCAGGAAAGAATATTGGTTGCAGGAATGCAACCTTGCAAGAAGTTATTGACATTGCTAAGGGAATCGAACGTTCGTTAATTTCATCCATTGAAATATCTAGAGAAAGTACAAATACCACTAATGTTTTTGCTTTACAGGAACAGAAAAGGTATTAACAAAATTATGAGTTCAAGAACAAAGTAGGCAGAAACAAAGAAGGTAACATTTACAGTTGTTATAGATGCGGTGCAAAAGACCATTTAACTGATTTCCAAGGATGTCCAGGACTTTGTAAAAGATGTGCAAAGTGTAAAAAAGTTGGACATTTTACATCTTCTTGTAAAAATGTAAAAAGCTATTTCAAAAGCAATGTAAAAGTTAATGCACTAGAGGAATTTGACAAAGAGATGTGTTCTAACATTGTTCTTTCTATTGATGCACCTGAGGGTAGAATTAGAGCACCCTTAGGTAGTGTGCTGATTGGTGATGTAGAGTTACAAATAATGGCTGACTCTGGAGCACCAATTACCATAATATCAGACAAACCTTTTGATAATGTCTGGGAAAATTGTAATTTAAAAGAGATTGATGTTAATCCCAAAGCCTTTAGAGAATTTGTAATTGAAATAGTTGGATTTTTTGAAGATTAATTAAAATTCAAAGGTAGAGAAATATATGCAAAAAAATTATGTAGCCAGGAAAGGATGCAATATTGTAGGCTGGAAGGACTTAGCCTAACTAGGTGTAATACTTAGACCTGGTTCTGATGAACCTATAGTCTTAGAAGACAATTACTGTAACAGCATGAGTATTAAAGAAAAACCACTTACACTTGAAGCTGTTCTAGAAATGAACAAAGACGTTTTTGAAGACCACATTGATTGTGTTAATGGATTTGAGCACAAAATTAAATTAAAAGAAGGTTCTATTTCCATTTCGCACAAAGTTAGACCAGTACCTTTCTCTGTTAGGAAAGAACTCAAGGTACTACTCAATGAACTGTGCGATGATGGGGTAATAGAAGAAACTGATTCATCTGAATGGGTTTCGGCCATAGTCATAACGAAAAAGAAAATGGTGATATCAGATTGTGTGCCGACTTGAGGTCTCTCAACAAGAATATTGTTGTGGATTGCAATCCATTACCAAAAATTCTGGAGATTTTGGCATCCACAACTGGTTCTAAAATATTTTCTTTGATTGACCTTAGGTCGGCATACCATTAAGTCAAGCTAGCGGAGGAGTCAAAGGATCTCACTACGTTTGTGACTCCTTTTGGAGCATACAGATTTGTGAGACTTCCCTTCAGACTCCCTTCAGCTGCAAGTGTCTTTCAAAAAATGATGGACATCATTTTTAAAGATATAAAGGGTGTTGAAAATTTCCAGGACGACATTTTAGTGCATGCTCCTACCATGAATGAACATAACAACATTTTGTGTAAAGTTCTTAAAATACTAAAAGAAAAAGGTATGACAGTTACAAAAAAATTAATGTAAATTTACACAGGATAAAATTGATTATCTGGGTCACCAACTTACTGCAGAAAGAATTAGACCCAAAGATGATTTAGCTCAGGCTATAAGATAAGCACCTTACCCTGTTGATAAAGATACATTAAAATCGTTTATGGGTCTCTGTGAGTACCACTCGAGATTCATTGAGGGGTATGCTGAAAAGGTTGAAACTTTAAGAAAACTGTTGTGTAAGGGAAAAAAACTTGTGGGGGAAAAATATCAGATTTGTGCATTTGAACAGATAAAAGAGTCTATATCGTGTGCTTCAACTTTATTTCCTTACGACCCTGACAAGAAAAACATCATTACTGTTGATGCCAGTGCCGTGGGTATTGGATCTGTGTTTAGTCAAAAGGAAAATAATGAGGAATATACTATTAGCATTATTTCTAGATGTCTCAAACAAGCTGAACTAGCCTACAGCACCATCGAGTGAGAGACTCTTGCATGCATTTGGGCCCTTGAAAAACTCAAATCATATTTGTGGAGTAAGGAATTTGAGATCATAACTGACCATAAACCACTAACATTTATGATGGATGGCTGTGGGAGAGGCAACAATAAAACATCTTCTAGACTTGTCAGATTGATCGCTAAACTACAGGAATATAAGTTCAAGGTAAAATACATCCCTGGGAAATTAAACTCAAGAGCAGACTATCTCTCAAGAATGCCAACAGTGTAGAGGAAGTTACAGAGGACGTTGAGTGCGTAGTTGCTCCCATTGACGCTACTGTTATAAGTTCTGGAGCCATCACTGAAACTGAATGGATTGAAAATCTACAAAATGACCATACATTGCAAAAAGTGATGGAATTTGTTATTGCCAAATGGCCTCCATTACGTATTTAGACAATAGTTAGAAATGTTATCACCAAGTTTCTGATGAAATAACAACTGAAAATCGTTTACTGATGAGACATGATTTATTTTGCCACCACAAAAGCATAGGAAAAGACTGATCTGCATTGCTCACAAGGGTCATCTGGATCAACAGCCACTAAGAACATTCTAAAAGAATATTATTGGTGGCCCAGAATTAATTCTGATGTCAACAACCATGTTGATTTCTGTGAAGAGTGCTTGAGAGCAGGTAAGCATTGGAAAGTTGGCAAAAATGAAATGCATTGAGATACCCAAAGGTCCATGGTCAAAAATTGCTATTGATTTTTCAGGACCATTTAAATCTTTGGAAGATAACTGTAAGTTTCTTGTAGTGTTATCTGATTATTACTCCAAGTGGATTCACTATGAATTTGTTCATATGATAACTACTGATATTGTCATTGAAAGTTTGAACAATATTTTTGCAATTTGGGCCAACCTAAAATGTTAGTGTCTGATAATGGGACCCAATTGTTGAAAATGTGCAATTATTTAAAGTAGTTAGCAATTAAGCAAGAAACAGCACCTTTGTACAACACATCTTCAAATGGTCAAGTAGAATGTGTAGCTACATTTCTCAAATAGGGTGTTCAACTAGCCATTGCGTCACATTTACCTGTTAAAAAATATATTCAGGAAAAAGTTTTTAGTTATAACAACACAGTAAATAAAATTGCTGGACACACACCCTTTTTTTCTCATGAGAGGAAGGAAAAGTTATACTGTGTTGACACCAAAGTTTATGAATTGGTATCAAAATAAGGTTGAAAGTACCAGAATTGATGATACTGAAGTTAATGTGCATCAAACAATTGTTGATAGTCAAGTCTTGACAAAGGCAGATCATGATGTAGCCAACAAAACTAAGTCCAAGATTTTCATAAAGGGAGACTTTGTCATAATTAAAAAAAACTATAAAGGTACAGAAGGGTGAGTCTACATTCACCAAACTGTACATAATTGAACATGTGTCCAAAGGTTCTGTTTACCTGGGTGGAAAGGGTTGATGCAGTAAGAGTGATGTGGTAGGTCTCCAGCCAGGGCAAGAAGAGATTCTACTAAAAAACGATTCTGATTCTCTTACTGATTTTGAATCCTGGAACAATCAATTTCAGTGACAATATTCAGGAAATCGTTTCACCCACATCACACCCCACATTAGTACCAGAAAAGTTAGTGAACGATAATGACACTAGTGGACATGTTGTTCATCCAAGGAGTCTGAGACACTCTAAAGGTTACATATCTATTGCTGAACCAGGTACCAATTCCTTCAGTGAAGACATTTTACCTAGTACTTCTCATTGTGACCTTAATATACTTAATAGAAGATTAGTCAAACAACCCAAGCACTTTGACAATTTTGTGTATTGTATTAAATGTACTGTTTTCTCTTTGTGATTAGGGAGATGTTGTGCTAGATATCACCACCTACCTTTCTCTTTCTCACTCTCTCCCTATTCCTTATCTCACTCTCTCTCACCCTATCACTTTCCTTCTCTTCAATGGCGTATCCTCCCTTTCACTCCACTATAAATATGATGTAATGGAATGTTCGTGTATTCCAACCTTTGAGACACTCCTTGTCTGTGTTGTTCTTCCCACCTGCGTTTGGGCCTTATTGTTGTTATCTTAAAATAAACTGAATCTTCATTTTTACTCTGACTCCGTGTCTCAACATGAAGTCACAGGAAATGTAGCAGACACTCCATTCTTGACAAGCAGATTTCAGAAAAAAAGTGATGACTACTTCCGTTCTCTTTGACAGATATCTACACATAAAATATTTGCCCATTATCAAAAATCTAATTACTGACATATGTTTCAAATACATGTTAGGAATAGGACTGATCCAGACCTATTTTAACTTTTACCTCACGTGCACTACACTTCCCATGCCCTCTTAGCTACCTGCATGCTCCCCACGGCTTCTTCAAAAAGATCTCCGGCGAAGAGCCCCATTTACGGTGAGCCCGTCGGGCATTGCAGCGACGGCCCGACGAGGAGCAAAGCCCCATGATGAAGCATGCCACCTCTCGGGGTGTGGAAGGGCATCATAAAGAAAGACCTGTCTTCCCCATTCCCCTCTCACTTAAAGGAACTGCATATACTCGAACTTTTCAAATATATGATAGTCATAAAGTTTTAACTCTTTAGGTACAGTTGTTTGCATTTATGTTCCCATTGTTAACTAAGTTCATCTAAGGATCTGCTGGTCTCAAAAAGCTGATTTGCTGTTTCTATAACATCTGAAATGCAAAAATACTTTGCATTTGAGAACGTTGTGGTATAGGGTATGTATAAGATCTATAGTATGGCAAAGCCAAGTAGATTTAGATTGATATGTAGAATTATTTATGACTAATAGTGAATAACTGGGATGATTTTCAATGAGAGATTTTGAGTGACAAGAGTAAAGCTCAAGATCGCTGTTGTCATTCAGAACCACAATGTGAAAGGCATCCCCATTATTCACTTTATGGCCGTCTATAATTTTATGTTATGCATACCCCCATTCCCACCCAGTATAATTTGTCCCTGCTTTCAACTGCTGTGCAAAGATAGAGGTGTAATTGGGAAGCCATACATGAAAGTCCCAAATGTAAAGAAAAAGAAAAGAATCTGCCCACTGGCATCTTGATTCCGACCCACGCTAAACTGTATGCCTACCCTCCCTTTCTTGCAGCTATTCTCTCAGCCCTCCATCAGAGCGGAGCACCAGTTCAGTGCTGACATGCTATGTGATAGCCTCATCAGGCTGACTGAAATTCCTTTATGATGTAGAAACTTGTGTTTCCCACTGTTGCTAGTCATAACAGTGAGTAACCACGTTTAGAATTTGGTCTTAATTACAATAGTGGTGCTAAGTGAAAAACCTATATATCAATGGGATTTTCTGAGGTTGTCATCAGGAATATTTCGAAAACCTGTTTCAGTGACTGTTTCCAGCAGAGTCATTATATATATAGAAGTCTCGGGATAGTATAAGACTGAGGGTCTTATTATGAGTTTGGCAGTCATACCGCCGAGGGAACGCATACGCCAGCAGCCCACGGCACTGACGGTCCAAAGACCGCCATTCTATGAGTTGACCACAGAGGCCGGGATCTTACAGCTGCGGTGTGTACTTTTAACAATTCTATCAATGTCTGTGTGTGCATTTCGACTGCAGAAGTGTTGAATACACACATATGCATGATATATGTGGAAAAATACGATATACCCATCATCATGGTTCATCCCATATATGGACAGTCCTGGCAATGGGTATATGGTTTGTAAAGGATACACCTGTAGATCGCCGCAAACATGGTCATAATCCTCGGTGTAAATATCCTGCTGTGAACGGGAGACCTGGATCAAGGGATCCACATCGCAATCTGCCTTGAAAAAGAAGAAAGGGTGAGTGTGCACCTCAATTCCTTTGTCACCGCCACCTTGAAGCAAGTGGTTGGACCGCCGCAATCCACTCTTAGAACAAGCAACTTCAAATATGGACGGCAGTGCATATAAGTGTGCATATAAGTCGCAATACAGTGCAGCTTCCCAGTACTGCCTTATTGTGGCTGCTGTTCCCCGACTGTTAACCCTACAGTCTGCTGATGGTTTCGGCAGGCCAGCAAAAAGCTTCCCAAATCCAATAAGCCCAATTCGTAATACGGTGTTTTTCCATCGAGCTCACTGTGCTCAGACCCCCACCGCCAATACGACAGTCCACGGGACCACACAATTCGTAATAAGGCCCTTAAAGTTCACAGAGCTCATTTTTCTAAACTTACTTTTTGATTTTTTTATATTTCCTGACAATTTTTGGCTAGAGAACCCATTGCAACACTAAAAAGGTTTGTAAATGGCATGTTCAAATATTGATTCAAATATTGATCGACCTATAACCACTTATACTACACAGTCATTAATGTGTTGAATACTTTGCAGGAATGTGCTACATATATCAATAAGACTGATATTTCCCATTGTATTGCATGCTATTACAGAGGCAGTTAATAAAAAATTGTTCAGTAGTGTTTAGATGCATACTGCTATATGTCTTACTCTAACCTAGGAAACTGGGCAATATTTAATTTCACTGTTTAATATGGAGGAAAAATAATTGATTCTGTAATAGAATTTTAAGATGAATACTGTCCCTACAGTACGAAACATATCCAGAGGCTGAAGAAAGTCCCGTTCAAAGGCAAATATTGGGGCCTCCTCTTTCCGCTTCAGGTGATGTCACCCATTTGTAAATATCCATTGCTTACCTGTAGATCATATCACTCTTACTACTCCTCAAAATATGGATTTCTATGCGGTTGCATCTTCATGCTGGATTTTCTAAATTAATGATGTTCTTCTGCAGGGTATTCCACTGGATGTACCCTGGGTCAGCTACATAAAGGAGTCTTCTAGGCAACTAAGAACCCCATCCGTTGATCATTATCCTTGCATGGCTGGTACGGGGGAGGGAAATGGGTGTGCATTGTTCTTTGGGCCCTGCATTCAATTCAGAGGGAAAAAGTACAATTGCTAAACCCACTGGTCAGGTTCTCCATGATATTGGAATTCTGCACAAGTTTGAAAACTATTTTCTGTGGAAGAGCAATGTATTTATTAAAAACGTGTTGAAAAACACTTCAGATTTGACATTTTCTCGTTCACTGACTCTTCTTGAAACATTACCCCTTTCCACTGATAATATTTGCCGGCAAGTATTTTTGTTCTCTTTGCAAAGAATTCTGTCTCAAATGTATTTGTTATTTTTAAACATCTGTGCTGATACAAATCAGTCCAGACCTTTAACATCTTCAACTACTCATATGTCTAGTTTGTCTTTTGCTGTAGGTAAACGCTTAGTTATAACCGTAAATATATTAAAATCTATTGATCTGAGTGATATTTTTCTGTTTGAGTAAACTGAATCTGATGGATACTCATAAGTACATTGAATCTTCATATTTAACCTAGAGCGGATCTATGATGGGGTCGTAGTCAGCTATAATGGTCAAGGTCCATTTGATTCCCCTTGTAAAATGCACAATTTGAATATGTGAAGTTTCATCATAATATTCGTATCTTAGTAGTTTTATAATTTATTTTAATGAAATAGTGTACTACACATTAGCACTTGTTGAAACACTTCAAGTTTGACATGTTTGAACTATGTCATTGTACCATGATCACGAGTAAGGCCTTTCTTGGTTCGCGTTGTTTTCAATGAATCCACCCTTAATTATTTGTTCAGTGCTTTGTAATCTTCATTTTGTTTTCAACCAATTGTATTTTCTTTTTAGATTTTTCATATGTTTATGCATTTTATGGCATTTTTCTTTGTGAAGAAATCTAGGTTGATGATTGGTTGGTTGAGATATATTTCGTCTCTCAGAGTGATAACAGAGCCTACAAGCCCAGCAGTACTGTGATGGACTACACAAAATGACTACAAGGGAAGCAATAGTCTGCCAGCCGTGTAACCTTTGTTTTTAAATTCCATTTATGGAAACTCAGAAGGTTGAACCACAAGTCAAGAAAAATACATCTAATGAGAGTGAGTGAAAAGTTTGTTTTGTTTGGATAAAAAGCAGACGTGAGTGCAAGACTTGTTCTACAGTACCATCACAAATAAATATAGATGCAATCAGGGAATTACACAGAGTTATTTGGTCAAGCACTTTGTGCTCCTTCAGCATGAATCTTATTATGTGTGCTGCATCTTGTGGGGAGGATAGGCATACAGTAATAAAGAGAAAGCCTCAGGAAGTGGCAGCCTCTACCAATTTTCTAGAAAGTGTGCTTGTTGGCCTACCAGCCTTTACAAAGGACCCTGGAGACACTTTATTGAGGTTGTCTGGAACTGCATATTTGCTGGGTACCGCTTCATGCTTAGAAGAATGAGTGACTATGCACTGAACAAGACCGCAATACATGGCTGCATACCTGTCTGACTGTACTTGAGCCCGCTCTCCCTACATTTGGGACGGGGAGAAGTCCATTGTTTTGTCCAAAACATGCTTGCGTCCCCTGCCAACATCCTATGCTGGGTGGCACATTACTCACATATTTTCAGGTGAGAAATGCTACCATCGGAATAGGTCAATATCCTTAGTTGAATGCACCTGCTGAAGATTTTTACCATGTAATAGCAAAAAACACCATCAGCGGCTCCCCTGCGAAGGTGGAACAGGATAGCCCATTGCTCTCTGAGCAGTGCAAAAGGAAAAATAAAATGATAATAAAACAGCGTTTTAGTACAGAGCCAGTTTAGCGGGAGGGCTGGCTGTCATCAGAGGGAGGAGGAGTGGTTGCTGCACCATAAGTGAGCATGACGGTTTGGCCGGCCATCTTTGGCTTGCCAAACAGACATAAGCACTTAGAATTTCTCAATCTGGCTGTGTTGCACAGCCGGGTGGAGAACAGTCCCAGGCTCCAAGGCACTGTCAATGGCAAACCAGGCCAATCAGACCAGTCACAATGCTGCTCTCTTACTGGTGTCAGCAGCGTTGTGATTGTCTAAGGAAAGTCTGGAAGCCTGTATGCTGCCGGGGGTCAGGAACAGAGGGAAGATGGAAAAAAGGCAGTGGCTGGCAGGTGAATGTCTTTTCTTTCTTTTCCTCTTTTTCTAACCCCCTCCCCCAACCCACTACAACTGTTCCCTTACAGCCGTAAAAAAAACGTTGCCGTCTAGCCACAGACGTGGATGAACCCGACCAAGCAGTGAGTCAACTCGACTAAGCACTACATGTTTTCACCATGTGACCAGATTGTAAGAGATTAGTGATACCGCTTTCAATAATACCTTTATGAATGTGACAAAACAAACCTCTACTGAGAAAGTAATTTAGTAATATGTTGTATCACTTTCAATTCTATTGAAGAGCATTATGTATGAAAGAAAAAGATGACTCATATAAAACCCTGGGGTATGTTTATGCTTGTCCTTATGAGGTGCCTTTAGATGCCACAGACTACTTACTCTTTCCTAAATGCTCATATATATTATGTTAAGAACAAATATTAATTTTTCAAAATATATTTGCATTTGCTTAGTCTGCTATATGTAGCACTGTAAAAGGATGAGCCTGCCAACACTAATTAGTCACATTGATCAGTGTTGGCAGTGTTTTACAGGGGGAACTGCCTGTTGGGCATGTGCCTGTGTTCCCCCACTCCTCAATTATTGTCAGTCTTTCTGCCACCTGAGGGATGGATGGGATGTGTACCCCAAACTGCACATCCTCCCTCCACTGGAGGAGGGGCAAAAAGCCCACAAGACACCAGGGAAATTCATAAAAAAACACCCCAAACCCCCACCCCAAACAAAAGGGTGCATTGCAGCACCCCACAAGGCAGTTTGGGGGGTTTGCCCAGAATCTGCCCCCCCTCCCCAGAAGATAGAAAGCCCTTCAGACACCAGAGATTGTATTCTAAATAATAAATGAAGGGGTGTGGAGAGACCTCTCTGGTATTGGGCCAAGCCCCATCCCGATAGGGAGCAATACAGTCTTTCTACTCCCTGGAGGCAGATTGGGGGGATTTGCCACCAATGTACTATATTTGGAGGACAGAAAGACACCAGGGAAGGTCTTTGAAAAATATAAGTGGTGGAACCGTTCACCATGGTATAGGGCTATGCTCCCACCCAAAAAGGGGGCCTTATATTTGTTTCAGCCCTTCCACCCTGGCAGGGCAGGTTGGAGGGTTTGTCCAAAAACTGCAGCTTAGGGAAATTAAAAGCCCACCAGATGCCAAGGACTGTATGCTCTGAAAAAGGAATACCCTGGAATAGGGCCGTGCCCCACCCAAAAAGACGGCTACACAACGTATCTGCTTCCTGGGAGGTAGCTTGGGAGTTTGCCACCCCCTGAAAGACAGAAAATCCACTAGCCACCAGGGAGACAATACAAAAAAAGCAAAAGAATGGGATATCTCTCCCTGGAATAGGGCCATGACTCAGCCCACATGGGGGCAATACAAGCTTTCTGTCACTCATTGGAGGCAGCTTTGGGGAGTTTGGGGTAGAAAGCCCACTGGATGCTAGGGATTTATACAGAAAACAAATTGGTAGGAGTCACCCAACTTGCCATATGGCCATGCCCCATCCAAAAAGGGGCAATACAATTTGTTTACCCCTCATGTGAGGCAGATTGGGGGGTTGTTGGAGTGTTAGGAAGCCCACTAGACACAGGTGAACCATAAAAAAACTAAGAGTGGGAGCAACAGACCCTGGCATAGGGCAATAACTGCACCCAAAAAGAGGCAAAACTGTCTTTCTGACCCGTGTGAGGTAGAGCGAGGGTTTGACCCCAGGTGGGCATAGCACCCCACTCGGCACTACAGATTTCAAAATAGCACTAAAACAAACAAAAGGATCTTGACAGCCTTCCACACACCAACGCAGATTGGCAATAGAGACTTTCTGCCACCATGAGTGGCAGATAGGTGGTTTATTCCAATTGAAGAGGCTGCTCCTGGTCCACACCGGGGGGACTGGATAGGAGGCCCAATAGACACCAAATATTTTACATTTGGTCCAAACTAGGGGTGAGGGCTTCACACGCTAATATTGGGTCATGCGCCTAACCCTCAATGGGCAATAAATTATCTACTAGCCTGAGGAGTCATATAGGCGGTATGCCCCCAATTTACTCCTGGTGCAGAAATCCCACTAAATACCAAGAATTTCAAAATGGCACTACAAAAAGAAAAGGATGGTGTTAGAAATGTGGGTCTCTATTTTGCAATTGTTTTCACCTTTATCCAAGTAGGGACCCATGCTTCCAGTCATGATAAGGGAGTTACGCCCTTAGACAACCCCTGCTCACTGCCTTGCTAGCTTGGTACGAGCAGGCAGGCTTATCTCCAAGGCTGTGTGTAAAGCATTTGTGTGCACATACAGTAATATTTTGTGCACACATACAGTAATACAGTGCATACACTACAAATGAACACCACACCAATTTAGAAAAATAAGTAATCTTCATTTAAACCAAACAAGACCAAAATGAAAAATATCCCTCATATAATAATTGAAATATGCACTTTGCAAGAATAACCTTAAAATGCAGCTCCTTAAAGTCAGTAGCTCCGTCCAGTGCTATCTCAGTGCTGAAAACAACCAAATCCAACAGTTTTGGTCGACCGCATCGGTTCAGACGTGTGTCAGTGTCAGAAGCTCGGTAAACAGTACCTTTCAATCAATCAATCAATCACGGCATTTATATAGCGCGCTACTCACCCGGAGGGTCTCAAGGTGCTTGGGGAGGGGGGTCTTCTACTGCTCGAACAGCCAGGTCTTGAGTTGCTTCCTGAAGGAAAGGTGATCTCAGGTCAGGCGGAGGTGGATGGGGAGGGTGTTCCACGTCTTAGCTGCCAGGTAGGAGAAGGATCTTCCTCCCATGGTGGTTCTTCGGATGCGTGGGACGGCGGCGAGGGCGTGGCTGGTTGATCGTAGCCGGCGGGTGGGAGTGTAGAAGGTCAGGCGGTTGTTGAGGTACTTGGGGCTCTGGTCGTGGAGGGCCTTGTGTGCGTGGGTGAGGAGTCGGAACGTGATTCTCTTGCTGACGGGGAGCCAGTGTAGGTCTCTCAGGTGTCCGGAGATGTGGCTGTGTCGGGGGATGTCCAAGATGAGTCGTGCGGAGGCGTTTTGGATGCGTTGGAGTCTTTTCTGTAGTTTGGCTGTGGTTCGGGTGTAGAGGGTGTTTCCGTAGTCCAGTCGGCTGGTGACGAGTGCCTGGGTCACCGTCTTCCTGGTGTCGGTAGGGATCCAACAGTAGATCTTACGGAGCATGCGTAGGATGTTGAAACATGAAGATGATACGGCATTGACTTGTCTGGTCATCGAGAGGGAGGAGTCCGGGATGAAGCCCAAGTTTTGTGCGTGGTCCGTTGGTTTGGGTGCGCTGCCCAGGGCGGGGGGCCACCAGGAGCCGTCCCAGGCAGAGGGTGATGATCCGAGGATGAGGATTTCCGTCTTGTCTGAGTTCAGTTTCAGGCGGCTGTTCATCATCCACTCGGCTGCGTCTTTCATCCCTTCATGTAGTTTGGTTCTGGCGGTGGCTGGGTCGTTGGTGAGGGAGAGGATCAGCTGGGTGTCATCGGCGTAGGAGATGATGTTGAGGTTGTGCTGGCATGCGATGGCTGCGAGGGGGCGCATGTAGACGTTGAAGAGGGTGGGCTGAGTGATGATCCTTGAGGTACTCCGCAGATGACTTCGGTGGTCTCGGATCTGAACGGGGGGAGGTGGACTCTCTGGGTTCTACCGGCGAGGAACGAGATGATCCACTGTGGTGCCTTATCTTGGATTCCAGTGTAGCTGAGGCGCTGTACTAGGGTGCGGTGGCAGACGGTGTCGAACACTGCGGAGAGGTCCAGTAGGATGAGGGCCGCTGTTTCCCCGTTGTCGAACAGGGACCTGATGTCGTCAGTGGCTGCGATGAGGGCGGTCTCGGTGCTGTGGTTGGCTCGGAAGCCGGACTGCGAATGGTCGAGGGATCCGTTCGTCTCGAGGAAGGCGGCAAGCTGTCTGTTGACGGTCTTCTCGATGACTTTGGCAGGAAAAGGGAGGAGCGAGATGGGGCGGCAGTTCTTGAGGTCGGAGGGGTCTGCTGATGGTTTCTTCAGGAGGGCGCTGAGTTCGGCATGCTTCCAGCTCTCCGGGAAGGTGGCGGTGTCGAAGGAGCAGTTAACGATGTCTTTTGGAGCTGGGGTGCGATGGCGGAGTCGGCCTTGTTGAAGATGTGGTGGGGGCATGGGTTGGTTGGTGATCCGGAGTGAATGGTATTCATCGTGTGGATGGTTTCTTCAGTGCTGACCGGGGTCCAGGTGCAGAGGGTGGCGGAGGGGGGTGTCGGTTCGGTGGTTGGGTGCGTGGTCTGTGCTCCGAAGCTGTTGTGTATGTCGGCGATCTTGCTGTGGAAGAATGAGGTGAGAGAGTCGCAGAGGTCTTGTGAGGGAGTGATGTCGTTGTTTCCTGCGCTGGGGTTGGAGAGCTCTTTGACGATGCTGAAGAGTTCCTTGCTGTTGTGTGCGTTGCGGTCTAGTCATTCCCTGAATGCTGTCTTCTTGGTGGTGTGAATCAGCTGGTGGTGTATGCGGGAGGCATGCTTGAGGGCGATCCTGTTGTCTGTGGTCGGGTCTTTGCGCCAGGCTTTCTCGAGGGTGCGGCAGTTCTTCTTGGATTTCTTGAGGTCGTCATTGAACCAGGAGGCTTTCTTGCTGCCGGGTCTGCTGGGGTTGTTTTTCAGGGTTGCGAGGTCGTCAGCGCAGTTGGTGATCCACTGTGTGAGGTTGTTGACTGCTTGGTTGGGGTCCGTTGAGCTGGCGGGGGGGTTCTGGTTCAGAGATGTGGTGAGCTGGTCGGCGGTGATCTTGTTCCAGTTCCTGCGGGGAACCTGTTGCGGGTGGTGGTGAGTCGTGGTTCTTCTGAAGCTGAAGTGGACGCAGCTGTGGTCTGTCCAGTGGAGTCCGGTGGAGTGGCTGAAGGAGATGTACTTGCTGGAGGAGAAGATAGGGTCCAGCGTGTGTCCTGCGTAGTGGGTGGGGGTGTTCACCAGTTGCTTGAGCCCGAGGTTGGCGAGGTTGTCCAGCAGGGTGGTGGTGTTGTTGTCGTTGTTGTTCTCCAGGTGGAAGTTGAGGTCCCCTAGGGGGATGTAGTCGGGAGAGGCGAGGGCGTGCGGGCTGATGAAGTCGGCGATGTCTTCGCTGAATCGTGTGCGAGGTCCTGGGGGTCTGTAGATGAGGGTGCCTCTGAGTGTGGTCTTGGGGTCGGTGTGTATCTGAAAGTGAAGATGTTCGGCGGCTGGGAGGGTGTCGTCGGAGTTGGTCGTGATGCGGATGGTGTTCTTGTGGACGATGGCGATGCCTCCTCCTGTCTGGTTGACGTGGTCCCTCCGGGTGATCTTGTATCCGTCCGGCATGGCGATGGCGATGTCGGGCGCTGAGGAGGCGTTCATCCATGTTTCCGTGATGAAGGCGATGTCTGGAGATGTGGTGTCGAGCAGGTTCCAGAGTTCTACGGCGTGTCTGTGGACGGATTGTGCGTTGAGCAGGATGCACTTCAGGTGGTTGCTGCTGGTGCTCGGCTTGGCGGGTGCGGTACAGGTCTGGAAGCAGGCGAATTTGCAGGATTGGCAGGTGAAAGGTCCCTGGGTGCGTCCGGGGATCTGGCCGGTGTTGAGTGCGTTGAGTGTGGACGTGTCGTAGGTGTGACGGGTGGGCTGGCATCTGTGGGGGCTAGGGGTTCTGGCGTTGGCCGCGGTCCAGGCACGGACGGGCTTGCCTTTGGCGCGCCTTCGGTGCGCAATCGGCGCGCCCGCTGCGTGTGAGCGCTGCGCGTACGCGTGGACTCCGCCATAAATGGTGTAGTGGGAGGGGCGGAGTGGGAGGGAGGAGCAGCTGGGAGGCAGGAGCGGGGTGGCATGGGGAGGGGAACAGGTAGAGAAGGCAAAAGGGGGGGCGGAGCCGCAGGGGAGCAGCGGCAGGGAGCGGGAAGGGCGAGAAGACGGCGAAAACCAGGAACAAGAAAAGAGAAAGCAACAAGCACTGGAAGCGGGCAAAAAAGGCAGGCAGGGACACCGGGCGCACTCAAGGAGAGCTGCGGGCAGAAACGGCAGGCAGGGACACCGGGCACACTCAAGGAGAGCTGCGCGGCGGGTGGAGCGACCGTCACCGACCAGAGTCAGGTCAGGTCACAGCTCCCCGTCGCGCTCCCAGTCCTTAAGTGCCTGGGGGAGGGAGGAGCAACTGGGAGGCGGGAGCGGGGTGGCGCGGGGAGGGGATTAGGTAGAGAAGGCAAAAGGGGGGGCGGGCCACAGGGGAGCAGCAGCAGGGAGCGGGGAGGGCGAGAAGACTGAGAAACCAGGAACAAGAAAAGAGAAAGCAACAAGCACTGGAAGCGGGCAGAAACGGAAGGCAGGGACACCGGGCACACTCAAGGAGAGCTGCGGGCAGAATCGGCAGGCAGGGACACCGGGCACACTCAAGGGGAGCTGTGCGGCGGGTGGAGCGACCGTCACCGACCAGAGTCAGGTCAGGTCACTGGCTGAGGGTCACTTGTGGCAACCGTCATAGTTGTGGTGTGAGGTGGAGCGGTGCGATGTGCGGTGCCTCAGGTCGCAGTGCAGGCTGCAGCTCTGTGACAGTCATCCAGCGGTGTCAGTGAGACCAGGGCAGTGGTGCAAAGTTGGGAGGTGCGTGTTGTGGTGCTGACAGGTCACGGTGCAGCCGGTGGTGCTGGTAAATGGGAGCTGGCATCTGTAGGTCCCAGCTGTGGTGTGGGAACGGACGGTGCTTAGTGTAGCTTACGGACGCTGCCACCAGACCATGGTGCAGACCGCGGCAGTGATGTCAGCTGGCAACAGCATTGTCAGTGAGACCAGGGCAGCCGAGCGAGGTGGTGTGGAGTGCAGTGCCCACAGGATGCAGTGCAAGCAGGGGCTTTGTGGCCGCAGTGGTCATCGTCATCAGTAAGACCAGGGTTACAGTGCGAAGTGCGGCAGTGCCTTCTGCGGTGCCTTCAGTTCACAGAACTGCAGGTGGTCTTAGTGGCGGCTTCGGGTTGCTGTTTCCCTCTGTGGCAACTGATACATGTGGTCCCAGAGGCGGCACCCTAAAGAAGGTGACCCTGCTGTTCCTGAAACTTCTTGGAGAGGGGGCAAGCTCTATCGCAAACAAAAAAGCTCAAAGAAAGAAGTTGCAGAAGGTTCAGTCCAGTCTTCTTTTCTCTGTCGAAGATTGAAGCAGCTGCTGCAGGCCATCACAGCAAAGCACACAACAAAGTGGTAGTATTTCCACACAGCTTACCCAGCTATTCTTCTTGGCAGGTTCCTTGATCCAAGCGAGTTCTAATATCCTGGGGTCTGGACCTCAATACTTATGCCACATTTCCCTTTGTTCTCTTGTGGCAGAGAGTGTCTCTGCTCAGTACAAACCAGTTCTCTCCTCTCTTGCCCAATCTCCTGGCAGGAGGTGGAGACAGCATTTTCCAAGGCAGACCATGCCTTTTCAGGTGCAGGGACATCTCTTCCCACTACTCTAAATGCAGCCAATGTCTATTCAGCCCATCCCTGACTCATCCAGAAAAGGCAGGACACACCTCAACCGCCACAGTGGCTGTCGGAAGAGAATGCTTATCCCCAGCCCATGTCACTCCAAAGCCAGACAGTCAAACCACAAACCAGCAGCATGGCTAAGCAAGAAAAAAGCCACTTTCTAAAAGTGGTATTTTCAAACACAGAATATAAAAATAATCTTTGCTAAAATAGGAGATTTTGTCCAATTTGGACCTAGTAGCAGAAGTTTCACTAGACACCAGGGAACTCAAAATGATGCCAAAACAAACAAATGGATAGAGGCAGCCCACATTGACATTGTACTAGATCCCACACTAAAACAGACAATAGAGTTGTTCTGCCCCCAAGAAGGCAGATAGGAGGATGGGCACGATTGGGGGTTTCCCTGTAACCTGCCACTTGAGGGAGTAGAAAGCACTCTAGACACCAAGGGTTTTATATTTTGGCAAAACAGTGGAGTGCAGTTGTCCCACCCTGGCATTGGGCCATACTCAAACCACAAAAAGATCATGGTAGTCTTTCTGCCCCACCTGGGTGGAGAGAAGGGATTTTCAAATGTGCCCCTCAGGAGGGCATAAAGCCATCTGGGTGCTAGAAATATTTTGTATAAAATAATGGGTTCGGTCTGGCTCATCCTGACATCATGAACAACACCCACGACTAAAGGCTTAGAATTGTTTTTGCTCCCCTGGGGACTAAAGAATCCCCATCATTATGACAGGCAAAAATAAATGTCACTTTTTCTGGGCAGTATTCGTGCATATGGGTCAGGAGAGTCAGGGTAAATCACAATTTCAATACTTGCCTTGCTGAATGGCTGCATTGTTCAGGCTTAGGGTATGCCGTCACCAAGAGAAACCTACCAAACCCAGACATGTCTGAAAAGTAGGCACCCAGGAGAGTCCAGGGTGGTGTGCCTTATTTGGAACCAATGATGTTGTCTTACCCACAAACCTCAAACTTTTCATTAAGTCACTCATTCTCCTCACATTTGAGTGACCTAAACTCCACAAGGCTCCATAAACTTCCCACCACAAAACATTCCCAAACTTCTCCTGATAAAAATGTTAACTCATTTGTGAGTTTCTTTCTAGTGCGTGCAACACAAAGAGCACCAAAACATATCATAGAGACATCAGCAATAGGGGTAGCTGTGGTATTTTGCCCATTGCTCAGCAGTCTCCTTGAGAAACCTACCAAACCCAAACATTGTTGGAAACTAGATACCTTCAGGAGTCCAGGGTGGTGTGCTTTGGTTGGATCCGATGATGTGTTGTTACTCACAATGTCCTGTAAATGTCAAACTTTATCTAAACGTACATTTTCCTTGCATTTCTGTGTTGGAACCTTCCAGAAACTGAACGGAGCGACAACATTTCTACTGCTTAGGGTTTCCCCACTTGTCCCAGTAACAATGCTACCGGTCTGGCCTAGTTACTGCAACAGATAAAGATCAAACCAGGAACAGTTCCAGTCCTCAAGAAAGACTCCTATTTTTCCTGGTTTTATCTGTTTCTGTCAGAATTTTATTTTTGGACCTTTCCTATGCTGTTTCTCTCGGAAGATGTGTAGGAAGGCTGGGTGGTAGGACATTTGTGGATTCCTATAGACTGGAAATTTGACAACAATTTGTTTTTTTAGCCAAAGTTTGAGGTTTTCAATGGCTTCTGGGTGAGAAAATGGCATGATTTACACATAAGGCACACCCCCCCTGGACTCCTCCAAGAATCTAGTTTTCAGAAATGTCTAACGTTGTATGTTTCTCTGGGTGGCAGCTGAGCCCAGATACAAAATCCACACCTACTCGCATAGCAGAAAAGCTGTTGGTCGCGAGTGAAAACATGTGAACTGTCTATGTTGTGTCTTTGGTATTTTCTGATCATGGGTGCTGGGCCCACACACACAAGTGGGATAACGATTTTATCAGGAGAGGCGTAGCAATGCTGGATGGTAAGAAATTATGGATTCCCACGAAGGGCCTCTGGGTAAGAAAATGTTGTGAGATCCACACTTGCCACACCAACCTGGACTCCCCCCAGTGTCTAGTTTTAAGAAATGTCTGGGTTTGGTAAGTTTCCCTAGATAGTGGTCAAACCCATGCACAAAATCCACAGCTCCGTTCATTGCAAAAAAAGTGTCAGTTTTCAGTGGAAACATTTAATCTGTCCATGTTGCATTTTGGATCCTTACCTGTTGCTGGTCCTGGGCCTGCCCACACAAGTAATATAACATGTATTATAAGAGCAGTGTGAAAATGCTGAGTGGGAGGAAAGTTGTGGATCCCTGCAGATTCCAATACTTTCTGTCAATGAAATGTGTTGAAAACGTGTGTTTTCATGAGAAATTTGAGGTTTGCAATGGCTTCTGGGTAACAAAGTCACAGGATCTATGTAAGTAACACCATCTCATTTTCAGAAATGTCAGAGTTTTGGTACCCCTCGGTGACAGCTACACTAGGGCCCAAATTCTGCAGCCACCCACATTGCAAACAATGGTCCGTTTTAAATGGAAAAATTCCATCTGTCAATGTTGTGTTTTGCGTCTTCTCCAGTCATGGGCCCAAGGCCCACACACACACAAGTGACATACCACTTTTATCAGGAGACATGTGGGAAAGTGGGATGGTAGGAAATATGTGGATACCTGCAGATTTCAAATTTTTCTGTCACAGAAATGTGAGCAAAATGTGTGTTTTTAGCCAAAGGTTGAGGATTCTGAGGTCTTTTAGGTACAAGAAAAGCTGGTAAGATCCACAAAAGTCAGACCAACCTGGACTCCTACGGGTATCCAGTTTTCAGAAATATCTGAGTGTGAGGGCCCAAATTTCACCCCTACCCACATTGCATATAAAGGGGTCGATTAGGATGGCGGACGGACCTGCGTCCGTCCGCCACCCCAGAGTAGGAGGGACCGTCCGCAGGGGCAGCGGCGGTCCCTCCTGTGCAATTAGGATGTGACCGCCAGGGTGGCGGTCACATCCTGTATTTTTAACATTGCGGCGGGTGCAGCTTCAAGCAGCACCCGCCGCAAGGTTAAAAATGAAAGCAGTGCATTTGCATGCACAAAGCGGCAGGCACCTCGAGGTGCCTGCCGCTTTGTGCACGCAAATGCAGGGGGGTACCATAGGTACCCCCCATGTGCACCCCCCACCCCCCCTTCACCCCTGGGGCCCGAAACGGGCCCCCAAACAAAAGTCCGTATGCCTTTTCACGGCGGAAATGCCGCCGTGGAAAGGCATAGAAATGCTGACATCCTAATATGCCTGGCGGTGTCTGATAGACACCGCCAGACATGTTAGAGCTTTTCCGCCGCGGTCGGAAAGCGACTGCGGCGGAAAAGCTGCGGACGGTCTTCCTGACCCCTCAGCCATCCTAATCTGGCGGGGGGTCTGTGAAGGCTCCGCAGTGGTTTTTCCGCATCCTCCGGGCCGGCGGACTCTTCCGCCGGCCCGGAGGATGCGGAAAAACCGCTATCCTAGCGAGGGCCAAAGTGTTGATTGTGCTGGAAGAAATGTGCTGTTTCCAGATCAAGTTTTAAGCCCCTTTAAGCCATATTGTATCACAGGCCCCAGGCCCAGTAACACAAGCGATGTACAGTTTTTATCAGGAGACATATGGAACACAGAACTGGAGAACGTAAGGTGCTGGTAAGTTGCTAGCCCTGTGTTTACGTGTTTTTGGAGAACTTACGAGTGCAAATTATCCCCATGACCAGACATAAAAATATATTGCCGCTCGCAAGCCGTTTTCTCTGCTGAAGTTTGCCCTTGGATTCTGGGCCTTTGCCTTTACACGGACACACGGACACTGCTACTGAAGATTGTGGGCAGTTGGAGCATAAGCTGACGTAGTCGAATTAATGGAGGGGAAATCGACTACATCACCAGGGGCTGGGACTGCGAGATCCAGCATTCCAAGCGCTTCTCCAACTGAGCGCAGCTGGTGTCTCTTCCCGCCCCTGCCCCCCTGTAGGCTGTAGGCAAGCCGGTTTCTCCGCTGAAGTTTGCCCTTGGATTCTGTGCCTTTGCCTTTACACGGACACACGGACACTGCTACTGAGGATTGTGGACAGTTGGAGCATAAGCTGACGAAGCCGAATTAACAGAGGGGAAATCGACTACATCACCAGGGGCTGGGACTGCGAGATCCAGCATTCCAAGCGCTTCTCCAACTGAGCGCAGCTGGTGTCTCTTCCCGCCCCTGCCCCCCTGTAGGCTTTTAACGGCTCGCGGCCCCCCTGTCGCGGGAGCCGCTCGCAAGCCGTTTTCTCTGCTGAAGTTTGCCCTTGGATTCTGTGCCTTTGCCTTTACACGGACACACGGACACTGCTACTGAGGATTGTGGGTAGTTGGAGCATAAGCTGACGGAGCCGAATTAACAGAGGGGAAATCGACTACATCACCAGGGGCTGGGACTGCGAGAGCCAGCATTCCAAGCGCTTCTCCAACTGAGCGCAGCTGGTGTCTCTTCCCGCCCCTGCCCCCCTGTAGGCTATTTGCGGCTCGCGGCCCCCGCTGTCGCGGGAGCCGCTCACAAGCCGTTTTCTCTGCTGAAGTTTGCCCTTGGATTCTGTGCCTTTGCCTTTACACGGACACACGGACACTGCTACTGAGGATTGTGGGAAGTTGGAGCATAAGCTGACGGAGCCGAATTAACAGAGGGGAAATCGACTACATCACCAGGGGCTGGGACTGCGAGATCCAGCATTCCAAGCGCTTCTCCAACTAAGCGCAGCTGGTGTCTCTTCCCGCCCCTGCCCCCTCTACTTATCCACACCTTCTCACGCACATCGCGGGACGCACGCGGGACGGAGCCCGGGGCGAAGCCCGGGCAAAGGGCGGGCCGTTTGAGGCCGTTCAAGAACGGCAGAGACCGGGACCGGGCCTTCCCTTTTGCCTTTCTCTAAACCACCCCTTTTACTCTCCAAACTTTGAAACTATGGCCACGAGAGAGACAAGGAGTAAGAGCACGCTAGCTGCTGGGACCTCAAAAGGTACTTTGGACACCTATTTTGCAAAGGCGGGGTCTCTCCTAATTGACGAAATTACGATTCTGGAAAGGCGAATATCGCAAGAAATAGATTGGGTTAGGCAATCCCCCATAGGCACAATAGCGCAGGCTAGGACCCCGGAAAAGAGACTGGATCGCATAGAGTCTGACACCGGGGAGAATGGAGCTAGTGGTATGTTAATTACACCTGACCTAACTATTTCCACTGTATTAAATAACGATATCGATATTAGCGCCCCTGTAGAATTAAGCGTATTACCCCTCCCCCAGCCCCCCCTCCCCCAATTAATGTCACTGTCAACCTGGCTAACACGGACGACACTACTGATATAGTTAGCTGCCCTACGCAGGGGGAAAGGGAAGGAGCCATTCCAAAAAGGAAAAGAGGGGCACAAAACCCAGGGGGACGCAAGGCTAAGGTAGCAAAGCACAACCCTGCAGCGGAGGGAATCAATCTGGGATCTAGTAGCAAGGGACATACACCACTGAGGAGAAAGATGCCATTACCCCCGCTAAATCCCCTCTCACAAACTCCAGTTCAGACACCATTTAGCCACAGTGTAACCCCTGGTGATGAAGATATCACCCTCTCTGACATCGGCGCTCTTCTGAAGTCAATTTTAAGCCCCTTAGAAGCGCGCCTAATTAAGATCGATGCCAGATTAGCGATCATAGAAAAAGCTACGGTCCAACTAGCAGATACCTCCGAAAAAGATAGCATTGTTGCCAAAGGTGGGGGGGGGCTAGGAACAAGAAGCCTGCATCCACGCCACAAGCAAAGGAGGTGGCGAAGGAGGTGGCCCCGGCCTCCAAGCCCCCACAATCTCAACAGCCCGCATCTCACACAGTGTCCCCTCAGTTGACCGATTGTGCCACATCTTCTCGTACCCCTGAAAGGACAGCTGTAGCTACACAGGGAGTCCAGGGCTCTAACAAAAACACATGGTAGTAAATTTACCGCCCGAGGCGAGCCCATACATAGTTATCTTAGCGGGGGTTCCAGAGTTAAAACCATCCTCAAAAGAACATGTTGTGGCTCTCAAAAACAAGGTGGTCAGTTGGCTTTCCATCAACAGGCCCCTCCCCCAGGGAATAATAAGTGATGTCCTTATGGTGAGGAGAGTCCCATGGTTAGGTAACACACGAAAATCGATTAATGGGGATTGTGTCCTAATTAATTTTAGGGACCCCTCGACCGTCGCATATATTTGCAGATGGTCCTACCCTGACTTTGGGACATCTATTCAGTCCTTACCTGTATCTTTTTTTTATCCACCAGCGACCCATGTGAGAGATGAGGAGCGATGGGAAACTATCCACAGAAGGGAGGGAAGCTGGGGTGACAGAGGGAGAGGACCTATATTTTGTCCTGTGGCCCACCATCCGGTCCACATTCCAACCTTTAATAGGTTCAGTACCTTGGATTTAGTCGACTTACAGAATGGTACTATGAGGGGGGAGGCTGCCGAGCGACCCGGGGGCTTTAAGGAAAGGGGAGCTACTACCCCCAAACTCTGCTCTAATAACTCATGTGGGTCAGTTCGTTGTGAGGTGCAATATACTATCAGAGAGGTTCATACAAATATAGTCGGCATCATCCCCTGTCTCAGTGAAACTATACATGAACTAGGGGAAAGATCCTCTAGCAACACGCATTTAATGAATCCCTCTGTCATGGGCACTCCCCCCCTTTTGACCCCGAACCCCAGACCGCCCATCCTAAACATACTA
Organism: Lissotriton helveticus; assembly: GCF_964261635.1. Lineage (NCBI taxonomy): Eukaryota > Metazoa > Chordata > Amphibia > Caudata > Salamandridae > Lissotriton > Lissotriton helveticus. The sequence continues at coordinate 1,888,643,550 of NC_136059.1, read as the reverse complement.
TCCTGGAATGTGGCTGGCCTGGGGAATAAATTAAATTCTCCGGATTGGAGCTTATTCATTGAGGGTAGGGACATATGTCTGTTCCAAGAAACCTGAGCGAGAGAGGAAGTCTCTCGCACAGGTTTTGCAGCTTATTCTGTCCCCGCAAAATGGGGGGGTGGGGGGCGCCCCTCAGGCGGGCTTGTGACCTGGGTGGCGGTTGATCTGGGATGCACGGTTGCCGTGCTTCCACTAGGCACAGAGGACATTCTTGGTCTCTTATTAGAGTGGCCGAACTCGAGTAGACTTGTGGTGATAAATGTCTATTCCAGGCCGGTTGGCATCACGCAAGAGTCACGTACCATCGACGATCTATCGGTCGCCCTTAGTGACTTTTCCCAGGGCACTCCCCTCCTGATTGGAGGGGACCTAAACTGTCACTTTGAACCCCTCCTGGGCTTAGTGGATGGACTTTCTCAAGAGGAGGATGCACTATGGTCCGTACCTTCAACGGCAGCACCTGCACCCAGAGCTTGGACTCCGTTGGCCGTCCAAATTACTGCTCTGACCCTCAAACACGGTGTGCGAGCCTGCAACAGATGCACCAATTCTGACATCCCTCCCAAATGCACTTATAATAGCATAGGTAGGGAGTCGGGATTAGACTATATTCTAGTCCCACTTTCCTTGTGGTCTCACATTAACGACTTCCGGGTGATACCTAGGGAGGACAGTGACCACAACGCATTGGAACTGGAATATGCCCATCCAGGCCTTGATGACAGAGGGCATGTGACGGACGCCCCTGGATATGGGTTAGCACTGACGAACAACAGACAGAGAGTTAGGTGGGAGAAGCTTGCCTCTAATCCAGAGAATGTCTCAGGGCTTTACGCCCGGGTCATTCCCACACTCGAAAAGGTTTGCACACTAATGGAGCAAGCAAGCGTGCCGGGTATCAATGAGCAGCTGTGGCTGTTGCACGAGGACCTGATTAAGTCTGTGGCTGATGTTTTCTTCTCGATAGGAAAGAGTGGTGGTGGTCATCAAACCCGCTCCACGTGGTATAATGCTGCATGCCGTAAGGCTAAATCTGATCTGCTGACCTCGATTAAGGAAGGCAGAGACAGATCCGTGACCAGGGCAAGGAGAAGGGTCTAAAAGTCCCTGATTTTACATGCTAAAAGTGAATGGGAACAGGAGAAATGGGAAAATATCACCATTTTATTATCTTGTAGGGATTCACGTAAATTCTGGCGCATTGTAAATACGGGGTCTGAGGAGTTAGCCTCGGCAATTGAACCTAACATCTCGGCCAAGGCTTGGCAAGATCACTTTCAGTCTCTCTACGGGGCTGATGATGGCGCCCTTAATAATCCTATACCGATCATCAGCACGGTATTAGAGGGGGACCTCTTTACCGAAAAGGAGGTGCGAGTAGCCATCGCAGGGCTGATACCTGGTAAAGCGCCTGGTTTGGATGGCCTACCGGGTGACCTATTCAAACAGGAGCCCGACGTATGGGCACCTTACCTAATGACGTTATTTAACGCTGTTCTAGGGGGTATGGATATACCGGGTACTTGGCTGGGCGCAGAGATTGTCCCTATTTATAAGAAGGGGTCGCCTCTGCTCCCAGCCAACTACAGGCCTATCAGCCTCATTGATGTAACCCAGAAAATCTTTGGTAGGCTGATACTTGATCGCCTCCAAAACTGGATTGAGGAACTTGCCATTCTGAGTCCCTACCAGGCCGGGTTCAGAAGGGGGGTTTCAACAACGGACCAGATCTTCCGTTTGAATCTTTTGTTTTGGAAGTCTGTGACAATCGAGGGCGGCAGCTTATACACGGTATTCGTGGACTTGCGAGCAGCCTTCGATTTAGTGCCGAGAGATAGACTGTGGATTGTCCTGGCGGAGCTAGGGATCCCGGTGGATATTCTGTCAATCTTGATGAGATTACACCAGGGGAATTTCGCCCGGGTTAGGTGTGGCAGAAGTGGGGCACTCTCGGGCAGTTTCCCCGTTGGCAGAGGGGTAAGACAGGGCTGTGTGCTAGCACCGACCCTGTTTTGCCTCTTTGTCAACGGGGTGATCGACCACTTGAATAGGTTGGTTGATATTGACGCTCCCAAGCTTAATGGCAGCAGGGTGCCCACTATTATGTTTGCGGACGACACCCTGCTGCTATCTAAGTCTCCCATGGGCATACAACGGGTCCTGGACGGGTTTTCGACCTTTTGTGTGGAGCGGGGGTTGGAGATCAATGCCCTGAAAACAAAGTTTATGATCTTCAACCCTCCCTCCTCAACTTGCCCAAACCCCACCATAGGGCCGTTGAGACTAGAGAGGGTCCTTACCTTCGAATACCTGGGGTTAACCATCAACCAGAATATGACTTGGGACTCACATTGTACTAAGGCCATCATGAAACTGGTCCAACTAACGGGTGGCATCTGTAGGATGGCAAGTAGGTCGACTCTTAAGCCCTTCGGTCCCCTTATCCATATCTACAAAATGCAGGCAAGAGGGGCCGTTACCTAAAGCGGAGAACTGTGGGGCCACGCAGTCGCCAAGAAACTGCAGATTAGTGAGAACAACTTCATTAGGCTGTTGGCAGCCTTACCACCTGGCACCCCCCTCCTCCGGCTGAGATTAGACTTGGGTCTTAGACCCATTATTGAAGAATTGGGACTGAAACCTTTAACTTTTTGGCGCAGAATTTGGAGCTCCCCTGAATTATCGAGCTACAGGGCTGAGCTCAAGGAGATCCTACGCCTACCAAATGCTACCCTGATACCATGGATGAGATATGTCAAACAAACATGCGAGTCTCTAGGAAGGCCGGAACTATGGCTTGATCCGGGAATTGCTTGTGGTAGGACCACACGCAAACTTCTCTCGAGACAGTTTTACAAGCATAAGTTGCTTGTCTCGATTAAGAGCACACGCGAGGGGTCTTTAACTAATCTGTTCACCATGTCCAAGGATTCATATCTCCTAGAGCCTGTCTTTGATGGAATTAGTCCCGTCCTGACAAGGAAACTATTCATACAGTGGCGTTACGGCACTCTCCCTCTTGGGGCCTTTATGGATAGTTGGGGTAATTCCCAGCCCTCCACACAGTGCCCAGCTTGCCTATATCCCCAAGAAAATGATCTGCATATCATATTTTTTTGTAAAGCTTACCAAAGACCCAGAAAATATTGGCTTGTTCCCCTCTTAAAAAACCGCGGCTCTATCTTCCCGCCTACAGAATATTAAAGACAGATCTATCCCCCCCTATTGTGTTTGCAGTGGCAAAATGTTTAACAGCAATGTGGTATATTCGCAACTGTTGTATTAAGTTAAATATTGATAAAAGCATTGCTTGATGATTTTTAAATGTAAATGCACTGTAATTGTTCCTTTTTTTTAACATGCTTTTGTATTGTTGTAATTTCTGTCTACCTGTACTGTTTTCATTTATCTTCCAAACCCTTTTTCAATTTGACATTATTTTTAATCATTTTAAACTGTTGTAATCTTTTATGATCTATATTGATTAAAATAAAGATTGTAAACAAACAAGTATATTGCTTTTGTAAATTGGCCATTGCTGACAAAATAGTTACAGATTAAAATGCTGTCACAAAGGGTTGTTTTCCCTACTCATTTTCATTATTACTTCTTATTTGCTGAATTGACAATGTGTCTGCTTTTCATAAATGTGTAGCTTTCTGCTATCATCCAAGTGTTTCACACCTGTATCCACTGCAATCTGAAAGTAGGATGAAAGCACAAACATTTGAAAACAAGCATTGGAAATGCAATAGGTCTCGGATTTATTTGAGTTAGAGCTAATGGCATTGTAAATGGCAATGTCTTTTAGCCATGTGTTATGGAGTGTATGCATGTGGTGTGTAGTGGAATTATGTGGGTTGGATTGGAATTGTAGCAATGGTGGCATGCTGCGCTTTAGATGAATATGTTTAAAAGTAAAGTGCACCATACTGCGATTGCTACAATAGTTAATTGTGGATGGCTTGTGATGTGTGTGCCTGTAGAAATTGTGCACTGATGGCTGGTGGTGTGCGTGCTTGGTAGAAGAGTGCACTGCCGGCTGGAGGTGTGTATGCCTGGTGGAAGCATGCACTGATGGCTGGTGGTGTGTGCCTGGTAAAAGCATGCACTGACGTCTGGTATTGTGTCCCTGGTGGAAGCCTGCACTGACGGCTGGTGGTGTTTGTGACCGGTGAAAGTGTGCAGTGACGGCTGGTGGTGTGAGTGTGTGGTTGTGTGTTTGGTTTGGTGTGTGGTGGTGAGTGTGTGGTGGTGAGTGTGTGGTGGTGAGTGTGTGGTGGTGAGTGGGTGGTGGTGAGTGGGTGGTGGTGTGTGTGGTGGTGAGAGTGGTGTGTGTGTGTGTGGTGTGTGTGTGGTCTTATGTGGTTGGTCTTATGTGTGTGGTCTTATGTGTGTGGTCTTATGTGTGGAGGACTTAGTTCGAGTGTTCGTACCCTCCACACTCACTCTCACTCTGAAGTCAATCTGCACTCACTCTCACTCTGCACTCACTCTGCAGTCATTCTGCACTCACTCATTCTGCACTCATTCTGCACTCACTCACACTCTGCACTCACTCACACTAAACTCACTCTCACTCTGCACTCACACTCACTCTGCACTCACACTCACTCTGCACTCACACAACACTATGCACTCACACAACACTCTGCACTCACACAATACTCTGCACTCACACAACTCTCTGCACTCACACAACACTCTGCACATACTCTGCAGCACTTACTAACACTCTGCAGCACTCACTAACACTCTACCCTCAACACTCTGCCCTCAACACTCTGCCCTCACACAACACTCTGCCCTCACACAACACTCTGCCCTCACACAACACTCAACATGCTGCCCTCAACACTCTGCCCTCAACACGCTGCCCTCAACATGCTGCCCTCAACACGCTGCCCTCAACACGCTGCCCTCAACACTCTGCCCTCAATACTCTGTGTGTGGTCTTATGTGTGTGGTCTTATGTGTGGTGGACTTAGTTCGAGTGTTCGTACCCTGCGCACTCACTCTCACTCTGAAGTCAATCTGCACTCACTCTCACTCTGCACTCACTCTGCAGTCATTCTGCACTCACTCATTCTGCACTCATTCTGCACTCACTCACACTCTGCACTCACTCACACTACACTCACTCTCACACTGCACTCACACTCACTCTGCACTCACACTCACTCTGCACTCACAATCACTCTGCACTCACACTCACTCTGCACTCACACTCACTCTGCAGCACTCATTCACACTCTGCAGCACTCACTCACACTCTGCGGCACTCACTCACACTCACTCTGCACTCACTCACACTCACTCTGCACTCACTCACACTCTGCAGCACTCACTCACACTCACTATGCACTCACTCACACTCTTCAGCACTCACTCTGCATGCCCTCAACACTCTGCCCTCAACACTCTGCCCTCAACACTCTGCACTCACACTCACTCTGCACTCACACTCACTCTGCCCTCACACAACACTCTGCCCTCACACAACACTCTGCCCTCACACATCACTCTGCCCTCACACAACACTCTGCACTCACACAACACTCTGCACTCACACAACACTCTGCACGCACTCAACACTCTGCATGCACTCAACACTCTGCACACACTCAACACTCTGCACGCACTCAACACTTTGCATGCACACAACACTCTGCACTCACACAACACTCTGTACTCACTCAACACGCTGCCCTCAACACGCTGCCCTCAACACGCTGCCCTCAACACGCTGCACTCAACACACTGCCCTCACACAACACTCTGCCCTCACACAACACTCTGCCCTCACACAACACTCTGCCCTCACACAACACTCTGCCCTCACACAACACTCAACACTCTGCCCTCAACACTCTGCCCTCAACACTCTGCACTCTCACTCACTCTGCACTCTCACTCACTCTGCACTCACACTCACTCTGCACTCACACTCACTCTGCCGCACTCACTCACTCACTCTGCAGCACTCACTCACTCACTCTGCAGCACTCACTCATTCACTCTGCAGCACTCACTCACACTCTGCAGCACTCACTCACACTCTAAAGCACTCACTCACACTCTGCAGCTCTCACTCTGCACTCACTCACACTCTGCAGCACTCACACTCTGCAGCACTCACTCACACTCTGCAACTCTCACTCTGCACTCACTTTCAATCGGCACTCACACAACACTCTGCACTCACACAACACTCTGCACACACTCTGCAGCACTCACTAACACTCTGCAGCACTCACTAACACTCTGCAGCACTCACTAACACTCTGCCCTCAACACTCTGCCCTCAACACACTGCCCTCAACACGCTGCCCTCAACACTCTGCCCTCAACACTCTGCCCTCAACACTCTACCCTCAACACTCTGCCCTCAACACGCTGCCCTCAACACGCTGCCCTCAACACTCTGCCCTCAACACTCTGCCCTCACACACACTCTGCATGCCCTCAACACTCTGTCCTCAACACGCTGCCCTCACACACACTCTGCACGCCTCTCCGCCCTCAACACTCTGCCCTCAACACCCTGCCCTCAACGATCTGCCCTCAACACGCTGCCCTCAACACTCTCTGCCCTCAACACTCTCTGCCCTCAACACTCTCTGCCCTCAACACCCTCTGCACTCAACACTCTCTGCACTCAACACTCTCTGCACTCAACACTCTGACCCTGCCCCAGCCCAGCGCCCCTCTGTGTCGCAAGAACCATGCCCTGGGAGCAGACTGACCCTGCCCAAGCCCAGCATAGACACAGAGAAGAGGCTGACAGGGAGAGCTCCGTGAAATGGGGCACCCGCACGCGCCACTGCGAGCATATGTCTTCAATTATCTCTGCCATGACAGCGAGATAATTGAAGATATATGGCCTTCTGATGCTCGTAACAGACACCAATAGGCCATAGGCGGAGCTATGCAACCGCCTATTGCGTGTTCTGTTTCTAAAGCACAGGCATGCAAAAGCCAATAGGAATGCACCTAGGAATTAACATGCACTAGCAGTATGGAATCTCTAGGTACATTTTGAGAAGCCCTCACACAAGGACTCTTGGCTACGCCCACTGCTGACGCAGTGGCTAGGCCCGAGACCTAAAAATGGACTACCTCATAGAAATATGTTAATATGTTTTTTAAATAACTCTGCCAGTTCCTGTTAACTGGAAAGATGGTGATCCTAACCCATAAAACTTTTTGATGACCCCATTTTCATATAAAAAGCCATATGTTTTCTCGAACAGCACCTTTCCCAATGTTTTTCACAATAAACAGCATTTAGCTACATTTCCTTCCATGGGAATCTACAAACTCGGGGTTTTCTTATCACGCACAGGATGCTGGAAACAGGACACAAATTTAGCAGAGATACGTTTCGTGGAAAAAAAGTTACGAAGGTTTGTGAAGTCAGAATTCCGCTCCAAATTATAATAATTCAAGCTGAAATTTTATTGAATACAAGAGAGCAGAAGTAATATGCTGCAGAAGGTCCAGGAACCTTTACATAACTGAAATAGCCTTCAAGTAAAAACAACATACACTCCTTAACAGAACACTGCTTTAACCAACAAAAGAATATGCTCGAATAACATCACAGACACTCCAAACAGACATACCAGGAAAGGAAGATGCCACAAAATGCCACAATGTTTAAATGTGACATACCCAAAACATTCAAAAATGGCTTAATGCCACGGTGGGAACAGCAGTCATGAGGTTAAAATATAACTGATTAAAACACAAACTATAACAGTCTCTGTTGTTTCAAATCGTATTTATGTGTCAAGCAGAAATAGCTTCTGACAAAGTTCATCAACTAAAGATAATTACATCACTTATCATATGATAATATATTTACTATTTATACAGAATTAGGGGGCACATGCATCATTGTAAATACCGGTCGCAAAAGGGCAGATTTGCAGAATCTGCCCCTTTGCAACCGGTATTTTTGCATTTGGGATTCATAAACTCAAATGCAATCTCGCAATTTAGGTAATCGAAAATTTTGCGATTACCTAAAGTGCGGATGCATTTAGGGAATCGCAAATTGCGATTCCCTAAATACAATGCACCGCAAATTATCATCAACTTAAAGTTGATGGTAATTTGCGCAAACTTTGAAAAATGCACAAAAGTGCATTTTTCAAAGTGCCATGTTGCACACACCCATGCCCTTGGGGCATGTGTATGCACAACATGTGATCACCTGCAAATATCAGTGGGTGCATCAGGGTGCATCAGGGTGGCCTTTTGGCGCCCTTGCATCCTTGAAATTGCATGCACAATTTGAGAATATCTATTTGGTACTCTTAAATTGTGCATGCAATTCCCATTCATTCCAATGGGCCTCTATAGGAATCAATGGAAAACTATTCCTTAATTGCGATTAAGGAATATGTAGGAATCGCTAATATTTTAGCGAAAACTACATGCATAGGCAATTGCGATTCTATAATTGAGATTCCTTAATAATCGCAATTGTGGAATCGCAATTGTCTACAATGATGCATGTGCCCCTAGATACATTATTTATTTTAATAGGCACATTTAAAAACATAAGTCATTGTCAGTGAAAACGCAAACAGAGGGTATTGATACCATTTCTGAAACGCAGGAAAATTAACCAATCACATATAAAGAAAAATACACCTGCGTTCTTACATACTACCAAAATATTTCTAAGACTGTTAATGTGCTGGCAAGAATAGACCTCTGATATAAGAAAGTACCCACTTTACTGGCACCTTTTGTGCCTTATCTTTAGGATGTCAGTCGCACAACAATTGCTTAATAAAACAGATAAGTATGATTGTAAATTATATTAGTTAGACAAGATTGTTCGCCCTGTCAGCCTTAGGGTGGTCTTCCCCCCAAAACGTTTGCCTGCTTGCCTTAAATTTTGCTGAATTATTTTTGTTGGCCTTGGGACTCTGAGCACTTTACAACTGCCAACCTGTGCTAAAGTGCATTTTCTCGCTCCATTACACATGGTTTGATGGGCTTATCTGCAATTGGCATAATTTATATACCTATAAGTCCCTAGTAGAGTGCACTACAGGTGCTCAGGGACTGTAAATTAAATGCTACTAGTGAGCCTGCAGCACTGATTGTGCCACCCACACAAACAGCACTTTAAGCATGTCTCAGGTCTGCCACTGCAGAGCCTATGTGCACAGTTTACGCTGCCATGTCGGCTTGGCATTTAAAACCCCTTGTCAAGCATTAAGCTCCCCTTTTATTACACATGACACCCATAAGGTAGGCCTGAGGTAGCCTATATTGTAGGGTGCTGTGTAATCATGTACTTTTAAGTTTTGAGTTTCCTGGAAATGAAAAAAACATATTTATTTTTCCCTACTGGCGAGGGGGAGGGTCGATTCTTCACATAGGTTAACAATGTGAATTCCGTATTACACTTCTAAGCTGCAATTTCTGGTTCAGAAGGAGTAAAGCTGTCATGTTTCATAGCATTGCAATGGTAATGATAAATCCTCTTTACTGGAAAAGTTAAATTTATCACACCCTTTAAAAAAGCCATTTTTATAAGATGACCTTTTTCTGCTCTTAGCCATGTGTGCCTGCAGCCTGTCTCCAATACACACCTGGGGTGTATGACAGCTGGACTTTGTGCATTCCCTCTAGACAGCTGAACACAAAGGGAGCTTAGGTGTGACTGAGTTGCCATTCATATCCTGATGGATCCTCCTGGGCAGAATGGAAGGGATTAGCTAAGGCTTACACCTTGAATAGGCTATGTCCTGTCCCCACACAAATGGTTGCATACCTCCCTGAGGTGAGCCCGGAGCCAGAGCTGGGAGAGAGAATGTCTGTGCACTTCATTGCCCTTCTTTGAAGTCATCCCCACTTCAAAGGCACCATTGGGTATAAGAACTGGAATTCTGAACCTACCAAATCAGTACACTACTGGACTTGTGAAAAACTCTGCCAGGAGTAGGGACTGCTGTGCTGCTACAAGGACTGCCACTCTGCTGGACTGCTGCTCTGGAAGAACTGCTTTTCTGTTGTGCTGCTTGTAATGATGGACATATGGAAGGGCACTAGGACCGGCCCGAAGAAGGCTGGTGGCGGGCGGAAAGGGAGGAGCCTGGGTTCAAGAAAGGCAGTTAGCCGTTAGCCCAGGATGAGGACGGAAGCAATAAAGAAGGTTGCTAACCTGTAACGCGTGTCCATGTATCTTTGCATAAGGCAGGACACTACAACTGGCGACGAAGGTGTTTCGAGCTCACACGTGTGTGAGTCGGACGGCTAGCTCAGTGCACGTCCAAGCGCGAGCGTCCTCGCATGCTGGGAGCCCACCCCAGTCTTCCGGCGGCATTTGACCCACCCGGAGCTCGCCCCGCATGTGGGGGCTGGAGCGTGTCGCCTGCCTGCCTACCAGGAGCCCACCCCGGCGGCGAAGGAATCGAAGCTTGCCATGCATGTGGGGGCTGGTGCGTGTCGCCTGCCTGCTGACCGGGAGCCCACCCCGGTGGCGACTGAAATGGGGCTCGCCCCGCGTGTGGGGGCTGGAGCGTGCTGCCTGATTGCCCACCAGGAGCCCACTCCGGCGGCAAACACACAAAGAAGAAAGAAAGAAGAAAAAAAAAACTTCCTCACCTGGCGCTGTGGCTGGGGAAATGAACACTGTCTGCAACCGGCAATCGGTGAGTGAAAGCAAGCGCAGATAAATGCTTTGTCTCCGGTGAAAAAGGCCAAATCTCGTTGGACACGAGATTCTCGCGTCGGCCATTTTGAGGTCAGGCAGTACTGTCCAATCCCCTGCGAGGGATCCTCGGCGGCCATCTTGAAGTCAGGCGGAGAACCTGATTTGCAAACAAGCACTAGCAATTGCAAATGAACATAGCAAACAAGCACTGGCAAGTGCAACAAAGATAGCAAACAAGCACTGGCGAGTGCAACGAATATAGCAAACAAGCACTGGCGAGTGCAACGGACATCACAAACAAGCACTGGTGAGTGCAACAAATGGAGTAAACAAGCACTGACGAGTGCAAGTAAAACAATAAACAAGCACCGGCGAGTGCAAGTGAACCAGTAAACAAGCACTGGCAAGTGCAAAGGGAACAGTAAACAAGCACTAGCGAGTGCAAAGAAAAGGATCCAGGTGACCCAGTTGACACATGTGAAATAACAGAAGAGAGGGCGATGACTGACCCCGCTCCCGTTAGTGTGATGGGAGTCTCATTCCTACGCCCTCCAGAGCACCTCACTCTTGAATCTGGTGGGGGTATAGGCTTGCGGTAGCAAGAATGGCTAGAAGACTTCACAGACTTCATGACAGGGTCCTATGTAACTATGCAACTGATCGCTCTCAAGAATCTTGTAGGTAAAGAAGTGGACCAGATCATAAAAGAGTTGCCTACTGAGTCAACCGGCTCCTATGACAAGGTCTGTGAAGCACTCAACCGCAAGTTCCTACACAAAAAGAATGTGGACTACGAGCGATACACATTCAACCTGGCATCGCAAGAGATAGGCGAGCAGATGAGTGCGTTTGTCACATGCTTAAGACGTCTATCAAGATATTGTGATTTTGACAAGTTCTCCACCAACGATGCCATCCGACTGAGGATCATAGAAGACTGCCTGTCAGAGCCCTTGAGGCGCAAGCTCCTCAAGAAAAGCTACCCGCTAGAGGAGATCGAGGAGATGACAAGAGTGGACGATCAAGCAGATGAGCACGCGAAGAAGATGGATGCCGGGAAGAGTGAGAAACGCGAACAGGCGTTCCGGATGCAGTCGTGACAAGTGCACGGGCGGTCCCCACCTCAAGCATGCTCTTCCACATCGAAGAAGCAATACCACCCTTCAAGTCGTCGACGCGGAAGCGCAAGTCGCACCAGAACAAGGTCAGAAAGGCAACTCAAATTTTACAACTGCGGCTATGACTTTCCACACGCAGACGCAAGCCCGGCCCTAGGCCAACGATCCACTGGGTCATCACCATCCAGCTGTCGCTTCTGCCGAACACATCAATCCCGACGATCATCGTCAAGAGATTCAAGATCACTGTAACCTATCTCACAAGACCGGGACGAATATGTATATTTTGTAGCAGATCCTGATCGGCTAAAAGATTATCCGCGGCTAGACATCCGAATTGGCTCTCATCACACCAAGTTTGTGCTGGACAGTGGGGCGTCACTAAACTACCTGCCAGTGGCAGAATATCAAAGAATGAAGCCACCTCCCAAGCTGGCCAATGCCCATATACGAGTGTACACGTGGATGTCCAAGAAACCGCTCACCTGTCTTGGGAAATTCGCAACTGATCTATTGTGCCGAAATCGCACGATACAAGCTTACATTTACGTAATCGAAGGGCCTGAGGCAGACTGCCTACCTAGTCGGGCCACCGCTGAATGACTGATGCATGGTCGACATTCTGTACAAAGTGGATGACAAACCAGATGAAACCGCCATCATCAAGAAGTTCCCCAAACTCTTCCAAGGCCTTGGGAGGATGAAAAACTGCCAAATCAGACTACACATCAACGAACAAATCGCACCAGTGGCACAGCACCATCGTAAAATCCCGTTTCACCTGCAGGAAGCCGTGGAGAAAGAGCTCCAAGACCTACTTGAGGCTGACATAATAGAAAGGACTGAGGGGCCAACCCCATGGGTCTCCCCAGTCGTAGTAGTCCCAAAGAAAGGAGAGACGAACAGAGTCCGTCTATGTGTGGACATGAGAGCACCTAACACGGCGATAGAGAGGGAGAGGCACCCTGGCCCTCACATCAGTGACATGATCACGTCACTCAACGGAGCCAAGATCTTCTCAAAGCTAGACCTTAACAAAGGGTATCACCATCTCGAGTTACATGAGATGTCCAGATACATCACGACATTCTCAACACTAAGGGTGGGCGTCCGAATCGGCTACGCCCACGGAGTAGGCGTAGTGTTGCCTTCTACGCATTTTGCGTAGACAGCGTAGCCGGCAACACTACGCCCACTCCGTGAGCGTAGCCGAGTCGGCCGCCACCCGCCTCCCTCCCGCCCTCCACTAGATACTTTATTTAAACATTTACACGGATAAAAACAAGTTAAAAGCACTTACCTTGTCCGGGGCTCGTCCGGGTCTTCATCTTTGAATAGCGTCCTTTGCCTGGATACCAATGCGCATGCGCGGGCGGCCGCGCATGCGCATTTCTCCCGAGAAATGCGCATGCGCGGCCGCCCGCGCATGCGCATTGGTATCCAGGCAAAGGACGCTATTCAAAGATGAAGACCCGGACGAGCCCCGGACAAGGTAAGTGCTTTTAACTTGTTTTAATCCGTGTAAATGCTTAAATAAAGTATGTAGGGGAGAGCGGGAGGGAGGTGCGTAGTGGGGCTACGCGGAGTGCGGGAGTGGGCGTAGCTTCTCGCCCTCTCCGCGTAGCTCCGCGGAGCCCCACTACGCCCCACTACGCCCAGGGTTACTCAACACATCTAGGGCTATTTTTCAAGATCAGGAGAACAATTCACCATGTCCCTCATGTACTGAACTACAGCGATGACATCCTGGTCTATGGAGCAACCACCCAAGAACACGACTAAGAGCTAGACAGGGTCTATCATGCACTGACAGAAGCCAACCTCACACTCAATCAGGACAAGTGTGAGTTCCATAAGCCAACACTGAAATTTTTGGGCCACATCTTCTCCGGAAATGGCATGAAACCAGACCCCAAAAAAGTAGCAGCTCTCAATGAAACACCAAGCCCAGACGACGTTGGTGACGTACGCTCATTCCTGGGCATGGCCAGCTACTGCTCCAGATACATACCAGACTACGCCACATTAAGTCACCCCCTGAGAATGCTCACCAAACAAGGGCAGCCGTTTCAGTGGTCCACCCAATGTGAACGAGCGTTCAGAGAGATCAAGGCAGCTGTGGAGTCGGCTAAAAACATGGCGTACTTCAATCCAAAGAAGAAGACCGAAATAACAGTGGATGCCAGTCCCGTAGGCCTAGGGGCCGTCCTAGCGCAATATGTCAGAGATGAGGACCAAAGACACATTGTAGCATATGCCAGTAGGAGTCTAACAGACACGGAGGGAGCATACTCCCAGCCGGAAAAGGAAAGTTTAGCTGTTGTATGGGCTTGTGAACATTTCCACATGTTCATCTTTGGAAAACACTTCACTCTAGTCACTGATCACCAAGCTCTGATCACAATCTTCGGAAATCCTCGAGCAAAAATGCCACTACGAATAGAGAGATGGGGTCTCAGGTTACAAGAGTATACCTACACCATCATACACAGACCTGGGAAAGCTGTAAACCCTGCCGACTACATGTCCAGACACCCCACCAAGACCAGTGTTCGGAACAATCGATAGCAGATGAATACATCCACTTTGTGGTCGATCAGGCCAGACCTCCTGCAGTTCCACTGTAAGCCATCTGTGAGGCGACCCAGTCTGATGCCACCCTACAAGAAGTGAAACGCCGGATACAAACGAATAGCTGCTGACATTCACAAACAAATGGACAAAACGACCAAGAGATGGCTGCATTCAAACATGTCCACGAAGAACTGTCAATAGCGACCAGTGGGCTCATCCTAAGAGACACTAGAATTGTGATCCCACGACAACTCAGACAAGGGGTAATCAATCCGGCACATGAAGGACACCGGGCATAGTAGCAACAAAAAGAGCACTCCGCGAGAGAGTCTGGTTCCCAACACTGGATATAATGGTGGAAACAACACTAAAGTATTGTCCACAATGTCAGCTAGTGAGTCGTCCAGATCCACCTGCACCGTTACAAATGTCTCCACTGCCCGAGGGTGTCTGGCAACACGTTGCCATTGACTTCTTTGGGCCATTCAAGTCGGGCCAATATGTCCTGGTCATCATGGACGAATATTCCAGGTTCCCCATTGCACAGCTGTGCACATCGACAAAAGCCTCCAGCGCCATACCAATTCTAGAGGAAGTATTTGCTGCGTGGGGCATTCGTCACGTGGTGAAATCTGACAATGGGCCTCCATTCAACAGCCATGACTTTGCCGAATTTGCTCAACATCTAAACTTCAAACACCGGAAGATCACACCACTATGGCCTCAAGCGAACGGAATGGTTGAACGCTTCATGGCCACGGTCAAGAAAGCCATTCAGCAAGTGGAGCTCACCAGAAAGAATACTCAGACAGCACTAAATGAGGTGCTAAGAGCCTACCGGAACACGCCACACTCCACCACGGGCAAATGTCCTGCCACCCTCATGCTAGGCCGCTCAGTGCGCACTAGATTGCCAATGATGAGCATCCCAGCGCATGAACAATATCCCGACTCTGACCATGAGGAAATCGCGGCCACAGACAAGCTGAAGAAAGAAAAGATGAAGGACTATGCGGAAGAACGTCGACATGCTTCACATACAGACATTCGAGAAGGAGACTGGGTGCTGGCACGGCAAGAACAGCACCGAAAGACGGACTGCAAATATCACGAGACTCCGCTAAAGGTGGTGCAACAAAAAGGGACCATGATCACCGCGGAAACTGACGGAAGACGAGTCACCAGGAACGTGACGCACTTTTAGAAATGCAGTCCTAATGTCAGAGAACTATTGACTGAACCGCGAGCTGAGAAAAGAGAGCCAGAGACACACCCAAACCACAGTCAAGCACTGTTAGAGATTACTGATGAACGTGAGCAGGACATCCCTGGTCATCAGTCGTGCTCCCAACGGATCACGAGAAAACCGTCGCGCCTCATTGAAGAAATATGAGCGGCAATCATCAGCGACGCGAAAGTAAAGGACGTTTGTTTCTGATATTATTTTGTTTGTTTACAGAGGGGGAGATGTAATGATGGACATATGGAAGGGCACTAGGACTGGCCCGAGGAAGGCTGGTGGTGGGCGGAAAGGGAGGAGCCTGGGTTCAAGAAAGGCAGTTAGCCGTTAGCCCAGGACGAGGACGGAAGCAATAAAGAAGGTTGATAACCTGTAACGCGTGTCCGTGTATCTTTGCATAAGGCTGGACACTACACTGCTCAGCTACCCTCTGCCCTGCTGAGGAAGGACGGGACTCATTTCACTAGAACACAGAGTGACTCCAAGGGTATTCTGGCTTGCCCGATTTCTAAGTCTCAAGGACATCAAAGACTTCTCATCAAACTGCAATAGCACCTGGACTTTGCTCGCTGCAAGTCTTTCCCTTCTAAGTGGTGCCAATGCAGTCCTGGGCCCTTGGAAATGGGTATAAAGTGCTGCAACTGCCAGAAACCACACACAACGACGATGTTGCGCTGATTGGAACTGGTGCATCTGACTCAACGTCAACACATCGTTGCCGCTGCACAGACCACAGACATTGCATCACTGAGCACGTGTAGCATTATCTCTAGTTTCTGATGCATCCCCGACTTTGCACAGCTCGCTGCTGAAGCATCGCCTTCAACCCAGCAGTTCGACAACAATGCATTGCCACCTTGCTTTCTGTATCTCAACTCCATCAATGATGCATGTAAGGTACTTTGCAACGTGGCAAAGCTGGTCCCTGTATCTGGCCTGCACTCCATCGCGGTCGCCTTGAACCCTTGGATTTATTCCGGTCTAGCGTGACCAGATAGCCTCGATTGGCGCTTCAAGCACTATAATTTCATGTAATCTTTACAAACTCATAACTCCGGTTATACTTATTGAATCTTCGTCGTTTTGGTCTTGTTTTGTTCAAAGAAATGTAAGCTATTGTGGTAGAATCTTTTTGTGGTGTTTCCACTGTGTTACTGTTTGAGGTGTTGCACAAAATACTTTACTCATTGCCTTTTAAGTTAAGCCTGCCTGCTCTGAGCCAAACTACCAGTGGGTGAGCACAGGTTATTTTTTGGTGTGTATCTGACTTAACATGCCTAGCATTGTGGTTCCTGCTTGGACAGGGTGCATACCTCCACCAACCAGAAAATCGATTTCTAACAAAGATGTTTAGAGTTAATGTAACGTAACTGAATTGATCTGGAAACCTGACATTTTAGAAAATGAGCATTGTTTACAAAACTAGGGCCCTGGTTATGAGTTTAGGTTTTATTTATTGCAACTGATAAACGATAATATTATAGGATATGTTATTTAGCAGGTGTGATAATAAACACAAATTATGAGCTGCTGGGGAATAACACGCAGATTTTAGTGTTTAACGTATCAAGAGCTGTATGATACAGAAAATACTGTATGGTTTTTCCCCTTTAAATTTCAGCAGGGTCATGCTGGAAGTCACTTAGTAGGCTGCCATATGTTTTGCATTGTATTTATCCACTCCCTCTTTCCCATTGTATAGGTTTTGTAATAGTAACATCACTGCCATTAGAATGAAGTGCACAGTACGTTTTATAGAAGTTAATGTGACTATTGGAAGCATCTCATTTTGAATTTTATGCCCAAAGAATATATGGTAATACTATGCCTCTCAATCAAATAGTTATATTGGAAGAGTACCTTTTTCTTAAGGGCAGCTTCATAGCCATTAACATGGAAGGAAAGTGAAACACTTTTGAAATCAAAGTATCAGACAATCCAGGTTTTCTTCACTTGTGTAAAGATTAGTGTTTGTTGTAGTGATGATTAGATTAGTGTTGCCATAAGAGTTCATTTATTTAGTACTTTGATTACACAGGACTTATTAGTGTTAACACTAGTAAAACTGTTGCGATATGTTGAGTAACACTTTAGAATGGAAATCACACTTTAAATATTTTATACTGTAAACTGATATGTTGCAGAGTTCTGCTAATAGTGGGAACATTGTATGGTATCAGATAACATCTGATATAAACATTGAGTCCTAAATATTATTTTTTACAGGCATATCACCCCATTGGACCATTTAACAATAGAGCATCTTCACCTAATGGGATGAGATGTTTCTAAATGACAAAATAGGGCAATGTCTTTATGTCAGACAGGTACATTATGACAAACAACCAGAAAAATGTGGGGACCTAGGATGGATTCAGAAAACAGCCACAGGAACAGCTGGGAACATTCTTGCCAATTGGTCATTTGCTCTGGTGCCAAGACAGAGATGCTGAGTCTTTAGTTTGAAAGTTTGGATTGAGAGATGAGGGGTAGGAAGCATGGAATTTGCCTCGCTGGTTCTGGTTTGTGGATGTGACCATTCCCATCATGAATTTGCACACTTTACGACTCCGTTAGTAGAGCATCAGTTGACAGGTGCACTGGACTGCTAGAAGTTATGAGTAATATAGTGTGTGGGGCACAGTTGAGGCGTAGAGCTGGAACTACATGACCAAGAAAAAGTTAAAACTTGAATGTAATATTTAAACTATAAAGTTATACATTAATACACTATAATGACAGCCCTAATCCAGTCTCTCATTCCATTTATTTGGCCACAAGCCTTAACACAGCTCCAAAAGGAGCAGCCCGGCTTGAAATGCTACACCAGGTCACCTCTGAGCAGGAACACATGCAACCCTTAACCACTGTCGGCCTATACAGGCTTCGTCAGTAGGGTTCAGATCGAGTATTATAGCAGAATGTACACAAGAACCAAATATTTTCAACAGTAAAATAATTTAAATTTTTGTAGTATAATTGAACATACGTTGACATAGAAAGTTTGTAAGTAAGTTTAATCGCTCAAGAGCAGCACAGCGACAGCAACAAGATACAGCGTTCAACTGACAAAAGCCCCCAGCATTCCACTCCTAGCCTCAGAACTCCCAACATCCAGGGTTCCAACTACCAGTGCCATAAGGGCACAATCACAGAATACTACATTATCCTCATTTCTGCAAACAAAAAGAAGAAGGAAAAGGAGTAAAAATATAAAGAAGACAGAGAAGAAAAGAAAACAAAACAAAAGAAAGAAGGAAAAGGAAAAGAAACAAAAGACAAGGTAAAGGCTAAACACAACAAGGCAAAGAAGAAAAGTTGAGTTATCTGAACCTGGCAGGAATCCTAGTTACTCTCAAACTCCTGCGAAGTACAGGCGACAACTTATCATTACAACAATTGTTACCAGAGTTGGTGGTTTCAGAAGAGACATCTTTAACTTTGACAACTTTACAGACATTCCACCAATGGTTGTTGTTAACTCGCACAGCATTGCCACAAACCTTGTTGACAACAAACGGTTCAGAGAATTTACTCCTGCCTTTGGCGACATGAACAGGATTCTTAATGCGAACAACATCACCAACACAGATACTATGAGACACCACCCTTTTCCTCTCATCAAATTGACTTTTCTGCCTAGTCTGTGCTCGGATAACATTTTCCCTTACAAAACCATCAAGGCCATCTATGACATTCATCTTGACCCACTTGGACATCCAACCTGGACAAATTTTAGTCGACGGTTTCCTCCCTCTTAAAAGTTCGAATGGGGAGACGCCAGTGGAAGAATGTGCTGTGGTGCGATAGAACCATAGCATAGAGCAAACAGCATTTTCGAGTACACATTTACTGGCAATGGCCCACTGCACACAATTGTTTAACACACGGTTCATTCTCTCGACAAGACCATTGGCCTGGGGATGATACAAGGAACTCTTCTTGTGGGAGACGCCACATTGTCTGAGAAAGCACTCGAAATCAGAACTGACAAACTGTACCCCATTGTCAGTCATAACACATGAAGGAAAACCCTCTCTGAGAAAAATATCCTTCAGGAAAAGAATGACATTTGCTGAAGAAGGCTCATTGATGAACCAAACCTCAGGCCATTTTGAATAATAATCAATGACCACGATTGCGAAACGTGAAGAGAGAGGTAAGAGGTTAAAAGGACCAACTAGGTCAACCCCAATCTTTTCCCATGCTCTTTCTGGAAATTGAATCGGTTCCAAAGGGGGTGTTCTCACTTTAAGACTTTTGTCGGAATAGTTGCATATAACACAACCATTGATCAATGAATCCACACACACATCCATTTGAGGCCACCAAAATACATCACGTAACCTGCGTTTGGTGAAAGTTTTCCCTAAATGACCTTCATGCGCACCATCCATAAGTCGTTTCCTCAAACTCTCCGGAGGAATCAGCCTACCGCATCGCAAAAGGATACCATCCTCCACAGTGAGTTCATCGGCAACCTTAACATACGTCTGAAACAGTCCAGAAACATACTTCTCCCTCGGCCAACCTGACTTCAAATAGTCAATGACACGAGTAAGAACAACATCCTTTGACAATTCTCTTCTCCATTCAGTTTCATTCACAGCGCACATGCCCTCTAAATCTAACGCAGCAACAAAGCAATCCTCCTGATCGTCTTCCTTCTCAACCTCAGAGTCGTTACCAGAAATGGGAAAACGTGAGAAGTAGTCTGCTCTGACATTTTTCGCTCCTGGCAAATAGGTAATATCAAAATCATACTGAAGTAACTTCGTCGATAATCTGGCAATCCTAGGAGTGTGCTCCTTAATCTTTTCACCAGATAAAATTGAGACTAAGGGGCTATGATCTGTACGTATGGTGAAATGACTACCCCAGAGAAAAGAATTGAACTTCCTCACTGCCCACCAGCAGGCTAACAACTCTTTCTCGATGACGGAGAAATTCATTTCAGCACCACGCAAAACTCTTGACGCGTATGCAATGGTGTTGTCGACCTGACCATTTTTCTGGGTAAGTACAGCCCCTAGACCAAAACCGCTTGCATCAACAGTCACAACACATTCCTTCATCACAGTTCTCATTCCACACAAAAGGTACATTTTTCTTAAGCATGTTGGTTAAAGGTTGAATTTTAGACGCATAGTCTTTGATGAATCTAGAGTAAAATTCACTCAAACCTATGAAGGATTTTAAACCAGATTTATCCAGGGGAGGAGAGGCGTCAACAATGGCCTTTACTAAACCAGGACGTGGTTCAACTCCATTGTGTGAGACTACATGACCAAGGAACTCCATTTTCTCTTTAAGGAAAACACATTTCTCTCTCTTAAGGACAACACCTTTGCTTTGCATAATGTCCAACACTTGATTTAAAGAGACATCATGTTCCCCTTTGCTTTGCCCAAAAATTAAGACATCGTCTTGGAAAACGATTACTCCAGGAGTGTCCTTGAACATTTGACTCATTAACCTCTGGAAAACTGCTGCCGCCGAGGCAAGGCCAAAAGGCATCCTGCAGTATTGAAAACTGCCAAAAGGCGAGACAAAAGCAGTTAAATGCCTAGAGGACTCGCTCAATACCACCTGGTGGTATGCAGATGCTAGATCCAACTTGGTGAACCATCTAGCACCCCTGGTAAGAGACAACAAGTCAGTGATTTTAGGTAAATGTGCGAGTCAACCCAAATGTTTCTGTTGAGGCTGCGTAAGTCGACACAGACACGCAAATCTCCATTCCTTTTCCTAGCAACAACAAGGGGAGATAACCACAAAGATGACTCGATGGGTTCAATAATTCCCTTTTTACACAAATCCATCAATTCTTTTTCAAGACTCTCTCTGACACTAAAAGGGACACCCCTGACTTTATGCTTGACAGGAACGGCTCCCTCCTTTACTCTAATTTCGTGTTTGAATTCTTTAATCATTCCAAGCTCTTTACTGAAAACAGAAGGAAACTTATTTGCCAAACTTACCACATAGTCATCGGTTTCAACAACTGCTAAACTTTCCAAAATAAGGTCATCCTCTTCCATCCCAACCTGTTCTTTAGCACCTGGTCTTAAGACTAACCGAAATAAACCGCCATGAAACCAACCCAGAATATTAAGACCCTTGATAGCTACATAGATTTTTCCAAAAACTTTCCTCCCCCTGAACTGAATAACATCCTCAAAATATCCATGCAAGGCTATTCTGCGCCCCTCAAAAGATACAGGAGCTCTGTCGGGAGGTTCCAATTTCCTTCCTGGCCAAGTTTCATCAAGTAACTCTTGGGTGATCATAGTTACCCTTGCACCTGAATCTACTAATAAGGAAATTACTTTATCACCCACACCAAAATTTTCATAGGGATCAACGCAATCAGAAGGATCTCCAGTAATGACACCATCATCACGCACAGCTATGACCATGTCTTTATTGACTTTAGTAGGCACATCAATAGGATTCTGCCCCTCATGAACCACAACAACCAAATCCCTAAGGTCATCTTGGATGGTATTAATGGGATCTTGACCTCTGCTGGTGTTTTCATAGCATTCAGTAATACTTCCTACCCCAGTAGTGTTAACCTGACTCTGAGACCTATTAACAAAATTCAAATTTCCCTGCCTGGGGTTTTGGCAAATTTTTGTAAAATGACCATATTTCCCACAGGTGCGACAAGTAGCACTTCTAGCCGGACAGAACTTATTATTCTTATTATGGGAAGGATTCCCACATCTATAACAAATGTCACGCCTAGGAAACAAGTTCCTTTCGTTACGTTGTGAATTGAGAAAATTGTTCTTCTCAAACTGTTGTTGACCAGGACCAGTTCTGGTTTCTCTGTTCTCCTTGGACCTTACAATGGAGACTGTCTCTTCGCTCTTTCTTTCAAGTTCTTTAACTTCTTTCTTCGATAATTCAATACTTTTGGCAGTGCGAATCATTTCTTCCAGAGTAGGATTTCCTAACGTAAGTAATTTCTGTTGGATCGACTTGTCGGTGCACTTACAGATGTACTGATCCCTTATCAATTGTTCTCTGAATCCTTCAAACTCACATTCTGCACTCAATTGCCTCAGAATGGATACATATGTTTCCACATCTTCGCCTGGGAGTTGTTCCCTTTTGAAAAACTTATGTCTAATCACAACGAGACTTGGTTTTACGTCAAATCTCAATTCCAATTTCATCCTCGTTTCAACATATTCATCGATGTCATCTTCGTTGTTTCTCACAAGTGGAGGTAAGTGTTTAAAGATTTCCCTCCCTTCGAAACCCAATGAATGCAACAGAAGACATTTCTTCCTTTCTGCGCGATATCTTGAAGCGCCTATGGCACCCAAATAAGTCTCGAAGGCGTCGAACCACTTCCTCCAAATTATCGGTGGATTCCCTGGTGTCTCCAGGAAAGGAGGTGGAGGAGAAACTGACTGCATGGCAAATTTAAAAAAAATTGAAATAAACAATTTAATAAGAAAAAGTTTTGTGATGTCGCTGTGTCAATTGAAAAAACAAAGTTATCTTATGAACGTTCTTGGGTAGTAGAGCACCAGTAGATAGTTTGGAATGAGACACTGGTTGGCAGTTTGTAATGTAGTAATACTGAGTGCAGCAGTCAATATTTCAATGCTTTCAATTTACTCGTTTTTTTTTTTTCTTTTTTTTTTTTTACATGTTGCTCGAGTTAAACGCCAAACGCTATGGTGGAGGATGTTTCTCTCTTTTTCTTTTTTTTTTTTTTAAACTTTACCCAACAGCATGTAGCGCACAAACAACGTCTGATAATAAGACGTGAGGAGGGTTTGCCAACCACGTCTAAATCGTAAAGTTAAAATGGCCGCTGCGTGCGTGGTCCCGCGTTGCCAACCAAAGACGTCATAGTAGACTGAAACCTTTCCTTGAAATGGTCGACAGGACGTCAGCAACGTGGCTAACATTGCCAACCACACGCTCCACTCAGTGCCAACCACGGCAGTTGCGAAGTTCTTCTCCGCCCTTCAGATGGACGCACAGCGCGAAGAAATTAAAAACGGAACACTTAACTGGTAGTGTCCGCCGTCGTGTGCTCCGCTCTGACCCAGATTCCTCAAGTGGTTCAGTTCCTCGCCCAAGCCGAGACTCTTCCTCCTCGCCGGCGCCGAAGAGTTTCCTCATTCTCTTTCCAGACTTCAAATCTACGAGGTGAGTCAGCAGGTCCGTTTCATGCTCTTGAGCCTCGTCGCCATTAATTTTGTAGTATAATTGAACATACGTTGACATAGAAAGTTTGTAAGTAAGTTTAATCGCTCAAGAGCAGCACAGCGACAGCAACAAGATACAGCGTTCAACTGACAAAAGCCCCCAGCATTCCACTCCTAGCCTCAGAACTCCCAACATCCAGGGTTCCAACTACCAGTGCCATAAGGGCACAATCACAGAATACTACAATGTCCTTACTCGTGGAACCAAAAGTCAGTGATACCGATATTAACCACTTTTACATTTGCAATTTTTTCTGTTTGTCTCTTTTATGTAACTCATGTAATCCTAAGTCCTTCTGTATCGTAACTGGTTCTTTTGTAAAGCGCTCTGACACCTTCAGGTAATGTTTGCACTATATAAAATCTCATTAAATAAAATAAAATAAAATAAATAAAAACATATGTGGTGTAAGGTGGCTGGAGGAGTATTTTTCTCAAAATGGTTCACCCAGATGTCAAGCATGAAAAGTGGCCAGGGCATACATTTCAAAGTGCATTTAGTCATATTAGCATCATATTTAAAATGATACATCACTCTCAGATCTCTGTGAATAAATAATTTGATATTAGTTGAACACTGTTGTGCCTGTTCTATTTCAAATTACACCCACAATAATGCATACATTTGAAGCAGACAAAATACTAGAAGACACCACGCAAAATCAGAATGGCCTTCTTTGTTACTCACGTTTGAAGAATAGAATAAACTGGAACAATCTTAGTGGCCTGTCTTGTATGATGGCCCATCTTGTGAATGCTTTGAGGGTCCAAATTTGAAAACATTAATAATGTCAAGCAGTCCCATTGACTGCATTGCATGATGTTCTCTCTTGAGTACACACGGAATGGTCAATAATCAGAATCAGAACATTGGAATGTTGGGAACTCCATTGAAGATAATGGAGTGCTCTCTGCTTCTACGGGCCGGTAAAGGCCCGCAGAACAACATTCCAATGTTTTATAAAGGCCTCTCGGAGCTTGAGGGCATTTAAATCCCCTAGAGCTTCGAGAGCCCTTTGTTTTATTTGTTAGAACATTCTGCCCTCTAGGGACAGAATGTTCTAATAGCCTTATTGCCCTTCGTAGCAGGGCTATAATGGCTATTAAAGTCCCGCTCCCTTGTTAAAGCCTTTAACGCCGGAGTGGGCCTTTAATAGCCGGTATAGCCCGCTACAGCGGGCTATAAGGCTCTAGTAGAACATTGGAATGTTTAGAGCTCTGTTGAAGACAATGGAGTACCTCCGGGCTTACAATGCTTATGCTGTTTCCTTGTCAATGCGCCAGGACGCTCCTTAGCTGGAGTAGCTGTGCGCATAATAAAAACCTATAACATAACATAACATAACAATGGCTGGTATGTCTTCAATTTCTCCCTTTTTAATTTAGAACTTCTACCCTACCACTCTATTCTACCCTAAAGGCCCTCTCTCTCATTATAGGTCCTCGCCTGCAGCCCTGGAATATAACTCAGGTTCAGGGCCTTTAACAACCAGCATAGCCATCTGCAGCGGCTACAGGGCTATAATAAAAAAACTCTAGAGAAGGCAGCCCCTGTGGCCAATGTTGTATGTTGCTTCACCTTGTGCACACTGGACTAGTCCATATTTAAACAATAAAAGAAGATGGACCAGGCGTGTGGCTTGTGTTGTAAAATGTTCTACCCTACCCATACAACAGTAAAGAAAACTGTGGAATTATCTTGGGGCTCAAACCTTTTGACTTAAGCTTCTATAATCAAAGAAACGAACATTCTGGAATGGCTCTGTTGCTGGTCCTTAGCAACGCAGGACTGTAAAAAGATAACTGTCTTTCCATACACTGGGTCAGGACCGGCTTTAAGGTGGTGTGACTGATGCAGCCACACTGGGTGCTGACCTGGTGGGGGAACACTCAGTGTGGGAGCTGTGTTTCTCAATAAATTATGATTTGAAGGCACCTGCTGCACAGTTCCTTGTGATCCCAGTTTTCAGGCAGTAATAAAAATGCCAAGATAACTTTTGCGATTAATGTTCCCACTGCAGAAAGAGATTGCAGAATTTTGTCTAACGGCGTTTTGCCTTACCATAAAGTAGCGCAAAGGGTTAATATGCATGCTGCAAAGAACAGATATGTATTGTATGTGGATAGCTGAGTGGATTTGTAAAGCCACCCTTTACCAGTGCTTTAAAACAAATGAAATGTATAGGAGAGAGGGACTATGGAGAGATGAGGGGCACTTTTGCCTGGTGGTAGTGAAGAAATCTGAGGAGGAGGTCATGGTGAGGGGGAGCCAAAGAAGACTGTAGCACCGGGCGCCACCAGAACTAAAACCGGCCCCTTAAGGCACAACAGTGTGGAATCATAAGACACAAGACCGTTGCATGCGAAGTATGTTTTCGAAGCAGAATGAATTTTGCAAGGTAAAGTGAGCTTATTTTGACATTCCTCAGTTGTTTTCCCAGAGATGTTTTGAAAGTAAGAAGAGGAGCCATCTGATCTGGACACGAGGTACAGTATTTTAGCCCATGGAACGAATTTGTGAACTTGCTTCATTAGCTGCCATGTGGATATGAGCATATTCCTGCACGAAACATAACGCAGATGCCATGCCCTCAAAACATTCCGCCTGCATCCTAACATGACTGTTCTGCCATAGTGCACGCCTACAAACCACAGGTATTTTTTTCAGTAATTGGCTTTAGGAGTTCCTTCCTGCAGGCAAGCATTGTACCAAAAGTCTGCTAGGAATGTGAAATGTATACTTAACTTTAGAATTATATTAAACAGAACAATACAAATAAATTCAAGTGCCTTTTTTTGTAAGTGAAATGGGCCTGCAATATATACTTTTATATATTTACAAGGAATGGTTGGCGGTCTTAAATAACATACATATTGCTGTCACAATTGTATTATTTGTGATGCTGTGAACCCCGATCATTTCCAAAGTGCTCGATTTATTTTACATTTTTAAGGCCAAAATATGACTTCGACTGGTGTTTTAACTCTACCGCAGACACAAGGCGTATTTGTTTATGCACATTTAGACCTAGCAATATTTCCTAGGCTTTGCATTATGAATGTCACGTATCAGCATTTAAATGTGCCAAGGATTAATGGACGTAACATGTAATGTCATCTGTGATCTGAAAAGTGTAATTGCAGACTTTGATATTGGTGGAACTGCCAGCATCAGGAATAAAGAATATATTCTGTCTTCACTGTATTCCTTTAACAGAAGATGCTGGTTAATTGGTTTCACTATGATGAAAAAGAAAACTCGAGTTGCATTCGAGTGAGTTTTTGTATAGCAATTCAGCGAGTCTCTGTTATCTTTCATATGTGACAATATAATGATTTATTATATGGGGCCCTTTAAATCTGAATGTGAACCCATGGCGTCACAAGACAGCCGCCACCTCCTTCTTCTCGCAGACCCCCCTCGTTTATCTCCACCCCTCCATTTATGTGGCGCTGAACACATAAGAAAACCATACATCTTGAAATAATGGAGGTGTACAGGAGGGGTTACCTGAATACAAGGGGAAGAAGAGACTGAAAAAGCACCTCGTTGTGGAAATCACTACGAGATGACCTCCTTTCTATCATTGGGAAGCCGAAGCCCCAAGACTACTGAAGTAGCATCATTTTGGCTCCATACTTTTACGCTTGGCTTGGCTACACACACCTATATATATATATATATATATATATATATATATATTTTTTTTTTTACCTTTGGACTTATGTGCTCGTGTGATGCAATAATACCAATAAGATATGGTGCACTAAAGGTATAGAAGATGCATTTATTGTGTGTTTTTTTGACATATGTATGTGTGCAAAGTAATGTTTTTCCTTTTTCAGAGACATCTGGATTGCTGATAATAATCTTCTATAGGTTTATATTGTAAAGTGGTGCGCTAAAATGCATTTAAAGCTGTGCATTCGCCAGGGATTAGTGAGAATGAATTGTATATGTGTTCAATTCTTTCTTCATAAACCGTGACCAGTTGTTGTTTTTGGTTAATAATACATGTATTAGTTTATTGTGCCATATATGAGCACAGTATCATTTATTGTATAGTATGTAGGTTGCAGAATTAATATGCATTTAAAGAAAACTGTTAGGTTAGTGTGATTGTGATCTTTAAACTTACCATCAAGACATTTAATACTAAGGTGAAGTTTGTTTTCTACATGTTTTCTCCTCTGCAGATGAAGAACAAAGGCATTCATTAACTAGTAAAAAGCACATTGTATTTCAGAGATAGTGAGGCGAGGTAGAACTGGCAAGGTCAAATATATTAATGAAAAACAAATGGAGTATTACCAGTTGGTACTATCAGACGAAGGGAGGAATCCAAGGACACCTTGGAAGCGGAGACTGGAATATGGGAGAAGTGTTCAAGGTGCCAACTTCTTTCTTGGGAACTGGAAAAGTAGTATGATGTATATGAGGTTATATTTCTTGAATATCATTTGTGCATTTTAATTAGTGAATCCATCTTGGGCTTGATCAGATTCCCTTTAGACTTAGAGAGGTACAGACCTCTCTTGTCATCTCTGCTTATGTTGCTTCATTCTATACCTGACTCCCTACCTATAGAACTTCCACACAGGTTCTAATGCTGACACCTTTCTGGCTTCCTTGATTCAATAGGTTCCCCTATCCTTAGTTTAGTGTAGGGTTCAAAACCATTCGTCTAGTCATCAAATCCTATATCTTATCTTTTGCTTTGCTGCCACAGAAATTCTCATATACTGCTTGTTGTTGAGGATCAGTATTGCACACTACTTTGGTCTTACTTTGATAATCCTGTACTTTTACAGTATGTTCTTGAGACTGATTTATATTAGTCTGGAATTCAGCTTGCAATAAATCTTTAATTTAAAGTGATTGACTCAGACTTTTATTGTGTGGTCCTAATGGTCACACTGTACCTTAAGATTTACATTTGTTGCTAACCCCTTTTCCTCTTAGGCTACTAAAAAGGTCTATGGACCAGAGTTAATTGGATGAAACAGTCAAGACTTTCTCACTACTGGCCATGAGCAAGAAATTCCTTCAGAAATGTCATTATCAAGTTTCACGTTTATTATTTATTGTTTCAGGTGCCAGCCTTGCAATTGTTAAAACTGTGATTAAAAACAACTGGGAAATAAAAAGGCTTACCTCTTTAACAAACCGTGTAATATAATCATGGTGTGACATAGAGACATGGTACATTGAGCACTGTATTTAATTCCAAGAAAAAGAAAATTAGCAATTCCTCTGTTTAGAACACAGGTATGCATGTAAAGAGGAATATTAGGAGAATATACAATTTGTACAGCAATTTGTAGTTCAATGCATAATAAGATATACTTAAAACTAAATAAAAAAATGAAAGAAACAGCTCTGTGTGGATTATCTGATTGGAGTGATATCTAACGTGATGGGCAGCATTCTCAGGCAAGGCCATGCAGCTCATAAAATTGACTTACGTAGTTAAGGAAATACATATCATCTGGACTGACACAAAGTGCCAATGCGGATTTAACACATTTAGCCCCATAGAATTTAAAAAGGGGAAGGAGCCACCACCGCTGTGAGGAGTCACATTTTTTGCAGAACATAATAAAATGTGTTAGGTTACCTGTCCTTCCAAAGCTACAGTCAAAGTAGTCAGAACCATCAGTGAGCCTGTGGTTATGGATTAAATACTTCCTGGTCAACAGAATACCCAGTCTGTATTTTACAAACAGCGTTCGTTTAAGCTTAGAGTTAGAAATTGAGGTCTCTAGTTGGCAAGGGTTTGCATCTTTGTCCAAGAAGGGACCCTTCTTCCTAGTCAGGGTAAGGGGGATACACTTCTAAAATAACCTGTGCTCACCCCCTTGGTAGCTTGGCACGAGCAGACAGACTATCTCAGAGGTAGTATGGGTGGGGTGATCACAACCTTCATAGATCGGTGCCCTCAAGGGGGTGTGCCGTGGGCTGGCGCTGTGTTGGTTTCTTCAGCGGCACGATAATGATGTGTGGAAATTGTCCACTCACTGCAGCGATGTGTCAGAAACAGGTGCAGATGCGTCACTTTCTAGCTCCCAACAACTGGAACAACCTCAAGAGGGCATGTCAGGGGTGCAGTGGGAGGAGCTGGAACAGAGAGTGACCAGGAGTATGGCGAAGGGATCAACCCCAGGGTAAAGCCGGGAAGGATATCCTTAGTGATGAATTTGACAGAAATAGTATTGACGGATACCCAAATTGCAGTGCTGAAGAAGGGTCTAGGGTACATACCGACCAATACACTTGACATTTTCAAGATTAGAAAAGAACTAGCTGGTTTCTTTAGGAACATTCAACTTAGGGTGTTCTTTGGTGACCATAATATTGAGGAACCAGAGAAGGGGGATACAGACTTTTGCCCAAAATCAAAATTTACACCAGCATTAGGACAACTCCCCATTGAAGTAGAGGCTTTTGAACAAGCTGATGTTCACGAAGTAGAAATGTTGTCTAGGCAGAAGACAGCTACTCTTATGAATGAATGAGAGCCCTTGATGAGCTCAGGTACAATGATGACGTGGTAATAAAGCAAGCTGATAAAGGTGGAGCGACGGTATTACAAAGCAGAGTCTCTTATGAAACTGAATGTCTGAGACTCCTTGCTGATAGGAGGAACTACAGAATACTAGACAGGGTCCTACAGAGGACATTAAGAGGGAAATCACATCAATGGTGGAGGAAGCCATCCAGAATAACTGGATCACAGAGAAGGATGGAAGGTTCCTCTGTCAATCTAAACCAGTGACCCCATGTTTTTATACGCTCCTGAAAGTGCATAAACCAACAAGGCCCCCTCTGGGGTGGCTAATTGTTTTGGGTATGGGGTCACTTCTGGAGCCATTGTCACAGTTTTGTGATTTCTTTTTCAATCCCATTGTTCAATCTAGACCAGCATGTTTGAAGGACATGACAGAGGTTTTAACATTACTGCATGATGTGGAATTTGATCCCATAGAGGATTTTTTGGTAGGGCTGGACGTGGAGTCCCTTTATACAAGCATACCACAGATGGAAGCATTAAGGGTGGTGGAAGACATCTTGTATTCTTTTGACTGGGAACATAGCACGCCCAGACCGTTTATTCTACACTTGGCAGAAATTGCCCTGACCAGAAACTTTTTTGAATTTCAGGGGACTTACTATCTCCAGACCCATGGGACCTCCATGGGCAATGTTTTTGCTTCTAGCCTAGCTGGGTTGTATATGTCTGCCTTTGAAGACCAGGACATCTACACCCATGGAGGTCCCTGGTTCCATCACATTAAGGTCTGGCGGTGGTTTATTGACGACGTCCTTCTGATATAGAGGGGAGATAGGGTTTCTGTGGATAATTTTTTAGCTTGGCTTAACAGTAGAAATCCCTTACTTCTGTTCACGTCTACTATACCGAAGGACAGCCTCCCATTTTTGGATCTGACTATTTTTTGTGAAGGTGGCTGCCTAGAAACAAAACTGTTTCATAAGCCTTCAGATAGAAACAGTCTGTTGTCATTCAAAAGCGTCCACCCGAAATCCTTAAGGGATAACCTCCCTTTGGGACAATTTTTGCGTCTCCAGCGAAATTGTTCGAGTCGCTTAGATTTTAAGCTAGAAGCTGAAACCCTTGAAAAAAAACTTCTGCAAAGGGAGTACCCTGCAAGAATAGTGCGAAGGGCAAAAAAGAGAGCTTCTAATAGTCACTGTGAGGCACTCCTCGAGTCTAATGTAAAAACATCTACTGAGAGACCAGTCTGTGTGACTACGTTTAAGACAGCTTCAAACAACATCCCAAAAATTATTTTGCGAAACTGGAAAATCTTAAATTGCAAAGGACTTGCTATTGAGAAGCGCCTGTTCTCATTCAAGAGGAGCCAGAATATCAAAGATATTCTGGTGCACACAAGACCAAGAAAAGGCAGAAATAGGCAAGTGGAAACAGGGGGTGAACTTCAGAGAGGTTTCCTTTCTCCAGTCTAAGGGCACACAAGATGCGGAATGTGTGACGTCTGTCATTTAACAGCTAATTTAAAAAAGTATAGACTTAGGGCTGACCCACCCTTGGGAACAAAGGAGTCATACTAACTGTAACTCTTTTTATGTAACTTACTTGTTGAAGTGCCTGTGTAATCTACTTTCCCTCGGTATGACTACTAAATGGGTAAAGATCAGGGTCATGGAACACAGGTCGACTTTTAGATGCCAAAGGACAACGAGTAGATTGACCAATCACTTTTGAAGAGAAGAAGCACTTGGCTGAGGACTTCTTCTGGGCTGTGGTGGACAAACCGAACATCGACTTGACAAGTGGTAATCCTGAAAGAGCACTTTTCCTGTGCGAACAGAAATGGATTTATAGGGTGCAGAGCTCCACCGGGGGATTAAATGATGATATCCCTTGGAATAGCCTCTATAATCATTGAGTCATCATAGATAGTACTTCTGTGAAACACGACATTGTATTCCCTAGGGTTCATCTGAGATACTAGTTCCAATAACTTGTGGTGTTTTCTTCCACCACCACTCTAGCCCCTATTAAAAGGTTAAACAAGACTCCTAACTCTTGAGCAAGTTAGTTAGTAGTATTTGCCTGCATTCTGATTACATCTAAGACCCTCCTGTGGAGACATTCCCGTCATCCCAGATGGTATTTTAATGGATTTATTTTTCATCAGTCGCCCTGAGTCTATACGTGGGCTTTAATAATAGTAATATTCATATCAATCGTGACATACTTAGTATTCTCCTATATTTTTTATTCTGCTTGGGTCTTGATTATCATGACTTGCTAATGGGACGGAATGAGAAGGTGTCTGCCCTGACTGTTAAAAAGAATATATACAGTAGATTGCATAATGTATATTTATGAAATGAATAAATAATAGTAATAGGAACAGAGATATGTTGTGTCTATTAAATTCAAAATTATTGCCAAGTGGTAGGATGGATGGGGTGAGAGGGGGCCTCGAACTGGGGGTTTTGAATTAAACACGAGCGCTCTAGTGTTTATTTGTGGCTTGAAAGACCGGTGAGTCACGTGGGGCGATGCTCTGTAAGGGGCGTGGCTGGGATGTCCTCAAGAGCATCGGGAGCATCGAGAGGACGCCAGTCAAGTTCCCTACATGGCGGAGCTCGAGAGACGAATTATGTGGGCAAGCAGCTGACCTTGAAAGCAGTAAGCGGGGCATAGGGGGTGGTTTAAGGTGGCATAGGGGGTGGCATGTAGTTGCCAGACTGTACAAACATCGTCACATTCCTAATTATTGAGACGGTGGGACGTTTGACATTGGTCTTTCACTGAGTACATGGACGGGGATTTAGTCTCGCTAGCACTTAAAGACCGCTAGGATATCCTTAAGTATTGAGGAAATTGTGTCACACTTCATCCTTGAATGTGGCGACTATGGGTAGCGGTAGAATCGGACCAGAGCTCTGAAATACTGATGATCCGTGTTTCATGCATATGTAATTGGGAGGTATCTACTTTAGTAAGAAAGAAGGCGGACTTGGGCAGCGTTTATTGACATGAACCAATGACCATGAAACCATCGGAAGAGCAAGCAATGTCAGGGTTCTTCATAATAGAAGCCCGCCCATCGTGCAATCTACTTCAGTTTATTCTATTTTATTTTACTATGGCATTCTTTTTCTTACAGAGAGTGCGTGCAGGCAGCTGTTTTAACTCCCCCGCCATTTCGAGTTTACAAATCTAATAAACTCGGTAAGTTTGGCGGAGTATACGGTGCGGGGTACATTGTTGGGTGCTCTGAGTAATGTTTGTTAGACAATGCATATAACCGCACCTCTTTTTTAAAAAAAACATTCTAATAGAGTATATAGCTGGTTACTACACCAGCTGTAGTGCGTTAAGTTTGGAAGTAAGCTCCCCCACCCTACTCTGAAGGGCGGTGTGAGTATGTCCTTGTGGAGATTTTTTAATGATTTTTTTAATGATTCTTTAATGTGTGTGTGGGCATGATTCACCATTTCAGTTATATATGTTGTCACAAAGAATGGGATGGAGTACATTTCACTTTCTAATTTTTGTTTATTATTAATCTGTTGTTGTTTGTAAACACTACAGGTTCGTCTCTAAAGGCGAGGGGCTCCACTTAAGGTGACATGTCCTTTACCCTCTAAATTGGGAAGATCAAGGTTCTGCACCTAGGGATTATAGTGGTGAGAAGTCCTGAGGAAAGTCGGGGTATTATTTTGTGCTGGCTGAAACATGTCGACATTTATGCAGAGTGGGGGGGGGTTGGAATCTCATTATAAGCTATCCAACCGGCCACCCACTGGGCGGAGTACCTAGTATTAAAATTGGAATAAGGATCCCCCGGTACCAGTTTTACATCACTTATTATCACTTGTTCTGCACTGTTATCTCACCTGTAATTCCACTCTCACATTTTGTGTTTTATTGTCTTCCCCTCCCTATTGCTCCACCTCCAGCGTTGGGCTGGCGCGGATGTGTGTTAGCCGCCCTATGATGAAGCATGACACAGCTTGCTGTGTGTGAGGGCAGTTTTACAAAACTGGTGCATTCCCACACATGTTTTTTATCTCCACTTAATGGTTTTTTCCTCTTCTTTTTGTGATATTTAATTACTGAGCGGGAGGTCAAAGAGGGCTTTTCCTCTCACTCCTCTGTACTTTGGCAGGTCAGAACTCCCAGGTAGAGTTCAGGGAAGCGGGGGGTGAAGTCTTTGTATCCCTGAGACTTCAAAACACGGGATAAGCTCTACTTCAAGCGTTTGGAGATCCTCCTCAAACAGGGGACACAGCACACAGCAAAGTCCAGGCCCTTTCATTGCCAGAAACAGCCACTGCAGGCCAACACCAGATAGCACACAGCAAAGTGGCAGTATGTCTCCTCAGTTTCTCCAGCTCTTCTCCTTGGCAAAGGTTCCTGTTGAATTCCATAAGTAATCTTTGAAGTGTTTTCTATCCCTGAGACTTCCAACAAGAGGCAAGCTCTACTTCAAGCCCTTGGAGAAAACTCAAACAGCAGGATGATGAAAGCACTGTCCAGTCCTTTCCCTTTCCAAGATAGAAGCAACCACTGCAGGCCAACCCCAACAGCACACAGCAGAGAGGCAGTACTCCTACTCCAGCTTTCCCAGTCCTTCTTTCTGGCAGGTTCCTTAGTTCAGCACTGCAGTGATCTAAAGTTCAGGGGTCGGGGCCCTACTTTTTATAGCACACATTCCTTTGTTATCAAGTGGCAGAGAAGCTCTTTGAGGCTCACATATGGGATTTTAGCAACCTTCCCCCACAGTTACATACTAAAGAAAACATCTCTGAGCTCCTTCATCACAGTGAAGAAGTCGTAGCTCCCAGTAGGACTAGGTTTTACTACTGGTAAGGAGGAACCCATATGATGTAGCATGTCACCCATGGGTGAGTGAGGGTTCTGGTCCTTAATGGATAAATTCCCCCTCATTGTCATTATTTTTCTTCATCTAGCTTACAAATACATTTCTTTTAACGAGAGAGTTTGGATACAGACCGCATTTTTCGGCCCAATATAGGCCTATAGTGCGTTGATTAGACCCGAGGAGATAGTGTATTGTTTATCTTGTTTAAAGGGGAAATCTCTCCTCGCAGGTCTATAAACCTGATCCCCTGGGACCCCAACCCCATTTTTTGTTGTTATGTTATGTTAATTTATTTTATAATGCGCAGAGCTACCCAACAAGGGTTTCCCAGTGCCAGCCAACAGTATCTCAACAATGATCTGAAATTAGCAGTGGTGATTAAAAAAACAAGTTTTTAATTGTTTACGAAAGTTGGGGAGCAGCTTCTCCCTCCGCATTGCAGCAGGTAAGGAATTCCACATAGTGGGCCCCAGCAGAGAGAAGGAGCGACCTCCCATTCTTGACAGCTTAATCCTGGGAATCACAAAAAGCTCATCCGAAGAAGAGCGAAGTAGTCGAGAAGGACGGTAAGGGCGAACCAGATCTTGTAAGTATTTAGGAGAAGAACCAATCTTAATTATGAACATATAACACAGGGTTTTAAATGTTATACAATGTTCTACTTTAAGCCAATGCAGTTCTCTCAGAGCATTACCCGTGTTAGACATTCTAGGAAGTCCACATAGCAATCGGGCTGCAGAATTTTGCACCACCTGAAGCTTACGTAATACATCTCTGTTAAACCCCAAAAAAAGAACGGTGCCGTAATCCAGGCGAGATGTCACAAGTGCCTGGACTACCGTCCTTTTGGTGTCCACAGGGAGCATCCAGATTATTTTTTTTAGCCATTTTAAGATGGTAAAACAGGTGTTACAATTTCAGTGTGGCCCTGGCCACGGGTCCTTTTGAGTGTGTTCCATAGCTGGTTTGGAACACTTTTGCTCCATGAAAGTGTATCTCTTCAGCGTGCTGTGATTCCACATTAAAGAACAGATTAGGGACAGTCTACTCGCTACATAGTGAAGATGGCAGATAGGCTAGGCTTAGCCTTTGATGAAGATATGGCTAGAGAAATCTTGAGCACACCAAGTATCCTCGATAGTACAACGATTGCTTGTACTACGTCAAGTGTTGACTGGGCAAAGTTATTAGTGCTCAAACGCTCACACTCAAGAACACAAATACATGGAGCTATCATGACCGAGTATTTTAGAGTATATGTGCGCCATCTGGTCTGATAGTTACGAATGCACCCAGACTTTTTCTAGAGGACAAATACTTTCTGAAAGACTGGTCATTGATAGCATGGAGGTGTACCAGAGACTGGTTAATTTTAATCATCACTATAGCAAAACGTATTTCTGATACAATATTAGTGGAGATTCAAACACTAGAGGCGAACATCAAATCAGTGCTGGTGACGTCAGTGTATAAGAAACAAGCCGACGAAACCAACAAAAATAATAAAGAATTCAAAGAATCAGTTCTGGCAACTAAAATTGCGAACTTCAAGAAGGATTTGGAGAGAATCTCCTTAGAGAAAGTGTACCCCTACACTAACGATCAATATGTTCCTCCACAGTTCAATCGCAAAGGAGGAAGTATGGCTCAAATTACTCGACATCTGCCAGTGATGAGGGTTCAAGTGACTCTGATTCCACATCCTATGGAGAAAGAGTGGATGACAGTCGAACAGAAGGAGCAGGGGAAGAGGACAAAGGAGGGGAGGCTTCTATGAACAAGGACAAAATCAAAGGTGGCCACCCACTCCCTTTGGATACCCTCCCCCTCATCCACAACAACAGTTCTTCCCATTCCAACCATTTAATAATATGATGCCAAATCAGCCTTTTTTAGGGCATGGCCCAGGACGCCCACGAGGAAGACGAAGAAATGCACAAATGGGAGTGGGGTGGAATACACCACTAGTGTCAACAACAACAAGCAGTATGATGCAACCTCCAGTACAACCGGGGAGCAGCAGCGGAAACAGCTGATTATCAATTGAAGCACTCACACACTTACAGAGACAGAGACCTCTGTTTTACAGAAAGGTCACGGTTTCGTCCCGACATACAGAGGTGACGCCTTTCAGATACGACAAGAACTTGCTGGTTTCTTTTGAAAAATTTGCCTGAACTCTTTTTTCAAAGACAATGCTATTACCGACACGGTAAATGAAACAAGTAAGTATACGGGTCTAAGACCTCGCTCTACGTTCAACCCTCCAGCGCATCTGGTTCCTGCCCAGATCTTTTCATTTGAAGAAGCGGTACTCTATGATGTGAATAACCTGATGGACAAGAACATCACACAGTATCAGAATCTAACAAAGTTAGAGAAATTAGCACTCCAACACTTGTCTGAGAATGAGAATGTGGTACTAAAACCCGCAGACAAAGGGGGTGCCATAGTAATCATGGATAATGAAACCTACAGATCTGAGTGCCTACGACAACTTGGTGACCGAAAATCATACAGATTACTCAAAATGGATCCTTCCAAATGCTTCACAGCTGACATTAAGATAATGATAGAGGAAGCAAAGGATAGCAACTGGATCACTGAACACGAAGCATCCTACTTGGTAACAGCATCTCCTACTACCCCTTATTTTTATGTATTACCCAAAATACATAAAGAGAAACGCCCTCCACCGGGCAGACCCATTATTTCGGGAATCGGCTCGATACTTGAACCGCTATCAACATTCGTTGATTTTTTCCTCAGACCAATGGTATCTGATATGCTGACTTTTTTGCTGGATACGAAAGACCTTTTGCCACACCTTTTAGAGACTCCGTTTAACAGAGACCAAGATTATTTGGTCTAGTTTGATGTTGAGTCTTTATATACGTGCATTTCACAGGAAGAAACTCTGGTGACCCTAGAACGGACCCCTCCAAACACCAAGGGGCCGCAGGGGGAATTGGACAAGGATTTATACAGGCAGCCCCCCACTCACCATAACCAACATTACAATGTGCCTGTCCTTATATGTTCTATGGGTAAACACCCCTAATCAATTGATATATCTATTTCCTAAGACAGTGGGTGTATCTACAGCCTCCTGTCTGCGTGTGCTAGTTAAAGTCACTCTTTATATAAGTGCTCCTACTTTAAAAACCGTGTGTGTGTGTGTGCAGCTGTGCTCCATGTGTTGGTCTAGTAACTATCTCTACCCTTCTCTAGTGAAAAGGGTAGTAGGGTGAGCGGAGGCCACAGCTACGTGCACTAACGATACCGACTGAAGGGCGGATGGGAGAACCTACCAACGGACAAAGGGGTTCATCCATTGCAAATTTCTTCTACGGGAGCCTGGTAGGCTTTGCCACACAAGGCGACCTGGTACAATAAAGGGAGAAAAAAAGTGCAGGAATCACGCTGACCCATCATAACCCTGACGAATTAGCCGGTAAAGTAACCCGCGGCGATGAAACATGTTGGTTGTTTTTAATTAGAACAGGCATACAGCACAGAATAAAATTGGAGTTGCTAGTAGAGCGTAGTTCTTTTTAATGTGGTGGGCACTATACCTCATATCTAGGGGGACGGGTCCATGATCACAGGGTCATTCACGTAAACACACAGAGTTTTCTTTTTGTGCACAACTTTATCCCCTTTATTTTTCAGGTTGGCAGTTGCTGATGATGAGAAAGTGAGGAGTCAGGAGAGTACCAGTCTGTCATATCCTCCCCCGGGTGTTGCTCCCGTGAGGCAAGCTCTACTTCAAGCCCTTGGAGAAAACTCTAACAGCAGGATGATGAAAGCACTGTCCAGTCCTTTCCCTTTCCAAGATAGAAGCAACCACTGCAGGCCAACCCCAACAGCACACAGCAGAGAGGCAGTACTCCTACTCCAGCTTTCCCAGTCCTTCTTTCTGGCAGGTTCCTTAGTTCAGCACAGCAGTGATCTAAAGTTCAGGGGTCGGGGCCTACTTTTTATAGCACACATTCCTTTGTTCTCAAGTGGCAGAGAAGCTCTTTGAGGCTCACATATGGGATTTTAGCATCCTTCCCCCACAGTTACATACTAAAGAAAACATCTCTGAGCTCCTTCATCACAGTGAAGAAGTCGTAGCTCCCAGTAGGACTAGGTTTTACTACTGGTAAGGAGGAACCCATATGATGTAGCATGTCACCCATGGGTGAGTGAGGGTTCTAGTCCTTAATGGATACATTCCCCCTCATTGTCATTATTTTTCTTCATCTAGCTTACAAATACATTTCTTTTAACAAGAGAGTTTGGATACAGACCGCATTTTTCGGCCCAATATAGGCCTATAGTGCGTTGATTAGACCCGAGGAGATAGTGTGTTGTTTATCTTGTTTAAAGGGGAAATCTCTCCTCGCAGGTCTATAAACCTGATTCCCTGAGACCCCAACCCCATTTTTTGTTGTTATGTTATGTTAATTTATTTTATAATGCGCAGAGCTACCCAACAAGGGTTTCCCAGTGCCAGCCAACAGAATCTCAACAATGATCTGAAATTAGCAGTGGTGATTAAAAAAACAAGTTTTTAATTGTTTACAAAAGTTGGGGAGCAGCTTCTCCCTCCGCATTGCAGCAGGTAAGGAATTCCACATAGTGGGCCCCAGCAGAGAGAAGGAGCGACCTCCCATTCTTGACAGCTTAATCCTGGGAATCACAAAAAGCTCATCCGAAGAAGAGCGAAGTAGTCGAGAAGGACGGTAAGGGCGAACCAGATCTTGTAAGTATTTAGGAGAAGAACCAATCTTAATTATGAACATATAACACAGGGTTTTAAATGTTATACAATGTTCTACTTTAAGCCAATGCAGTTCTCTCAGAGCATTACCCGTGTTAGACATTCTAGGAAGTCCACATAGCAATCGGGCTGCAGAATTTTGCACCACCTGAAGCTTACGTAATACATCTCTGTTAAACCCCAAAAAAAGAACGGTGCCGTAATCCAGGCGAGATGTCACAAGTGCCTGGACTACCGTCCTTTTGGTGTCCACAGGGAGCATCCAGATTATTTTTTTTTGCCATTTTAAGATGGTAAAACAGGTGTTACAATTTCAGTGTGGCCCTGGCCACGGGTCCTTTTGAGTGTGTTCCATAGCTGGTTTGGAACACTTTTGCTCCATGAAAGTGTATCTCTTTAGCGTGCTGTGATTCCACATTAAAGAACAGATTAGGGACAGTCTACTCGCTACATAGTGAAGATGGCAGACAGGCTAGGCTTAGCCTTTGATGAAGATATGGCTCGAGAAATCTTGAGCACACCAAGTATCCTCGATAGTACAATGATTGCTTGTACTACGTCAAGTGTTGACTGGGCAAAGTTATTAGTGCTCAAACGCTCACACTCAAGAACACAAATACATGGAGCTATCATGACCGAGTATTTTAGAGTATATGTGCGCCATCTGGTCTGATAGTTACGAATGCACCCAGACTTTTTCTAGAGGACAAATACTTTCTGAAAGACTGGTCATTGATAGCATGGAGGTGTACCAGAGACTGGTTAATTTTAATCATCACTATAGCAAAACGTATTTCTGATACAATATTAGTGGAGATTCAAACACTAGAGGCGAACATCAAATCAGTGCTGGTGACGTCAGTGTATAAGAAACAAGCCGACGAAACCAACAAAAATAATAAAGAATTCAAAGAATCAGTTCTGGCAACTAAAATTGCGAACTTCAAGAAGGATTTGGAGAGAATCTCCTTAGAGAAAGTGTACCCCTACACTAACGATCAATATGTTCCTCCACAGTTCAATCGCAAAGGAGGAAGTATGGCTCAAATTACTCGACATCTGCCAGTGATGAGGGTTCAAGTGACTCTGATTCCACATCCTATGGAGAAAGAGTGGATGACAGTCGAACAGAAGGAGCAGGGGAAGAGGACAAAGGAGGGGAGGCTTCTATGAACAAGGACAAAATCAAAGGTGGCCACCCACTCCCTTTGGATACCCTCCCCCTCATCCACAACAACAGTTCTTCCCATTCCAACCATTTAATAATATGATGCCAAATCAGCCTTTTTTAGGGCATGGCCCAGGACGCCCACGAGGAAGACGAAGAAATGCACAAATGGGAGTGGGGTGGAATACACCACTAGTGTCAACAACAACAAGCAGTATGATGCAACCTCCAGTACAACCGGGGAGCAGCATCGGAAACAGCTGATTATCAATTGAAGCACTCACACACTTACAGAGACAGAGACCTCTGTTTTACAGAAAGGTCTCGGTTTCGTCCCGGCATACAGAGGTGACGCCTTTCAGATACGACAAGAACTTGCTGGTTTCTTTTGAAAAATTTGCCTGAACTCTTTTTTCAAAGACAATGCTATTACCGACACGGTAAATGAAACAAGTAAGTATACGGGTCTAAGACCTCGCTCTACGTTCAACCCTCCAGCGCATCTGGTTCCTGCCCAGATCTTTTCATTTGAAGAAGCGGTACTCTATGATGTGAATAACCTGATGGACAAGAACATTACACAGTATCAGAATCTAACAAAGTTAGAGAAATTAGCACTCCAACACTTGTCTAAGAATGAGAATGTGGTACTAAAACCCGCAGACAAAGGGGGTGCCATAGTAATCATGGATAATGAAACCTACAGATCTGAGTGCCTACGACAACTTGGTGA
The DNA here is from genome assembly GCF_964261635.1 of Lissotriton helveticus. Taxonomy (NCBI): domain Eukaryota; kingdom Metazoa; phylum Chordata; class Amphibia; order Caudata; family Salamandridae; genus Lissotriton; species Lissotriton helveticus. The sequence goes on along the minus strand of NC_136059.1, from coordinate 1,888,601,613 downwards.
CCGAAAATCATACAGATTACTCAAAATGGATCCTTCCAAATGCTTCACAGCTGACATTAAGATAATAATAGAGGAAGCAAAGGATAGAAAACTGGATCACTGAACACGAAGCATCCTACTTGGTAACAGCATCTCCTACTACCCCTTATTTTTATGTATTACCCAAAATACATAAAGAGAAACGCCCTCCACCGGGCAGACCCATTATTTCGGGAATCGGCTCGATACTTGAACCGCTATCAACATTCGTTGATTTTTTTCTCAGACCAATGGTATCTGATATGCCGACTTTTTTGCTGGATACGAAAGACCTTTTGCCACACCTTTTAGAGACTCCGTTTAACAGAGACCAAGATTATTTGGTCTAGTTTGATGTTGAGTCTTTATATACGTGCATTTCACAGGAAGACACTCTGGTGACCCTAGAACGGACCCCTCCAAACACCAAGGGGCCGCAGGGGGAATTGGACAAGGATTTATACAAGCAGCCCCCCACTCACCATAACCAACATTACAATGTGCCTGTCCTTATATGTTCTATGGGTAAACACCCCTAATCAATTGATATATCTATTTCCTAAGACAGTGGGTGTATCTACAGCCTCCTCTCTGCGTGTGCTAGTTAAAGTCACTCTTTATATAAGTGCTTCTACTTTAAAAACCGTGTGTGTGTGTGTGCAGCTGTGCTCCATGTGTTGGTCTAGTAACTATCTCTACCCTTCTCTAGTGAAAAGGGTAGTAGGGTGAGCGGAGGCCACAGCTACGTGCACTAACGATACCGACTGAAGGGCGGATGGGAGAACCTACCAACGGACAAAGGGGTTCATCCATTGCAAATTTCTTCTACGGGAGCCTGGTAGGCTTTGCCGCACAAGGCGACCTGGTACAATAAAGGGAGAAAAAAAGTGCAGGAATCACACTGACCCATCATAACCCTGACGAATTAGCCGGTAAAGTAACCCGCGGCGATGAAACATGTTGGTTGTTTTTAATTAGAACAGGCATACAGCACAGAATAAAATTGGAGTTGCTAGTAGAGCGTAGTTCTTTTTAATGTGGTGGGCACTATACCTCATATCTAGGGGGACAGGTCCATGATCACAGGGTCATTCACGTAAACACACAGAGTTTTCTTTTTGTGCACAACTTTATCCCCTTTATTTTTCAGGTTGGCAGTTGCTGATGATGAGAAAGTGAGGAGTCAGGAGAGTACCAGTCTGTCATATCCTCCCCCGGGTGTTGCTCCCGTGAGGCACTGCCAACCTTCCCTTCCCCTTTTTTCACTAGAGAAGGGTAGAGATAGTTACTAGACCAACACATGGAGCACAGGTGCACACACACACCCGGTTTTTAAAGTAGGAGCACTTATATAAAGAGTGACTTTAACTAGCGCACGCAGACAGGAGGCTGTAGATACACCCACTGTCTTAGGAAATAGATATATCAATTGATTAGGGGTGTTTACCCATAGAACATATAAGGAGAGGCACATTGTAATGTTGACCCTAGAACGGAGTCTGGAAGCACGACTCTCAGAGAGTATGATGCCAGTACCATTCATTATGTCTTGTGCCTGTATGGTCCTGAAAGAAAATGTTTTCAAATTTGAAGAGACAATGGGGAGTGTTTGTGCCCCGAGTTTGGCAAACCTTTACGTCCATGAATTTGAACAGACCGTGGTCTTGCAAGAGAGCAACCCCTTTTTCAGACACATCCTTGTCTGTAGAAGGTATATTGATTACATTTTTGTCATATGGAGAGGGGACCAAGACACAATAAAAGCCTTTAATGCTTGGCTAAATGAGAAGAATTAATTTTTAAGATTCATGTTGGAGTTTTCTAAAGAAAATGTGTCCTTTCTGGACGTGAAGATCTTTCCTAAAGATGATGGTTTGGCGACAGAGTTATACAAAAAGCCAATGGCTTGCAACTCCTTGCTACCATATCAAAGCTACCATCTGAAAGCTCTTCGTGAGAACTTGCCCTTTGGGCAATTCCTCAGGGTAAGGCGCAATTGCTCTACTACTGAAAAGTATAATGAACACTCTGATGCTTTGGCCAGAGACCTGAAGGTGAAGAATTATCCAGCACCTATAATACGCAGGTCACGCAAAAGAGGGGCTAACTATAATAGAGAAGCACTTTTGGAGATTCTATCGGAAAAAGAGAATAATTCCCGACTTACCTTTGTCAACATGTTCTCAGGTTTCTCAAATCAAATAAAGAAAAGTATCATCCATCATTGGAAGATACTAAATACAGGAAACAACAAACTTCTGGTTCCCATGATTGCGTACAAAAGAAGTGCCAATATTAGGGATAATTTGGTTTATACCCGACCAAAAGAGAACAGGACCAAGGAAGTACAAACTCCTTATGGAACCTTCCACCAGTAACGGGCCACTTTCCTTGTGGAACTTGTGCGGTGTGTCCACAAACAGAGAAGACAACACAAATTGATATAGGAACTGAGAGACCATGGAAAATCATGAAGCATACCAATTGTAATAGCGAGAAACTGATATATCTGATTTGGTGTCCCTGCAAACTCCGATATGTCGGTATGACAGCAAGAAAGGTAAAAATCAGAATACAAGAACACAAGAGCACAATTCGGTGCAGCAAAAGATCTACTAAGCTTACTAATCATTTCTTAGATAAACATCATGCAGAAACAGATTTGAGTTGCGTTGTTTTGGAGCAACCCTGGATTCCGTCACATATTACAGCTGTCTCGAAATTCCTTCTGGGACGAGAACAATGGTGGGTGTTCAAATTGAAAACCGATGTTATCGGCCTGAACGATGAGATACTGTGGTTAGCCCTGTAAGATCTCTAATATTTGGCGTAGAGTACACAATGAAATACGAATACACCCAGTAGCTATGTAGTAATAAGAATTTTTTTTATAATCGCTTAAATAGCGGGGACAGTTTTCTCCTACTAGCATAGTGTTTAGAACATCACCAATCCTAGGGACTAGAGACAATGTGCAATATATTTTGCTAGTATCACTGCTTTGGGGTTCCTAGATACACTTTGTTGAGAATATAGGAGCTATCTGCCTTCACATCATTTGGCAAGATACATTTATGAACATGGACTTATGCAACTACAAGACAAGGTCTCTGCTGGGTATTGGCATAATATAAGATACACATGAGATCCGCTGTTCATAACATATAATGCGCAACATACTAGCGCAAGGTACTAATATTGTGAGTACTATTGTTGAGTGATACTTGGTTACAGAATGTAATAGGAGAATACCTCCTGACTCCCCCCCAGTTTCTATACCAAATCCTTGATTCTGTGGTGCATTGACAAAACAAAGAAATCGAAATCATGATAAAGTAGTGATTACAGGAGCAATATTTTCAAAATGTTTCCTTTAATTAGGAGTACCCTATGAAATTGCAAGTATATTCATACTGCTCTAATATGGCTCTAGAAATGCGTATGAGCTAGTAACTAGCATTTACACAAGAGAGGCAATCTTGTTTTTTGGAACACTGGGCATGCGCAACACAATGCTTGGGGAACCGCTCTTCCGTGCATGCCCAATTATCACATGGAGGAATTGGACTAGACCAAATGATTAATATTCCTTAATGTTCTTTTTCACTAACATCGCCAATGATGCCATACTGTGGCTTACTTATGGCTCAAACAGTATAAATGAGTAAGTTAGCTGCGTACAAACAAAAAAGTGACCAGACTTATTGAAGCACTGCACAAGCGCGATAAAATGTGCCGGGTAATCCCTCTCCCGCACATTGCCACGTAACTAGTTTGTGAACATGGGGCATGCGTGTTTAATATCGCGCACTTCAGGCATTGTTGTAGCCACCACGGGGCCTAACAGAAACGCGGTTTGTTTGGTTAATGAGACACTATATAAACCGGAACCCCCGTCAGGTCGGTACTTCCTGAGGCAGCCTCCGTTTGCCACGAGGTACCGACGGACAGGTAAGGGGTTAGGCTACTTGTTTCTGAATTCCTTTGCAGGATAGTGTTTTAGACCTGTATAGTTACTAATAGAAAGAACCCAAAGCACTGTGCTATAAATAGAAAGTTGGATGACATTTCCTTTTCTTATTTTTAGTAACCTTATACACTCTCTCTGTTTGCCCCCAATAAGTCAGAGCCTTATAATATTATGGTTGTCTTACTTATGATTAATATAAAGAAAGCAGGGCAATGCGGGTAGTATTTCCAATCCCTTGCTGAGTGCTTTTTACAGAATAGAGCCTTACAGGAACAGGGTTTGGTTGTATTGGACTACAGCTTTGCAGTATTCTTTGTTATATCTGCATAGGCATGTTGACTACAGTGAACTATCATTGTACATTAAGCTAGAACACAATCTATATTGAAAGCAATACACCTAGAGTTTACTCTACCCCTAAAAACATTCATGTTCTCCAAATGGGGGAATCTGGCACTTCTGAGTACACTGGAGCATCATAGTCACCCTAATAAAACTGGTAATGTTGGTTAGGTGTGACCCACAGTTTTCAATTGTTCCCACATAGCAGGGCCTCCTTCCCTGAGCTGCCTGCCAGGTTGAGCTGAGGCATAATATCATACTATTGAGGGTAAGTTAAGCATTATCTATTGTCGATATCTATGGCTATTGACAATGTTATGATATAAGATTATGTCAGTAGCAGAGCACTTCAATTCACTGGTGTGATCGTTCTCTTCTCTCTCATTTACTTTTCAGATATCTCATGTATTACCTGATATTACGTCACAGGAATACTGTTTTTTTTTATTTTATTTTCTTTATTTACTCTGTATATATCAGCAGCAGCAAACACAATTGTCTATTCTTGTTGGTCCTGAAGAAAGCCACCGATGCAGGATACTGATCATATGGCTGAAACATGTCGACCTCGTACCAATAGTAGTTCTAAATCTATACTACTTATTTGCATTGCTTTTTAATCCTATCAGGGAGAGCACGTGAATAAAATCGTGGTTGTGCATCTACCTAGGCAGTTTTAACATTTCAGTTTACATATTAGTTCATCACATTATTCCTTTTTTTGTGCTGCACCCTCGCTACTCCTTGAGGCTCACATATGGGATTTTAGCATCCTTCCCCCATAGTTACATACTAAAGAAAACCTCTCTGAGCTCCTTCATCACAGTGAAGAAGTCGTAGCTCCCAGTAGGACTAGGTTTTCCTACTGGTAAGGAGGAACCCCTTTGATGAAGCATGTCACCCACGGGTGAGTGAGGGTTCTAGTCCTTAAGCGATAAATTCCCCCTTATTGTCATTATTTTTCTTTATCTAGCTTATAAATACATTTCTTTTAACGAGAGAATTTGGATGCAGACCGCATTTTCCGGCCCAGTATAGGCCTATAGAGCTTTGATTAGACCCGAGGAGTTAGTGTGTTGTTTATAGAGAAGCTCTTGCACAGCCAAAACCAATTCTGTCCTCTCTGGTGCAGCTGCCCGACAGGAGGTGGAGACAGCATTGTATAAGTCAGACAGGGTTAATTCAGGTGCATGGAAAATCCCCACTCACCACTCTAAATGCAGACCGAGCCTATCAGGTGCCAGTGAGAACCCATCCCCCTACTCTGAATGCAGCCCAAGTCTATTCAGCCCAGCCAAGACTCGTTCAGAAAAGGCAGGACACACATCAATCCCCCCCGGTGGTTATCTGAGAGAATGCACCTCCCCAGTCCCTGTCACTCTAAAGTCAGACATTAAATACACAAACCAGCAGAGACACACAGGATGGCTAAGCAAGAAAATACCCACTTTCTAAAAGTGATATTTTCAAACACACAATATAAACATAATTTTTACTAAAAGATGCACTTTTATATTCTGAGTTCAGGCATACTAAACTCCACCTTTCTATCTTGTCCCAATGCGAAGTTATATTCATACGATTTTATAAATAAACTCCCATTCTATCCTATGGGACAGATAGGCTTTCAATAGTGAAAAACAAAATGCATTGTATTTCACTATCAGGACATGTCACACACACCAGTGCATTTCTTACCTTTCACATACACTACACCCTGCCCACCGGGGTACCTTGGGCCTACCTGAGGGGTGTTTTACATGTAAGAAAGGGGAAGGTTAGGGTCTGGCAAGTGGGAGCACTTGCCAGGTCGACATGACAGTACCAAACTGCTTACAGACACTACAGTGGCAGGTCTGAGTTACATTTACAGACTGCTCATGTGGATGGCACAATCAGTGTTGCCGGCCCACTAGCAGCATTTGATTTGCAGGCCCTCAGCACACACAGGGCACTGTACTAGGGTCTTACCCGTAAATCAAATATGCCAATCATGGAATCACCAATCCATAAACACAATTTACAGGGAGAGCATATGCACTTTAGCACTGTTCAGCAGTGGTAAAGTGCCCAGAGTCATCAAACCTCCAAAAACAGGATTCAAAACAGGAGTCCAAAAAGCAAAAAGTCTGGGGATAAACCTGCTGGAGAAGCTAGGTCTAACACTTAGGGGCATATTTACAATAACTGGCGCATCCCTGCAAATCAGCAGGGATGCACCAGTTATTGTGCGCCACAGCTCCGCCATCATGGATGCGCCGCATTTACAATGCGGCGCACCATGGGCCGAAAACGGCACAGATGCGTGACGCATCTGTGCCGAAAAAGTGGCGCATTGCTAGAGTTGTAAAGTTGCGACGCAGCTCCAGCAATGCTCTGGGGGCCCTATCTAGTTAATGCTGTGTCAATCCTTATGCCTGCTTCAGGCAGGCGCAGGGCTTTGACGCAGCATGGGCCTAAAAGTGGCTGAGTGAAATCTTGTAGATTTCACTCAGCCCCTTTTAGGAGGCGTTCCTGCGCCGCCCCCCCCCCCTGCGCAGGAACGCCTACATGTGGCTCAGGGCTTTACAATGTGACGCATCTCCCAGATGCATCACGTTGTAAGTACTCCACACCATGGCGCAGGATTTGCGCCGCCGCTGCGTTACAAAAGTGACACAACGGCGGCGTAAATGAGGCGCAAGGGGCTTGTAAATCTGTCCCTCAGGGTATATCAAATCAAAATAACCAGTACAGAGAGGACCATAAGCGTTGTTGAAGTAATTGCATGAGATAGATCCTGGCCTCAATGAAAGATACTTGCCTGCATGTATTTGTGGTATCAGTCTTCGATCAGATCTGGAGTATTTTGCCTTGCTCTCAAGTATATCTCAGACTTTGGGATTCTTGCCAGCTTGACCCAATAAAGCATTGGCCTAAGGGCTGCTGTTTCCGATACTGGAACAAAGCTAAGCTGCACACAGAGGGCCAATAAGGGAGTGCCCAGCCGCAACATCAGCAATGCTTTTAAGAAGTTATTTGTGGCCACTTGCTGTGGACATGCATTCACATAACCCCAGAGCTCTGCCCCATAGAGCGCTACCTCCACTGCCTTTTGTCTATATATTTGCAGGATAACGCTAATACATCTGGCACCTGCCTTCTGCCTAAGCTTCGAAACAGAGTCCAGACCTATTTGTCTCAGGACTGTAGTTGCCTACTCTATATCACTACCCCAGTGCTTGTTCTCTGCAAACCGAATCCCCAGATAATCAAACTGCCAAATTGTTTCTATGGGCACACCATCAATCAAAGGCTTCTGCTTAAAGCTGGAGGATGGCCTCAATATCATACTCTTCATTTTACTACAATTAATGGTCAATGATTTCCCTTTACCTGCGCTGCAAATCAAGTAAAATACCTGAAATTCCTATTGTTGTTTTATTATTATACCTATCAGTTTGACACATATTGTGAAACTGTGACAAAACATCAGTGATTTATGTTGCAAGAAGTAGGCCTATTTTTCACATGAGAATCTTTTTAGAACATTTTTGTTTTTTTTATTGTGTATTTTCAGTGATTTCTCAATCTAATACTTATCTTCTTGGAACAGCATGTGCCTAGCCCAATCCCTGTGATGAGCGGGAGACTGCTGGAATCTATAGGAGTGAGGTGTGAACGTATCCCCATACCCCAGCCTCGTAGGTAGCTGTAGTGATACATTTGGCCTGATATACTCGAATCAGCTCCTCTGGCGCTCTTGTTCCTAATCTCTGGGTAAACTTTACCATGGCCATTGTAGATTTTAAGAAATGAAGTTTTCTAGCCTCTATAGCTTTTTTCCAGGTACCTTTTTCGTCTATCAGTACTCCCAGGTATGGGTATGTGGGGGTGTTCTCTACGCTGGAATTGTTAATATAAATCGTCGTCCCTTTTCCTCGTTTGTGGCCACAGTTCATAATATATGTTTTTTTGATGTTAATATTTAAATCAAGATTTGACATGAATTTGTTATAATGGGACAGAGAATGCTGTAGCTCAATGGACGTACTGGCTATGATCCCAGCGTCGTCCGCATAAAGGAGGGCGGGAATTGGACGACGCTGGATTAGGGGTATATCCTTTGCCCCGTCCAACATGGCTATTTCTAAGCCATTAGTGTGCAAATTAAAAAGGAAGGGGGCCAGGACACAGTCCTGTCTGACCCCCCGCTGTACTCTAAACGATTCAGTCAGTTCTCCCCCGATGCCGAATCTCACTCTGGCTGTGGCATTTGAATACATTTCCCGGAGAAATGTTACTAACAGTGCATCGACTCCCAAATCTGTTAAAACGGTCCATAATTTCGAGTGGCCTACGCAGTTAAACGCGGCCGAAAGGTCTACGTAGGCCAGTCGAAGTCCTCCACTTTTTGCGTCCGCATATTTCCCCTTTAATAAAGACAAATTCAAGACTGGCTCAACCGTACCCAAACCTTCCCTAAAACCGTACTGGATGTCTGAAATAATCTGATTATCGTTGGACCAGGACTGAAGACGCTCTAAGATTATGCAGCCCATCGTTTTTCCGAAAGAATCCAGTAGGGAGATAGGGTGGTAGCAAGTAGGGTTTAACGATCGCCCTTTTTAAATACTGGGATAAGAATGGACTTTAACCAAGAGTCTAAAAGGCCAAGTTTGCAAGTATCATTTAATACCCTCAGTAAAATAGGGGCCCATAGATTTAGCTTGAATTTGTAAAGATCCACTGAGACCCCATCGGGCCCCGGAGCTTTACCTCCTTTACTGGCTTTTAATGCGGCCTCGACTTCACTTAAGGTGAAGTCCAGTGCAAGTGGAATAAAAGGAGCAGCTTTTGTGGCCAGGTTAGGCTTTAGGGGTGGAAGATCTGTTTTTGAATTTTCCACTATTCCGACTATATTTGAGAAATGGGCAATCCACGACTGTTCGTCTATAGTTACCTCAATCTTATTTATATCTCTAGAACTTGTCAGGAAAGGTGAATTTATCACTTGCCAAAAGGCGGCGCTATCATTTAAGCGACAGCTTTTGTGCAGTTCTGCCCATAATTCCTCATTTATTTCTAGTTTTCTTACCCTTATGGCTTTGTTATAGTTTTTCCTGAGACGAACGATCTCTTTACTATCCCTGACTGGAGCGTTTAATGCAATTTTCAAGTTTGAATGGGCTTTGGTACAAGAGGCATTAAACCATCCTGCCTGATTGTGTTTTACTACTTTGGTCTTAGAGGTTAGAGCTTTTTGGATGGAGTTGGTTATTAGCATAAAGTTATGTATGATCTCCTCTGAGGAAGAATTATCTGCTAAACAGATGTTTATTTCTGACATAGAGTTCTTTACAACTTTTTCCGTAATTTTTCTGGGTCGACTTTTGCCCACTTCAAAGCGTAACCATTTAACCTAACCAACTTTATGGCCTCCTCATGGTAGGGGTTCCGCTGACTGTTCCTATCTCCTAACATGGGAAGAGACAAGGAGCTCGATATTGGAAAATGGTCACTAAATTCAGAATCATGAGTTTGAAAATTTACAATAAAAGAGGAAGCGGTGTTTGTTAGGAAAATATAATCAATACAAGTAAAAGCACCATTTCCATGAAAAGTTGGTTAAAGGGGACCCATAGGAGAGACCATTTCATTTGCCAGAGTTAATTTTAGACTCAAAGTTGACTCATTTAAACAGTCCCCACTTTGGGAGTGGGTAAAATGGGTGATATTTACATAATTTTCATCTGTTAGTCCACATATATTTTTTCCATTATGGGGGCAGAGCGTCAAGTTAAAGTCGCCTCCCCAGATTATTTCAGGGTTTTTTCCTTGATATCTAATATTAAAGTCTAAAAGATAGGTACGAATTTCCTTGGAAATAACAATCAACTGCATTGGAAATAGATTGTTGTAGAAATTTACTCTCAGGAGAGGGTCCGTATTATTTGCATCAATTTGGATTATCTGGTAGTTGGGCTCCTTTTTTAGGGCCGTGATTTTTCGGAATTTAATTAAATTTGTAATATAAACCACTAAGCCTCCTTTTGCGCGACCCACAGAAGATGGAATAGCAGGAGAGAAATAGGTGTTATAACCATTTAAATGGGCAGGAGAAACTGCCCATGTTTTTTGTAAGCAAATGAGGTCATAATCCCATACAAATGTAAGCCACTCGCCCATATTGACCTTTGTATTAAGGCCAGCAATATTCCAATAGATAATTTTAATCGTGGCCCCTCTCCCTCTAGATACAGCAAGTGGGGAAGTTGCTAAACAACTATGAGCATCATTGCCTTGAATTGGATTAGAATGGGAAGCCAAGGTAAGCATGGGATGAATATTATGAGGGGGTGACTGAAGAACGGGCTCAGATGATAGTTTGGACAGGGAAGCTGTGTTGATCCTTTTTGGGGAATCATAATTAAATCTAAAGTCATTAAAGGATGGATTGTTTCCCTGGGTTCACTTGGGGGTAGACTTGAAGGAAAGGTCTGTAAAGGGGTAGGGGAATTAACCCCACTGGTTGTTTCATTTCGTCCCAGAGCAGACCCTTGATCGAGAGTGGTCAATCGATTTCTTCAAGAGCAGATAACTGGTTAAACCTGTTTAAGGTAATTACGGAGCCATTTCCGTTTCCCCTATGATTTACTGTTGGTTTATAAAAATATCCCAAAGGAACAGCCATGATGGTTGGATCAAATGCGGAAATGAGCTCTTTGTTGTTCAAAAGTGAACGGACCATTCGTGGGGACCTAAAGTTTATGACGATACAATCGCCATATGTTGTTTTCTGCGAGGAACCCAACCATCCCACCCTGCGAACCATAAGAATTTCATTAACATTGCAGGGATTAAAGCGCTTGTATTTTGTTAGCCAATCTACTACTTTGTTTCGGACCGATGACCAGGTTTCAGTTTGGGTTTGTTTCAGAGGAGGGACCTCCGTGAGGATTAGAACGTATGGACATGATGCTGGGGGGAGATCTAGGGTTATTGGGATTTGTAGAGACATGGTAGTGGATTGATTATCCTTATTTAATAAGTCATGTCTATTATTATGCTCTGCTCTGGTGGTGGCCATTTGTAGCAGTTCACTGTTTTGATGTAACTTTTATTTTTGGCAGTTCTTTATTGCTAAACTCGAAGTGCTTTACATGAGCACCAACAAGGACATCTTCATTTATTTTTTTGTAGGCATGGATGATTACGTGATTTGCCCAGAAACCCAGGATGTTGAGCACAGATTTTTAGCATAAATGTTTTAAGCCATGCCTTCAATTATATCGGTCATCCCCCTTTGAGAGATCCCCCAAGTTTTTCCATCCCACCTAATCCCCTGCATAATAGCAATAGTTTAACTTATATCTGAAACCCTACACCACCATCAATAACATGCTGAGTTACTTCAAGTGTCTGGGAATGCACCCTGTATTCAGATAACACTCCTCATTCTCACCCTTCACTTTCACACTCACCCTGCACTCACAGTGATCACAATGCACTCATACTGATCACCCTGCAGTCACACCATGCACCCGCACTCACAGTGATCACTCTGCACTCACAATGCACTTGGCCGTTCACCCTGTACCTCACATTGCAGTCACACAAGCACACTACTCGCCGTGCACTCATGTGATACTTCACTCACCTCTCCCCCTCACCGCTCAATCTGCAATCTCACTCAAACAAGCCCATCAATAACCATGCACTAATTCGTCCCACTCTGCACTTACATCTGCACCCAAATTCCCATGGTCACCTCTTTCACCCTGCAGTCACTCTTTGACTTTGACTTTGAATTAGCTTTATTCGATTTCAATATAAAATCATAAAAGCGACAGCAACACATATAAATACATCAGCACATCAGAAACTTTTCATTTCACAAGAAATTAACAAACGTTTAAAAAAAAAAAAATGATTAAATCAATAGAGGAATTCAGCTAATCACTGGACAACAGAGAAAATGGACAAATCAAATAAAAATAAGGAGAAGGGGGGCCATTCAGTACAGGACCACTTCTAGCCGTCCAGAAATTACTCTGAGTTACTTAGCGGTGCGACGGGGCATATAAAATAAAAATCGCTTAGACTCCAAGTCGATATAGGACCATCGCCTATGTGCGGCTGCCAAGATTTGAGGTATGGGACGACATATTTATTGCTGAATTTTACGAGAACCAGATCACCCACAGTATTTTTTACAAGAGGTCCTAGCCAGCCTACCCTTCTGACGCTTAATATAGTGCCATCTATATTGGGGGGCAATGGCCTATTTTTAGTTAGCCAGAACACTACCTTGTTCCTTAGATCCTGCTGTTTTCATGTTTCCCCTTTGGGAGTTCTGGTATACCCGCAAGGACGGACACAATAGGAGCTGCTTCTGGAGGCAAATGAAGGTGATTAGTTTTACGTGGGATGATGTCGTGACTGGCCGCTAATCTATTTTGAGATGGCATTTCTTTATTATGCCCAACCCTGAGGTAAGAGCGCTGTGGTATCGTGGCTGCTTTAGAATTTTTTGAAGTGTTCATCGGTGGGGCAGCTATTTGTTTACCGGTGTTTGTGTTTTGTATAGTAAAATCAGGTGATTCTATAGGGGGTGGGCGCTGCAATTGTACTGGTTCTCCCAAGATTTTTGTAGGTAGAGAATTAGCCTTTATTGCTTCTTCAAGTCCTGTGAGCCTATCCCCTAGGCTAGTTATTTTATCAAGCAATGGAGATAAAATAGATTTCATAATATTTTCAAGCGCGGGCATAGGGAATCCTGTGCAGGTACTTTCGGAGTATCAGTGCTTGGGGTATTGTGTACTGGCCGGTGTAGGTTTAATTTTTGTTTCTTGACCTGACTGCCCGTTTGGTTAACTTTATCACTCTTCCTTTTGATCGAGGACACCTGGGTAGAGACAGTGGGTAGGGAATATGATATTGGGTGGGTTGTATCCTGTAAGGTCTGTGAGGTCTGAGTTGGTTGGGAAGAACGACTGGGACCAGGACTAGTCATAGCTATGGGGGAGATTGAAACAGAAGTTAGGACATTTTCTATATTCACAGGGGCATATGAGGCTTTACACATTAGATTGAGTTCTTCCCATAGTGATATCGCTGGAGCTATATCAGCAGACTGTGGGGGGAACCCTTAATAAGTGAACTGTCCAAGACTGGAGATCGTTCTAGTCTCTCCAATTCACTAGCAATGGGCAATATAGCACTCTTAAGATAATAGTCCATTCTCCCCCTGAGCATGTCACCCTCAAAGGAGTGTTTTCTAGAAACCCCCTTGCAAGACATAGTGTGACAGTTTGTAACAATCAGAACACAAACAATATCGGGAGTCGAGCAGCAGTGACCCTAGGCGAGACCCCGTGGAATAAACCAAATATAGTCAGTTGGTAAAGTACCTTGAGTCAATGTTCCTCATAGCACGTAATCTAACCAGAAGCAAGGGGGATGACCCGGGCCGGCCTCCTCTGGCCTACGATGGCCTTAGATGGTCCCGCCCTTGTCCCGGGCTTCTCCCGGCGCCGACCCGCGCGCGATCCCGCGACGCGGGGGCTCGCGCTGACCTTAAGCGCACCTCCGGGGGCGGGACAGGATGCACGCCTTCCTAGGCGCAAGTGGTGCTGGGGGATGTAGTCCCCGGTCTGCCGCCTCGCCGCGGTGGTTGAGAAGCGGCAGGCAGCAGGGAAGTAGAGAGCCTGGTGAGTGTTGCAGCAATGCAGCGCTGGGGCTGCGGTGGTCGAAGAGCCCAAATGAAGACCTCCCAGGTCAGTGTCAGCCCAAGTCCCCCGCTCCCCCGGGGCTCGCGCTGACCTTAAGCGCACCTCCGGGGGCGGGACAGGATGCACGCCTTCCTAGGCGCAAGCGGTGCTGGGGGATGTAGTCCCCGGTCTGCCGCCTCGCCGCGGTGGTTGAGAAGCGGCAGGCAGCAGGGAAGTAGAGAGCCTGGTGAGTGTTGCAGCAATGCAGCGCTGGGGCTGCGGTGGTCGAAGAGCCCAAATGAAGATCTCCCAGGTCAGTGTCAGCCCAAGTCCCCAGTCACTCCTCTTACCTTACTCTCACACTGTTGCATCGCTCATCGTGCACTCACATGGGTACTCCTGCCACCCACACAGTGCAGAGGGTTAATGTGCCTGCTATAAGTGGAGTGGTGTGGCTCACTGGTTAGAGGCGGCAGACCCGGAAGCAGAGAACGGCCCGGGACCAGGGTTCAATTCCCGACGTGGCAGGGTCGTGGACCAGGGTCAGCGGACTTGATAATTCTCGCCTCGGTGCCTACTCTAACCAGGGATCACACTCGGCAACTCTGGGCATTAGCTTGCCTCATCTCTACATCGGCCCCCCACATTCGCCGGGGATGCCTGGTTTCACCTTGGAGATACCCAGTAGGGACCATCTCACAGGGATAGCCAGGACGGGTTCCCCAGCGGTCTACAGCGCCACGACGCCTCAGGGCAGCAGTGCGCTTTACAAGACACATACATTTATATTTACATTTACATAAGGAACATGTACCATGCAGATCACAGAACTAAGTGTGAGTAAGCTATGAGTAGCACTATAAAGAAATGAAATGTTTGTCAGAAAGGTGCTATAGAGAGATGAGGTGCATTGTTGGTGAGTGGTTGAGGTGCATTGTTGTTGAGTGGTAGTGGGGGAATTTATGAAGTAGTAGGAAATGGGCGAGGGGCGTCAAAAATGACTGGTGCACCGTGTTCGACCAGTGCTAGGGTCAGCCCTAGCAGGGAGCGTTACCCCTCCCCCAACCCCCTTCCCCCCAAAGATCAGGTCTAGTTGCTTCCCTGATCAGGATAACATCATAGTTACACAAACAGAAATTGAGACACAGCTGTTGCAAGTGGTCACATCTTTTCTTACAGATTCCTAACGGAATTTGTAAATTCAAAAAAGTAGAAAAACGATTTTCAGAAACAGGTTTAAAAATTTAGTTTTACTTCTTTTTTTTGTAAATAGCCCCAGTGATAACTGGAGGGAGCATACCCATTGATGTGTGTTGAGATCTCTGTCACAGTAGTGGAGATTCCTGTAGAACGTTTGTGAGCATTTACAAACTCCTCAAATTCTTTTTTGCAGTCTGGCAATGGTTGAATATGTACCATAGCCAAGTGCTACCATAAATCGTTTTCAAGGACAGAAAGGGAAATTTTCCATGGAGTCCGCATGGAAACCTGCGCCAGGCGCAGCTTTTATGCCGATTACAAATGGAATTTGTGAACTCTACAAAATAGAAAAACTACACTGTTATTCAGATTTAAAAATCCAAACTCAGTTTTACTATTTTCTTTGTTAATGGTCCCCTTACACTCAGGGCCTGCTTTAGCACAGTCTTTTTTGGGCCCACCACATGACTGCCTCCTCGGATTCTCTCACTACCACCAGGCAAAAGTGCCCCTCATCTCTCCAATCATAAGTTATTGCTAAAAAACAGCACCCTCCCCTTGAGGTCAGCACCCCCTCCACAGGTCGGTGTCCAGTGTGGGCTCACCAGTTGCACTGCCCCAAAGCCACCCTGCTTATACTGAAAAGAGCATGCACAACTACTGCCCATATATAGAGGACTTACTGCATGTGTGCTGCAAGTACAGTTCCAGGTAGCACTGGTAAGTACTGTAAAGAAACTGATCAAACTGCCGCAGCTGGACATAAAAGTGAAAATTAAGCCAAATTGGCTTTATTAACTGAAAGGTGTAACTGGTTTAGTGACAACTGTAATATGGTAATTTTATTTGCCCTTGACTGTCAAAAGTATTTCAGACGAAAAACGGCATGACAGCAGTCAATCTAGCGACAATAACCCAATTGAAACCTCCAGCATCGAATTGCCTCATTTATAATCACTTTGGGGAAGATTTATGATAACTGGCGCATCCCCAGGGATGCGCCAGTTATTTTGCGCCGCAGCTCCGCCACCCATGGTGCGCCGCATTTACAATGCGGCGCACCATGGGGCAAAAACGGCACAGATGCGTGACGCATCTGTGCCATAAAGGTGTTGCATTGCTGGAGTTGCGTCGCAAGAGCGTCGCAGCTCCAGCAATGCTCAGGGGTGCCCTATCTGTCCAATGCTGCGTCAAGCCTTACGCCTGCTTCAAGCAGGCGCAGGGTTTTGACGAAGCATTGGCCTGAAAGTGACTGAGTGAAATCTTATAGATTTCACTCAGCCTTATAGATTTCACTCAGCCACTTTTGCGAGGCGCACCTGCCCCGGAACGCCCACCCTTTCGCCGGAACGCCCACATGTGGCGTAGGGCTTTACAACGTGACGCATCTGCCTAGATGCGTCACGTAGTAAATGGGTCGTAGGGATGCGCCACGTTTACGCCGCAGTTGCGTGACGCAAACGTGGCGCATGACCAACATAAATCTGCCCCTCACTTTCTCCGACATATACTCTGACTGATGGCTTTCTTTGTGTGTCTGTGTGGTCTTAGGGTTATCTGGTTCAGAGAGGTTTCTTTTTATACCATGTTAGTGTATATTTCAAGATATGCTATGCTTTCTTTATAGTGTTTGTGTGATATGCCCAGTACTCCTACTATTTCTTTTTTTTTCTTTTTCGCCACTCATTAACATTTCTGAATTTTTATTATTGAGCTAAGTCTCCAAGTCTTGTGTTGCACAGTTAATTGAGAGCCGATATTTGGAAACATTTTTTGCACCTGAACTTCATTTTTCCTGCTTATCCCTTAAATTGTTTTGCATTT
Organism: Lissotriton helveticus; assembly: GCF_964261635.1. NCBI lineage: Eukaryota > Metazoa > Chordata > Amphibia > Caudata > Salamandridae > Lissotriton > Lissotriton helveticus. Next base: position 1,888,584,567 of record NC_136059.1, on the reverse strand, counting down.
GATGTTGTTTTAGTTGCACTTTTATCATCATCAAATTAAATAAAAAAACGTTAATTTTGATGAGTACCATGGAGTTGAGAAACAATAAAAATCAAATTTCAGGTAGCGTTAGGCGTGGAGTTTAACAAATTTACTGAAATTAATTCTGATTATGACGTGGAGAGCTTTAGGTACGAATAAATACATTTTAAACTTGACCTTGGTGTGTTACATCTTTCTCAATCTCTATGTTGCTTGATCTTTTTTACCGGTCTAACTACAAAAAATGCCACAAAGCTTCCCATCAGTGGCAGGAAACAAAGAGCTTCATCAAAGGAACCTCCACACGGCTGCACTGGTGACGGGCACACTGTGGTCAAAATTAGACCATTTTCTGGGATTTCCAAATCCGAAGCTTGGTACCCCATTCAGCTTGTTATCCGTCCAGGAAAGCCTCATTATTCCAATTTTCAATTGAAACCTGTTTTGGAACAAAGCTGGATCAGCAGGATCCCTTAGTGAAATATTTGTCCTCTTTAATAACGGATGGCTTCCTGTTAATCATCCGGAGGGTGTAGCAAGCCCCATTTTCAGCTTGAACAACCATGTCATGGCAATGCTTTTCACCTCATTTCTTTTCAGACTGAAAATAAATGAACGATGTGCTCAGACTGAAACAACCGTAGTCCTTCAAGAAAGCCTCTTGTACCTGCTCTGTTTTTTGCATATAAGGAAAGATAACTTGCCTATTTTATGTCCCGCAAAGTGTAGCAAAAGGCAACACTTGTGAGTCAGACTAGGGTCTTGCTCACATATGTTTTTTGTGTGCCTATATGTTTTTTAATTGCACAAAATAGCAAATTTCATACAGTACATTCCAACTTAGTATTGACAAAATGAGGGGCAGATTTACAATGAAAGTGACTCAGTGCATTCTGCAAGCCATTTGGCTGCGCCGCACTGAGTCACTTTCAAGGCACAGGGATGCGACATATTTACAGCAATATGTCGCATCTCTGTGCTTCCCACTGCGCTGGCACACAAACTGCAGCCATGCGCCGGCACAGGCACCTTTGCACCATGGTGCAAGGATGCCGGCGTCGTGCGGATATTGTTTTTGTGCAGGAAGGGGCACCTTCCTACACAAAAACAATCACTACAGGCATGTTCCTCTTTCAATGCGTGCTGTAGAATGCATCATGCATTGAAAGAGGAAAACACGAGGTGAACTGAAAACATTTCTCCTCATTGCTCCTCCCTATGCCTCCCCTGGGGAATCGTAGCATTCAAACAAATTTCCAGACTTACGATTCCTCGTATATCTGTAAATGTGTCTCTTCCATGGGGGGTGCGTGAGAACACCCACCGCAACAACCGTGAAACGCCCCTTTCACGCAAATTGCTGTGTGTTAAGGGGCCATATTTACAAGGACAAGAAAAGCCACGTAGGGTGGCTTTTCTTGTCCTTGTAAATATGGAGCAGTAAGATACGCCACAAGTACGTCACAACAAGTGACGTGCTTGTGGTGCAGGGGGCTTGTAAATCTGCCCCTGACTTTTAGCAAATATTACAATTGTAAATTTGCTTTCACAACAGTGGAAAATCTCACAAAATGGCAGATTTTTCATTTTGGTTCAGAGTGAGAAGTGGGGCATTTCAGGGGTGCAGCGGATATGTAAGATGCAAACAGCACTCATAGGCCCACATGCATCAAAGCAAAAACCGGTCGCAAACGGGCAGATTCTCAGAATCTGCCCCTTTGCGACCGGTATTTCTGCATTTGGGATGCATCATCCCAAATGCAAAAATCACAACTTAAGGAAACTCTAAATTGAGATTCCTTAAATTGCGATTGCATTTAAGGAATCCCAAATTGCGATTCCTTAAATGCAATGCATCAATGTAAAAAAATTAGCGATTTCGCTAATAGGAGTAGCAAATTAGCATGAAGTTCAACTTCATGGTAATTAGCAAAAACTTTTAAAAATGCACTTCTGTGCATTTTTCAAACTTTCATGTTGCGCACACACATGCCCTAAGGGCATGTGTGTGCGCAACATATGTGCACAGATCAATTTCAGGGGTGCAACAGGGTGTCCTTTGGACACCCCTGCAACCTTGAAATTGCATTCTCAATTTGCGATTCGCTAATTGCGATTCGCAAATTGAGAATGTCTTCCCATTCATTCCTATGGGCCTCTAGGCCCATAGGAATGAATGGGGAGGTATTCCTTAATTTCGACTCACAAATTGCAATTTTTTTAGCGGTTTCTGCATGCATAGGCTTTTGCTATTCCTTATTAGCGAATCCTTATTTTTTCGCTAATAAGGAATCGCAAATGGCATTGTTGATGCATGTGGGCCATAGATTCAATAATCTTATAAGCATTTGCGAATGTTTTGCAAATGGTTTGAACCTGGAAATTAATGCAAATGTACTACTCTTAAGCATATGAATCAATTTTTTTTACCACTTGGAAAAGAATGACAATGCCTTGTTCAAGGGTGTGCGCATGGTGTCGAGCATGGGTTTGTACTGGAAGGCACCCTTTCAGTACACAATACTATGCTTTGCCATAGTTGAACACCTTTATAACTTTGTATGTGTTCTGTGCAGTACATCACACAACAAAACGTAGAAAAGGTTTGAGAAAAGAAGGTTTTCTCTAATATTACACATGCCTCAAGGAAGCATACATTTGTGGCACCACGCATCCATGGCTTCAAATTCTATTAGATAGGGATTTGCATCAAAATCCATGTGCGGTTGCATGTAACACCCCCCTTAATGTAAAGTAGCACAAAGCAGTACTTAAGTTACTTTAGAGCTACTTACCGATGCAAATCAGTATAGTAGTTGCATGCATTCCATTCATTTTTAATACCTTGATGTAATATGGAATGCAGGGTGGTCATCCCTTGGGCAGTAGAGATGTTGGCACTTGAGGTGAAACATTAAATGATGGGGGCTCTGGGGAACTGGAAATAAACCACTTTCTACTATTTGCATGTTCCTTGTGTTCATGTAGTTGTGAAGGATCGCTTACCACCATAAGGATTTCTGCCTTCAAGTACATTCCAGTGCAATACTTGCACCAGGATTGCATTGCTTTTGTGCACTTTAGACAGTGCAATCACTTCGAAACAGACTCTCGGCTCTGCACTGGGCCAGCCCAGCTGATCACAGTGTGACTCAACTATATTTTCCACTGGAATAAAGGCAGCAAAATCGCATTGCTGATAAATAGGCTCATTGTTTGGGAAGGATGAAGTGTCAAAGAACAGAGATGTTGGCGGCACACACTGCTGTAATGAAGTTCTCGAGGGATTGGACATTGGCTGAACTTGACTGAAAGAGATCTATCTCCTATAACTAATCTATAGAAAAGGGGACGTGCAGCCACTAATAGAAGAAGAGCCCGATAACTGCTGTGAATCGCTCCTCTGTTCATTTACTCACAAGGTCCAAGTGGGCACGTGCTAATTTGTCAATGGCGGTCAATGGACTCTGAAGAGAACGGAAGCTGCGTATCTGCGGGTTGCAGCGCTCGCGCACTGTAGCATACCACCGAGTCAATTAGAAAGCACAGCAGCCCTTTCTCAGTTTTCATTTATTGATAAAATGCCATTCTGGGTACAGGAAGAGGCAGCAAGTGTGTGAATGACTCTGGGGACAGCTGAAGCTTCCCTTTCTGTGTGAAAGCGAGAAACCCATGTCTTTTATGCCACAGTCTATAAAGAGCACTTCCTGCCTCTCTCCTGACCTAAGGTTATTATTTATTGTAGTGAAAAACAATGAAGCACTGAGGTGATGAGAGCAGAATCGTGTCTTTCACAGGCAATATACTTAAACAGTGTGCTCATTATATGAACTGCAAATGCCAGTTGAGTTTACACACTTTCCAGTACTTAATTATATGAACTGTAAGATCTCTACAAAAACCTGGCGTCAAAGACCTCGGAATTACAATAATTTGGCATAAAATGTGTCTCAGTGCTGTGCACCAAACATGCCAATTGTATAACATTCGATTGTATGCTTGCGCTGGTTTTGAACAAGTTCTTGCTGCTACACGCTGAGGGTCTTAAGTAAAGTGAACAATGAACATTTACTTGCTTATCAACACAACAGCATTAAATAATCTCAAAGTTATAGATTGCCATTATATTTACGCCCGCTCTCCAAGGGGCCTTTTGCTTGTCCTTCGGGCTGTGCCAGCAGGCCCCAACCAAGATAGCCTGCTCTCCTTAAGTGGGCCTCCCATCGGTACAGCAGAAAGTAGACAGATATTAGATCAACTTTCTTAGCTAAGGGCTAAGGCGCCACGCCTCTAGGATCGGGTGGCGCCGTTCATTGCGCTGAAATTAGGGATGGGAGGAATTCATGGAGTTTAAATCCGCAGAAAAACACTATTTGGTGCTATTTTCTTTGCGCAAAATGCACCCTTCTGTCCAAAAATGGATTAATTTACATAGGAAAATACCTCGGCCCTCTTGCATACTAATTACTGTAGGGCACTGAGATGTATGCAGTTATTTATAAACTTTAAAAACCACTGCATTTCACTTGGCGTCCACCCCTTAAATTGTATGCAGTAATTAAAAAATGTAATCACTGCAGAGTATGCAAAGGCACCGAGTGGTATATGCAGTCCTAGCCCTTACATACTCTGCAGTGATTAAAAGTTTTAATTACTGCAAAGTATGCAAGGGCCCAAGTGGTATGCAGTGGTTTCTAAACTTTAGAAACCATTGCAAAATTTGTAATTCTGCCATCGGAGCAGCTGAATTTGTACATATCAGTAATTCTGCTTTACAAGAGTAATGTGGAATTATCAAACTTCCTCCAATTTCGCCAGTCGAATTGAAAATTCCGCCCAGGACCACTTTTACTTCATCTTGAGTTGCACATTTGATAATAGCTATTTTACAAGGAAATGTAAGACCATTTACAATTTACTTACATAAGAATCATCCAATTATTCTGGAATTGTTTGAAGTTTTCCACATTACAGTGCTAAAGGAACGCAATACCACAATGTAACATAACATATAACTTTTTCCTTTCTCCTCCATAGCTAATCACGTTCCCTCCTCCCACCCACATTACATAGTCCTCTCAAGAATTAGTAACTCATCATGATCTATTTTTATGATGACTTAATTTGGAATGTAGGACATAGAAAATTTCAGAAAGTGCCCCATATAGGGGTAAAAGGTTCTGAATGGTCATTCAGTGAATGTATAATCTTTTTATATTCAGACATCTTTATAAGTTCCGTATACCAATCAGCATGTACAGGAATCACTGGTGTCTTCCATTATCTCAAAATGCACAACTTAGCCACTTGGGGCCATATGTAGGAGCCCAAATACCGGTCGGTAACGTCCGATTTCGGCCGTTACTTACCGGTATTTAGGATTTGGCATGTAGGGGGCATCTCATTTACAGAATCTGTAAATTTACCGATTCTGTAAATATACAGAATCTGTAAAATACCGAATCGGTAAATTTACCGATTCTGTAAATGAGATGTAAGTGGCACTTCACAGAGTGCCACAGGCCCTTATGAGTCGGTATTTTACCATCCAATCCTATTGGGTGGTAAAATACCGAATACAGGTGTGCATGCACATCTGTGCATGCACACCTGTGCAATGTGACACACAGACATGCCCTTAGGGCATGTATGTGTGCCACATGTTACACGTGCCTGTATTTTGGGTGCTAGAGGGTGTCAAAGTGACACCCCCTGCACCCTTGTAGAAATCGGTATTTACCGATTCGGTAAATACCAATTTTTACAGAATCGGTAATTCAAAAAAAGAATTTACCTACATCTCCCTCCTTCAAATTTACCGATTCATAAATACTGAATCAGTAAAATTCGGTATTTATGAGTCGGTAAAATGAAGTTACCTACATCTAGCCCTTAGACTGCTATTTCTAACCATCAACCCTGGCCGATGTCATACCCAGAATCTCTGAAGTGTAATGCAAAATATCCATGATTGCTGTTGGTGAGAAATATACTTCATTCGCTAGTTGCAAGGTTTCCTGTATTTGCTTCCAATGTCTTGTAAGATTGGGGCAAGTCCATAGAGTATGGAGAATGTCACAGTCTAAAATTCCACTTCTCCAGCAATTTGAGTTAAGGCTCATGTGTGATTTATGTAATCTTTTAGGGGACCTTTGCAATTCATGTATACCTATATAATAGCTAAACTTCAATCTTGCCTCTCTCATTCCCTTATCATGAAGTACCATTATATCTGTCAAGCATTTAGCATCAAATCCTAAGCTAACTTCTCTTGCCATTTAGGTTTGAGTTCCAAGGCTGTTGGTGCCAAAAAGATGTGATCAATTATGGATCTGTACATCCCCAATGTCCTCTCTCTGCACCATCCCCATGTCATTAAATATTTCCCCTATCCATAACTTCCTTAATCTGAAGAGTTTGTTCCCCAAGGTTTTCATAAAACAGTAAAATGATAGATTGTATCTACAGGTTTTGGGTAGTCTTAGATTGAAACTATTTCTAAGGTCCTTAAATGGTTAGGTCATCCATTAATCGGTAGCTTGTTAGGAGTTTGGACATCAGCTTTTTCTTCATCTTTCCAGTAAAGTGTTTTCATTATGATCATTGTCCCCATATTACTCCAAATTGGGGTAATTAAATTAATGTGTGGGTCATTGTGTATGCGTCTGTGAGCATCTCACCATGCACGTGCTGTAGAGTGTTTATGGTATTTCTTTCCTCTCTCATTCCTGATGGGTCGGCATACATTATATCTGAAACCCCCTGACCTAACAATAGTTTGTTCTCATCTTAAGCCCCCTAAAAGGGGGTTTCCCCGCTCAAGGCCCATTTAAGAGATATATGCCAAATGAACTGCCAAATAGTTTATTTTTGTGTGTGAAAGGCATAATTATCCACTTTCCATAGCTGCATATAATTTAGACCAGTTCAAGCTCATTGTAATGATTTCCAAACATGCTGTTTGATGTTCAGAGAGGGGGTGGCTAACTGCCAATAGAATGACAAGATTGCTCTGTCAGCTGACCTAACAATCAGCTCTACACCCAAGAGGAGACCACGCAAAAATAACCTTAAAAGAGGGAAGCAGAGAGAGGACAGCCTGGCAACACATGTCATGATTCCCGGGGTGCAGAGGCAGAGTCTTGGAGAAAGGTTGCTTACTAGGCCCACCACACCAATGGAAGAAATGTATTGAAGGACGACTGATATGGTGGTAAACATCCTTTACAACAAACCTTTTTCCACGCAGTACCTTTACAACGCAGGTATTACAACGCAAGTCGTTACAACGACTTGCGCTGGAGGGCGCTGGAGGATAGGGAATAGTTTAATTTACTATCCAAAACCTTCCCTACTATCCAAGGGGACTGGAGTTGGAATAGTAAATTAAACTATTCCACTATCCAGCGCCCTTCAACGCAAGTCGGTCTAACGACTTGCGTTGTAAAACCTGCGTTGTAAAGGCATGCGTGGAAAAACCATGCTTTGTATCGACATACATCCGATACGGTGATCCATATGCACTGAGATGGTGTCTGGACTCCTTGCTGCCCCAGGGATGTCTGAGACCCTGAGTAGTTAGACACAGGGTCCTTGACTGCTGCCATTGGATCCTTGTAGTTGCCTGCCCTGTCTAGTGGTGCCTCACCTTCTTCATAAAGCTGCCCAATATCCATCCGACAGCCCTGGTCCTGGGGTTGAAGGTAGGGTTGAGCGCAATGCGGGAGGGCCCCTGCTCTCTGACTTCCAGACTCTCCTGGTCGGTAGGGGAAGAGAGGGCATGATGTACTGGCGGGCAGGGGAAGAGAGGGCATGATGTACTCGAGGGACAGTTTGCATCGCCTTTCTGGTTGGTTAAGCTAGGTGCTTCAGCCAGGCAGAATCCACCACTCTAGTGATTGTAAGCTAGATACACAATATACACAGAGCCTGTGCTCACCCTCTGGTAGCTTGGTGCAGAGCTGGCAGGCTTATTGACTGAGGCTGTGGGTGAATATTTGTGCAACACACACACAGTAACACAATGAATCCACCGTAAAATACTCCACATAGGTTTATATAATGTAGCTTATTATATTCTGAACAAAACAAGACCAAAACTATACAATTCTGATAAGTACTTCTCAAGTTATCACTGTAAATGCATAAAGGAAACACAGGGTTAGAAATGCATTTGCTTTCCTTTAGGTTCTTTTTGGTAAGACGTTGTGATCTTGTAATGATACAAGTCATTGAGCGATAAATAAACTTCCTCACAAAGTACTCTACTTTGAGCAGGGCTCAACAGCTACTGACCCTATATTTTTAAGGCCATTCACTCGAGATCAATGTGATTATTAGGTTCTGGCTGCCCATAATAGAGCGCCGAACAATTACAGGTACTTTGCAGGCCCTGTGAGACACAGTACCTTTTGGTGGCAAATTGTGTTGGAGTCCAACGACCGTTGTGTCAAGGGATCGGGGAATGACGTGACAGTCTCCGTCCTTCAGGAAATGTAGGGTGCATCGAGTCATGCTGCACCGCTTTCAGTGCTTGGGAAGCAGGCGACTGTGATGCAGCAGTCTCCCTGGCTGGGACCTACATGGAGATCAGAGCCACGCTGGGATTTGCTCTCCTTCCTCCGATGATTTGTAGGGTGTGCGAGGCATGCTGAATGGTCTTTGGCAGTGCGGCTTCAGGGGAACAGCTGATCACTGTAGTCTGTGATCAGCAAGGCAGACAAGATTATTCTTAGCCGACGCATGCTGTAGATTATGCATTTCTTTATAAAGATGGCTACAGATACTTAGTACAAAAACCCAGAATGGGTAGTGGCAGATAGAGTGGTCTGTTGTGCATGGAAAGTCATTTATGGCTCTGAGACTTCCTGAAAAAGGGTCACACCAACAAGCTCTTGGACAACACTTATGAAGGGCACTGCAGTAGGTAGCAGGCAGCAGGCAGCAGGCCAGCAACAGAAGGTAGGCTGCAATGTGGCAGTCCCTTCTGCAGCTCAACAAGCAGCAGGCTAACACAGCAGAGCAGTTAGCAGAGTCACAGTCCCTCCAGGCAGCACAGCAATTTCTTCTGGCAATGTGCAGGTGGAGAACCAGCGATGTCTGGTTACATGTCTATAAACGTCTGATTAGATGGGGTCAGAGATCCGGTACCTATACCCTATATTGCCTTTGAAGTGGAGGTAACTTCAAAGGAAAGTCTTTGAAGTGCACAGGTCCCCTTTCAGCCCAGTCCTGGCTGCCAGGCTATCCCGGGGGATTTCATCATTGCTTTGTGTGCGGTAGGACACATCCTATTGAAGATTACGTGTCAGCTCCTCCCATTCACTCCTGCCCAGGAAGACCTATCATGCTGCAGATGTATGCAGATGCAGCTGAGGCTCCTGTTTTTGTGGCTAGAGGGAATGCACACACTTTAGCGGTCACCCAAAGCCAGAAGTGTATTGGAAACAGAATGTAAGGCACACAAATAGTTTACAGATAAACATACAACTCATGGAGCATCTCAAAGACAACAAAATCTTGGATCCATCTCAAATGGGGTTCATACCATCACATAGTACAGAGTAGGGGTGGGTGGAACTCGTGGAGTTGTACTCCAAGTAATTCCATGGACCAAGTTCAAAATTCCGTGAAATTCTGTGAAGTACCACCCATCCCTGGAGCAACACATGCTGAGAGACTTCCACTGAACAACCCCATCTCAGTCAGCCTGGCAAGGAAAAGCACTTCTGTGGCAGCTTACTCCACAGTAGCTAAAATGCACAAACACATATAAGTCAAACATAAGCATGGGAAACGACTGAGGGCATAAAGTAATAGGCCTAAGAAGTGCTACAGCTTGTCCAATTAAACTAGATAGTGAGATCGCCACTTACTTTAACAGGTACCGTCCTGTCATAAACAAGTCACACTAAACCCTATGAAGTATTGAAAAATAGAATTGAACAGTATTTGCATAGATGCATGGCTTGAGAAACTGGAATCACATACACATATAAGCTGCCAAGCAGAAATCGAGACAGAAATGTAAGAAAGCATTTGGCTTTCACTAGAATGCACACTATGAAACAATCCCCATTTAATGCCTCAGAATTGCCCTGGAGTCTCCGTTACCGTATGGGGGGCGAGCCTTTCTTTAAAAAACAAAAGACCAGAGAAGGAGCCGAGCCGGTGACCATGATGGCTGCCTGAAGATCGGCTCCGGCCGGCTCCGCTCCACCGGCTCGTGATCCTGACCATAATCCTGTCCCCCAACCCGAGAATCGGGCGGGGGAACTCAAGCGGAGCCTGTAGCGGCGTCCCCGGTCTTTCCTGGTGCTCCGGTGACCTTGCTGCGCCGCCAGCAAGTTTGCGGCCTACGGCGGCTGGGAGCCGGGGCCTCAATTTACAGCGCCCCCCGGCCGGAGTCTGTCAACATCGGCCGCCGGGACGGCCTTGTGCCGGTCCGGTCGGCGGTCGCGGGTGTTGCCAGCTGTTGCCCACTTGTTGCCTCGCCTGCTTCCTGGAGCCCCACTGGAGGGGGGGGCTCCCAGAATAACGCTCCATGATGAGTGGTGGTCCCCCTGCGAGTCCGAGGTGCCGGTTTGGTGGGGTTGTCAGCCCCAGTTGTGATTTCTGTGGCCGGGCCCGGGGCTGCAATGAGGCCTGCCTGCAGGTAGCTGGTTGGGATGCCCTGAACACGCCGCGGCCAAGGCGACCTCGTCATTTTTGAAGTGGTGGAGGAGTGGGACGGTTGATCTCGCCCGGTGTGCCGGAGTTCCAGGTGGTGTCCCACTAGCTGGTGGGGGTACCCATCGGATCCTGGTGAGCAATCGCGGTGCCAAAGGGTCTCCTGGATTGCTGAGGTGTGCTGCAGAGGCTGGAAACTGAACTGCGACGGACTTGCATTCCCGGTGAGCCTCTGCTTGGGTCGTTCATGCGGCTGGCCGGGGGGCAGGGGGTCCATGTGGATTTTCGCCCTTGGGGTCTTGGCAGCTGTGCGCCAGATACTGGGGCGCTGGATTGGGTCAGGCCTTAGTTGAAAGGAAGGTATACCCATTGTTCGTCTGGGTGCCCTCAGAGCTTTATTCCAGACGGTGAACTCCTGGTGTGCGATAAGATGGCGACAAAGACGGACTCGGACAAACAGCCGGCCAGGACCTCCAGGGGAGGATGGCAGGTGCAATCTAACAAGCTGGATAGGTATACCATGCCTAGGGGATTGCCCCAGGAGTCTAAAAGGGGACCGGGTGGCGGCGCCAAAGATCTATCTGCAGCGGAATAGCCAACCTTAACGGACCTCATGGCAGCTATTAATGGGGTCCGGACGTCCCTGGGCCAAAAGATGGAGACTCTGGAGACTAAGCTTGATACCGTGTCACTAGAAATGGGGCTGATCAGGGCTGACCTCTCAAAGGTGAACGAAAAGGTTAAATCACTGGAGGTAAAGGCAGCGAGTCTCATAGACGATGTGAGCCAGTTGCAGCAGGAGGTGCGTGATCTTCGGACATATAGAGAGAGCACCGATCGGCGGCTGGATGAGTACGAAGGGCGGGCCCGATGCAACAACATTCACATCCTGGGTGTCCCGGAGAAGGCGGAGGGGCAGGCTGCGGATCTTTTCGTGGAGAACCTTATCCTTAACCACCTTAAACCAAAGGGCCTCAGTAAGTTTTTCACGGTGGAACGGGATCATAGGGTGCATGGTGGCAGGCCCCGAGTTGGGGCGAATCCTAGACCGATCATAGCCCGAGTCCTTAATTTTCGAGACAGAGATGCTATCCTGCAGGCGGCTCATGCGGCTGATCCTTTGGAATTCGAAAATGCAACGCTCCTGTTCTTTCTGGACTTTACTCAGGCGATGCAGAAGCAGAGGCAGAGGTTTGTCTCGATCAAGAAGAAGCTGAGAGACAAAGGTATGAGATATGCCATGATGTTTCCTTCCCGTCTCAGAGTGCAAATTTGAGGGTAAGGCCTGGTTCTTTGACAACCCGGAGGTGGCTGCGGACTGGTTGGAAAGTGTGCAGCACCCGGACAAGGAGCCAGGCGATCAGGAGGAAGCTGAGGAACAATGACTTGGTGCAGCATGAGCTCAGCGAGGGGCATTGGACAGTTGTTCCCGGGGGTGTGTCGACAGGGTTCGAGTTTGGACTCCCTGCAGAAATGTGTGGGTCATGTTGTTGAAGATATTTGGTTGCAGGGGAATCCGTAAAGAGTCGGTGGGGGGGACGGGTTGATTCGTAGGCCCTCCTCTGTGTTCTACTTTTAGATTTTTGTAGTCTAGTTGGGGGTGACAGGCACACTGCTAGTTGGGGATGAGCGAAAGCGGTATGCAAGGGTGCAGGGAGGGGGGTTGGTGGGGGAGAATTGGGTGGATTTGCGTTTTATTGTATTTTGTATTTTTGTATGTAATTTTTTTTCACACTGGGTGTCAACATGCTATCCTGTGCTTTCCTGGAATAACCATGTCCTCCATTAAAGGGGGGGTGGGAATCTCCGCATTGAGTTGGAATGTGAACGGATTAGGGGACAATATTAAGAGGGGTATGGTTGGCCAGTTAATTCGGAGACATTCTCCAGATGTGGTGTTGCTGCAGGAAACTCACCTAATGGGCAAGAGGTGTATGGCTCTTCACAGAGGGTGCTACAAGTTGGTTGCACATGCTGGGTTTACGGCGGGCTCGAGAGGGGTCGGGATTTTGATTAAAAATTCCTTTCCGCTGGCCATACAGGCCACATGGACTGACAACAGGGGTAGATATGCTGGTATCTCGGGGTTGTGGGAGGGGAGGACTGTAACTTTTTTGTCTGTGTATGTCCCTCCGGCCCTTCAGACTGATACCTTTCATGATTTGTGCAGGATTTTTTTGACGTTGCCAGTGGGGTTGTTGATTATTGGTGGTGATTTCAATGCAGTTATGGATTAGTGTGCTGATAGATGCCCAGCTAGAGAGTTGTTACCGTCCCGTAAATGGTTGACTGACTTTGTGGACACCACTGGCCTGGTTGATGGTTGGAGGCTTAGAAACCCCGGTGTTCCTCAGTACACACATGTCTCAGCTGCCCACAAATCCCTCTCTAGGATAGAATATGTACTGGTACCCGCGGCCCAGGCTGTGTGTCTCCGAGAGGTGCGGCACTTGGCCAGGGGGATTTCGGATCACTCACCGGTTTGGATCAGTTTAGACCTTGGGGGCGTGATGTGGCCCGGGTAGCACCCCTAAGCGCTTGGAGGTTCCGTGACCCAGTGGCAAAGAAGGAGATCGTGCGTGTAGCAGACAGATATTTTCGTGAAAACACGGATTCTGTAGACTCCAAGTGTTCCCTATGGGAAGCGTATAAAACTGTCCTTAGAGGGGAACTGCTATCGTATGTTTCCAAACAGCAGAGGAAGGAGTGCGCTGAGATAGATAGGGTGGAATCAGAGTTGCTTGCGCTGGAGCAGGAGGTGTCGCGTGCCTCTACACCGGAGGGGTTGCATCGCTTGAGCCTCCTCAAGGATGAGTACCGGAGTCTGGCCCGAGACAACGCAAAGTCGCAATTGGCCGATACCCGGAGTAGGGTGTACGAGCATGGGGACAAGGCCGGGAATTTCATTGCTTGGTTGGAGAAAGGGGAGTGGGCGTCGTGGTTGGTTCCGGTGCTGCAACCAGCTGGGTTAGCAGAAATCACGAACCCGCAGGAGATTGTGGATGAGTTTGCTGGCTATTACAAGAAGGTGTATGCGGCTGATTGTAAATATCCGGAGTCTGAGAATGCAGACATGATATGTGACATTCCGATGCCCGCTCTTTCGGAGAAGGACAAGAAGTTCCTCGACTCTCCCCTCACAAACGATGAAGTGGCGCAGGCGATTAGAGGAGTTCATTGGGGTAAGGCGTCTGGCCCCAATGGACTCCCTGTTGAGCTTTACAAAGTGAATGCGAATAAGCTGGCCCCTTTCGTCAGGGACATGTTTGAGGAGAGTAGGGAGAGGGGTCTGCTCCCATATGATCAGCGCGTTGCGAACATCATAGTCCTGCATAAGGAAGGTAAGCCAAAGACCGAGTGTTCCTCCTATCGACCGATCTCCCTGCTAAATGCCGAACCCAAAATCTTGGCTAAACTGCTGGCATCTCGCATGGTAAAGGTCATCACGACGCTGGTTCATCCGGATCAGTCAGGTTTTATGCCTCGCCGAAATACGGCTCTTAATTTGCGCAGGTTGCATGGGGTTCTTGGAGGGGCATCGCAGATACACGAGCCGACGATTTTGTTATCCTTGGATGCCACCATGGCATTTGACAGAGTAGAATGGCCCTATCTTTTTGCCGTTCTTGGCAAGATGGGCATAGGCTCGGAGTTTGTCTCTTGGGTCCGCCTTTTATATTCCGGTCCGCTGGCCTGAGTAGTTGTCAATAACCATAGATCGGTAGATTTTGCGTTGGGGAGGGGCACCAGGCAAGGATGTCCTCTCTCCCCGCTGTTATTGCATTGGCGCTCGGTTCATTGGGATAGGTCGATCAAGGGGCTCAGATGGACACTTGACTGGAAGGACAAGATATCGCTCTATGCAGATGATATTTTGCTCTATTTGACCTCTCCTCTGACTTCCCTTATAGCATTTTTGGACGTTCTGGAGGTGTTTGGAAGGTACTCAGGCTTCGCCATTAACTGGACGAAGTTGGTTCTTTTTGTTTTGAGTGGTGACCCCCCGGAGGTTCCTCCGGGTTGTCCGGTCAAAATGGTAACGGAGGGATTCCAGTATCTTGGTATTTTTATATCCTTGGACCCTCAGAGCAGATACTCCAAGAACCTGTTGCCGCCCCTGGTTCGACTCAGGCGTGATGTGACCCGCTGGAAAACGCTCCCGCTCTCTCTCCTCGGTCGCGCTGTTCTGTTTAAAATGATGGTTCTTCCTCGTTTCCTGTATGCGCTTCAGAACTCCATGGACCCGGTTCCTCTGGCATACTTCAGGGAGGTTGAGTCTCTCCAGAGATGGCTTCTTTGGGACGGTAGGCCCAGGATTGCGTTTGCGAAACTGGCGTTGCCGTGGTATGATGGGGGGATCGGTCTACCTAATATCCGTAAGTATTACTGGGCGTCACAGTTGGTGGCGGTTAATCAGGCCATTTATGGCTTGCCGTTGGACCCCGGTTATATCATGGACCGCGGCCAGGTTCCCGGGGGAGAATTGACTAGGGCATTATATGCGCGGCACGGACGTTTTCCCCTGGAGGGACCGGCGGCGGCTGCGGTGCAGGTCTGGCATGAGGTTAACCGCTCCCTTGGGTGGGAGGGAGGATTACACTGGCTACACCCCTCTGGAACTCTGAACATCTGGGCAGTCTATGGAAGTGCAAGGGCTTTGACAAATGGGACCTTATTGGGATTTCCCGAGTGGGGGATCTCTGGGGTAAAGACGGTATCCTTCCGTTTGAAACCCTGCAGGAACAGTATCAACTGCAAGGGAGCGAGAGGTTTCGTTACCTCCAGATCAGACATGCATTGCGTGCCGGTATCCCCCGGGATACTACGCTCCCAGTGGCCTCCCCTTTGGAGGACCGAGTACTGGATGGTCTTCTTCCCACGAAGACGATCTCCTTGATTTATAAGAAACTGGTTAACCACACGGAGGATCCCCTGGTGGTCCTTAGGGACAAGTGGACAGCTGATGGACTGATGCTAGATGACGAGGACTGGAGGGAGGCTGGGGCCTCCCTGAGGGTCGTTGCAATTCAAATGAGGCTCCGGCTGGTCCAATTAAAGATTCTTCACCGTTGCTATGTGACCGGCCCACGGGTGGTGCGAATGGGCTTGGCTGCGAGTGATGCATGCAAGAGAGGCTGTGGTGTGGCTGGAACGTTCCTTCATATTTTGTTGGACTGTCCTCTGATTCAGGAGTATTGGTCTGCTATTCATGCCAGGGTACGTGAGGTATGGGGTGTGAGCTTTGAGTTGAGCCTGGGAACCGACAGACCTCTCGTCCCATGGAAAGATTTGGGCCACGTTGGCCTGCGGGATTGCCAAGCGCAATATTGCACAACTGTGGGGAGCGAATCAGCCGCCTACTGTTGAAAATGGATGGATGATTTGGATTGGTGCATGTTCAGAGAGCGGGCGGTGTATGTGGCCAGGAGAAGACCCAAGAAATAGGGTAAGATCTGGGGGGCCTGGAATGCATATAGGGGTGATATTTGTGCTCCCCCTGTCGTGTCGGAAGATCCAGTAATGTCGGAGAACCCATGAACCCGTACGTTATTATTTCTGATGTTTTTATTTGATCAGGAGGTCATATTTATATATGTAATATATGTGAGACTCAACCCAGTGTACTTATTGTATGTGTTTATGATTTACTTTTGTGTGCATTAATAAACAGATATTTTAAAATAAAAAGGCCACTGTCTGTGGAGTGTCAGAGTGGGGTAGGGGGATAAGTGGCATGGTTTTGACTTACACAAGGGTGCTGCTGATGAAGGCGCTGATGGATCCCTCAGCGTTCAAGGACAGGGAAATTATGTCTCCGATGTGAAGGGAAGCTGAACACATCTCATTCATGTTGAGGCCAGGCTGTTCCCAGACCGCTGCTCCCACAGCCTGTTTCCATGCGCCTCACACCATGTGTCCAGGTTGCCCTGGGAGAAACGAGCCACCTCCATTCACCAGGCCGCAGTTGAACTCCACAGAGGCTGGAAACAAAGCCCCTGCTGCTTTACACTAGTCCCTGAAAGCAGACGAGGCAGCGTGTTACTTAAAGTGTGGCGGGGCTCACTCTCATGCGGAGTGCCGGGCTGGCCGTGCCACGGATTTCAGCCATGCTTCCAGGTGACTGCAGCGGAAACTTTTTTTTTAAATGTACACCATGTGGTACATATTTTTGACAAACAGAATCTGCTGTGCTGCCGCCAGCCTCCCTTTGATCTGATTGGATGCTACCCAGGCTGCATCCCTCCCACTGGAAGCTAGTGCTACATGAATGCAAGATTGTCAGGAAGGACTGGAGCCGGGGCAGGGGGCTCCCCCAGCTAGCAATCGGTGTGTGGCACAGCTCCCCCATATGGCAGTAGGAATCATTGAATTGGAACAAGAAATGGTTTGCTCTCTCACCAACAGGACACTGCACTGCATGCCGGTAAACATCGCTATGTGGCAGCTTGTGGAGTCTTTGCCCAAACTGTGCACTCCAAGTGGAGCATGGAGTTGCAAAAGCTCTGCAACCTCTGCCAGTGGAGCAGAGTTTATCACACACCACTAGTACAGAGTCAGCCTTGCTTGCAGTCAGAGACCACATAAGACTCTCCCTGGATGTAGATACTCCTTGCATTATAGTGCTGCTGGATTTCCCCACAACTGTTTCCTACCACAGGCTACTCCAAAGGCTGTCAGAGATTGAAATTCATGGGACTGCCCTGAAATGGTTCAGTGATTTCTTAGCTAATAGAACTCAGACCATCTCTCCGGCCAACTATAAATCACATACCATGATAATTGACAAGGGAGTTCCAAAGGGCTCATGGTGGAGCCCACATTGTTCAGTATTTACGTTGCTTCCCTTACCAAAGTCATCAGAACATTTGGTTTCGAACTGCTGTCCTATGCGGATGACATGCAGTTAGTCATCTCCTTTGACAAAGATCTGGCCAAAGTAAAAGAACCATTCCTAACCATTATGACTGCCATCGCTACCTGGATGAAATAAGTATCTTCAGTTGAACGCAGACAAAACTGAAATCAGCCCAACCACTTTGGTCCCCAGGCTGGTGGCCCCCGGAAATAGGCTCTGCCCCACACCCAAAAAGGTTGTGAAGAACTTGGGCATTCGCATGGACAAAGTCTTGACTACAAAAGAGCAGGTCCTTGCCACAACGGGTGCCTATTACCATGTCATGCAGAAAACTCATCCTTGCCTCCTGCTCTCAGTTAGGCAGACCTTGGTACAACCAATGATAATGAGCAGATTTGATTACCGCAACACACTACTTGCCTCTGCCAATTAAATTTTATGAGCCAAATTACAAGTGATCCAGAATTCGGCTGCCTGGCTCATCTGCCACCTCCCATCTGGCTCAGCTTTCTCTCCTTTACTTAGATCTCTACACTGGCTGCCTGTCAAGAAAATAACTATTTTTAAAATCTGCTTTCTTACACAATAAGCAATATTGGGCAAAGCCCCCAACTACATAATTTCAAAGCTGAAACTGTACTTTCCAGCCAGATGCCTCAGATCTAGTGACAAAGCTCTGTTCGATGCCCCACGTATCAAAAAAGCCCGAACCAGAGGTCGGTCCTTTTCCTACTTAGCTCCTCTGTACTGGAATAAACTACCTCACCATCTACGTATATGATCTGACCACCTGAAATTCTGAAAACAGAATTGTTTTGAGTTGATGGCAAATTACAAGTGATCCAGAATCTTACTGCTTGGCTCATCTGCCACCTCCCATCTGGCTCGGCTTTCAGTCCTTTACTTAGATCTCTACACTGGCTGCCTGTCAAGAAAATAACTATTTTTTAAAATCTGCTTTCTTACACAATAAGCAATATTGGGCAAAGCCCCCAACTACATAATTTTAAAGCTACAACTATACTTTCCAGCCAGATGCCTCAGATCTAGTGACAAAGCTCTGTTCGATGCCCCACGTATCAGAAAAGCCCGAACCAGAGGTCGCTCATTTTCCTACTTAGCTCCTCTGTACTGGAATAAATTACCTCACCATCTACGAAAATGATCTCACCACCTGAAATTCAGAAAACAGAATTGTTTTGGGTTGATGCTTCCCTACCTGCAATCTGTCTGAGCACCGAGATCCTCCTCCCAGGGTGATTCATGCACTATATAAGCTAAAGTAACATAACACAACAAAGAGCTAAAAACAGAGAAATGCCCACTCTCTAAAAGTGGCCCTCGTAAATTATTAATGCCAAATCCAATGTTACCAGTAAAGAAGATTTGTTCTTAGCAATCGAAAGACATTAAATAATAAGCAGCTACTCCTCTGCAATCAGGAACGACAGCTTAAAAGTATTTTAAGGAATCCCCAATGATATGAGCGAAGCAGGCCTCAGAGAAGTGAAAAATAAGTGTGAGTGTTTATCACTACCAGGACATGTAAGACATATAGGTACATGTCCTATCATTTATTTACATGACATCCTGCCCTTAGCGTCACATAGGCCTAAGTGAGGGGTGACTTATATGTAGTAAAAGGGGAGTTTAAGGCTTAGCAAGCAGATTTAAATGCCAGGTCATAATGATAGTAAACTGCACACAGAGGCCCTGCAATGGAAGGCCTGAGGTAGGTTTGAAAAGCCACTTAAGTGGGTGACACAATCAATTCTGAAGGCCCACTAGAAGCATTTGAAATACAGGATCTGGGTATATGGGATACCACTTTACAAGGAACTTACTAGTAAATCAAATATGCCAGTCAGGTATACACCAATGTTCTCATGTTTAGGGAGAAGCACACGCACTTTAACACTGGTGAGCAGTGGTAAAGAGCTCAGAGTCCTAGAATGAACAAAAACAAGTTCAGAAAAAGAGGAGAAGAAAGGCAAAAAGTTTAGGGTAACCCTTCAAAAATGGCTATTTTCAACAGTGCATCAGAGGTGTCTTAGCTCATGTCTTGACTATGGATGTGATGTGCCCCTGCCTCCTTTCCCCTTGATCATTGCGTCGAGGTGATGAGGCACCACTATAATCTCCTGGTCTCTGTCGACACCACTTGACTGTGACCCACTCTTTTGTGGACTTGACCCAAGCCCCCAGGATCTCACAGGGGCTCCTGGAGTAAACTGACTGTGAGTACTTAAAGGAAGGTACCTGTAGAGCTGACTCTGGGTCCCCCTGTGTGACAGAACAACCAGGTCAGATGAGGAGCCCCAATGGGTGATGCCCACTTCCTTTGCACCTACCTCTCGGTTCTGACCTAGCTTGCCCCCTCTTAGCCCACCCCCTATCTTCTTCATTGCAACTCAGCCTCCCATTTGTGCCCTGCTTTAGGTTCTGGATATAAAGTGATCCCTTACCAATGTGACATTGCCTCCTTCAGCTTTTCGTGTCAGCCCCTGTTGTAAGTACCTGGCGATCCTCCACTTTATTCCCCAGGGGTGCCTAGTGAGCTGAATCTTTCAGCTTTTGAGACAGTAGAACACAACGTGCTTGACTTAATCTTTCTAGAGTGCTGCTGAAATTGGGTTACTGGTTGCAGGAGGTGAAACTCTACTCAAGCAGCATTCACAATGTCTATCAGAGGGAGACACAAGCAAACCCCCAAATTAACCTGTGCACAACCCTCTGGCAACTTGACACAAAAGCAGTGAGGCTTAACTTAGAGGCAATGTGTAAAGTAGTTATTCAGCAACACTTCAAACTCTAACAAAGTGACAGCACAGCACAAGAAAAATCCCAAACTAAATAAAGAAATAGAGTAACATGTAATAAATTATTTGAGACCAAAACAACAAAAATGCAATAAGTAGAACCAGTGATATGTCATTTCAAAGTTTAGGTAAAAATAGCACCTAAAAGCACAAAGAGCCAACTGTGGTTATCTGATCGTGCCGGACCAGGACAATGTCACAAGTTCAGTTGGACCGCAATGGCATTTGGGCCAGCCGCAATGACCAAGTTAGACCCAGAACAAAAATAATGCTGGTTTCCTGATTGTTGCAAGATCCTGCTTCGAAAATGCAGTACATGTGGAACCACTTTACTAGGGACTTACAGGTAAATTAAATGTGCTATTTGGGTGCAAGCTAATGTTACCATGTTTAAAGTAGAGAGAGCAAGCACTTTAGCACTGATAAAGTGTGCAGAGTCCCAAATCCATCAAATATGAAGTCAGCATCAAGAGGAGGATGGAAGGCAAACATTTGGGGAAAACTATGCCAAGGATGTCAAGTCCAACACGTCCAAGTAAAGGGCAGGCACGGACACTAACACAATATCTCCAGCCAATATGACCCCACCGAAGACATAAGGGCCCTAAAGTGATCCTCCAAATACACTTTGATTATGGGCTCAACCATTACAGAGATCTTAGTAACGTCCAATAAGTTAAATATAATACTAGCAGCAATCAGTTAAACCACATTGGCACTAGGTAGTGAGGTAGACACCATTGCCCTCAACCTGGATACTCTCTGAGAAGAGCATAACAAGCTCAAGAAGCATGTCCTCAACAATGAAGCCTCTCAAAAAGCTCTGGCCCCCCATGTCAACACCATGGCAAAAAAGCGACTTGAACTAACCAACCTCATGAGGAGGGGTCGTGCATGAGTGCAGGGACGCCCCCGAAAAAGAGGAGCAGGCTTTCCTGGACCTCGCAGCTGCAACGCCTAAACTTCCTGTATATCCACACACTGAAGCAGCACAGGAATCCTCTACAATATCGGATTCTGCTGGATCAGTGTTCCTGGCCCTTCCGGTTACAGCTAGGCTACTTTTCCCACCATAACTATATTATGACCCAACCTCCTCCTAACCCCTTCTAGGGACAACCATCCTGAAACGGTCTATATAACTGCACTTCTACACTCTCAAGCCCCCAAACTAACTCGGTCCCAAACCAGATAAAGCCCTCTGCTGCTCTCCCTCACCAAAACCCAAGACCCACTTGATTGGCTCGCCACTCCTCCCGATAACGACCCTCTGCCCTAGTGTTGCCCCATACCCACTCCCCCTGGAGCCCCCCTTCCTACATCCACCCATCCACCTAGAATCACCCACCTGCACAGTCCCTCTCCCTCTATACCGCTCAATCAGGAAGATGTTGTCCAACCTAAGTCCACACCAGTACATCCCACTAACCCCCACGCCCCCACCTCTCGCCAACCTCAAACCCCATGGCCCCCACTCCTTCTCCTTCACCTACCCACCCAACCTCTCTCTGTCTAGCAACACCCTGAAACACTCATAGCCAACCTCTATCACAACTCCTCCAAAGGTAAGACGAAACTGACCTCATCTTCTACACCTCACACCTGGCCAAATGGAGAAAACATGCTAGCTAATCACCTGTGAATCGCCAAATCCACAAACATCCCCCGAGGACAAATACTAATTATCTCCAAATCTTCTCCCTTCAGAATAAACGCCACCATAACAGTTTACAAAAATGGCAAAGTCAGGGTCCAAGCCAACAACCCCAACCTGCACCAATTTGAACTTGCCTTTCCCATGCTGCGAAACTTCATCTCGACCCCGTCCAACTGCCCCACCCCTTCCCTTCTCGTCCCCCAAAACCCGACCCAAGTAAGACCTGCCATGAACACTGCCGCAAGCCCCCAACTGCTGAACTCCTCAGACCTTCACCCTACCCCCACACCAAATCCCTATCTGCCCCCACTCCCTTCTCCCCAAACCACACCTCCCACCTCAAGACCTCACACCCCACCCCCTCACCCCACCAACACATCCACCCCAATCCCCCTAACCACGCTTACACGAACACCCACCTCCCTAACACCCAACCCTCAGACAAATCAACACCAATACACTCAAGAAACACCCTCCACAATCCCCCCTCCTCCACCCATAAGAAGTCGCATGCCCGCTATCTACCCTAATCTGACCAACCCCCAACCCTCCTGTCCCAACCTACACCCTCAGCAGAATCAGCCCCCCAACAGCTCCTCATACCCCAACCCCAAAGTCAATGGCAGAACTAACTGAATGCCTCACACAAATAGGAAATCAACTCAACACTCTCTTACCAAGGACCCCTATGCACTTCTCAACCATAAATGAAAACCTTTCCCTCCTACACACCCAAATCAACACTATCACGCAGGGCATAAACAAAATCCTTCTCAGCACGATTATGCCCCCGTCCCCCGCCCAACACTCAATCCCCCCTCCCTCATAAGCATCAGTGACCCCCGCCGGGGTCTGTTTTTCCCCATCCTAATGTGTATGTTCTCTCAGGAATCTTACCCGTAGTCAGTTCAGGGGGCCATCCAGAGGGGAGGAACTGCTGTATCAGAGGCAAAGTAGAGCAGGGGTAGAGGTATGCAAATTACAACAATCCATTAAAACAGGCCTGTCTGCTACCCCAGGAGAGACCTCATCTCAGTCCCTAGGGATGTAGAATCTGCTTTTCCCGATGGGTACTTAGGTAGGGCCCTAGCCCGCATGCCACCAGCTCCAAACCACTGAGGGGGAGAGAGCCCAGTATAAGTATTCAGGGCAGTTTGCCTACAATGAGGAAGGACCACCACATACCCTGCGGCCACTGCATTATAACTAGCAATGCCGTAGGGTCCTGGAGTTGTCCATCCACCTCACTAATAAACAGAGTTAGGTCACCCACAGGTTAGGTCCTCTCAGGTCTTTTGTCTCAGTCTAACCATCAGTGCTCTGAGTTGCTCCCATGGCCTGCCTCAGCAGAGCAGAGTCATCCAGTGCCGATCAGGGCAATGCCAGCCTTGGCACCATTCCATAAGACAGTCCAGGGGATGCAGCACCAGTGCACCACTCAGGAGTATCTGTGGAGGTCCCAAATCATCCATCTCATCTACTCCGTCCCTTCTTTGCAGGCAGAAATCCAGGGAGAGAGGCCCCGGGCCTGTATCAGCCAGGAAATGGCATCAGCTCGCGCCTCAACAGCTGCAGACCAGGTGCAGGAGGTAGAAGTCCACCTGACCATCTCACTGCATTGTCGCCGCAGCTCCCAAATGGTGCCTGCTGCCCAAGGTGTAGGGCCCAAGACGAAGTCCAGGAGATGTTCCTCTTCGGCTGTACCAGTCCAGATTCACCTCTTGCTGTCCCACAAATAGTAAGGAAAGTGGAGATATTGCAAGAGTCTAATTCAATATTCTAACTTCAATGCTATAAACAACAGGGAAGGTTCACGTAAGGGTAGCGGAGATCTAATTTCTATTCTAACTCCAGTCCCACACGCACTGTTGGAAATGCATATAATGAGGGGGTGGGGGACATACTTACTATTCTCACTCCAGTTCCAAAAACATTTTGGAAAGTACATATATGGTAGGGATCTAATTCACTATTAAAACTACACTACTACAAACACATGAGATATGATGTATTTGAGGGGAGGAGGGGACATACTTACAGTTCTCACTCAAGTGCCACAAATTTTAACTTGAATCCAACAAATATTGGTGGGGGTTTTAACTCAATCTCATAAACGTGCATATAAATTTACATTGTGGGAAAGAGATTTACTATTCTAACTCAAATCTGGTTAAATAACATAGAAGTGGAGGCATGTTAACGTTTTTAACTTGAAATGACACAAGCACTGAATAAGTGCATATAGTAAAGGTTAAAATGTACTCTTCTAACTCTAATCATCACAACATTGTGGAAAATATCTATTACGAAAGATTCTAATTAGGGGAGTGAGAAATGTATGTAATCTGATTTTGGTAATTCTGTAAAGTTTCAGCAAAATTTCCTGAAATGGTATCAACATGACACAATAATTTACATAACTACACAAACTTCAAATCAATCATTCAGCACTATATGTTAGTGGGAAATGCACCTTTATGGCACATCCTTGAGAATGCATTTGCGTTAAGAAACAATGCACCAAATCTAAAACAATCTGAAAACAAGCATTGGAAATGTAATCGGGCTCGGATTTATTTGAGTTTGAGCTAATGGGATTGTAAATGGCAATGTGTTTTCGCCATGTGTTATGGAGTGTGTGCATGTGGTGTGTAGTGGAATTATGTGAGTTAGATTGGAATTGTAGCAATGGTGGCATGCTGTGCTTTACATGAATATGTTTAAAAGTAAAGTGTACCATACTGACATTGCTAAAATAGTTAATTGTGGATGCGTTAACAATTGATGCATGCACTGATGGCTGGTGGTGTGTTTGTGACTGCCTGTAGAAATTGTGCACTGATGGCTGGTGGTGTGTGTGCTTGGTAAAAGACTGCACTGCCGCCTGGAGGTGTGTGTGCCTGGTGGAAGGGTGCACTGACGGCTGGTGGGTGTGTGGTTGGTAAAAGCGTGCACAGATGGCTGATGGTGTGCGTGTTTGGTGAAAGCGTGCATGATGGTTGCTGGTGAGTGCGCCTTGTAAAAGAATGCACTGATGGCTGGTGTTGTACGCCTGGTGGTGTTTGTGGTTTGTGAAAGCGTGCATTGATGGCTGGTGGTGTTTGGCCCTGGTGAAAGCGTGCACTGACGGCTGGTGGTGTGTTGTTGTGTGTGTGGTTGTGTGTGTAGTGGTGAGTGTGTGGTGGTGAGTCTGTGGGGGTGAGTGTGTGGTAGTGAGTGTGTTACACCAATGTGGCGCACTGGTGCCACTGCACCTGCTCCACCAATGGTAGCTACGCCTACGCCACACTGGTACCACTGCACCTGCTCCACCAAATATACTTACACCACACCGGTATCACTGCACGTGCTGCACCAATGATAGCTACGCCACACTGGTGCCACTGCACCTGCTGCACAATCATAGCTAAGTAACACTGATAACACTGCACCTGCTACACAACGCCATCTACCACACACTGGTGCCACTGCACCTGCTGCACAATCATAGCTAGGCAACACTACCACTGCAACTGCTCCACCGAATATACTTACACCACACGGGTGCCACAGCACCTGCTGCACAATTGTAGCTATGCCACACTGGTGCCACTGCACCTGCTGCACAATGGTAGCTACGCCACACTGGTGGTACTACACCTGCTGCGCAATAATAGCTAAGTAACACTGATAACACCACACCTGCTCCACGAATGGTAACTACGCCACACACTGGTGCCACTGCACCTGCTGCACAATCATAGCTAAGCAACACTACCACTGCACCTGCTCCACCAATGGTAGCTACCACTCACCGGTACCACTGCACATGCTGCACCAATGATAGCTACGCCACACTGGTGCCACTGCACCTGCTGCACAATCATAGCTAAGTAACACTGATAACACTACACCTGCTACACAACGCCATCTACCACACACTGGTGCCACTGCACCTGCTGCACAATAATAGCTAAGCAACACTACCACTGCAACTGCTCCACCTATGGTAGCTACCACACACTGGTACCACTGCACCTGCTGCACTAAACTGGTACCACAGCACCTGCTCCACCAATGGTAGCTATGCCTACGCCACACTGGTAACACTGCACCTGCTCCACCAAATATACTTACACCACACCGGTACCACTGCACATGCTGCACCAATGATAGCTACGCCACACTGGTGCCACTGCACCTGCTGCACAATCATAGCTAAGTAACACTGATAACACTGCGCCTGCTAAACAACGCCATCTACCACACACTGGTGCCACTGCACCTGCTGCAAAATCCTAGCTAAGCAACACTACCACTGCACCTGCTGCACCAATGGTAGCTACCACTAACCGGTACCACTGCACATGGTGCACCAATGATAGCTACGCTACACTGGTGCCACTGCACCTGCTGCACAATCATAGCTAAGCAACACTACCACTGCACCTGCTCCACCAATGGTAGCTACCACTCACCGGTACCACTGCACATGCAGCCCCAATGACAGCTGTGCCACACTGGTGCCACTGCACCAGCTGCACAATCATAGCTAAGTAACACTGATAACACTACACCTGCTACACAATGCCATCTACCACGCACTGGTGCCACTGCACCTGCTGCACAATCATAGCTAAGCAACACTACCACTACAACTGCTCCACCTATGGTGCTATGCCACACTGGTGCCACTGCACCTACTGCACAATGGTAGCAAGGCCACACTGGTGGTACTACACCTGCTGCGCAATAATAGCTAAGTAACACTGATAACACCTCACCTGCTCCACGAATGGTAGCTACGCCACACACTGGTGCCACTGCACCTGCTGCACAATCATAGCTAAGCAACAATACCACTGCACCTGCTCCACCTATGGTAGCTACCACACACTGGTGCCACTGCACCTGCTGCACAATCATAGCTAAGCAACACTACCACTGCACCTGCTCCACCAATGGTAGCCACCACTCACCGGTACCACTGCACATGCAGCACCAATGATAGCTACGCCACACTGGTGCCACTGCACCAGCTGCACAATCATAGCTAAGTAACACTGATAACACTACACCTGCTACACAACGCCATCTACCACACACTGGTGCCACTGCACCTGCTGCACAATCATAGCTAAGCAACACTACCACTGCAATTGCTCCACATATGGTGCTATGCCACACTGGTGCCACTGCACCTACTTCACAATGGTAGCTAGGCCACACTGGTGGTACCACACCTGCTGCGCAATAATAGCTAAGTAACACTGATAACACCTCACCTGCTCCACGAATGGTAACTACGCCACACACTGGTGCCACTGCACCTGCTGCACATTCATAGTTAAGCAACAATACCACTGCACCTGCTCCACCTATGGTAGCTACCACACACTGGTGCCACTGCACCTGCTGCACAATCATAGCTAAGCAACACTACCACTGCACCTGCTCCACCAATGGTAGCTACCACTCACCGGTACCACTGCACATGCAGCACCAATGATAGCTACGCCACACTGGTGCCACGGCACCAGCTGCACAATCATAGCTAAGTAACACTGATAACGCTACACCTGCTACACAACACCATCTACCACACACTGGTGCCACTGCACCTGCTGAACAATCATAGCTAAGCAACACTACCACTGCAACTGCTCCACCTATGGTGCTATGCCACACTGGTGCCACTGCACCTACTGCACAATGGTAGCTAGGCCACACTGGTGGTACTACACCTTCTGCGCAATAACAGCTAAGTAACACTGATAACACCTCACCTGCTCCACGAATGGTAACTACGCCACACACTGGTTCCACTGCACCTGCTGCACAATCATAGCTAAGCAACAATACCACTGCACCTGCTCCGCCTATGGTAGCTACCACACACTGGTGCCACTGCACCTGCTGCACAATCATAGCTAAGCAACACTACCACTGCACCTGCTCCACCAATGGTAGCTACCACTCACCGGTACCACTGCACATGCAGCACCAATGATAGCTACGCCACACTGGTGCCAATGCACCAGCTGCACAATCATAGCTAAGTAACACTGATAACGCTACACCTGCTACACAACGCCATCTACCACGCACTGGTGCCACTGCACCTGCTGCACAATCATAGCTAAGCAACACTACCACTGCAACTGCTTCACCTATGGTGCTATGCCACACTGGTGCCACTGCACCTACTGCACAATGGTAGCTAGGCCACAATAGCTAAGTAACACTGATAACACCTCACCTGCTCCACGAATGGTAACTACGCCACACACTGATGCCACTGCACCTGCTGCACATTCATAGCTAAGCAACAATACCACTGCACCTGCTCCACCTATGGTAGGTACCACACACTGGTGCCACTGCACCTGCTGCACAATCATAGCTAAGCAACACTACCACTGCACCTGCTCCACCAATGGTAGCTACCACTCACCGGTACCACTGCACATGCAGCACCAATGATAGCTACGCCACACTGGTGCCACTGCACCAGCTGCACAATCATAGCTAAGTAACACTGATAACACTACACCTGCTACACAATGCCATCTACCACGCACTGGTGCCACTGCACCTGCTGCACAATCATAGCTAAGCAACACTACCACTGCAACTGCTCCACCTATGGTGCTATGCCACACTGGTGCCACTGCACCTACTGCACAATGGTAGCTACGCCACACTGGTGGTACTACAACTGCTGCGCAATCATAGCTAAGTAAGACCGATAACACCTCACCTGCTCCACGAATGATAACTACGCCACACACTGGTGCCACTGCACCTGCTGCACAATCATAGCTAAGCAACACTACCACTGCACCTGCTCCACCAATGGTAGCTACCACTCACCGGTACCACTGCACATGCTGCACCAATGATAGCTACGCCACACTGGTGCCACTGCACCTGCTGCACAATCATAGCTAAGTAACACTGATAACACTAGACCTGCTACACAACGCCATGTACCACACACTGGTGCCACTGCACCTGCTGCACAATCATAGCTAAGCAACACCACCACTGCAACTGCTCCACCTATGGTGCTATGCCACACTGGTGCCACTGCACCTACTGCACAATGGTAGCTACGCCACACTGGTGGTACTACACCTGCTGCGCAATCATAGCTACGTAACACTGATAACACCTCACCTGCTTCACGAATAATAACTACGCCACACACTGGTGCCACTGCACCTGCTGCACAATCATAGCTAAGCAACACTACCACTGCACCTGCTCCACCAATGGTAGCAACCACTCACCGGTACCAATGCAGATGCTGCACCAATGATAGCTACGCCACACTGGTGCCACTGCACCTGCTGCACAATCATAGCTAAATAACACTGATAACACTACACCTGCTACACAACGCCATCTACCACACACTGGTGCCACTGCACCTGCTGCACAATCATAGCTAAGCAACACTACCACTGCAACTGCTCCACCTATGGTGCTATGCCACACTGGTGCCACTGCACCTACTGCACAATGGTAGCTACGCAACACTGGTGCCACTGCACCTGCTGCGCAATAATAGCTAAGTAACACTGATAACACTTCACCTGCTCCACGAATGGTAACTACGCCACACACTGGTGCCACTGCACCTGCTGCACAATCATAGCTAAGTAACACTGATAGCACTGCACCTGCTACACAACGCCATCTACCACACACTGGTGCCACTGCACCTGAGCTAAGCAACACTACCACTGCAACTGCTCCACCTATGGTAGCTACCACACACTGGTACCACTGCACCTGCTGCACTAATGATAGCTACACCACACTGGTGCCACTGAACCTGCTGCACAATGGTAGCTACCACACACTGGTACCACTGCACCTGCTGCACTCATAATAGCTACACCACACTGGTGCCACTGCCCCTGCTCCACTAATGATAGCTACACCACACTGGTGCCATTGCACCTGCTGCACAACTGAAGCCACCGTCTATATAAACACAGCTGTAGTCAGTAAAGAAAACCAGATCTGCATGAAAAGAGGAAACGCGAGACACAGAACAAGCACAAACGCGCGCCACTCACTGCAGACTGGTGAAAGCGCCCCGACCATCTGGGTTCTATTACGGCGGCACCCTGACAGCTCCTAATTGAAATTTATAACATTCCCCTGCGCGTGTAACCACACAGAATATGGCGGAAGTGCCCTAAATGATTTACACATGGCCTATTGCGCGAAGGCTACTAGAAAGACAGCACAGCGAAGACGAATCACTATGCAGATGGCAAAAAAAAGGACTGAAAAAGCTCGCACACTGAGGAATTTTTCCTGCAAGATTCAAAAGCCCTTAACAAAAGGAGCTCGGAGCTCCGCCCCCTGCTGACGCTGGGGGGGCGTAGGCCGAGCCCTAAACAGCTGCTAGCTTTCTGAAGTTTGCATGCATTCACAGTAAACCTTTATGATGAATGGCTCATTTGTAGTAAATGTTTACTGCAAAGTTTGCATAACAACATCACAAAATTCCACAAATTACCCAAATTATTCTCGCATCGTAATTTTTTTCCCCAGTCCTAGTATACTGCTGTAACTCTAGGGCCAAATTGTGATGAAATATATTAAATATTAAATGTTCATAAAATATAAATGTATTCTTGTTTTTTTAATTGTACATTTTTTCAAATAATAAATTAGCTAATAAATTACATTACATCATATGTCAATATTAGATTTTCTTAATTTAATATTTCAGTTCTTGTTCAATTTATAACTAAGGGCCTGATTATGATGGCGGTGGGACCGTCACCGTCAGGCAGAGAGTTACTTTGGGGCCCCAAGCAGGACCCCCTTTCCCACTGGCCCTCCGCTATGGGGACTGGGGGACACCTGTAGTGCCTCGCTAAACATCCCTGTACTATATGGCAGCCACAGCATGGTGAAGGACCGGGCTAATTAAGGCCCAGCGGTGCCAGGGGACAACACCTAAAACCTTCGTGGGATACCTGTTCTGGCGCACTAAAGACAGAGACACGGGAGACTTCCTTCGGCGTCAAAGATCAGCGTTTATTACTGCAGGGAGGCAAAAGTCACAAGAAGTACAACAGAGTGTAGGTTCTGAGAGTCTGCTTCAAATTGCATATGTGGGTCGCTCCTTTTATACAGGTTTTCGGTATAGAAATACATTACGAACAAAAGGTTACAACTCAGTTCCCATAGTAAACTTCAAAGGCTTCATTCATGGCGTCGGAAACCCGGAACATAATTACAGTAACATTTGCCGATTCCCAACTGTAAAAGCACATCTTCTCACCATTAGGCACATTCCACTTTAGTTGTAAACGAGCAAGAGGAAAAGACAAGAACAGGTGCAAGGAAGACAGACAACAGGAGAGGAAGAGTGTGGGGGAAGTATTGGAAGCATGATCGCAGGATCAAGGGACTCGAGCCTACCACATGCAGGGCTGAATCAATAGCCCGTCGTGGCGAGATTACCCTTGTGCGGAGCCATCTGCCTCGGCCGTGTCATTCCCCCGGTCATAAAAGACGCATGAAAGGAATATGCGTCTTCCGTAAGGCTCGGGAACTAAGGGTCATGATGCGGACATTTGCCTGTTCGCTGACTACGTGAGGGCAAGAAACAAAATGGATGCCGTATCTAAAATGGAACCCGAGGATTCAGATGTAGAAACACGTAAATAAGGCGAACCCTACCAAGTAGTGTAGCGAAAACGCGTACACTTACTAGACTCGTCATTTACGGTTCATAGATACCAAACTTGCCCATATTCGTTCATGCTCAGAACATCGTAACGATTCTCACGGAACCTCAGACGC
This sequence comes from Lissotriton helveticus, assembly GCF_964261635.1. Lineage (NCBI taxonomy): Eukaryota > Metazoa > Chordata > Amphibia > Caudata > Salamandridae > Lissotriton > Lissotriton helveticus. Next base: position 1,888,552,733 of record NC_136059.1, on the reverse strand, counting down.
TCCTTATGCCCTCATGTAGGCAAGCACTAGTCGAAATCAGAATCGATCTCAATATTCATCAGATCATTCAGGTGTTGCTGGAACATTATCTTATCCATCAATGCCTCTTTGGTAACAGATGGCCTCCTTATACACGTAGTAGCACAAAGGCCACATAAGGCAGGACCACACTGCACACAAAGACAACATGTGAACAAGATCGTCACAACAACCCCTATGATCATCAGAATTTTCCAACCCCAAATCGACATCAGACCCCAAAACCATCCTAGCAGCGTCCAATCTCCCTTGTCCACGTGTATGGACTCTGAGATTTTATGCAACTTCGTGATGGCTTGATAGACAGTTGGAGCATTATCAGGTATGAAAATGCAACAGCTCGAATGGATGACCTTACAGACACCACCCCTATCCGCTAGTACAACGTCTAGAACCATACGGTTCTGTAACGTCATAAGCCTATCCGCTTGAAGCTCTGCTGTCAGGTTACCAAGGGCACTTGCAGTTATGTTGGCAGTTGACTCTACCACGCGAGTTAACTGTCTCAGATTTCTGCTATTAACCATAGGGCCCCAAAACGGGAGGAAAACCTTAAAGAAGTCTCCTGCTTCTTGACTGGAAGTATCTTCTTTACTAACAACGTCTCTCACAACTCTAGTCTTGTGATAATCCGAGGCAACAGTAAAAGTCGGTGGCAAAAGATTCGCGATATAACATGTACCCGAGAAGTCATGGGGTAACCAAGTATATGCGCGATCATAACATATAAAGTAGGTACCCTTGGCAGTCAGGAAGACAGGGGAAGAGAGCATTGGTAAAACGTAAGTATCAACACAAGCGCTCTTCCCGAGCTGAGCTCTCGGATTTCGGCCACGACCTTGCAGACAAAAGTGGCCTAGGTGAGGTAGAATCCAGATTGGAGATGAGCTTTTAAGCTGTCTATCACCCACTGATACACTATACTCAGCCTCACTAAGGTATTTATAGGCCTGCATTTCCTCCTCTGGGATAAGCGAAGCATCAAAAATGTCTCTATCTAGATCAGCAATCGCTGTCGCCAGAGATTTGTGGTACGGGCCAGGACCGAAGCTTGCTGAGCGTGGCTCTCGATGGGGGTAGGAATCTAGTGCACTTCGGAACATGGTTTGGAATGCTCGTGCTGACCCTTGGGAGCTGTAAGGAAGAACTAAGTATGGGATACCCCTATCCATGGTATGTGGCATTAACCCACACACCCAACAATTGGTAGTATTTACCACCAACTGATGCTGATGCAGAAGTTGAACGAAGGAATTGTTCCTAAATTCCGCACGTCTGACTTGTTCATGTTGGGGCAGAAGATGAAAGGAATGTGGGGAAACAGTGGAGGCGAAATTCAGATTATAGGAAGGAGGAGTAGGTGAAATGGAAGGCAATAATAATTGAACCCCAACGTATACTCCACCCACAAGTAGCATAGAAACAGTTAGGAACAACATACAAATCTGAAATAAAAAACATTTTGTGCAAAACACCTTTGATCTTTGCGCCGACATTTTCTCTCTTTTCGGCAGCTTTAAAAAATCCATCCTCTAAAAACCGTCCGTGACGTTCTTGACGCACTTCGTTCTGAGTAGCGATTATCAATTCCCAGGAGTTCCCAGAAATCGACAAAAAGAAATCGACCTAATGTCAATAACTGCTAAACAGAAGGAAGTACCCGCACGGCCCTACGGCCAACCCGGATGATAGGTTTAATAAATTACGTTCAATTTAATATGAGTCTCTTAGCTGCCTGAAAAGAAAAAGGTACACTCAATATAAAATGTCCACAATGTTCATGGCAACAGTAAGGGGTACTGTAAATTCGAAGGGGAATAAAAACAGAACTTTTTTATTAATGTTTATCGCGCGGTCGAAGGAAATATCGACTTCTCCCAGGCTGAGTTTGTTCTTCAAACAATTGTTCTGATGGCAAAGCAGTGTTCGGGTGTTCAGGTAACAGTTCAGAGCTTGAATTCTCCAATGCTGATGATGAAGACACAGTTTCTGACAATTTAACAGGAATGTCTGATTGCACTGATTTGTTCTTTACAAACTGAGCATCGCTAAATGGCACAAACCGCGGAGGAACATCAGTCTGAGACGAGGCAATTCCTTTCTTCACCCATGTATCAGCTGGTAAGGGAAGCGGAATCTTCTTGGTATGGGTGGCATGCACCCAATTTTTCCTGCCTTCCAGCCGGACTGCTGTCCTCGTCGCAAGTAGCACTTGATGGGGGCCCACAAATCTCGGCTCAAGATTCCGTTTCCGTCCGAAATTGCGGATGAGGACCCAGTCTCCTGGTTGGAGCCGATGACCAGGACCCTCTGTTTGTGCCGGTAGTGCCTTAAAGACCTGTTGATGAATCATACTCAATTTAGCAGTCAGATCGTAAAGATAGTCAATCAACATTGGATATTCAATTCTATCAAACTCTTTAGGCCTCGGAACCCCCCAAATATTTGCAGGACGGCCGAACACAATTTCGTATGGGCTAAGCCCTACTCGAGAGTGCACAGTCGCCCTAGTCGATAAGAGAGCTGGGGCAAAGCGTCAGGCCATGATAATGCCTGAATTTTGGCAAGTTTTAGTTTCAGGGTACCATTGTATCCTTCTACCAAACCCGCTGATTGTGGATGATTAGCACTGTGAAATTTTTGATTTATCCCAAGGCCACGACAAACACTCTTCATTACACTTCCCACAAACTCACTTCCGTTGTCCGACCATACAACCCGAGGCATTCCATACCTGGTAAAATACTCTTTGAGCAGAACTTTTGCTGTTGACAGAGCAGTATTATCCTTAAGGGGGTAGGCTTCGATCCATCTGGAGAACGCACAAACCACAACTAAAACATATTTCAGATTATTGCATCTCTCCATGTGGATGAAATCTAATTGGATAACTTCAAAGGGATATGTAGGGGGAGCAAAATGACCAGGTGGAGTGGGGGTGCCCTTACCAGGATTATACATCAAACACACCATACAATTCTTCACCACTCTCTCCGCACACTTAGTAATCCCATCATTCTTCCATACCGGAGACAACAACTTGCATATGCCTTTCGAGCTAATATGTGCTGTGCCATGGGCCATTGTAACAACGGCAAGCACATATGCATCCGGTAACATCCATATCTGCTTTTCCGACAAATCAACCCAACATCCATTCTCGTCTAACTTCCCAGTGCTTTCTTTCCATTGAATCTTTTCCATCTCAGTAGCCTCATTCTGTATCTCCTTCACACTCTCAATTGTGTCCTCATGAATACTAGTTTCTGCCGGCCATCTTACTGGACTCGCAACATACATTCGATTTGTCAGATCTCTAGCTGTCTTCTTAGCAGTCTCATCCGCAAACGCATTACCACGGCCAACATCATCCGTCACTTTCCGATGCGCACTACATTTAATTATTGCCACCTCTGTTGGCAATGTAAGTGCTTCCAAAAGGTCATTCACAAGCTGTCCATGCTGAATCTTCGTACCATGCGATGTAAAGAATCCACGTTCTCTCCACAAACGTCCAAAACTATGCGCTACTCCAAAGGCATACTGGCTATCGGTGAACACATTCACCCATTTTCCTCTAGACAGCACACACGCTCTCGTCAAGGCAATCAACTCGGCCGCCTGGGCAGAATTCTGACTCAATCTCGCAGTTTCCACAACCGTACTCAACGTCACTACAGCATATGCAGTCGTAACATCACCATTCGGTAACTTAAAACATGAACCATCCACATACAGAGTACCATCGGGGTCTACCAACGGAGTGTTTTTCAGGTCGACACGACCTTTCGTCTCTTCTTCGGTTCTTAAGTAACAGTCATGCGGTGCTACATCATCTGATTCCATGCCAATCGGCAACAACGTTGCTGGATTCAACACGTTACAACGTTTTATCCGTATATGACTTGCCAAGAGCGTCAGCTCATAGCCAGACAACCTTGCACTCGTCAAGTGCTGAGTTTTTGTCCGGTTCAAGAGAGTGTTGACTGCATGTGGGACCATTACCGTAAGCATATTATCCATGACCAAACCAGCGGACTGTCGAATGGACACCGCAGCTGCCGCTGTTGCTCTTAAACAACTCGGCAATGCTCTAGCCACTGGATCTAAGGTGGATGAGAAATATGCACATGGACGTTGTTTGTCACCAAATTGTTGTGTCAAAACACTCAACGCGCAACCATCCCTCTCGTGAATGTATAGTGTAAATGGCTTACTGTAGTCAGGAGTACCTAACACAGGAGCCGAACACAACGCATCACGTAATTCGGAAAAACCTTTCAGACACTCTTCGGTCCAAGGCAAAGAAGTCGGAACATCCTTGCACGTAAGAGCTAACAATGGTTTCGCCAATAATGAAAAATTCGGAATCCATTGTCTGCAGTATGACGTAATACCTAGAAAGGCACGTACATCTCTCTGAGTTTTTGGCACAGTCATTCGAGCAATCGCTGCTATTCTTTCCGGGGTCAACCTTCTCCCTTCTTTTGACAATAAGTGACCTAAATAGGTTACTTCTTGACAACAATATTGCAGCTTAGAAGGTGACACCTTATGATGTAAGTCACATAAATGGTGTAACAATGAAACGGTAGCAGTTCTGCAAATAATCTCAGTATCAGCGGCTACCAATAGGTCGTCAACGTACTGGATCAAAGCCGCGCCTGCCGGTAACACAAATGCATCAAGTTGACTTTTAAGGGCTTGACTGTAGATCGACGGACTCTCACAATAGCCCTGTGGAGCGCGTTTTAATCTAAAACTGCGACCACCTAATGTGAATCCGAATAGGTCTCTGCTTTCCTCAGCGATCGGGATACTAAAGAAAGCATTCTTTAGATCGATCACCGTGAACCAGGAGGCAGAAGCTGGAATCAGGGTCAACAAGGCCGTGATATCAGGGACCACGGGAAACTGTGGGATCACGATTTTGTTCACTTCTCTCAAATCGATTATAAAACGATACACAGGAGGTTTAGATGGATCAGTTCGTTTTAAAATGGGTAACACAGGACTACTACACACATTTCCCCGAGTTTCTTCAATGACATCCTTTTGAATCAAGTCGTAAACGATCGCTAATAGCGCTCGCTCACCATCAAGAGAAATACGATACTGAGGTATACGTGGCAATCGCACATTTGGTTTCAGTTGGATCACATAAGGTGGGATGTCCAATAGACCCACATCATTGGGACCTGTGGCCCATAGAGATGCAGGAAGGGAGCTCAATTCCGGTGGGAATTGATCGATCGATAAGTACATAGGAGAGATTACTCTCCGACCTAATGTAAGCTCCACTCCTTCAGGAGAGCAATACAAAGTCGCATATAACCGTTTTAACAAATCCAGACCCAAAAGATTTTCACCACAACCAGTAGATAAAATCAATGGGGCTTCTAGCTCACGAGGACCAATCGCAAGGGACAAAGGGCTAGAAACAGGATTGCTAACAGGGGCGCCAGAGAATCCAATGGAAACATTTGTTAAGCCAGACAAAGGTGCGCCAGGGAGTTTCGAATGCATGATGGAACTTTTCGATGCACCAATGTCTAACAGAAAAGGCTCAACTACGCCGGATGTAGCAACTGCGACGTAAGGCCCACTCTGATCAACCGGAACTGACACCACTCCCTCTCTTTGCCCATGGCTGTCCTAGTATCGGTCATCTGCCACGATCTCATGTTCAACGTAATAATCGTCCACATGATACTGTGCCGATCTATCGGACTTCACATTGTGCTGATCAAAACAATTATTTGCGTCCGATGAAGTAAAAGGACGCTCGTTCTGACTTTGAGCGGTACCACGGCCTCTACCTCGAGATGACTGCTGGGGGCCACCATGACCCCCTCTAGTCGACACACCATTAAGGCGATCACGTAGAGCAGGACAATCATATTTGATATGGCCCTCTCACCTACAATATGCACATTGATTATACCCAAGTGTAGATCTATAGTCAAAGTTGTCAGAGCGCGACTGCATCCTAGTGGGCTGTGCTCGTGGTCGATACTGCTGTTGCGAATCATTTTGATTTGAACGTGGAGGATACGCTTGCTGTAACAAAACCTTCGTTTTAAGCTCCTTTGTTTTCTTTTCTGAACGATCACTTTCTTCCTTTTCCCTATTCTCGTAGTACTGAGCCGTCGCTAATATCTGGGCAGTGGTTGAGACAGCCCATGCACTTTCTGAATTCTTCAATTTGTTGCTTAATTCAGGCAACAAATTCAACACGAACTTATCAACAAATAACCGCTGACCTCCCTCAGTGCTCATATCCTGACCACTATGATCGACAAATGCTTCCTCAAACCTGGTAAAGAAGTCCGAGACACTCTCGTCTTTCTTTTGCTTACAAGCCGATAATTTATCCCAGTTCACCCTCATCGCTGGCATGAGAGTTTTCATAAGTGTAATAATTTTCTGAGGTAAATCCAAGATTAACTGCTCAGGCTTAGTCCCACCAACTTGTCGTCCATCAGCCGCTATTAGCGCAGCCCAGTCACCTCCTAACTCATTCGCATGATTCGCTTGGCGAATTTTCGCCCAAATTGGTTGCGGTACGACATTACCGAACAACATGTCGATGTCAGCAAGGTTCATAATCGAAGCCTCCACCAATTGGGATAACTCCTTATAGTAACCTGCTGGATTTTTGCGCGGATCAGGCAAAGATTGCTTAACCTGCAAAACTTCTGATCGTTTCCATGGGAGGTGTATCCAAACTCTTTGGAAGTATGGACGAATCGGAGGATTAGCTTGTGGATCACCTGGCATCCAAACTGGCGGAACCTCTCTCATAGGATACTGACCAGAGTTTGTTTTCGTATTGTCAGTGTCATCATTAAATGACACACGAGAAGGCACTGTAGATCTAAAGGCTAACAATCGCTCTAGTGCTCGTCGTACATCTCCACCTACAATCATACCATTCGAAAATTGACTCTGAAGCTCAGTCATGTCGGACGGTACATTATCTAAATCATCATTATACCATTCTTCCCTCAAAAAGTTACACATTTCTTCAAACACGAATCTCTGCGTAGGCTCATTAAACTGAGAAAACGTGTCGAAAACCATGCGTGGAGTGTAGTTAGCAGGGTGTCTTATCCACCTCCGTGCCATAGTCACTAACGTCTCTTTCTCCCTTCCACTAGGGATCTGACTCCGTCTCTGAGGGGTTTCAGAAACATCGGATGGAAATAACTGTCCAGAAAGCGGTGAATAAAGAGTAGCAACAGCGTTAGGGATACAATTACGAACAGAAGGAGAAGAAGAAAGAAGAACTGGAGCAACAACATTAGAAGTGAAGGTAGGCACAGCAGAAGCAGGCAAGGTAGTCGGGGTAGCAGGGACAAGAGGCTGAGGAGGTACAGGCAAAGGAGCAGTTGGAAGGACATATACAGGACCAACAACAGGCTGACCAGCAGCCGCCGGAACAACAGGAGGGAGGACAGGAGGAACTACAGGAGGAACTACAGGGGCCGTAGCACCCTGTGCATACGGAGGTGGCGAGTTCATGAAATACGCTAACAGGGGATCCTCCTTTGGATCCTCTTCTTTCTTATCAAGACTAGTTGGTAAAACCGGATAACATTTGTCTATCTTCATGTGATGTAGTCTAGTAGAAACTTCTATTTCTTCTTCTTTTTTATCTTGCTGACACTGTCGTACAACTTGCATTATCGGGACCATACCTTCTCTTCGATCCTTTTTAAGCTGTTTGATTTCATTCTGCTTGGCCTCTTTACGCCACAACCGAAAGGAATCAAACATAGCTGGCCTAGCTTTCTTTTTGAACAGTTTAGCTTCAAGATTATCTAAAATCGTAAGTTCAAAACTTCCATGTTGTGGCCAACTAAGGACACCGTCTTTTTTCGTGTAACGGACCCAATATTCATTATATATAATAGGGCCCACACCATGTCGACTATAGAGCTCATATATCGGAGTTCCAACTGGAGGTATCGGACACGAGTCCTCCAACCGGGAATCCATTTTGCAACATTTGAAGAAACCAAGAAAACCACTATGGCTAGGCATCGTGCACACTAACCTAGTATCAAACTTCAAGGGTTACCGAAGTACTAAATCTTCGTGAAACACAAAACCCTCGGTTTTTGGCAATTGCAACTGTCAAATAACAACTAAGAACCAACAACTAAGAACCACGAATGCAATGGAACCATGCATACAACAAAGCTTCAACAAGCTCAACAACAACCAAGGAACTGGGAGCGACCCACAAAATACTTAACTGAAAGCTCAATGGCGTCACCAGGAAGGCCCGTCTATCGTCTCGCCGTATGAAAGGTCTATGCCAGGCACCGAAAACAGGTCGACAGTCAGGGCATCGGTCCGTCGAAGCCGTCAGGAGGCGGGAATCTTCGCGGGAAAAATCTTCGGACCACTTATTTCGACAACAGGATCGATGAAGCGGGGTGCACCTTCCCTCGGAGATTTCACACGAAGTTCCTCGCGATCGTCAGGCTTTGGACCGGTACCACTGATGTCGCCCCACGTTGGGCGCCAACTGAAGGACCGGGCTAATTAAGGCCCAGCGGTGCCAGGGGACAACACCTAAAACCTTCGTGGGATACCTGTTCTGGCGCACTAAAGACAGAGACACGGGAGACTTCCTTCGGCGTCAAAGATCAGCGTTTATTACTGCAGGGAGGCAAAAGTCACAAGAAGTACAACAGAGTGTAGGTTCTGAGAGTCTGCTTCAAATTGCATATGTGGGTCGCTCCTTTTATACAGGTTTTCGGTATAGAAATACATTACGAACAAAAGGTAACAACTCAGTTCCCATAGTAAACTTCAAAGGCTTCATTCATGGCGTCGGAAACCCGGAACATAATTACAGTAACATTTGCCGGTTCCCAACTGTAAAAGCACATCTTCTCACCATTAGGCACATTCCACTTTAGTTGTAAACGAGCAAGAGGAAAAGACAAGAACAGGTGCAAGGAAGACAGACAACAGGAGAGGAAGAGTGTGGGGGAAGTATTGGAAGCATGATCGCAGGATCAAGGGACTCGAGCCTACCACATGCAGGGCTGAATCAATAGCCCGTCGTGGCGAGATTACCCTTGTGCGGAGCCATCTGCCTCGGCCGTGTCATTCCCTCGGTCATAAAAGACGCATGAAAGGAATATGCGTCTTCCGTAAGGCTCGGGAACTAAGGGTCATGATGTGGACATTTGCCTGTTCGCTGACTACGTGAGGGCAAGAAACAAAATGGATGCCGTATCTAAAATGGAACCCGAGGATTCAGATGTAGAAACACGTAAATAAGGCGAACCCTACCAAGTAGTGTAGCGAAAACGCGTACACTTACTAGACTCGTCATTTACGGTTCATAGATACCAAACTTGCCCATATTCGTTCATGCTCAGAACATCGTAACGATTCTCACGGAACCTCAATGGTACCTGCCAGATAGTGCAGGGATGTTTTAAATGCATATAATGTTGTATTGAGGCTTGAGCTGCAGCCCACGCTGCAATTCAAAATAAAAAATATACACATGGTGACCACCTTGAATGTGGTCACATTGTAATGCGGGCGGTGGGATTGCTGGCTTCTACTCGGGCATTCCTGCTTCTGCCATGGTGCTGGTCGGACGAGAGTCTGACCGGCATCATAATCAGGCCCTATATTTCATCTGGAACTAAAAATATAACCCAAAATACTGATTACCATGCAAATGAGGATCCTAATAAATAAAATAAATCATTTTATTAAATAAAATGTTTATAATTTTGAAATTAAAATTGCCTACAATAATTATTGAGGCCCGGTGGAAAAAACCTGTATACATATATATTTTTTTAAATAAAACTTTTAGAACACATAAATCACACTGTATTTTTCCAATACTATTTTGGAATTATTATCCTTTTAATAAAACACTATCCAACTAGTTCCATAATGTACATCACAACTTAATTTACCCTAATTTAAAAAGAAAATTATAATTTAAAACAATTAAAAAATTATAAATGCAAACTCTTTTTTTGAAAAAATAAACTTAATAACAGTCAATAATTCCTATATTCATTAAGCATGTTCTATCAAAATGAAACATGACCCACTTCAGAACAATGACAACATACTAAAGAATTTAAAATATATTTCAAAGCATCTCGCACTATATCAAAACATAAAATAATAAATTAACATGCATAAATAATATTTAACCAACATAGAATGTATAGAAAATTATAAATGAATAAAACACAAATATGTTGAAAATAAATTTACATCTCTATCCACCAACACCCAAAATAACCTACAATCGACAAAATAATAACTCATTTAGTTCAAATTAAGAAGTAACGGGCCCTTTTTAGAAGAAAGTTGGAAATTGCACTGGCTTGATTTTCCATGAATTCTCTCTGTATAGTGTTCTCATTGGTGGAGAACGGCACACAGGGAAAATGGATTCCCCCATCCAAATGCACGTTTTTTCTTTATGGTGAAAATATTTTTCCCCTTGGAATAACCCCTTACTCCATATCCCCACCAAATTTGGAAGTGATGTTTTTCTCCTCAAACTCTGGGAAGAGGTTTTAATGTTATAATTTGCTGAAGTAAATACACAATCTTTCCAGGCTGAATAGCAGAATGAAAGAAGTTTGTGAATCTCTACAAATGTACTTGCTTGTGAGTGTTTACAAACTTCTAAGACTAACCATGGTTTAGAGTGCCCAGGAAAGTACTCAGTCTCACCACTTGAGTTGGATTTATGGACGTTCAGATCTCTGCACTCGTGGTGGCGACCTCCACATCAGAAGAGGGGCTTATGCCTGCATATAATCCCTTAGTGAATTCCTGGCAGACATAACAGAGGTTTATTTGGTTAAAAATACGTGTTTATGGTTGAATTTACCTTTGTTAATAGACTCAAATATTCTATATCCAAAACTGTAATATTTTAACATCAATTTTATTGGCAAAGATAAATAGATTGTGTACTTACCTTTTGTTAGAAATGGCGTTTCTGTTTGGCTAGGGTATGCCCATAGACTGCAATCACATAATTCACAATCAGTTTGCCATCTAGGCAATTGTCATATTCATCCCAGCTAGTTATAACAGTACAGTAAATATTTAGGGCCTCATTTATGAAAAGTGACACATCGCTGTGAGAAAACAGCGATGCGTCACTTTTCAATGCGCCCTCCTTGTGACACCAATGATGCATCATATTTACAGTATGATGCATCCTGTTGCAAGGAGTTACAGATACGTCAGTATCTGTAGGTGCAAAACTAATGTATTTCTGGAGTGACACAACTCCAGCAATGGGTCATTACACATGGGAAAGTCCCATGTTAAATGTGCCTGCGTAGTCTTATGCCTGCCATGAGGCAGGCGTAAGATATTGATGCATTTGTGTCCTAGAAGTGGTGCAGTGAAATCTTATAGATTTCACTGTGTCACTTCTACGACCTTTTCTTGCATTGGAATGCCCCTCCTACATAGATGATACCTGGTGTAGGTATAATGTGGTGCAGGGGTTTACAAAGTGACGCATCTACCTAGATGCGTCACTTTGTAAATATGACGCAACATAACGCATTTTTAAGACAACTGGTGAGTCACAAAAAGTGACGCAACAGCGGCGCAAAAGTGACACAAGGGCCCATAAATAAGCCCCTTAGAGGTTGTACGTCATACACAACTTCAAATGACACTTCAGAAATAGATCTTTCAAAAACAACACTTGTTATCTGACCTCTAAAAGGGGTTGAATGACACTTATCCCAACTGACACCTAATGCAGAGTAGGCGAGGGAAATACCATGATTAGCACATACATATGCCCCTTTCAATCAATGAGTCCAGAGAACAGGGTTCCTGTGCTCTAAGTATTCAGCGGGCTGTTGGGCCACCAGCTCGTGGACCACGGTGGGTGTGGCCAAAAAGAACAAAATGCCCCCAACATTATTCCACCGAGGGGACAGAAGAAGTGACTCACGAGTCACTGCTCCTTCATAGGTGCACAGTGGCACATTGGCCTGGTGCAGTGTGGCTGCTGCGGTGACCCAAGCAGAAGGGAGGGTCCTGCACACGGGAAGCATCCCCACTCTGACTCGCACCAGGGCCTCAGCTCGGCTTTGCAGGGTTCCTGCTTCAGCTTGATGGTGCTAGGGCACTCGGTCCCTGGACCACATGCTGGACTGTGGTTGGCGAGGCTTACCCTTGCTGACGTTGCAGGAACCTTGGCAGCTTCCGTAGGTGTTGCCGGGGGCTGCTGGAGAGCTCACCACAGTGTTGGTTGTCAGAACAATGCTCAGCTGGTGTGTGGCAATGCTCCATTTTCCAAGATCTCTCCCAACCTGGGGACCTCACAACATGGCATGGCTGGTGGTGCCTCGGTAGCTGCATGCTGCGGTTGAAGGGGGAATCAGACATGGGATTGGGCCAAGGCAGTTTCAAATAAGACAAGCACCAGGAAATTTCCAATAAGCAAGCTACCAAGCAATATTCAGTATGTAAAGCACCATGGGAAGTTTCCAACAAGGAGGTTTCCCCACAAGTGAAGCACAAGGAAGACTTTGAGGTCCCTGAGTCTTCCAAAAATAGGTGGCAAGCACACACAAGCCCTCTGAGATTCTTCCCAAGCAGGATACCACAGCAGGGCAAAAAGAGACTCATTTTCCTCTGCCTCTGGTGCTCTCTATGTAATTAGATGAGCGCATGAGTAGAACCTGAGTGTTTCATCGGTACACAAGTATGCCTTAGTATTTCAATGACTTCCTGGGTTGTAAGTGGGTGTTTAGATGGCTGCATAAGTTCTGTACACATGTTATAATGATTGCATAGTTACAGCCTTGTTAATTGCATAAGTGATTAGTTAGTACCTAGGTGATTAGATGAATGTATGGATAGTGCCTGCATAGTTCAATGACTACATACTTTCTGCCTGCCTGATTACAAGGGTACATGTATAGTGTCTGGGTAATTGATTAACTCCATGGATAATGAATCACTGATTTGATGACTGCCTGAGTAGTGGCTGTGTGATTGCATGAGTGCCTGAATACTACCTGACTGGCTGTGAAAGTACCTTCATTGCTGTTAGAAACATAACAGTTGTCACTATATCTCTGACTCGTTGGTTATCTCCCTCTGTCAGTATCGAAGTACCTGGTTTAATGTATATATGTTTTCTTCTGAGATATGTGTGATATATAATTGCATACATGGCTCTCGAGAAACATACATTGCTTTGTTACTGAGCATGCACATGCATCAGTAAGTTTCTAAAACGGAAAACAACATTGTGGAATGTATGACATACTTTCATCATTTCTCAAATACTTCTTCTGCTTCAGTATATCTCAAACAACAGTTACACTCCAAATGAAGCTAGCAAAAGAACTCTCAAGGCATTCTGCACTATTAATCCTTCTCAATGTTAAGCAAACCATGTTTAAAGAAAAAACACAACCCTCACCATATACATGACATTTTCATCAGCCTTACTGAACATAGATATCCATTTAAACATATATGCGATTTCTTAATAGATATACACCTTCAAGCCATCTTTCAAAAAAAATATACCTCTCTCCATCTTTAACTAAAGTCAAACACCCCACCGTATATATAGCTATCTGCAACAACAAGAAACATATCTAAGCATATGCTAAGCGGTCATATAAGTTAAAGACCAAATTGACAAACACTTCCCAATATATACCTAACAAGTATTACTTCTTTCTAATTTATGTACAGGCAGACAACATGTTCTCATCTTTTATCTGTGACTACACTTCTCCTGTTTAATAATGTAACTAAAACTACTACAACTCCCAGAATGCAAATGATAGATGTATCTCATCTGCACATGAAATTTAAAACCTTCTTACTTCCTCATTGCAGCTTTCCACAATACTATACTATTATTTTTCAATAAAGTACACAATGTAATAAAGAGGCACTAATTCATTTTTCTCTTACTTCCCAAAACATTCACCGCTAACCTCTTAAACACATACCCTCCAATAGATACAGTTCAGATATATTTTTTCAAATCACTGTGATACACTTTTTTTTATCAAACTCTCATGATCATCTTTATTTCTAATGTCATTTTTATAAAGGATTACAAAGTTATGTACATACCAGTGAATTCAGTTTGTAAATTATATGGTTGCTTTAGCTCTTTCTGGATAGTTTTGACACTGTTAGGATTTGTAAAAACTAAGCACAAGAATGGTACACTACTCTCTACAAAGCAACCATGAAATGGCAACCTCTTCAAATTTGCACTCTGTGCTCATGAGAAAGAGAGAAAATGAAATCATGTCTTTCATTTTAGACTATTGCATCTCCACTTGTTAATGGTTTGCATCTTTAAACCCTTTCCCTCTCTTTCAAAACGAGGTTCCTGTCGGTGCGTTTTCGAGACGGATTTGGATGATCGCAAAGTAATCGTCAACAAAAAGTGGGAGTTCAAACCTATATATAGCTTCATTTTTCTGAAATGTAAATATTACACAACAGTTTATTTCATAGTCCTGAGTTGGGAATTAAAACTTGCCATTGCTTAAATTGTGTCATCACTCCTCATCTAAAAAAATTAAAATTCTGTCTATTTAACAGTCACTCCTAAACAGTCTTAGCTCAGTGTACCTAGCAACCCAGTGGAACAAGTAAGTCACATGTTCATAGCACATTCTAGATGTTACTTCCAATTAAAATACAGCAGGTTTGATTTACTCCAGAGATTCAAAATTATATCCATGTCTGCATTACATTTCTTTTCTTAAACAACAGCCAATAATATGACTTTTTGCCTAGGCATCCAGCACACTATTATGCTGACAGCACCCAATGAAATATATCTTTTTGTTATAAACACCTCCATTTAACTGCTTTCCCTTTGGAAAACTACCTCATTCAACTGCAGCCTTCTCCTGACTACTATTGCTCCTTCACTTCAAAATGCTTGGAGTATGGATTGTGGCCACAGCTATGTCTTTTGGGCAAAAGAGGCTGCAAAGAAGAGAGGTACTGACAGGATCTTCGGTTTGCCAAATGCGGAGATTACTTGATTTGGCCAGAAAGGGTTAAAGTTTCATCAGTTGCTGTCTTTGGTTAAATCAATTGTGGATTCCCAAGCTCCTCACCTCATGATTATGCACTGTGGTAGCAATAACCTAGGCGCATTGACTGGGGAAGGGCTGGACATCCTAATCAAAGAAACCTTTGCAGAACTGATGTTGCTTTTCCCTCACACTGTCTTGGTATACTCTAATATATGCCAAAGACAGAAATGGAAGTGGTCAAATCAATTCTGTCCACAGATTGACAAAGCCAGGAAATAATAAAACTGTTTCTGCATTTCTCAGAGACCATGGTTTGGGCTCTATCTCTAATATCAATCAGTGTTTTTACATGCTTCGAATTTATAAAAGTGATAGAGTTTACTTTACAGATGAAGACAACAGTGTATTTGTAAGCAAGCTGAAACTCCGCATCAGGTCTTATGTATAACAGCCATATACACACAACCAACACAATAGCTCTTATCAGTGCCACCCTAGTACCCAAAATATTTTGAATTCTTTTTCTTAAAGGTATATTTTCTTTAGATTTTGGGGATCTTCGTAACTACGTCGCAATCTCAGTGGATATGTCCTGACAACAGAAAACAAAAGCAGACATTCAATGACCACCAACACACCCAAAGAAAATATGTAAAAAAAAATCTGAGCATTGCCCTACACATATTACTATACACATACTTCTTTCACAGCATGTTTAAACTTATATTTTCTACTAAGTTTCTTTAAAAACCATCTTTCATACCTATTTTCAGTTTTCGCAGTTATTTGGGATGTTGCGATGACATCATTGACCGCGATGATCATGCCTTTTCCATAAAGTGAAAAAACACATATGCATACATATTACAGTATTTTGCACACTAGGGGTTTCTTACTGTACACTTCAAACTCATGATTTTCTAGTGCATTTCTGTAACAACCATCTCTAAAACTTATTTTCAGTTTTTACAGTGAGGCCGGAGATCGCCATACCATTGGTAATCGTGATCCCCGTGGATACGTCATGAAACAGAAACAAAAGCAGGAATTCAATAGCCACCATCACATAAAAAAACTTATAACTATATAATTAATTATAACCATCACACTAGATAACTCACTATATAAATAACTCTATAAAACATGTATCAAATCTCAATATCTTTATAACAATGCATATTAATGATTCACTGATTTTTAAAAATATTTCCACCAAGTTAACAGCAACGTTGATGGTCATGATGTCCCCATGATGGTACACAGGGGACAAAGCTGGCAGTCGCAGTGTCATTGCGAATATCGTGTGTGATTAAAAAAATCAATAATACCTTAGGTCACTAGCACCCCAGTTTCTCAACCATGGGGTCCGAGTATCTCCACCCTGACCCGTTATGTGGGCTTTCACACAAACTTTCAGCCCTGGGAACTGATTCCGAAAGATAATATGGCAGCCGTAACTTTCTGTTCAGGTTCCATCCAGAAAATCAGGAGCTCTTTTGGCTTTGGGGGGGGGGTGGGGGTTCTCTTCTGAAGCCTGTGATAACTTGTATTTTGGATTCAAGTGAAGCTGTGGAACGAGAGGCGTAGGTGGCGGCTAGGTTCACTGCTTCTTCTTTGGACATTGCTGCTTTGGTCCTGGAGGGTCTATGTATCTGGGATACTGCAACCAAACTCAGTAGCTCAGTAGCCTGGACATGGGGGATTTGGATCTAGTGCGGGTCTGTAACGTGGACTCCACAACGGTTTTATTGAGTCTCGGGGGCCGGATATCGCAGACGGGAAACGGATCGCATTGGGATTTTGGGAGGTTTAGAGTTGGTCGCAGACGGAGCCCTTGTAAGTGATAGCTCGGACATTTGGGAGAGGGTCTGTAACGGGGTCTCCACAACATTTTTGTTGGGCCTCAGGGGCCGGAGATCAAGGGCGGGACAGGGCTTGGACTGGGAATTTGGAAGGTTAGAGTTGGTAGGAGGAGAGGCCCTTAGAGGGGCTTGCTCGAGCAAACAAGCCTTGTCTAGGTTGGTTATAATTTCCTCAAGGTCTTTGAATATTGTTAGTAGCTGATTCTCTAATAAGATTAGTCAGTGTAACATGTTTTCCGGGGGAGGAGGCATGTCCTTGTGTGTCGGGACAGTCCTTGAGGTGGTGGGCAAGATCGAATTGTGGGGTCTAATGTTGGTTGGGTCACCTAGATAGCCGCTGTTCATTCTCCTCTGTGGGGGGTCGGGTTGCGAGCTCTTCCTCAGAGGTTCAGTCGGAGAGGGGAGGGGGTCGGACGGCCATGTTCGAGTGAGTGTGAAGGGATGTGGGGCGGCTGAGTTTGAGGGGGTGTAGGGATAAGGGGAGCCTCGGGAGATTGGAGATTGCGATTACTAGAAGCGGGGGAGATGAAGGGCTCCTAGCTGGGAGACTGAAGGGTCTCACCGGGAGGATGGGAGTCGGTATTAGTGACCTATGGTGTGGAAGGAAGTCCGGGGACGGTGGTTGAGGCGGAGCCGACCGGAGAGAGTGGAGATGGGCGGAACGGAGAGCAGGGAAGAGGACATCGAAAGCCTCGAGGTTCTCATTGTTGGCCTGTATCAACCATTTGAGTAAATGGTCACTGTAGTGTTCCCATTTCGAATCGCCTGGTTCGGAAGAGAGGTCGTAAAGTTACAGCTATGTGTGGTGGTCGTCGTTTTGGATATGTGAAGTTGAAAGCAGTATAAAGTTGCCCTTCATACTCGTAAGGAATCTCTGAAGGAGAATGTTTGGAGTAAGTTCTTGGAAGCCAGTACAATCAAGGGCAGCACGAAGTTTTGGAGTATTGTCAACAACTTGCTCCTGGGGAGGGGGGGCAGCTAACGCATTGTATGACCACATTACCGAGAATGACTGGGTCACCCATTTTGAGGGTATGTTTGGGAGTCCCAATGTTTAGTGTGTACCGTCTGGGGCTGGAAATGGAAAACCAGCCCTGATAGTTTCAGAGGGTGAAGTGAGGCAGGGAATAAGTGGTATGACCCTCAACAAGGCTCCTAGCCCGGATAGAATCCCCCCAACCACTATATGTCCCATATAGATGTCTGGGTGCCAGTGCTTACCCATGTTATAAATGCGGCAATTAGGTCCGGCCCCCGGGCCTCATGGGCCACCTCCATCATTGTTCCAGTGTTCAAAAAGGGGAACAGAGACAGCACACATTGTTATAGGTCGATCTCCCTTTTGGACTCGGTGGTTAAAATTGTTGGGCGGATTCTGTTAGACAGGCTGTCCACATGGGCTAGAGAGAATAACCTTTTGTTGGATGCACAATATGCTTTCCGCCCGGCCATTCAACATTAGACCAATGCCTGAACCTTTTTTATGATAATGAATAAATATACAATTGCTCGCTCTGGTTCCATCTTCCTGGCCTTCAGAGACCTATCTTTCGCATTTAATTGTGTGAATAGAAGCAAGTTGTTGCGGATTCTGCTCTCTCTCGGGGTGGATAGAGACATAGTTCTTTTTTTACATGAGCTACACTGGGCCAATAATGCGGCCATGCAAATTCAGGTAATTTGAATGTCTCACATACCTTCCCCTTATGGAGCGGGTTCCACCAGGGGTGCATTTTGAGCCCTTTTTTATTTAACATCTACATAAATACCCTGGGGAAGACCCTACTGGATACTATCGTGAATTTTCCACGGGTGGAACGGCAAGGTCTCCCAGTTCTGCTGTACGCAGATGATACTGTTTTAATGGCCAGGACTGAATAGGACATGCAAACTCTTTTGTCCAATTTATGGGGGAGTGAGACTTGAAGGTCAATAATTCCAAAACCTACATTATGCAAGTGGGGGCTGTACTAGCAGACTTTATACCTTTAAGGTAGGGTCCACCCGATCCCAAAGTCAAGTGTCTTTTCCTACTTCGGGGTTTTGATAGATGCCAAAATGAAGCCCCAACTTGCACGCAAGAAAAATGACATGGCCGGGGATACTGCAGTCATATTTAATTTTGCCTCTAGATTGGGTAAAAGACTGGTAGTGGCCCTTTTAAAGCTTTACAGGGCCAAGTGCATTTCTAAGACTCTTTATGGCAGTGAAATCTTGAGGTACATTAACTCAGAAGATCTCCAAATTGCAGAAAATAGTTTTTTAGATGACTTCTCTCTGTCCCCAAGGGTACCCCTTCCTTCATCTGTACAAGAGGAGCTTGGTATGACCTATATCGCTGACCTGATAGCATTTCGCCCGGTGGTGCTATGGTTAAAAATGTGAGCGGGCAAGGGGACCACGTTAACTAAAGTGATTTTTAAAAGATTGTCTGGCCCTAGATCATGCCTCTTGTGTACCGTGGCTTAAATACATTGAAGGAAGTTTAACGAGTATGGGGAGAGGATATCTTTTTACCTACCCAGACCGGGTCAATAAGACGGACCTAAGCACCATAAAGGGGCCTTCTTCATGCAGCAGATTGTGGTCAGGAAAGAGAAGGAGCTTTTGAAGCACAGTGTTCGTTATTTCATAATGTTAAGAGCAACTCAGATGGAGGAGCGGTATTTACTGGGTTTTATAAACTCGTACCACAAATTCTTACTGAAAAGGTTCAGGTTTGACCTTTTTTATCTCCTTCTTGCTCACCCTAGTGGACAGAGTAAGGGTCACATACTACTGCCATGTGTTTGTGATGGAAAATCCCCACAGGACATTGTCCACTTCACAATCTGTAGTTTTTATGATACCCCAAGGAAGTCCATTTTAATCCTGTTTCTGAAAAAGGCCAATTTTAGGCAATTGCGACCCGCTTTTATATTTTTACAAATGATCACGGGTAGCACTGTCTTTTATGTACCTAACTCCTTAAAATCTGTCATTAGGCTCAGGAATAGTTGTGATTAACCAGGTTGCCTTACATACACCTTTCTTGGCACTATGCACTTTGTATCGTCTGGCTCTTAAGTCAGACCATTTTGAACTCTTAGAGTGGCGATACACTGTGCTACCCTAATAACTCCTTATTATTATGGTACTGTATGTAAACCATTTGTGATTATGCATTTTTGTGTTTGTCTAAGCTATGTCCTTTTACCTTGGTATGCTGTTGAAAGGATTGTTTTTTTTGTACATTATTTGTGCTTTTCTGGTTTTAAAATTTGAAACCAAATAAAGAATAAAGAATAAAGAGAGAGAATACGATGGAAACTAGGGGGCCGATTATGATGGCGGACGGACCTGAGTCCGTCCGCCACCATAGAGTAGGAGGGACCGTCCGCAGGGGCTGCGGCGGTCCCTCCGTGCAGATTATGATGTGAACGCCAGGGTGGCGGTCACATCCTCAATCTTTAACATTGCGGCGGGTGCCGCAATGTTAAAAATGCATACATTGCATTTGTATGCAGCAAGCGGCAGGCACCATAGGTACCCCCCATGTGCACCTCCCACCCCCCCTTCACCCATGGGGCCCGCAACGGGTCCCGCAGTGAAGCTCCGTATGCTCTGTATGCTCCGCCGAGGAAAAGCATTTCTTTTCGGGCACCCTAATATGGCTGACGGTGTCTGAGAGACACCGTCACCATATTAGTGCTTTTCCGCCGTGGTTGTAA
Source organism: Lissotriton helveticus (assembly GCF_964261635.1). Classification (NCBI taxonomy): domain Eukaryota; kingdom Metazoa; phylum Chordata; class Amphibia; order Caudata; family Salamandridae; genus Lissotriton; species Lissotriton helveticus. The sequence continues at coordinate 1,888,532,054 of NC_136059.1, read as the reverse complement.
GCCAACCGCGGCGGAAAAGCTGCGGACTGAAACCAGGACCCACCAGCCATCCTAATGTGGCGGTGGGTCTTTGGTGGGTCCGCAGAGGATTTCCGCATCCTCCGGGCCGGCGGTGGCTTCCGCCGGCCCGGAGGATGCGGAAAATCCTCCATCATAATCGGCCCCTAGGTCCTAAAAGTATAACAACCTACTGGCTACAAAGTCCTTACTGTTTAGTCACAGAAAAACTCTTAGGAGTCCAAGACAGCAATCCTGCAGTATTTTAGGAAAGATTGACTTAAAAGGTTCAAATTAGGTCAATATGGCTTGTTGACTTAAAATCCCTTCATTTTCAGAAAACTTCTTTGTGTTTCCAATGACCGCCAAAAGCAGCGGCCTAGCAAAGATGCAAAGGTGGCCACCATAACTCCAAACTATGTGAGAGTTCATGTAGCTTGTCACCTGGATGCTGCTGAAAAATGTGTTCATGCAAAGCCTCTCTCAAGGCAGTAGCAACACACTGCAAGGACCTCCAGCCCACCTTTCGCTGAGATTTACTCAGTGTGACTGGGTTTGGCATATTGCTCCCAAAAAGTCGCTGAGTCTAAGCTGATAGGCCATGTCTCCAGCATGCGTCCTGACACCCACCAACAGTGACAGATCCATTACCATGTTTGATGGTGTTGGCAATGTGCAGAACTGCAAAAGAAAGTGTGGCGGACATTCAATAAATGAAGAATAGTGTATGCATAACATGTATACCATAAAACAGTCCTTGAATGGGGGGACTGATTGTGCACTTTCACTTCAGAGGGACATTTTGAGGCATGGAAATTCCATCATCAACAACGTCATATGGCAGGCATTTCCCAAAAGCTGCTCCTACCAAGGTGGAGACAACTATAGTGCTTAATTTGTAAAAATATATTTGTTAGGGCCAAGGTATTACTTAGGAGACCCCTGCAGCTTGCACCAACCACTGCCTCTGCCAGTGATGCCAAATGGTCTGGCCGCCCTGTTATTATTATTTGTAAGTGTACAGTAAATTGCTAAACTAATATGTTCTGCTGAAAATAGGCAGACAATGCCGCCATGTTGTGTAGTGTAATTAAAAAGTACCAGTGTGAAGAGTTACATGCTGTGTAGAGCACCGGCATACACCCGCACAAATAACGCTCTTGGCAGGTTGCTTCGATTGAATGCACTGATAGATAGAAAGTGGACCAGGAAAACATTAAATCAAGCTAACAAATGTTTGGAGTAGCTTTCATGTAAAATCTCCATCCATGATCACACATTGTGAATTAAATTAGCATGGCCAATCCAGTCTGGCACCACATTCTAACATTTGTTATCTGACACAGGGGTATATTCACAAGAACGTGTGCTAAACATCACCAAAAAATGCTAACACAACTTTACACATCACAGCCTATCGCGGGAAAATAACCCTGTGTGAACGTGGAATTCACAACACGGCGGTACCATGCAATAGTCCACCAATAACGCGACCAATGTCCACAATACAACCACCACGAAGGAGATAAAAAGTAACACAAACCTCAACGCAAAACAGCATGCAATGGGCAGAATCGTGATGAGGAAATCAGCGATAAGCAGCGCCAGGCCTGCAATACACACATGGCAGGTGGGAAAAATCACAATAAAAGTAGAAAAAACACGCAAACACAAACTGACCAACACCCAAGCACCATGGAGGCAGCCGGAGCAGGCGCAGAGGACGAGCGCAACCCCACAAGCACCCCGGACGGCCAGCCTGAGCTCTCAGGGACAGGGAAGGGCAAGGACAAGAAGAAGAGGAAGATGAAGTTCAGTCCGCAGAAAAACAGGATCCTGGCCACGGAGGTGATGGAACACCATCAACAACTGTTCTTCACCTGCAATGTGTCCTTGGGCACCAAAAATGCGATATGGCAGGACATCGTGGACAAGGTGAATGCCGTCGAAGAGCACAAAAGGTCAATGGACGAGGCCAAGAGGCGAGGTATTGACTTCAAGCTGAAGATGAAGGAGAAACTCGCAGCCAACCAGAAGGCAGTAATGCAGACTAGAGGTGGGAGGCCCGCGCCACAGCGGTTGCTGCATGACATGGAGGAGCTGGTGTCGACAGTCATCAGTGTGGAGACTGTGGCCGGAGTCGGGGGACCAAACCCTGCTCGACAGGACACAACACAACCGCAACAGGGCGAGTGACCACCAGGTACCAGGAGGACGGGTGGAGATGGCATGGCAATGGTACAAATGCACAATCAAGCAGAGCACAGTGCGCACCCACAATGACTCTGGGTCATGGCGCTGATCTACAGACTGTCACAATTTACAATACCATGCTGTCTGCTTGTCAACATGTACCATGCGGCTACATACATGTGGACACATTGTAATACACTATGTCCCCTTCACATTGCAGAGGCACAGTCAACACCTCCTGCACAGTAGTCCCAGCCACTCTTCACTGATGACGAGGAGGACATCTACACCCAAGCCCTCCAAGACACCATTGACATCATCCGCAACTCACCTCCAGGATCAGGGCAGCCCAGCTGCATCGAGGAACCCCACCCAATACCCAAAGCACCCAGCACTAGGCACCCACAGTCCCGGCAGTCTCCCAAGACCCCCAGGAACAACACATGGCCTTCCATCACCGTGTGCTGGAGTGCCAGAGGGAGACGGCTGAGCAGGTGTGGGAGGGGTTTGGCCTCATGGCTACCAAACTGGACGCAATCCATGGGTGTCTAGGGCCCATCAGGGACCAGCTCCAGTCCCTAAAGGACACCCATGGCCCGCTCCATGGTCTTCAACAAGCCCTGATTGACATCGCTGGAGTCATGACGCAGAGAGAAGAACACCTGTCCGCTCAGACTGGCTCCAGCAAACCCAGCTGTGAGCGGGCACACATGCGGAGGCTCATGGAGGACATGGTGCGGATGGAGGTGGAAAGGATTGCAGCCACCACTACACATCAGTGAAATCTAGCTGAAGTCTACCATGCCCTGCAGGTCCTCATCATGGCATTGCTGCCACAAGGCGTGGCACTGATAAATGCTGCTGCCCCCACATCATCCACATCTCTGCCCTCTGGTGTGTCAGTGCCTCACAGTGCGGCAGGCGTATCTACTCCGGCACCTGATGTGTCACTGATACATAGTGTGGCCGACAATCCTCTTCCGGCCCCTGATGTGTCAGTGGCACACAGTGCCGCAGCCGGTACTGCAACACCCACAGGTGGGGCAGAGCACACATCCTAGGATGAGGATATGGATGGTATTGTGTTCAGAAGGAGGTACTAGCATTCATTTCCGCCACCTGCCCTGTTTCTGCTTGGTGCCACACATGGCCCCATGACCTTCCACTGACCCTGATACACTCTGCTGCACTCACCTTGGACTGCAACATGGACTGCCATATCCTGTTTGATGACCTATGACACGGCGACCAGACTGTGGACTGAACCCTTCCTCTTCCGCAGTACTTGTCATCCCCGGATGGACTCTGGCGGGCCCTCCATGGGCCCATATTTTGTAGTGTGCTTGGCATGGCTCTGTACCGCTCCAGCTGCAAAACTCCACTGGATGTGCAATAAACATCCAGTGACGCACTGCTGTGTCATGTCTTTCATCATTCATTTATGAATGTGTGGATGAATGAAGGGACAGTGATTTCCCTTACATCAATGATGCTCATCTAGTGGGATGCCAGTCACAGTGTGCTACATTGCCTATTGGGTTCGGGGTGCCGTGGGCACTACAACAGGGACATACGCATTAGTCACTTCCTTGTCCGGACATGGACTGAACCACGCCCAGAGCCCCTGAGTCATTGTTGCAAGCCCTGCGCTGGTCTGGCATATGCCAGGCTAGACCACTCAGCTTACGCTCCGAGGGTGGCCCACATAGCTACCTGACGCAGGCGTACTCACTATTGGTGTGCAGGTCACTGGTCTAGTTCTCAGCAGGTCACGTCCGCTCCCTGAGGGCAGGTTTGCACACACACCACACCCATTCAGCACAAGCGTCACAGGCCATGTGACCCCACAAATATTAGGGGCTGAGTACGTCACATTCCCCTCTGCCGGTGGTGACTGGATGATGGACGCCCCACGGTTCTAAATCATAAAGGGCCCATGAGTTGTTGCGCACAGGGTTGGTGGGACCCGAAGCCTTGCGGCCATTACGGGCCTACCACCTCGTGGCGCTGACTGGCGTTGCACAAGGTTAGTGGCACCCAAAGCCTTGGGGCCATCACAGACCTACCACCACGTGGCACTGACTGACTTTGCACAGGGTTAGTGGCACCTGAAGCCTTGTGGCCATCACAGGCCTACCACCACGTGCCGCTAACTGGTGTTGCTCAGGGTTTGTGGCACGGCAATAGCTGAATGGGTGTGCAGCCTGCATTGATGAAGTGTGCACTGATGTAGTCTCCGCCATTGATGACTCAGGACTCAGCATCATGTGTGGGACCTGCTGGGCCGCGGGGTGTGGGCCATGCCATGGTGGCAGGACCGGGGCCAAGAGCTGGCACAGGCACGTGGTGTGCCTACTGGTGGACACACCGGTGGCAGCAGGTGAACAGTGGGGCCTGTGTGCACAGGGGCGGCGGTGTCTCTCTCTCTCTCTCCCTTCCTTTCCTTCCCTCTCTTTCTCTCTCTGGCTTACTTTCCTACTCTGTTTGTCTGTGTCTCGCTACTTTGTTGTGCGCATGACACAAGTCCTGATTTTGTGCTTTCTTTTCGAGGTTGTGATGTCGAGATTGTCCCTGACAGACCCGACAGGAGTCTTCCGCAATGGTGTTTTGTGTCGTTATTCAATAAAGTTATTGGTTGTTACTTCAGTGCTGTGTGACAGTTTCTCGTTCTTCTGGCCACACATGTGTGTATATATTTTGGCAATGTGCGTCATCATGGGTCTTTGTGGGACTCTTGTGTCATGCATGGTATGTGTATATCCGAGGGGCCGGGGGGATGGGAGGATGGTGGGGGATGTTGTGGCCCTCATGAGTATCGGAGCTGCATGATCATTGTCTCCATGGCATCTGTGGGTCTGCAGGTGTGGCTCTTGGCTGCGCTCCCTTTCATGCTGCGGGTAGTCGTCCTGCTTAACACAAGCAAAAGGCAGGTGTTAATTCCCTGCTTCTACTGCGGTTTATCCCTTGTTTTTTGTTTCGCATCACAGATCTGGCAGTTCGTTGTGAAAGTGGTGTTGTGTTTTTTTCGTGTGTTTTTGCACGGGAATGCCTACTCTGCAACTCATTAGGGTTAGTTGGTGGTGTCCACCCTGGAGATAAATTTTAGGGCAGTTATCGCGGGAATACTGGTGATGTCTGCAGTTTGCACCAGCTTGTGAATGAGGTGTTAAATCTATCTCCACTTTTGATGCATTAAGGTGGAGTTAATCAGAAATAAGTCCTTGTGAATATCCCCCTAAGGGAAAACAATTGTGATGAGCATAAAATATAAATTCGTAGGCAGGCAAGTAAAAAAAAAACATTCTGTAAGTTTATTATGACATACACCAACCACCAAAAGCAATTAACTTCTTTTTTTAATTGGTTGCTGTCAGTGGTTTGGCTTAGTCACTAGAATGATCTCAAACCTTTTGACGCCTATTGGTAGTATTTCTCCAAGTATTCCTTAAGGTATAAAGAGATACCAGTGATTGCGCTTCGATAAAATGCAGTACTCAATTTGTACAATAATAAGTGGTGGGCCCAAGGCTTATCTCAGAGGCCCACAGCCAGTGCTGCCCAATGGAGGGATGCCGATTACTAAGGCTGTGTAGTCTTGATTCCACCTCACGCCTGTTTCATCCACCACCAGCCTCTCTGTCCTTTATCTCACAATTGCAGATTCTTTTTCATCCCTGCTTTCTTCCTCTGTCAGATTTTCTGTATTTCTCTCTCCTTATTTGCCTTTTTTTGTTTTGCTCTGAATCTGAGTTTGATGATGTGTGCTGGTGCCTCACAAAGAGTGCTGGTGGGCACCACCTTCAACCATCGGCTTAAATTAAGCACTGACCAAATTACTTTCACCATGTCTTTCTTTTGGGCTGAAAGTGAATAATTTACAAAATACACTGTTACGTAAAAAACTATACGCTATGTATTTTAACTGTGAGAGGAGGAAAGGTGATAAGTGTTCACCCTACATAAAAATGGCAGGTCACTTACCCTCATAGCACCACTGACCCGGAATTGTAACTTGCTACTAACACAAACCTTTCACGAATTCAGAAAATGTGTACTTGTTTGTACTGAAAATATTATGCGTAGAACTATGCAGAAAACCGCTCAAAAGAGAATTGTAAAAAGGTTAACTTTAATTAGGTTTCTGTTCATTCAGAGTGTCGGAACAGTTACACAATCCAGGCGAAGATACGTGTTGAGAAAAATATACTATCTGATTGATAAGATTTCAATGAAAAGCTATGTGAACTTAAGTTGTAGAGTAGGATTTGTAACAACAACATCTAGGTGGTAAAAGAGAGAGAGCGCAGGTAGCCTCTTCCGGGCTTAAAATTAAAAGCAAAAAGGTTTCTTTCACTATTCCGAAAATTTACAACATATGTAAATCTAAACAATACTGGCTATGGAACAGTGTTTGTCGTGCAGGAGAATATACATAATGAAAAAATAACATTGGCATGCCACAATAAAAACATATTTTGAGACTTCATACTGTGGCTGTCTCCTCCTGCCTCATGCTTGTATTTCTTAAGTATCTCCTGTCTGTTGCTTGTGTTTCTTTGGTATCTCGTATTTCTCCCTATTATCAATTTCATCTCTTTCTCCTGCAGTGCATATCTCCCTCCATATGGTCCTTTGGGTCAATGGGAAGACTTTGAGCTTTGTATTGGCCGGAGGAAGCAGGTCTGTGGAACCAGAAGTCATATGAGAGGAGTTGGGGGAAATATCAAAAACTGTCATTCAGAGTTCAAGCGGAAGGCCTTTTGTTTTTGCTTTCATAAATTAATGTAGTAACTACTCCAACAAGACCCGAATTGCTGGGGTGCAGACATTGGTACACATATTTGTAGCCACAACATTGCATAGGATGCCAGCGTACTTAATATACACTTTAAATTAAATTCATTTAAGGCACATGGAAAAACGGCTACGGGTCAGCGCAGTTCGCACAAGTGTATTTGTTTGTTTGTACCTGATGAAAAGCGATATTGAGATATTTTCTCAAATTTTGAGCTGATAAATTCAATTCCATTTTATACTGCATTTGCCTTCAACTATGCTCAACAATAGTGATGCTGTGTCGTTCAGTGTTACCATCTGATAGTTCGCTTATGGTCTATTTCAAGGAGAATCAGAGCATATGTCCATTCTCTGCTTTTTATATATCTAGGTTTGAATCTTTACGAAACACTATAAATGTGTGGCTGGCATTTTTATGCTCATCTCTCAGCTTAGATTTATGGGTGATTGTGAAAAAATTGAGTATTTTCTGTCTAAATGGAAGAGAGTTGTCCACCAGAAGTAAATTTATGTACTTAAGGCCGGAACACATGGCCAGCCGACGCAGTTTATGAGACCCTAATAAAAGAGCATTAGCCACCCTAGGCACAGTACATTCCCTAAGCTGTAACAAAATGGCCGCACAGCAGAAGACTGACATTTATAATCGTTCACACCTTTTTCACTTAAATAAGGAATGTAAGTTAAGGAAGTTACTCATCCGGAATCACAGTGGAATCTATAAAAATATTGCTTGACTTTTTAATGGACATGAAAAAAAGAGTCTGGTTTGCAGGCTAACTTTACACTCCCTGTGCATTTGCTGGGTGCTGCAGTGTTATTGTAGGAATCTTGCATTACCAGATGCAGGTGTTTTGCATGATCTCTTGGGATGAAGGAGCTGGTGGAATCTGACAGACACATTCAATTTCCTCAAATATGTGCAAGCAATATAAGTGTGGAGGGACCCAATAATAATGAAGCATGTCACCCTTGGGTAAGTGAGCGTTCTCCTCCAAACACCAGTTGTACCCCACCACCTCACTCTACACTTCTTATTTCGTCTCTGTTCCTTTTTTCATATTGCTACTCTATACACTGTGTGAGTTTAGTTATCTTGGGAATGATATAGTATACCTTTCAGTGGCATATAATTCCCCTCAACCCTTTGTGTGAGATACATTATAGCACAGCCTCTTGGTCTGTGGGTTTATTGTTTATAATGTTTGCAGTTATTTAGGTCTCCATACCACTGTAGGCTAGAAAATAGCTGATAGTACAGGCCTCGCTTTTGTTGAAGACATGGTACAACCCATACTACAGACACCCAGTATGTTAGACACACATAGCTCTCAAACAGTAGCACAAACTGAAGACTTGACTAAACTGACTAATCCCAAGAGACAACAGATTAGAACAGCCTTACATGCGGCCATTCTTAATGAGTATTTGAGAGCCAACATTGCACCCACAAGGCCTCATTCTTTTCAATGCCTAAAAAAAGTTTTGGAAAACAAACTGTTCAAAACAAATTGGTCCAAAATTGCTTGGAAATGTTCAAGAGATTGGTTGGTTGTGATGATCAATACGGCTAAAGAAATGGCAGATCTTCTCATCATAGAAATACAATCTCTAGAGAACCAATTGAAGTGTTCAGTACAAATTTCTTTTTTTTAAAAACAGTTAAAGAGACCAAGTAAGATCTCATTAAATACAAGGTGAATAAACTCAACAAGGATCTTGATAGATTCACTCAAAAAAAGTTGTACCCGTATATATCAGATGACTACTCCATGCAGCAATCTAAAAAGAATAACCGAAGAGAAGCGAAAGGATGGCATTGTAATACTGGGGAAGGGACATCTAACTCTGAAGAGTAGAGTCAATCTGAGGTCTTGGGCTTGAGTGAGTCAGATAACTCATACAATGGCCGATGAGAGGGCGTGATAACCCTGCCCCATACTCTCAACCTCCTCTGTGGTGGACACCCCACCCGTGGGCTTTTCCACCACACCCGTTCCAATCACTGACATATAATGGACCTGGCTATCAACCTTTTTTGGCCAGGACAGAGGACAAGGGCAGACACCGGACGGGAATAACAGAGAACGGAAGTCCAATGGGAACGAGCATTAGAACAACGTATAACCAGGAGCATGATGAGTGCATCAAGAAGCGGAGTGACGACCTAACTGTCAACTTAAGTCAAAGATGCCTCACCCCTCTGGAAATACAAGCCCTGAGAAAGGGTTAGGTTTTGTGCCTACCTATATGGGTGACGATTTTAAAACGCACCAGGAGTTGTTTGAATTTTTTCATAAGATACGCCTTTCCTTTTTCTCTGAAAAACAAAGTGAAATCACACAGGATATATCTAGTAATATTAGTCTGAGAAACAAATCCATATTTCTGCCTACTTTTCAGCAAGTACCCTCGGAGGTAGCTACCTTCGAGAAGGCAGTTTTGAAACACTTCACCTCTATTAAAGGGCTAGCTAAGCATCCCTTTTACAATCTTACCAAAGAGGAAGAACATTGCTTGCATGAGCTTGGATCTGACCCCAATATTGTAGTAAAGCCGGCCGATAAAGGTGGGGCCACAGTAGTCATGGATACTTTGACATATTGCACTGAATGTTTACGGCACCTATGGGATACCAAATATTACAAACTTTATCATACATGACCCAACCCCAAGACTGCAGAAAACGATCAAGACTATTGTATCTCAGGCCGCGGAATCAGGATGCATTACCAAAAGCAAGGCTGATTTCTTGATCCCTCTCCATCCTAAGATTGCGCCGTTTTATATCTTACCTAAGATACAAAAAAATCAGAGACCACCACCAGGTAGACCAATCCTGTCCGGTTTTGATTCTATTTTATAACCCTGGTCTCAATTTGTCAATTGGTTCCTCAGAAAAATAGTGGCACAAATGCCATCATATCTCCAGGACACCAAGGATATCCTGTCCTTTTTGACTACGATTCACATTGACCCTGAGAAACATCTCCTGGCCTCATTTTATGGAGAGCCATTGTATACTAACATTCCACAAAAAGATACCCTCGGACGATTGAACAGCTGCTGAGCCAACATCCACGGAGTGATCAGACTCCAAAAGCTTTTGTCATGGAATGTGCATTACCGGCCATGAGACAGAATTTTTTTTCCTTTGAGGACTAACTGTATTGGCAGGTGACTGGCACTTCCATGGGCAGCACGTGTGCCCCTAGCATGGCCAATGTTTATATGCACTGGTTTGAGGAGACATATATCTACCCTATGGAGAATCCCTTCCATAGTAATTTAAAACTATGGAAGAGATACGATGACAACATCCTGGTCATCTGGGAGGGTGACACAGTCTCCCTAGAGGATTTCTCTTCATGATTTAATTATTTGAGTAACCACCTCAAATTTATGTCCGAACACAGCAAGAGAGAACTTCCATTTCTCAATCTTAAACTGTATCCCAAAGAAGGCCAGATTTTCACTGAATTATACCAAAAACCTATGGCACGAAATTCCTTGCTCAGCTACAAAAGCTTTCACACACGAGCCCTTCGTGATAATCTCCTGGTAGGGCAGTTCTTGTGATTGATAAGGAATTGTACAGTGTTGATAAAGTATGAAGAACATGCCAACAATCTCACTCGGAGCCTCCTTGCACGACAATATCCATCAGATGTTGTCCGGAGGGCGTCTAAACAAGCACGCAATAATAACCGTGAGGCTCTTCTAGACATCTATTCTAGACCCCGTTCCGAGTGCCTCGTGTGTGTGAGTACATTTAGTCATTTGACTGATACCATTAAGAAAGCCATCAATACCAACTGGCATATTCTGAATAAGGGCAACAAGGTGTGTGAAAACCTCTTTTTATTTCAAGCGTACTAGCAACTTCAGTAGTATTCTGGTACATACTAGACCACAAAGCACTACGAACTCCGACATCCCATGTACTCTCTGGACTGGAGAACCTATTAAGGGACATTTTCCCTGCAATTCATGTGTCGTCTGCCATGCCATACAACTTACCAATCAATTGGATCTATGTTTAAAAACTCCCTGGATCCTAACTAGTCACACTAATTGTAACTCTGTGGTGCTTATTTACCTTATCAAGTGCCCCTGTAGTTTGATGTACGTAGGCATGATGACCCGCAAGGTCAAAACAAGAATCATTGAACATAGGTACTCTGTCAAATGTAAAAAATCAAACACTAAACTCACACATCCCTTTTTAGATGCTGGACACATAGAAGAAGGGATCACATGGGTGATCCTAGACTAGCCACATTATTGTAGGGAGATGGGCCCCCTAGATAAGGTAAGGCCAAGCAAATTGGAAGTACAGGTCTGCTACTGCAACCTGTGTAAGCTGGTGCTTGCACCACTTACTTTAGGTATAAGTTCACTGTATCTATAGATCACTACACTGAAAATGTATGTGACCCCTATAGCAGGCCTTATCATTCCTGAAGGCAAGGTGTTGGGTTTTACATGAGAGGGAGCCCATACATGAGCAGAGCCCCTCTGCAGCCTTCGGAGACCATTCTCCCGGGTTGTCTGTGACTCGTCTAGACATATAGATAGAGGTGCGTTATAACCTCGTGGTAAATGCTATCTCGAAAACGGCGGAAACAAAACATGTCGAGTTTGGCATCAAACACCATGGAATCATTCTTCCACAATGGTAACCAGTGCGGAAGGTATGATTCCACCCTTCTGAAACGAGCTTCGTGGGGTCACTGGTCTATCCGGTGCCAGCTTTTTCAACCCAGTCAGCACAAAATGGATGCTGCCCACCAGAGACACATTTCTGCCCTGCTGCTGCTGAGCCAAGTCCGAGTAGAGGAAGGCAGCACAATAGGCATTCTGTCACAGGGAGGTGTGACCACCTCCCAGACAGAATTTAGTCTATTGGGGCTGAGTGGGTGCACTCTGAGTGTGCATGAAAGTCTGAACCTGGGGCACATTTTGTGTCCCTGTGCATAGTCCAGCTCAAGAGTTACCTCCCCTCTGTCCTGACCCTCCCCTAGGAGGGTTCCCTGGATATGTCCAACCCTCTCCTGTGGATGCAAATGGGCTTACCTGACTGTAGCTCTTTAGATTTTATGTGGACAAGATTCTACAAGAAGAAGCCACTGACCTTCGACCATCTGGACACTCTGGACTTCACTAGACTTTGATTGGGCCCGACGTCGTCTCTCTCTCTGTCCAAAGCTTTGTCTGTGCCCTTGCTCCATACAGGCTCTGTGCAGGACCTGTGGTGCACTAAGGACAACTGGAGAATCTACCTTGGGTGAAGGAGTCACTCCCCCGCATTCGCAGGCACCACAATGCAACTGACTGGTCTGCTGATCCCGAGCTCCTGCGGACTCTGAAGGGACCAACAATACAGGAGGTGGATAAAGTTGAACACCAGGTAACCAGTTTTTTTGCCAGGCACTCAACACTAAATCTGGGTAAACGTAGCTTAATTAGACATTTACTCAACGGTGCTCATAGGGCAAGAAAGATTTGTTACCTCTAAAATCTTATTTTTACCCTCTTTATCAGGGTAACAAAACAAATGAAAACTCCTCCCCGAGCACTCTTAACCTATAACAAATATAAAATAATCAGATCATGAAATAGTATGCAGATCTAAATAGTTCACGCTTCAATGTCCATGAGTTTATTCAATTTCCTTTTAATCAGGTATTCTTCTCTTGACACAGCAAATAGCCCACATCCAAAATTACAAATGAACAGTTCTTCCTCCGTTTATGCAAAAGAAAAGCAGCCAACACATGTTTCGTCATGCAGCATAATACATAATTGACTTCTTCAGGGCTGTAATAGAATCAGAATAATGTCAATATCACTCGTAAGGAAGCTAGGTAAATCCCTCCTATTCCGAACGCCTAACTCGGTATCGTTTATCTCTCACGTACAGACATGATGTCTGGAGTAATCCCGTCTCGCTCCACAATATATATCAATTTATTTTCATTCACGAACGTCATGCGTCCCACACATGTCTGTATAATGCACGCTTGTATCAGGAATCGAACGTCCTCATTATCCCAGTATCTCGTAACAACACATCTGTATGATCACAACATAAGTGCCTAATTCTACCAACTTTCCTTCCAAAAAATGGACACCTACACAAAAAAAGATATCAAAACCAAAAACTCAACATACAGGTGTGTTGAAATAAATCCCTAAAATTATCACATTAAAAACATATGCCACACACATCATGAGGATAAGTGCAATGTAACATGTTGCAGACATAGAAATTAACAGTAAAATCAATGTCAGTCACACATTAGAAGTATTCAACATATACATCCATGTGATATTTCCCCTTCTCTACTGCAAGTCATGTACTGGATCCAATTTCGGTAGTCACACATTTTTTCATATTGATCAGTAATCAAGGTGAAACAAACACAACAGAAATAGCACATTCAAATAAAATGTATAACCTCAAGTAGTGGGTTGCACATGCCCATTACTTTGATGAATGCCTGTACCTATGTTTAATGACCATCATATACTATTTTAATTATTGTATGCACTTAACAAAGTAGACATTCAAAAATAAGTAAGTACTTCACATTTTACTCAATGAAAAATTAATTTTAGGACAACATTGGTGCACTCAAAAGTATGTATTTATTATAAACAATCTGATAACTCTCTCAAACATTTCTACAAAGCCAAATGGCAATACAGAAATTGCCAAAGTGCTGTGCACAGTTGTTAGGTGGCACAAAGCATGCCTCCTAATGCACTGCCATGGGGAACCTACTCAGGAAGAGGGAATCTAGTAAACATGGCAGGCACCTCACAGATCTTACTTCTGCGGGGGAGGTGGCCTTGGGAGGTGTGCCATTAGGTCTGGGAGGGGTGCCCTTGGGTATGAGAGAGGTGCCATTGGGTTTGGGAGGGGTGACCTTGGGTTTGGGAGGGGAGCATGTGGTTTTGAAAGGGGTGGGTTGGGTTGTTGAAGGGGGTAAATTGACATTTGCTAGGGGTGGGTTTGGGTTCGGAAGGGGTTAGGGCAAGGGTGTAAAAGACATCTTCAAAGGGAAAATGGGTAGGGTGTTAGGGAGAGAGTTGGGGTTGGGATGTAGAGGTGGTGGTAGTGTCTGATGTGCAAGTGTCTGTTGAGGATGCAGGTGCCTCTGGGTCTAGTGTATGTTGTGCACATTTAGGTGTGTCTTGTATCATAGGTATCAGTTGTGTGGATGAGTCTTGGTGTTTGAGTTTTGTGGGTGGGAATTCTGATGTGTGTGTGTGCATGGATTGGTGTGCTGTTGATGTGCTGCTGGGACTGTTGTGTATAATGGTGGCTGTGGTGTACTTACATAATAATATAATTAATTATCAATTAAAGAAAATTAATAATTAAAAAACAAATTAAAACACAGAAAACTTAATTAACTTCCCACCCTTTACCCCTGTAATCCCCACCACCCACCACCCACACCTAAACTTAAACTATAAAACCTTTTATTAAACAATTAAAATTAATTTTTGATTAAAAAAGGAATTGTATTTAACAACTAATTATAAAGTAAGAAAACTAATTTACTCCCCACCCTTTACCCATAGAAAACTAAAACCCAAACAGAAAAAAATTAAACAATTAGCCTAAATAATGTTCAATTAATTAATTAATATTAATTAACAACTAATTAATAATTGAATGAATTAATGAACGAAATGTCATTTATAAAGCACGATGGCTACCTGAAGGCCTCTCAGCGCTGCGGACGAATACTGGAGACAGAACAGTAAGATAAGAATACAAATCTAAAACAGCCAGGTTTTTAAGAGCTTTCAGCATGAGAGCAGATTGCCTCTTTCCGCAATTGAAGTGGAAGGGAATTCCAACCGATGGCACCATTATATGAGAAGGAGCGCCCACCACATCTGGCTCTCCTTATTCTGGGTTGAAAGGCGAGCAAAGAGGCAGTTGACCGATGGTCTCTCCTCGCTTGAACATTATTTTTCTAGATTGGAAAGTGAGAAGGGGAAGGACCTTTCAAGCATCCTTAGTAGGCAGAAGCAAGTCGTTGAGAGCTTCACAGCCTGATGATTAAAAGTCGGGTTTGAAGGTGGAATCATGGAGTTGGTGGTCTGAGAAGACGGAAAAGCTGGAAAAATATTTTTAATTTTCTGTTGAAAATTTTTTGCTAGATTATTACAGTGTGTAAGAGCATCATTCAGCGTAGGAGGTTTCTGAGGCAATTTGATAAGGATCTTAGTAATTTTAAAGATTTCTTTAGGAAAGTTCGCAGCTGACTTAATTTTCTGTTCGTAAAAGGCAGCTTGGGTAACTTTAATTTCAGTTTTGTAGGATCTAATAGATTCCCTATATTCTATTTTGCTGAAATCTGAATAATTCAATCTCCATCTCCTTTCAAACCTTCTGCAGCGTTGTTTGAGTTCCCTCAATTTAGGAGTGAACCACTTCGCATTTTTCAGCCAGTTAAAAATATGGGAGGGTTTCTTAGGGAGTACTATACCCAGGGAACCTTGGATCCAGAATTACAATTCTCATTGGCTTTGGCCAGAATAATTTCTTCCCACTCTTCACCTCTATAAACCCCACAACCCGCATCTAAAACAAAATATACAATTACCATAAGTTAGTTACCGATTAATTAAATAATATTAATTAACTACCAATACATAATTAATTAAATATAAATAACTTCCCAATTTATACCCCTATAAACCTCAAAACCGACACATAACATTTACAAAAACATAAATAAAAACACAGTTAACACCAGACGATCTCAGTTAAATAAATATTAATAAATAAAAAAATAATCATAAATTTATTATAATTAAATTACTTCCCACCCTATTCCCCTATAAACCCACAACCCACTTTGGAACAAAAAATCACAAAACTACTAAAAATGTAACACATATTAAAAAACATAAACAATATGTATACAAATAAAATACATCACAAACATTTAAAATATATACTAAAATATATAACAGTAGTTAAAAAATCGATATCTTAAACAACTATATGTTTTTAAAAGGATATTACTGACTTCTGTATTTAAAAAAATTATATTTCTTACCTCAAAGTCAATATTCTTCACCACGATATTTCTGTGTCACGATATTTACAACTCGATATTTGTGGAGGTCGACATTTCCAACTCGATATTTTGTCTTAATGCCCCTATGTGCAGCCTCATTCCTGACAGCATCAGCACTATGGAATGACTTACAGCCTTCCCTACCTTGAAAGAAGTCCATATAAGAGTTTTAGGAGTATCTCTTTCCAGCAGTCCTAGAATATGAAACGGTAAGCAGTCCCTCTAGCCTAATATTCTGACAAGTTTTGTCTTCTTAGGTATAAACATTTTTTAATCTTGTTTAGAGACATATTTATTATTTGCTGAGCTCTTGAAAGTAACACAAAATATTATGAAACTAGGAAATACTTTGATTTTAAATACTTGCTTAGAAACTTTAAAATCACCTTTCAAGACAGGTGACAGTCATACAGAGGTTTAGCACACAGCATAAAAATAGAGGTGTAATGGATCAGCCACATTTCCACCATTACATTATGGAGTCTCCTCCAAGTTTTAGATCAACCCAAAGGGCAGATACTAAGGGCCCCATTAGGATGGCGGGCGGAAAACCACCCCGACCGCCATGGACGTGGGAAACAACCGTCTGCCGGGACAGTGGATAAACCAGGGGTCAAATTAGGATCACCTGCCGAAAAAGACCAATCGTGGTGCTAGCGGGTGTATAAAAACCGGCAGTCGTATCAGCGGTATGATCCGCTGTTTCCGACTGCCGGGGTCGCACACTGGAGTGAATGGGAGAGCCAGCAGAAGAGCTGCAGCATAGCCACCCCAGTGGACGATCCTCCCAAAACATGGCGGACGATGCAAAAACACCACAACAAAGGCAAACATTGCAAAAAAAAAGTAGCCATGCCCCCCCATACACCAAACACATCCCAATGAAACAAATAAATGCCAAACAGGAACATACAATTTCCAGGACAACTGCCACAACACACCTGACAGCACAACTCCATTGGGACACACCCACATAGCTGAGTATAAAACAAGCCTCTTCACTGACCACAATCCTTTGCAACACTCCAGAAGAGAAGGGCATACACCAGACCTGACAGGAGAGGCAAGAGACACAGCACGCACACCACCACCACCACCATCACACCATCACCAACAATCCCCCAGCACATAACACACCTCACACACACACACCACACACACCACCCACACCCTTGCACCCACAAACACTTTGCACACTACACACCATGGCATCACAGAAAATGCCCAAATTAACAGAGAGTGAGTTGACAGTCATGGTAAATGAGATAGTCAGAGTGGAACCACAACTGTTTGGTAGACTAGTCCAACAGACACCATTAGCCACAAGGACACAAATGTGGCAAAGGATAGTCCAAAGGGTCAATGCAGTAGGGAAAGCCCCGCAATCCAAGAAGGAGATCATGAAGTGGTGGCATGATCTCAAGAGGGTTGTCAAAGAGAGGAGAAGCAAGAACCGGGAGCTGGCTGACAGAACTGGCGGTGGCCCTCCCATTCCACCAAAAACATTCACACCATGGGAGGAGAAGGTGCTTGCCATACTGCATCCTGAGAGTCTCACAGGAGTATCCGGGGAAGTGGAGGCTGGTAAGTACAAACAAATGTTAACCAACACACTGATATGTACTTTCTTGCACAACCCATACACCATTGCATTGTTCACCTTCACCTAACAGGTAGGTAGCCACCTTGCCTGAGATGTCTGTGTGGAGGAGGGAGGCCTGTACCACTACTCCCACCATGCCCCCTGTCCCACACCCCAGCAGGATGGATCACTCCCTCACCCAGAAGCACTTTGAAGCCATTGCTTAGCAGACTACAAGTGGCTCAAAACACCGCGCCTAGAACACCCTCCCACCCCCTCCTGGAAAAACTTCATTGGCTGCCCATTCGTGAACGGGTCAAGTTTAAAGTCTGTCGTATTATACATAAAAGCATCTTTGGCTCAGGTCCTCAATATCTGGCTGAAAAATTCAACATCTATAATCCTGGACGCCCCCTTCGTTCCAGTAATCAATCGCTGCCACAGGTTCCCTCAATCAGAAAGGCGAGGCAGGGTGGTCGAGCACTCTCGTATATGGGCCCCACTCTCTGGAATAAGCTTCCCCTCAACCTGAGACAAAATACCAACTATCTTGTCTATAGGAAAACACTAAAGACATTTTTGTTCCAGACATCATAATTTCCTGCATGCTCATAAAGTACGGGTCTATGCATATAAGGTCAACTAAGCGTGGAGATACCCCTCCGGGGGTCGAGTCCAGCGCTATATAAGCACTTAAATAAATAAATAAATTGCATTGTTCACCTTCACCTAACAGGTAGGTAGCCATCTTGCCTGGGAGGCCAGTTTGGGGGAGGGAAGCCTGTACCACTACTCACACCATGCCCCCTCTCCCACACCCCAGGCAGGATGGATCACTCCATCACCCAGAAGCACTTGGAAGCCATTGCATTGTTCACCTTCACCTAAAAGGTATGTAGCCATCTTGCCTGCGAGGTCCGTGTGGGGGAGGGAGGCCTGTACCACTACTCCTACCATGGCCCCTCTCCCCTTAAGGAGGATGTAGCACACCACACCAACCTAGAAGCAGTTTGCAGCCATTGTATTGTTCACCTTCACCTAACAGGTAGGTAGCCATCTTGCCTGGGAGGTCTGTGTGGGAGAGGGAGGCCTGTACCACTACTCCCACCATGCCCCCTGTCCCACCCCTAAGCTGGGTGTAGCACACCACACCAACCCAGAAGCAGTTTGCAGCCATTGTATTGTTCACCTTCACCTAACAGGTAGGTAGCCATCTTGCCTGGGAGGTCTATGTGTGGGAGGGAGGCCAGTATCACTACTCCCACCATGCCCCCTGTCCCACCCCTAAGCAGGATGTAGCACACCACACCGACCCTGAAGAGGTTTGCAGCCATTCTATTGTTCACCTTCACCTAACAGGTAGGTTGCCATCTTGCCTGGGAGGTCTGTGTGGGGGAGGGAGGTCTGTACCACTATTCCCACCATGCCCCCTGCCCCACCCCTAAGCAGGATGTAGCACGCCACACCAACCCAGAAGCAGTTTGCAGCCATTGTATTGTTCACCCTCACCTAACATGTAGGTAGCCATCTTGCCTGGGAGGTCTTTGTGGGAGAGGGAGGCCTGTGCCACTACTCCCACCATGCCCCCTGCCCCATACCCCAGCAGGGTGGATCACTCCCTCACCCGGAAGCACTTGGAAGCCATTGCATTGTTCACCTCCACCTAACAGGTAGGTTGCCATCTTGCCTAGGAGGTCTGTGTGGGGGAGGGAGGCCTGTACCACTACTCCCACCATGCCCCCTGTCCCACACCCCATCAGGATGGATCACCCTCTCCCACCCACAAGCATGTGACAGTCATTGCATTGTTCTGCTTCACCTAACAGGTAGGTAGCATGTACGTGCAGCCACACATCTGCCACCAATGAAATGGTGCCATGTGCCAACACCAGCCCCCTCCTTGCACAAATATGCACACCGACCCAGCTTGACATACACAGTGTGGACACAGGTAAGCAAAGGGAACGGTCACAGAAGAGTCACACACCAATGGACATGCACAAGGAAAACCGCGCACAACAATGAACAGCACACACTGATGAGTGCATTGCCATGTGGCCCAATCAGCAAGGAGCATGTAAAATCACAGAAAGCATGTATGGGCTCATAAATACAAATATGTACATTACAGGGCAAAGTCATGCAGTACAATACAATGGCCACTCCATGGCCAGATTTGACGTCAGCCATTGCATACGAATCAACATTGAGAGAACCATTAAACTCATTTGTGCTGGTCCCTACATGGCAACTGGTCCCTGTGGACATGATCACAGCACAATTTGCATGCAATGCATCAACATCTGACTACATGTATGAGTAATGTATGTACCTTTGCATCATGTCATGAGGCACAGTATTGCACATAGCAAAGATGTGAAGATCAGTCAATTGTGTAGTGTACAGACACTGGATGACAAACAGCTAACAGAATTCTTGCTGGGTGCACAACACTGACCATTCCCTATCTAATCCACAGGTGACCAAGAACTCACTACTGAGGACAACATCAATGACCAGCAGAGCCAGTCTCCACCCCCAGTACATGGACTCTCGGATGTAGACTCCCAGGATTTTCAGGACGATGAGCTCAAGGCCGGCCCATCTGGTGTGGCAGGGAGCACCAGGACCCAGGACCCCATCCCCTCCACCACCATTTCTGCTGCAACAACAACAGCACAGCAGAGCCCTGCTGTTACGGCCTGTGCATCCACTGCCACCACTACTGACACCTGCAACACCCTCCCTGTCCCAGGGGATGACCATCCCACACCAACAAATGTGGACGACAGGGAGAGTGTGCGTGGACCCACAGTGGCGAGGCAACAGGTCCATGGTAGCAGGGCAGGTGGGAGGGCCAGGGTCACCCCCAGACATCAGGAAGTTGGGACCCCATCCCTGTGGCCGGTCTGACGAACTCTTACGCGAGCTCATCCTGCTGATGAGGTCCATCGACACCCGCATCGGTCAAATAGTGGACCTCATGGGCCAACAAGTGATGTTACTGAGGGCCAGGCCTGCGTCCCAACCAACACTTCCACCCCCTCTGTGGGCTGCAGGATGACAGTTCACCATCCTCCCCTGTGACCACTGAGAGGGGTGAGTCCTCAGACGCCGCTGGCACCACAACAGCGCCCACCCCAGCGAAAAGACCAAGGGGCCCTCCAAAAAAGAGCCTGGGAGTCTCTGGAAGCAAATCACCAGTCAAACGCCAGTCACAGAGCCAGCCCTGATGGCAACCCTCTTCCCCACTGTATTGACTGTTTAGACTGTCCTTCCCCACACTGCCTTGAGAATGGCACCTATCTGTTGGACTGGGTCACCACATCGATGTGGTATCCACTCATTCATCTCATTTACCATGACTGTCACCTCACTGCTCCATCACCACCTTCATGTTTATCTGCCCGCCCCCTCACATGTCAACTTTGTAATTAAAATACCTTACACACCTTCATTGTGTCAGCTTTGTCTTTAGTGCAAGATGTACAGTCTTCAAGATGTCCATAATGTATCAGAAAGATGTGCTGTATGCATTTGAGGCACATAGGGAAACAAAACAGAACAACATTCACTGGTGTGAGTGTGGCATCACAGACATTATACTACATAAACCATCTACATAACCCAACATGCAGATGCCACAATGGGCAACAAGTGTCAACAAACATTTCCCGTATACATTCACAGATTACATGTCACTGATCCACACACAGGCGACTTTACATCTGGCTGTCTGTACCATTTGGACATAGGCCTTCACGACAACAGCAATCACACCCAGACAATATACATGTTGTACTTTGTCACCCACCTTCAAGTGAAGTAGTGGGTGATGAGCTGTTGATGCATGTCACCTCCTTCCTCCTCTCCACTGTCCTCATCACTGGACTCAGGTTCTTGTGCAGGTGGGGGTCTTAAGTCCTCATTATCATCCAGGAGCAGGGGAATCTGCTTGCGAATGGCCAGGTTTTGGAGCATGCAGCATGCCACTACGATCTTGCACACCTTCCCAGGCGAGTATGACAGCGCACCTCCAGTTTTGTCAAGGCAGCGGAAATGTGACTTGAGCAGGCCAAAAGTATGCTCAACCACACAACGTGTCCTGCTATGGGCCTCATTGTATCTGATATCAGCCGGGGTCCTGGGATTCCGCAGTGGGCTCGTTAGCCATGGACGGCTGGGATATGCAGCATCACCTAGGAATGACAAACACACATTGGAATGTTGCAGAGGCAGAGGGCAGCAAGTCACACACCCAGCACGCCATACGACTAGGCATACTCACCCACAATCCAATCACGCTCGGGAAGCAGATTAGCCATCAGCCTGGGCACAATGCTGTTCCTCAGGATGTGGGAGTCATGGGCTAAGCAGGGGAATCTGGCACACATATGTGAGATGGTCATATCGGCCAGGCACACCACCTGCACATTGATTGAGTGATAATGTTTTCTATTACGGAAAATGTGCTCACTCGCCTGTGGTGGCACAAGACCGACATGTGTGCAATCAATGGCCCCAACAACATGGGGGATGTGCCCAAGGGGATAGAAGTTTCCCTTCACACCTGCCAATTCTGCTCCCCGGGGGAAATGTATGTATCTGTCCTTGTAGATCATCATGGCTGCAAGAACATCCCGCAGCACCATGCTGAACATGGGTTGAGACATCCCAGGGCTCCAACAAATCACAAAGGGTCTTCAGGGTGGCTCTGTCGAGACGGAACTTGCGAATGATCGCTATATATTCTCCATGCAGTGTCAAGTGACGTATCAGATTCGACCTCCTCCTAGAGGAGATGAAATTAGACACATGTCAATGACATCCATCACGAGATGACCACAGCATAGCACGTTAAGGATGAAACAGAATGAACAAACACTGACTTGAGGGATGTGTGACACACCATGTAACATGAGTGTAAGTTTGAGTCACACAGAGGGCACACCTCTCCATTTACAATACACCAGTGTGTAAAACACCACATAGGTTAATGTGAATGCACTTATTTTCAAGGCCACATTCCACATGTGCACGCCTGGGAGCGTGTCATCCAGCCTTTGTGCAACAAATCAACACAACTGTCTCATACTCATCTGCTGTGCCTGTCACAACTCAATGCATCATTCAAACTTGGCACACATCCGCAACACAATCATCATAGTTAGCGTTGAATTGACAATTGCGTGTATGAGCACACAGATAAGCACAAGTAAGAAACAACATCATACAGTGAGAGAAGCCTTGCCGAGGTCATCACCGCCTCACAACACATTCATATGTGTACATATTGTAGAGTCCTCTACAACACTGTCCCACCTCACCAACCATCTAATGCATTTGTGACATGTTAGGGACTACAGACCAATGTACGTCACACATACACAACCATGGCCCATGTAAGCACCTGTGGAGTCAATGGAACATTGAGATTGTGTGCAAGATAATGTCCATTTCACCATGTGGCCACTGTGCACTGTTGAAGTGTTCCTGATGAGGCATTATTCCCAAAGGCCTACAGGTAAAGAATGAACCTGGTATATTTGTACGCCATGCGAAATTTATCGAAAACTGGACCCTTATTGCCAATAGATGCAGTAGGGACTGGATGTTGCTTATTATTGAAACAGCCACCTCTGTACTAATTATTGAGAAAAAAGAAATCGACGAACTTGAAAGTAAACTTTTAGGAAATACTGCCTTAGAAGATGCAAAGAAAAAACTTGAGGACATCCAAAGGGATGTTCATAGCTATAAAGACTATCTTCTAAACAAAAAGTCAAATAAATTTAGAAAAGACGTCTCCAATTACAATCCAGAGGCTGTATACCCCTATACACAGAAAGATTTTTTTGACAGACCGAGAGAAGAACACTTCAATCGGAATCAATGGCAACAACCAAGAAGAACTTACCCCAAAAAAAGAGTGAATTTTTCAGATTCCTCATATACCAGTGCAGAATCTGATAATGAAACCAACCAAGATAACACTAATAGCGGCGAAACTTCCTCTAACCAGAGCTCCTTAACTTTTTTAGATCACCGACCTCAGAGAGGCAATCACAACAGAGGGAGAGGAAGAGGGAGAGGGAATTTCTACCCTCAACCTCCACAGCAAAAGAGGCCATATATGAAGACCAGGAGTCAGGCCAAGTGGGACTAAATAATATAAAAGCTGCCATTATGAACTTATCAGATAAAATCTTGACCCCAAATGAGACAGCGGTATTAGAAAAAGGCTTAGGTTACGCCATTGCTACTAGATTAGATAAATTTAGTCTTGAAAGAGATCTTCAAGGTTTCTTCAGGAAAGTTAGATTACATGATTTTTTCAAAAATAAGGAACAGAGAGAACGGCCGGATAATAAATCAGGACTTAAATTAAAGTCAGACTGGACCCCCACAATCGGGATGGTCCATAAAAAAGTCGATCTCTTTGAACAAGCAGTGGAAAGTAATATATCTGACCTATTAGGAAAACCAATAATAAGTAAATTTAATCTTAGTAAAGCGGAAAACTTAGCACTCAAAGACCTTAAAAATGACAGAAATCTCACAGTGAAACCTGGTGATAAAGGTGGTAGCATCGTTCTTATGAACACTGAAGATTATAATAGAAGAATGATGCTTCTCCTCAATAACACTGCACACTATTGCAAATCCAACAGAAATGAATGGAACGCATTAATTGAAAAAGTAGGTTCCCTATTAGACCTCGCCAAAGAAGACAAAATCATATGTGAAGATGAATATAGATTTCTTATTAATAAAACTCCCATCATACCAGCCCTATATGGACTCCCAAAGGTTCATAAAAGCCTTCTTGATCCACCGATGCAACCCATTGTGTCGAGCATCAATTCACTTACAGAACCACTGAGCAAATATGTGGACACATTTTTACAACCCCTAGTAACTGTCCAAGAAGCCTATATTAAAGATACAACTAGCATGATAGACAGGGTAGAAGGCCACTCCTATGATATTCAAAACCAATGGCTAGTAACGTTAGACATCGAGGCCCTCTATACAAACATCCCACAGGATGACACCATCGAGATGTTAGAGGGCCTTCTGAATACAGATACAGGGGACCTAAGCAGCCATGCAATATTTATAATTGAATGTGTGACCATCATCCTCAAAAATAACATTTTTTTGTTCAGAAGCGACTTCTATAGGCAGGTTAAGGGCACCAGCATGGGAGCCACCTGTGCTCCGAGCCTAGCCTGTCTATATGTAGCAGCATTTGAAAAGAAGCACATTTTCAACAATATTGCCCCATTTTTTGAAAATATCACTTGCTGGTCGAGGTTTATAGATGATATTTTTTTCATCTGGACCGGAACCGTTGAAGACCTCACTGACTTCATTAGCTGGTTGAACCTTGGAGATGTGAATCTACATTTCACCTCCAAATACAACAAAGAGAGTATTGAATTTCTAGATATCAGAATTAAAGAAAACAATGGTACTCTAGCAGTGGAACTTTATACAAAACCATCCGATCGAAATACTCTTCTGCACTACAATAGTAACCATCCGAGTAGCCAAAAGGATAATATTCCCTTCGGTCAATATCTAAGAATAAGACGAAACTGCACAGATATCAGAGATTTTAATAGATATGCTGACGCTCTATCACAGAAACTAAAAGAGAGAGGGTACCCGAAACATCTAATTAGAAAAGCTTACAAACGTGCAAAATACTAGGACAGGGAGTCTCTTTTCTCAAAAACACCAAAAAGTACTGAAACTACAGAAAATAGATTGATATTTGTTACCAATTTCAGCACAGCGAGTAATAAGGTGAAGAACATAATTAATAGGAATTGGTCACTCCTTAATAACAACAACAATGAAAAACTCCCAAAGCCAATGTTTAGTTTTCGGAGAAATAGGACAGTTAGGAACTGCTTAGTCCATACATTTAGGGAAGATGAAAGAAATGAAAGTCAACAAACCATCGACAGAAAACCTTTACCAGTAGGGAATTTCTACTGCAACATGTGTACAAACTGTGCAACATTGATGAAAATTGATACCATAAATCACAATGGTATTAAGCATAGAATAAAAAATTTCATCAATTGTAAAACCAAAAATCTAGTCTATCTGTAATCTGTCCCTGCAATAAGGCCTATATTGGCGAAACTACGAGAGAAGTCAAAACAAGGATCACGGAGCATAAATCAGCCATTAGAACAAGAAAGAAAACAGCCCCCTTGGTTGAACATTGGCTGTCCCACAACCACAAAATTGAAGATCTTCAATGGTGTGGTATAGAAGTAATACAGCAAACCCTTAGAGGAGGTGACATACATACCAAGAGAAAAAAAGAGAACAATTCTTCATGTCCCTATTTAATACCTTTAGGACAGGTCTGAACAACAAAGAAGAATGGGAAAGACTGATTCTATAGAATATCCTAATGCCCCTTCTGAATCTGGCTGACTAACTGACAACAATATAACATAAATAGATGGAATAAATGCGTATTTAGTATAAGGTCCTATACAGAGTAGCTTCTTTAATAATGAATGGTATAAAGACATTTGAAAAGTATTTCCTAAATACCAAAGAAAAGTGAGTCCCTCATTTTACATAGATTTAGTATGTGTTTGTCACCACAGTTATGGGATTGTATATCATTAAGCCGATTTTGATAAAATTCTTACTGTGGAACAAATCGAATAAAAGAGATTCGGTGCGAATATTAATGCCTATAGTAGTAGATGTAGTATTGGATTGTATACCATCATACTAGCTACATCAACAATGTAAACTTTGATTGTGGAATGTTTATATATGGTCCACTGTGCATTGTTTTGGGCTTAACAGTGAAAAAATACAATATTTTATTGCAAGTTCACGATAATTTATAGGGTGTCCCCTGGAGAATCAGTCGCTATATATGATATATATTGAGAATGTTACAATGTGGTAAAAAATGTTGGTTATAAATGGAGAACATTCCTTAACATATTATAAAAATATGTGTCTAATATGATGAAAACCAACATAAGTACATGGGAGTGTTTATGTAACGCTTAGTGTCGTACTATTTACCCCATTCCAAAATGGCCGCCATGTTCGAGTGTAGAATTATGGTTCAAGATCAGTGATACTAATTGTCCATAGAGCACCACAGATGAACGTAGAGTTTAAATAAATAAATCACCATTGAATCATACTGCCGCTAAACAATATACTCTAACAGACGTTAAGAATATATTTCGCCTTTAGTAACAACCTCCGGTTTACATTTTCGGTGACCTACGTATAACAATCTACTTGACTGCTTTTTAGCACATCGCGCTGTAGTCAGATGTTGATTCAAAACTCCCTGAGTGCCAACTATAAAATTATGTTGAAATAACTAAAATATGAACACGTAAACAAATTTAAACCGGCAACCTTTTCCAATACTCTTTACTTCCGGGGCAAAGAGGTCAGAGGCGGCATAAAAGCAGACCCCGCAGCCCGTGAATTACTCACTCAGATGATACGAAACACGGAGGAGCAGGGAGGCCGACCTCAATTCCAAAGGTATGCAAACCGAGGCGCGGTATAATCTGTAAGGGGGTAAGACCCTTGACTGGGAGAGCGCTAGCCTGGCGCTTTTGATTTATGTTAATGTAAAGTCAAATACTGGCATCTTATTTTATATGAGGGAGCCAAACAGTAACAGGTTGTTTTTTTATAATTTGTGTCCTGGGTAGACTAATAATTCGAAAAGTTTGGTCTTAAGTACAACACACTGATGGACATACCTTGAGATCTCCATATGAGTCTCACTAAGCTGAGAATAATGTCTGATTTTCAAAAGAATAAATAAGTTTGTTGATAACAACACAAGAAGCGCTTTTAATTAAAACTTTAAGAGCTGGGACAGTAAAAAATACGTTCCCTCTACTCCAAACAGGTGATGTAACACAATCAACAAATCTCAACACAGTGATATGAAAATGGACATATAGCTGTGGTAAGTGTGGGATCCATTTTTTGATTACAACTAAGTAAGGGATACCATAGAGTCCATTTACACACGTGTATCCTACTTCACAGGGATCCGAAATTCAGAAAAGGACCTAAGGCTATCCCACTAAAAACTCGAGCCGAGAGAAAAGTCCGGTGGCTCCTCCGTGTCTTTTAACCTAACTCGGTGATTCGATACCAGGTAACATTTCAAGATGAGAATTGATACAACACTAGAAAAAAGATGAATTTAGTGATCGTTATTACAAGATGTTTTTTCTCAAACTTGCTCCATAGAGGTACAAATAGAAGAAATAGATGATATACAGACATCCGGTTATCTTCAGAAGTTCTCTAATTGATAAACAGAGAAACTTCATAACATCAGGTATCCACTCTTATTATTTATAATAATTTTTAACGAAATCTTGGCCTAAACGTGAGGAGTGTACTTCGCCAACCGAATGCCCAAACAATAGGGTGGTATAGTCACCATAGAACCACACATCTTAGGTAGAGTTTCATAGGAGATGTTAAAAAATGTTTTGCAAAAACAACAGGTAGAATTAACTACAGAATAAAATGCACGCCAGAATGTTGAGTAAACACTATAAATGTACCTTAGATGATGTACTTAATTAACATGTATCTAAAATAATGTCGTCTTAATTCTAGACTATGTTTTGAACTGTCAAAGTGTCCTGAAGAAGGTGTAAAACCTACAAACAAACACCGAAACGCAGCGTCGACCTGTGTCCTTTGACTTTTTTAGATTGGTTCACTTACATGAATACTTTTTAACTGTATTTTTTAATTGTATTTTCTAGATTGTAACCCTGACAGGGAGGTATTTTAATAAATTGTGTTTATAATTTTTACATCTCTGGTGGCTTTGTTTACCTGTTGGATTTGAGTTTGTGTGGGGATATACAAAGATGGAAAATGTTGTATAATCACGTTTTAATTACACTATGATGTGATACCTGGGGACTAGCTTAGAAACTAGCTTTCCTTTACATCATCTGGTCTTAGTAAATACTGCTGATTTTATTGAGCATAACACAAACCACAGGTTTCTTTCATTTATTTTTTCTGCTGTAATTCCCCCCTACCTGTGTTTTGAACCAGGGGAACCTTCCATTTGTTTACAAGTTCTTGTGCACAGCTTGTTAGCTGGGAAGGATAATAACATTGAACCATATACGTATTTACGGTGTTTTCCAAATTAAACCAATGGACATCTTAAAAACAAAAGGTTTTTCTGAGGAGGAATTTAACCAAATTATAAATTGTACCTCTAAAAATTACTCGGCAATTTCCACAACAAATTGTGATGAAGAAAAATGGCGTGAATTGTGGAACACCAAAAAGAAAGCGGTTAGAACGGAATTACATGCAGACTTTCTAATCGAATATTGTAAAAAAGGCATTATTCCCAAAGGCCTACTGGTAAAGAATGAACCTGGTATATTTGTAAGCCATGCGAAATTTATCGAAAAGTGGACCCTTATTGCCAATAGATGCAGTAGGGACTGGATGTTGCTTATTATTGAAACAGCCACCTCTGTACTAATTATTGAGAAAAAAGAAATCGGCGAACTTGAAAGTAAACTTTTAGGAAATACTGCCTTAGAAGATGCAAAGAAAAAACTTGAGGACATCCAAAGGGATGTTCATAGCTATAAAGACTATCTTCTAAACAAAAGTCAAATAAATTTAGAAAAGACGTCTCCAATTACAATCCAGAGGCTGTATACCCCTATACACAGAAAGATTTTTTTGACAGACCGAGAGAAGAACACTTCAATCGGAATCAATGGCAACAACCAAGAAGAACTTACCCAAAAAAAAGAGTGAATTTTTCAGATTCCTCATATACCAGTGCAGAATCTGATAATGAAACCAACCAAGATAACACTAATAGCGGCGAAACTTCCTCTAACCAGAGCTCCTTACCTTTTTTAGATCACCGACCTCAGAGAGGCAATCACAACAGAGGGAGAGGAAGAGGGAGAGGGAATTTCTACCCTCAACCTCCACAGCAAAAGAGGCCATATATGAAGACCAGGAGTCAGGCCAAGTGGGACTAAATAATATAAAAGCTGCCATTATCAACTTATCAGATAAAATCTTGACCCCAAATGAGACAGCGGTATTAGAAAAAGGCTTAGGTTACGCCATTGCTACTAGATTAGATAAACTTAGTCTTGAAAGAGATCTTCAAGGTTTCTTCAGGAAAGTTAGATTACATGATTTTTTCAAAAATAAGGAACAGAGAGAACGGCCGGATAATAAATCAGGACTTAAATTAAAGTCAGACTGGACCCCCACAATCGGGATGGTCCATAAAAAAGTCAATCTCTTTGAACAAGCAGTGGAAAGTAATATATCTGACCTATTAGGAAAACCAATAATAAGTAAATTTAATCTTAGTAAAGCGGAAAACTTAGCACTCAAAGACCTTGAAAATGACAGAAATCTCACAGTGAAACCTGGTGATAAAGGTGGTAGCATCGTTCTTATGAACACTGAAGATTATAATAGAAGAATGATGCTTCTCCTCAATAACACTGCACACTATTGCAAATCCAACAGAAATGAATGGAACGCATTAATTGAAAAAGTAGGTTCCCTATTAGACCTCGCCAAAGAAGACGAAATCATATGTGAAGATGAATATAGATTTGTTATTAATAAAACTCCCATCATACCAGCCCTATATGGACTCCCAAAGGTTCATAAAAGCCTTCTTGATCCACCGATGCGACCCATTGTGTCGAGCATCAATTCACTTACAGAACCACTGAGCAAATATGTGGACACATTTTTACAACCCCTAGTAACTGTCCAAGAAGCCTATATTAAAGATACAACTAGCATGATAGACAGGGTAGAAGGCCACTCCTATGATATTCAAAACCAATGGCTAGTAACGTTAGACATCGAGGCCCTCTATACAAACATCCCACAGGATGACACCATCAAGATGTTAGAGGGCCTTCTGAATACAGATACAGGGGACCTAAGCAGCCATGCAATATTTATAATTGAATGTGTGACCATCATCCTCAAAAATAACATTTTTTTGTTCAGAAGCGACTTCTATAGGCAGGTTAAGGGCACCAGCATGGGAGCCACCTGTGCTCCGAGCCTAGCCTGTCTATATGTAGCAGCATTTGAAAAGAAGCACATTTTCAACAATATTGCCCCATTTTTTGAAAATATTACTTGCTGGTCGAGGTTTATAGATGATATTTTTTTCATC
The DNA here is from genome assembly GCF_964261635.1 of Lissotriton helveticus. Taxonomy (NCBI): domain Eukaryota; kingdom Metazoa; phylum Chordata; class Amphibia; order Caudata; family Salamandridae; genus Lissotriton; species Lissotriton helveticus. The sequence goes on along the minus strand of NC_136059.1, from coordinate 1,888,501,132 downwards.
TGGACCGGAACCGTTGAAGACCTCATTAGCTGGCTGAACCTTGGAGATGTGAATCTACATTTCACCTCCAAATACAACAAAGAGAGTATTGAATTTCTAGATATCAGAATTAAAGAAAACAATGGTACTCTAGCAGTGGAACTTCATACAAAACCATCCGATCGAAATACTCTTCTGCACTACAATAGTAACCATCCGAGTAGCCAAAAGGATAATATTCCCTTCGGTCAATATCTAAGAATAAGACGAAACTGCACAGATATCAGAGATTTTAATAGATATGCTGACGCTCTATCACAGAAACTAAAAGAGAGAGAGGGTACCCGAAACATCTAATTAGAAAAGCTTACAAACGTGCAAAATACTACGACAGGGAGTCTCTTTTCTCAAAAACACCAAAAAGTACTGAAACTACAGAAAATAGATTGATATTTGTTACCAATTTCAGCACAGCGAGTAATAAGGTGAAGAACATAATTAATAGGAATTGATCACTCCTTAATAACAACAACAATGAAAAACTCCCAAAGCCAATGTTTAGTTTTCGGAGACATAGGACAGTTAGGAACTGCTTAGTCCATACATTTAGGGAAGATGAAAGAAATGAAAGTCAACAAATCATCGACAGAAAACCTTTACCAGTAGGGAATTTCTGCTGCAACATGTGTACAAACTGTGCAACATTGATGAAAATTGATACCATAGATCACAATAATATTAAGCATAGAATAAAAAATGTCATCAATTGTAAAACCAAAAATCTAGTCTATCTGATAATCTGTCCCTGCAATAAGGCCTATATTGGCGAAACTTCGAGAGAAGTCAAAACAAGGATCACGGAGCATAAATCAGCCATTAGAACAAGGAAGAAAACAGCCCCCTTGGTTGAACATTGGCTGTCCCACAACCACACAATTGAAGATCTTCAATGGTGTGGTATAAAAGTAATACAGCAAACCCTTAGAGGAGGTGACATACATACCAAGAGGAAAAAAAGAGAACAATTCTTCATGTCCCTATTTAATACCTTTAGGACAGGTCTGAACAACAAAGAAGAATGGGAAAGACTGATTCTATAGAATATCCTATTGCCCCTTCTGAATCTGGCTGACCAACTGACAACAATATAACATAAATAGATGGAATAAATGCGTATTTAGTATAAGGTCCTATACAGAGTAGCTTCTTTAATAATGAATGGTATAAAGACATTTGAAAAGTATTTCCTAAATACCAAAGAAAAGTGAGTCCCTTATTTTACATAGATTTAGTATGTGTTTGTCACCACAGTTATGGGATTGTATATCATTAAGCCGATTTTGATAAAATTCTTACTGTGGAACAAATCGAATAAAAGAGATTCGGTGCGAATATTAATGCCTATAGTAGTAGATGTAGTATTGGATTGTATACCATCATACTAGCTACATCAACAATGTAAACTTTGATTGTGGAATGTTTATATATGGTCCACTGTGCATTGTTTTGGGCTTAACAGTGAAAAAATACAATATTTTATTGCAAGTTCACGATAATTTATAGGGTGTCCCCTGGAGAATCAGTCGCTATATATGATATATATTGAGAATGTTACAATGTGGTAAAAAACGTTGGTTATAAATGGAGAACATTCCTTAACATATTATAAAAATATGTGTCTAATATGATGAAAACCAACATAAGTACATGGGAGTGTTTATGTAACGCTTAGTGTCGTACTATTTACCCCATTCCAAAATGGCCGCCATGTTCGAGTGTAGAATTATGGTTCAAGATCAGTGATACTAATTGTCCATAGAGCACCACAGATGAACGTAGAGTTTAAATAAATAAATCACCATTGAATCATACTGCCGCTAAACAATATACTCTAACAGACGTTAAGAATATATTTCGCCTTTAGTAACAACCTCCGGTTTACATTTTCGGTGACCTAAGTATAAAGATCTACTTGACTGCTTTTTAGCACATCGCGCTGTAGTCAGATGTTGATTCAAAACTCCCTGAGTGCCAACTATAAAATTATGTTGAAATAACTAAAATATGAACACGTAAACAAATTTAAACCGGCAACCTTTTCCAATACTCTTTACTTCCGGGGCAAAGAGGTCAGAGGCGGCATAAAAGAAGACCCCGCAGCCCGTGAATTACTCACTCAGATGACACGAAACACGGAGGAGCAGGGAGGCCGACCTCAATTCCAAAGGTATGCAAACCGAGGCGCGGTATAATCTGTAAGGGGGTAAGACCCTTGACTGGGAGAGCGCTAGCCTGGCGCTTTTGATTTATGTTAATGTAAAGTCAAATAATGGCATCTTATTTTATATGAGGGAGCCAAACAGTAACAGGTTGTTTTTTTATAATTTGTGTCCTGGGTAGACTAATAATTCGAAAAGTTTGGTCTTAAGTACAACACACTGATGGACATACCTTGAGATCTCCATTTGAGTCTCACTAAGCTGAGAATAATGTCTGATTTTCAAAAGAATAAATAAGTTTGTTGATAACAACACAAGAAGCGCTTTTAATTAAAACTTTAAGAGCTGGGACAGTAAAAAATATGTTCCTTCTACTCCAAACAGGTGATGTAACACAATCAACAAATCTCAACACAGTGATATGAAAATGGACATATAGCTGTGGTAAGTGTGGGATCCATTTTTTGATTAGAACTAAGTAAGGGATACCATAGAGTCCATTTACACACGTGTATCCTACTTCACAGGGATCCGAAATTCAGAAAAGGACCTAAGGCTATCCCACTAAAAACTCGAGCTGAGAGAAAGGTCCGGTGGCTCCTCCGCGTCTTTTAACCTAACTCGGTGATTCGATACCAGGTAACCTTTCAAGATGAGAATTGATACAACACTAGAAAAAAGATGAATTTAGTGATCGTTATTACAAGATGTTTTTTCTCAAACTTGCTCCATAGAGGTACAAATAGAAGAAATAGATGATATACAGACATCCGGTTATCTTCAGAAGTTCTCTAATTGATAAACAGAGAAACTTCATAACATCAGGTATCCACTCTTATTATTTATAATAATTTTTAACGAAATCTTGGCCTAAACGTGAGGAGTGTACTTCGCCAACCGAATGCCCAAACAATAGGGTGGTATAGTCACCATAGAACCACACATCTTAGGTAGAGTTTCATAGGAGATGTTAAAAAATGTTTTGCAAAAACAACAGGTAGAATTAACTACAGAATAAAATGCACGCCAGAATGTTGAGTAAACACTATAAATGTACCTTAGATGATGTACTTAATTAACATGTATCTAAAATAATGTCGTTTTAATTCTAGACTATGTTTTGAACTGTCAAAGTGTCCTGAAGAAGGTGTAAAAACTACAAACAAACACCGAAACGCAGCGTCGACCTGTGTCCTTTGACTTTTTTAGATTGGTTCACTTACATGAATACTTTTTAACTGTATTTTTTAATTGTATTTTCTAGATTGTAACCCTGACAGGGAGGTATTTTAATAAATTTTGTTTATAATTTTTACATCTCTGGTGGCTTTGTTTACCTGTTGGATTTGAGTATTGTGGGGATATACAAAGATGGAAAATGTTGTATAATCCCGTTTTGATCACACTATGATGTGATACCTGGGGACTAGCTTAGAAACTAGCTTTCCTTTACATCATCTGGTCTTAGTAAATACTGCTGATTTTATTGAGCATAACACAAACCACAGGTTTCTTTCATTTTTTCTGAAGTGTTCCTGATGGACATTGACATTGTATGTGCCAAAAATTGCGGTTGCTACCACCTGGCCCCAGCGGTGTGTCACCAGCACCCCCTTTCACACAAGTGCGGTTGTCATTGGCATGGAGACAAGCCCACATGGCGGTTGGCACACTCCGCCACCCTACTCGTGGTAGCTACTGCCTGGCCCCAGCGGTTTGTCACCAGCCCCACCCCTTACACGAGTACGGTAGAGCTAGCCATAGAGACATGCCCAAATGGCAGTTGGCATGCTCCGTCACCCTACTCGCGGTAGCTACCGCCTAGCCCCGGCGGTGTGCCACCAGCCCCACCCCTTACACGAATGCGGTACTGCTAGCCATAGAGACATGCTCAAATGGCGGTTGGCATGCTCCGCCACCCTACTTGCGGTAGCTACCTCCTGGTCCCGGCGGTGTGTCACCAGCACCACTCCTTACATGAGTGCAGTTGTCATTGGCATGGAGACATGGGAAGATGGCAGTTGGCATGCTCCACCACCCTGCTCGCGGTAGCTACCACCTGGCCCCGGCGGTGTGTCACCAGCCCCCCCCTTTACATAAGTGCGGTAGTGCCAGCCATTGAGACATGCCCAAATGGCGGTTGGCATGCTCTGCCACCCTACACGCGGTAGCTACCGCCTGGCCCCGGCGGTGTGTCACCAGGCCCACCCCTTACATGAGTGTGGTAGTGCCAGCCATTGAGACATGCCCAAATGGCGGTTGGCATTCTCTGTCACCCTACTCGCGGTAGCTACCGCCTGACCCCGGCGGTGTGTCACCAGCACCACCAATTACACGAGTGCAGTTGTCATTGGCATGGAGACATGGGAAGATGGCGGTTGGCATGCTCCGCCACCCTACTCGCGGTAGCTACCGCCTGGCCCCGGCAGTGTGTCAACAGCCCCACCCCTTCCACAAGTGCGGTAGTGCTAGCCATTGAGATATGCCCAAATGGCGGTTGGCATGCTCCACCATCCTACTCGCGGTGGCGAGCGCCTGGCCCCAGCGGTGTGTCACCAGCACCACCCCTTACACGAGTACGGTTGTCATTTGCATGGAGACATGGGAAGATGGCAGTTGGCATGCTTCGCCACCCTACTCGTGGTAGCTACCGCCTGGCCCCGGCGGTGTGTCATCACCATGGGGCATTGCCTACAGCCAATGGAAGCGATGATTTTGGTGGCATGAAGCAATTTTGAAGATCGTAATACGCGTGCTCCGCCACCGCGGAGGCGGACATTGGGTGCTTTTGAACAACCCCAGGGGGCTATATAAATGTGTGGGAGTGAGCCTCACATTTCCACTGCTCACAGAGCCTGCTGCCTGGGACCCTCATCTGCTGCTGCCTCCATAGCCTTCTGCCAGAGACCCTCATCTGCTGCCTCCAGAGCCTGCTGCCTGGGGCCCTCACCTACTGCTGCCTCCAGAGCCTGCTGCCAGAGACCCTCATCTGCTGCTGCCTCCAGAACCTGCTGCCTGGGACCCTCATCTGCTGCTGCCTCCAGAGCCTGCTGCCTGGGACCCCTCACCACCCAATTCCACCACAGGTATTCCATGTCCACAGGGATGGCAAGGACAGACAAGATCTGTGCCAGTCCAATCACAAGCGAGGAGCTGGAGGTCCTGGTGGACGAGGTGCTCGCACAGTACCCAAGGCTGTATGGTGCCCCAAATGTCTAGGTAAGTCATTGTAAAGGGAGGTGCAGACATGTAGTAGTACTGCTGCAGTATATGCCTGAGGGTATGGGGTTGTGTCATACACTGACAAACATGCTGATTCCAGGGGGAAGGAGTGTGTGTCCCAATGTCACGGTTTTCCCTGCCTGCAGTTGTATTTCTGATTGGAGTGTGTTACATTGTCAGCCATACAGAGCCACAGGATGTTGTCCATGCAGGTGCCAGGACAGTAATTGCTTGGATGATTGTCTCTGTGTGCCCCTGTTGTCCGACTCAGTGTGAGCCCAGATGCTCTGCACAGTGCCCGCCCACCAAGACGAGATGACATCACTGCACTTACTGTGTCCTTACTCTTGTTCATTCACACTGAAATCCAAATATGTACCATCTCAGCCCTGTATAATTGCACACAACCACACTTGTGTTGATGTATATTTTGTTAGTGAGTCCATGTACCCTAATGCCACACACATGACATACAGATATGTTCACAGTACATGCTCATTGAATGCTGCCCAGTCATGCACACAGTGAGTCTACACACAGACACAGGTGGATATGTGATGTATGTAGTGGCCAGAAATGCATAGGACTGGAGATGTGTGCAAGCCACAGAGGGGGTTCATTGTAGTCATCCTGCATGTGTGTGAGTTTATCAGGGACCCTGTATGCCCTCATAAATGCATGCAATCACATCCGCTTGGCCCATGCAGAGTGCCCATGTGAGGTGTACCCCAGGGTGGGATGGACAGAGATTATATTTGGTAATGAGTCTGTCTCTTGCTACTGTACTGATAGATGTTGGTACATGACACTGTGTCACTGATCATTTCCCCCTCTTTTATCCCATGCCTGCAGCTCAAGGTACACCAGCGTAAGGCTGTGTGGAGGGCCATTGCAGCAGACGTGTGACCCCTGGGGTATCTAACCGATGACGCACCCACTGCTACAAGAGGTGGGACGACATAAGCTGGCTGGCCAAAGAAGGTGGCAGAGATGACCTTTGGGCTGCCACCACACAGTGGGCGTTTTGGCACGGCGCAGCATGACACCACTGATGGGCTGCATCTTGGCAGTGACTCATCCTGAGCTGGATGCATGTCTGAAGGAGCATCAGCAGCAAGGCAGGGGTGAGTATTTGGGAAGTGTTTCTTTGGCAGGGAGCGGATGCATGTGTGGCAGCGGGGGCCTATGTGATGTTCGTGGGGTCGTGCTGTGCTGTGTCATGTGATTGGCAGCTAGGATGGTTACCAGTGTCATGCATTGGCCCAAACTGGCCTTACAAAGGTGATCCTCCCTGCTGTGCATTCCCATAGCCAGGTGTGTTAGGATCTACATGGTCCTTCAGCATTGGGATAGTGTAGGGAATCTATTTGTGGGTAAACAGCAGTGTCCACTATCTGATTGTGACTTCATGTATGCGCACATTGCATGCACCTTGATCGTTGAGGCCCACACATCTGACAACAATGTGCCCCAGAGTACAACATGGTGTATGGCATGGGCTACTTGCCATTGTGGACTGTCATGTCCTAATAGGTGTCTGTGTTGTCCCCTCCTGTTCCCTCAAGGTCTGTCAGTGGCAATAAGTGGTGTGCCCACATCATTTCCCTAGGTGTGGGCAGAGCAAGTTGTGTGTCTGGTAGACTTCATCCACAGGCAGGGTGTTGTGCTGTGTGGCCTTAACATGGCTCAGTCATGGCAGATATTCAGGGTTACAGGCACAGTTGTGGTTTATGTAGTGAGTTGCTGCAATGTGATTGCAGAGTGTGGTGGTCAACATGTAGATTTGGTCATCTTCTGTACTGCATTGATTGAAGTGCTTTGTCCTGTTGATGACACTAACCCAACCCTGCATCTCTCTCTCATGCAGATTCGCCAGTGGACACGGAGGGACAGGAGCCGGAAACCAGTGGTGGCGAGAGTAGCACTACAGCTGCAGAGGAGCCCAGTGACACAGAGGTCACCAGCGCATCAGAGGGGGACCGTAGTATGCAGGAGGAATCCCTGCCTGAGACACAAAGCGCTGAGTTTGTTGAGCTCCTGTGCCAGCTTTGTGTGGGCCAGACAGCCCTGCTCAATGCCTTCAGTGACCATGACAAAAAAGTAGGCCATCTGGTTGCCTACATGGAGGGCATATACTCTGGCGTGGGTGGGCTACACCGTACTGTCCAGGCTTTGTCGTCCACAGTGAAGTCTGCCCTTCAACAGGCACATACTCCAATTCCTGCTCCAGTGCCTTTGTCCACCCCCCCAGTCAGTGGCCACATCGGATGATAGTGACCACGGTTCCCATGCGACACAGTCACGATACAGCACAAGAAGCACCCAGCAGAAACAACCCAAGCGGGCCCGCCGCAGACACCATCCCCACAGAAGAGCAGAGCCACCCCAGAATGTAAAGACAAGAGCCCTGCAGGGTAGAGCAAGGCCGAAAAAGCAATGAAGCAGACATCAAGCTCACATGCCTCAGAGACATCACCAGTGAAGGACTCTCTTGTCCCTAAAACTTCACGCAGAGCTAGGCGTGCAGTGTCTATGTCCACTGAGGAGGTGTTGTATGGCAAGGGTACACTTAGGAAGGGCTCGGTGCCACATTCCCCCGCCACGTCAACTCCAATTCCAAGACCAGTGAAGCAGGTGAAGGAGGGCACTGTAGGGGCTACCCCTGGCAAACAGGTGAAGGAAGGCACTGTAGGGGCTACCCCTAGCAAACAGGTGAAGGAGGGCACTGTATGGGCTACCCCTGGCAAACAGGTGAAGGAGGGCACTGTAGGGGGACACTTGGAAAACAGGGGAAGGAGGGCACTGTAGGGGGGCACCTGGCAAACAGGGGAAGGTGGTCCAGAGGTGTAACCAGACAAAGCGTTCCGCAGGATCCAGCATGTCACCAGAGGGAGTGCCAGTGTCTGCACCTGATGCGGGTCTGTTGGTGTGTGTGCCTGTTGTGTCATCACCAGTTACCATTGACCCCAGTACAGAGATTGCATTTTGAAATCCCAAAAAGTGGAAAGGCTCCCCTCAAACCTCTCCCACCCACACTGTGTCACAGGTCTGCATGGCTCCACCTCCACGTGCCACTACACTACCTGGTCCGAACAGCCCTCCAGCTTGCTAAGCCACTGATATCCCTACATCACCTGGGCCTCTCTCTCCCCAGTCAAGTGGTCCTGCTGTCCCCGACACACAGCCAGCTCCAAGTCCGCCCGACAGCCAAGAGTGAGTGGTAGTCCCTCTCACATACCTGTCTCTCATACAGGTGTGCTAGTCCTGCCCATTGTTTACCACCTGGGTGTGTTGTTGGCCATGGAAGGGTACAGTCAAACACACTCACTGTGCAGCTTCTCATGTCCTGACACTGCACTTTGCCCTGGTCACTGGCCTTGTCATTCACTGCTGTTCTGCCCTTGCCTGTGCAGCTTCACATGTCCTGACTCTGCATTTTGCCATGCCCACTGTCCTTGTCATTCACTGCTGCTCTGCCCTTGCCTGTGCAGCTTCTCATGTCCTGACTCTGCACTTTGCCATGCCCACTGGCCTTGTCATTCACTGCTGTTCTGCCCTTGCCTTTGCAGCGTTTTATGTCCTGACTCTGCACTTTGCCCTGCCCACTGGACTTGCCATTCACTGCTGCGCTGCCCTTGCCTGTGCATCTTCTCATGTCCTGACTCTGCACTTTGCCATGCCCACTGGCCTTGTCATTCACTGCTGCTCTGCCCTTGCCTGTGCAGCCTCTCATGTATTTGCCGTGACCCCTGCCATGGACCTGTTGTTCTGCTGTGTTGGAGTCTCCCCTGTGCAGCCTCTCATGTACTTGCTGTGCCACCTGCCATGGACACTGGCCCTGTTGTTCTGCTGTGCTGGAGTCTCCCCTGTGCAGCCTCTCATGTACTTGCTGTGCCACCTGCCATGGACAATGGCCCTGTTGCTCTGCTGTGTTGGAGTCTCCCCTGTGCAGCCTCTCATGTCCTTGCTGTGCCCCCTGCCATGAACACTGGCCCTGTTGCTCTGCTGTGTTGGACTCTCCCTTGTGCAGCCTCTCATGTACTTGCTGTGCCCCCTTCCATGGACACTGGCCCTGTTGCTCTGCTGTGTTGGAGTCTCCCCTGTGCACCCTCTCATGTACTTGCTGTGCCCCCTGCCATGGACACTGGCCCTGTTGCTCTGCTGTGTTGGAGCCTCCCCTGTGCAGCCTCTCTTGTACTTGGTGTGCCCCCTGCCATGGACACCGGCCCTGTTGCCCTGTTGTGTTGGAGTCTCCCCTGTGCAGCCTCTCATGTACTTGCTGTGCCACCTGCCATGGACACTGGCCCTGTTGCTCTGCTGTGTTGGACTCTCCCCTGTGCAGCCTCTCATGTACTTGCAGTGCCCCCTTCCATGGACACTGGCCCTGTTGCTCTGCTGTGTTGGAGTCTCCCCTGTGCAGCCTCTCATGTACTTGCTGTGCCACCTGCCATGAACACTGGCCCTGTTGCTCTGCTGTGTTGGAGTATGCCCTGTGCAGCCTCTCATGTACTTGCTGTGCCCCCTGCCATGGACACTGGCCTTCATGTTTGGAGTTTGCCTGTGCAGATTATCTTGCATATGATCAGCATGTTGTGCCTTGCTCTTGTCTACTGTTGTTCTACTGTCACATCTGTGCAACATGTGAATAAAGAAAGTTACTCCTGTTGTCTGTTTTATCAGTGTCCTTGCTGATTAAAGTTATTTTGGTGTGCGCGTTTGGTTGACTGTACCCCATGCTCTATATGTCACTTCAACATTGCCAAGCTCTTTGCCCGCATCACATTTTTTAACAGGGGTGACAGGGTCTTTAGTCCATTCAGACACTGATACTTGTGTTATCTGTGATGTCTATTTTACCTGTCATGCAGTTCTCTTTTTTCGTGGTTTGCTATTGCTGGCTACATAGTTCAGATGTCAGGTTGGGGTACACTGCCAGCACAGGGTGTGATGCTGTGCACAGGTTTGCGTGCAGGCTGGGGAATGTCATCATGTATGTGTGTTATTCCTTTATGAGTGCCCAGCTGTGTATGTGTATGGTCATCTTGTGTTGGCCCTTAATACTGGTCCCATGGCCTAAATGAGATGTGTGCTCTTGGGTAGTTAAGAGATGTGCAGTGTGAAGGGTGTGACTTTGTAGGGGGTGTGGATGTATGGGTCCCCCTGGATTGTGAAAGACACACATGTGTCAGCCATGAGTTGTGTGCTTGTTGTTTGGATTGTTCTGCCATGTGGATATGGTTGTATGCACATGTGTGAGTTGTCTGTTGTGCACTGTGCAGTGTGTTGGTGTGTCTGTGCTGTTCTGTCTGACTCCTACTTGTTGTTTTTGTCACTTATGAGTGTGCAGATTGTGTGACTTGCACACCAGTGTTGTGTTTGTTTTGATCATCCATATGTCTTGATAGTGTTTGTGTAGACTGTGCAGCCCTGCTGCTCCACACTGCCATTGTGGATGTGTTTCTCATGCATTGCAGGCATATGGTGCCTTTTATCCTCCTGTATGGCATGGTGTGTGTGGTGTAATTCCATCCCTTATGTGTGCCACTTATGCCTGCCCATTGTGAGTCTGCACTCCCTCTATTTGAGTATGGTACACCCCTTACATGTCAACTACTGACATGCAAGACATTTCACTTTGATGGCAACTGTCCCCTTGGTTTAAATCGGTGTGTGCCTCCCCATCACTTCATTTGTGACACTGCTTTGTGCTGCACTTCTTGGGCCAAGTGTGATGTTCCACTATGGACATTGCCCCAATGGTTTATGTGTGATGTTATTGTGCTATTAATCAGTGAGGATTGCTCATGTGCACTTCAGCTGTGTGTGCTGCCCAGTGCTCTGATCAAGATGGTTCTGCTCTTGTATCCCAGAGTGGTGCATCTGTTGTTGTTGTGTTGGATGTATGTGTGTTGGCTGTGGTGTTCCTTCACTTCCTGGGTGTGCTGTTGTGTTTGTGCTGTGCTGATTTGTGTTGTGTGTGTTGAGGTTGTGTCGGTCATGTCTGTGTGTGACTGTTCTGCTTGGTGTGCACATACTGCTTGTTGTGCATACAGTGCTGTGTGTGTGTGTCTTCCTTGGCATTGCCTGATGTGCATCCCCTGATGTCCTGTAGTGTTTGTTCATTTTTGATTTGGTGTGCATCTAGTTGGTTTCATATGGCAGTGTAGTTCTGTGATGGTGCACTTCTTGTGTGATTTGTGGTAAGTTGTGTGTGTTTTGGTGCTGAGTGATAAGGTTGTGCACTCCTGTTGTGTCTGTGCTCCCATTGCCTTTCAACATTTTTGCTGACAGGGTATGTCTGTTCTGATGGGGTTCTGTGTGTGTTTCTGTAGTGTTTTGTGTTTTTGTGTTGTTTTTGAGCAGACATCTGTTCAGGCATCCCTGTGTGTGTGTTATGTTCGTGGCTACACCCAGGGTGTGTGTTTTTTTGTGTGTGTATGTACTAGCAAGTATGAGCAGCCTTCAATGTGTGTGGCACTGGTGTTGTGTGTTACTGTGCAGCCACTCCTGCAGTGGCTGTCTCCCTGGTTGTTTGTTGTGTGGTGCAGGGTGTGGAATGAGCTCGCTTGTTGCTGTGCTTGTTGCTTGTTGCTGTGCATGGGGTGCACAGCAACAAGCACCTGGCCTGTGCCTTCATGGGGTGTGATAATGTGTGGTGGGGGAGGTGTGTCCCTGGGGTGTTTGTGCCCTGCCCATGCCTTGGACTGGCCCTGCCTTCTGCATTGTGCACATGTATTGACCGCCGCAGTGACGTGACGGGACGATGCTGCAAGTTCACGGTCGATGTGTGTCCAGGATGTAGTGGGGTGACTTGGTGGCAGGTGGGTCATGTGTGTGTGCCCACCTGCGGCAGTGTCCGTGGCGGCACATGAGATGATAGTGCTGTAGCATGTACAGCACGGGGAACACGTGTAGGACAGGGTCCATGGCGGTCGTGATCAGGTGGAGAGGACCGGGACTGTGGTATCGCGCTCCGCTGTTGAGTTTCCACTGCCTCAGGATGGGCGGTGTCTCCGCTGCGGTGCGTCTTCTTGCTTGGGCCATTCTAATTTGTGGAGCGGGGCGGACATCATTCCGCATGGCGGAGAGTCTCCATTGGCTCCCACCGCCGCGATGGCAGGTGCACTTTGGTGGCGGAGCGTGCCACTCCGCGGCGGACGGGAATTGACCTATGTTTTGCAAAACTAATATGGCAGACTTGTTTCCCGCTGCTCGCAGGGGGAAAAAAGCATTTTTCTGCCCTGCCAGCACGGCGGTGGTGCCACCCCGACATCTTAATGGACCCCTAAATGTATGGTATACCAGGTAGCAGATGTGTTGGAAATGACCAATCTTTTGTGTGGTATTCTGCTATATTTTTGCGTTCTTTTAATAAACCTGATATTGTTGGCCATAGGGGTCTGTGCACTTTACCACTGCTGATGATTTAGTTTACTTGTAATCCTATTATGTGGCACTACATGTAGCCAGAACCTGTAATTTAGGGACTACTAATGGGCTGCAGCACTCATTGTGTTACCCACTAAAGTAGCAATTTAAACATATCTTCAGTCCTGCCCTTGAAGCCTAAGTATGTAGTTTAAACGGCATTTGGATGTGGAAAAATAATCTTTTGCCAGACTTTCCTCTGACTGCCATCCTTTCGTAAATGGGTCCACCCGACAGGCTGTCAGTGGTCCAGCCATAGGCATTAGGATGCAACTGCCACCACGGCAGTCACAATGTAAATATTGTGTATTGCGCCGGATGCTGCTGGCTGCCGCACACACCGCAGTACAAAAAGGGTACTCTACCCATATCCCAGCACTACGTGGCAGGCACCATAGTTGCTCCCCAAAACCCACAGCTGAGGGCCAGGGGGAAGGTGGGTCCCTCTAAGAGCCTCTAAAGTCCCTTTCTGCCTGCCATTTCATGGCAAGTTGACGGCCATGAAAAGGAAGGTGGAAAGCGTCATTGTAATCCCTATGGCGGTGCCTGGCAAGCACTTCCACCATTGTAGGGAATACATTGCCTTCTGTGGCAGTCTCTCCGAGTGCCACCCATCCACTGTAATCCTAATGTGGGGGTAGGGAATCATCTTTGCGATGGGCTGCTTTTTGGCCGTCCCACTATCATCGTAATGAGGCCCTAAATGCCCATAGTGCAGGGTGCATGGTCTTTCAGAAGTATGGCTTGTGTATTTAATGTTTTACCTGCTCTGATAGTGAAAAATCTCCAAAGTCATTTTCCACTGTGGTAAGGCTGGCTCTGCCATAGGAAGCACTGGGTTACATTATAACAATGTATAATGGTTAACTTCAGTTTCGAAGCAGCTAGAAACTAGATTCAATGACTCTTTTTTTGGACGGGGATTTATTTTTTGTCATTTTGGATACAACCAACAAAACCATTGAAAATCATCCATCTAAACCATTGATTCAAGAACTCATTTCAATCGTAATTTAAAAGCCAACTTAATGTGAAATCTCATTTTGTCTTACTGTTTTAGAAATTAGAGTTTTAGAAAGTTATTGTTTCTCCGCCTAAGTCAAAATGGCCTTTCTGCCAGTTTCCAGTGTCCCACGTTGAATGGCTCCACTTTGGTAAGCTGTGGATTCCGGCTAGGCAGTGGAAAAAGTCCTTGAGGCCCAGCCCTTTTCCTGAGCTTCAATGTATTGATCCTATCACTCTCGGATGTAGCTCCCACATAGCCTGTCTTCCTTTTGTCTTGCTAGCCAGCTTGGCTCCAATCCAGTGGAATGGGTGGCTCCCCCAGTACTGTTTTAGATTGAAAAGAAGGGTGGCTTGCTCATTTCAGTAGCACACCTCTGGATTCATACAGAGTGTTTTCACCAGGGGAAGAAGGGTTCTGCCATGCTGTTTTTAGGAAACAAGGGCTACTGTGGTACAGCTTACAGCAAAACACACAGGAAGTGCTATAAAAGTGATTGGGGTTACTCCCAGAAGTTCCTACTCAATTTGTCAGGGAGTGGCCACAAGTTTCCCCACCCACAGGCTGCAACTGGGCACCTCCAGTACCCTCCTCAGAACATTTTTGGACCCTTGGAGGATTAGAAGAATTACTGCTCTTCTATTTATTTATATTTATTTATTTTGTCAATTTGTAGGGCGCAACAGCTACCCAAGAAGGGTTTCCCGGCGCCTAGACACAGCTAGAAGCGAAGAGACAGAAACGGAGGGAACATTGAGGGATTATTGTTCAAACAACCAGGTCTTTACAAGCCTTCTGAAGCTATGGTAGTTATCTTCCTTCCGAATGCTTGGAGGAAGCGTGTTCCACAGGGAGGGTCCAAGATAGGCAAAAGATCTGCCCCCTGATCTTACACGTTTGAACCTTGGTATGCAGAACCGTGCTGCTGTCTGGGACCGGAGGTTTCTCTTAGGTGTGTAAAGGCAAGCAAGGGATTGGAGGTATTTTGGGGCTCCTCCTGTTTTTATTTTGAACATGTAGTTCAAGGCCTTGAAGCGAACTCTGTTCTCAATCCTGAGCCAGTGAAGGTCTCGGCGATGGTTCGAGACACCAGTGTTCCTAGGAATCTTACACAGGAGTCTGACCGCAGCGTTTTGCGCCACTTGTAGTCGTCCAGTGACAGATTTATTTGCGCCTAAATATAGGATGTTGCCGTAGTCAAGCCTTGATGTGATAAGGGCATTGACTACGGTCTTCTGAGTTGACATAGGCAACATCCATAGGATTTTTCTCAACCATCTGGTTATGGTGAGACACACTCCAGTAACTTTGCTGGCCTGCTTATCCATGGATAAGGCGTTGTCTAGTACAAAACCCAGATTTCGAGCATGGGACACCGGGGTAGGAAGAATACCCATCTGTTCTGGCCAATGCGCGGGGTTCCAGAGATCTTTGTCTTTTCCCAAAATCAGAATTTCCGTCTTGTCCCCGTTCAGTTTTAACTGGTTTGCTGTCATCCAGTTCAGTATTTTTAGTAATCCTTCCTTAAGTAGTGACGGGGAGTGGGGACAAGAATTAGACAAGGAAAAAATGATTTGGGTGTCGTCAGCGTAGTTCATGAGTGTGAGCCCTAGCTTCTCAACAAGTTCTACCAATGGTTTGAGATAGATATTAAAAAACAGAGGGCTCAGAATGGACCCCTGTGGCACTCCATGAGCTGCGGGTAAAGTGTCTGATTCGGCCTGTGCTGATGCGATCTGAAAGGTTCTGTTTGCCAGAAAGGATTTGATCCATTCCAGAGCCTTTCCTCTTATGCCATTTGTGTGTAATTCTCTGAGGAGCGTTTCGTGGGAGATGGTGTCGAACGCCGCGCTTAGATCCAGCAGCACAAGTGCTACCGTTTGGCCTTGGTCAAGACGTTGTCGGATATTTTCAGTGACACCTAACAGGGCGGTCTCCGTCGAGAAACCAGCCCTGAAACCAGATTGCGAAGGGTGGAGTAGGAGGTTTTCTTCTGCAAAAGTGGCTAGCGTGGAGTGTACGTGTCTCTCGAGGCACTTAGAAAAAGCAGGAAGCAGAGATATAGGCCTATAGTTGGCCAGTATTTCTGGGTTAGCATTAGGCTTTTTCAAGAGGGGTGTCACCATGGCGTGCTTCCATAAGGCCGGGACAGTGGCGAGGTCGAGGGACAAGTTTAAGAGGTTGGCAATGATATTCAGGGACTGGTCATCCAATTGTTTTATAATTTTAATAGGGATGGGGTCCCTAGGGGAACCGGATTTGACAGTTTTTAGGATTCCTTTGAGATTCTCTAATGAGAGATTCGGCCAGGCTTCCAGCAGGTTTTTGTCAACAGTAGTGGGTTGAGGTAGGCTGGGGTTAGACAGAGGGGGAGGATCATCATTAGATATTTTAGTATTGATGTCTGAGATAATTTTGTCGATTTTCTCAGTAAAGAAGCAAGCTAATGCCTGACATTGTTGAGCGCTTAAGGGGGGTGCAGTGGCTGTAGTATGTGCGCCCGCCAATTCCTTAACTTTGGCAAAAAGAGTTTTGGGCATGTTAGTTGCTTCGGTGATTGCCTTTGAGACGAAGGCCGCTCTTGCCTTTGTACATGCCGCGTGATAGTGGTTTCTGGCTTCATGATAGCATTTTTTGGCATAAGGGTCGTACTTTTTACGCCATTTACGTTCTAATACTTTGCATCGTGACTTTTCGGTTTTAAGGCTGTCGTTGAACCATGGAGCCGGGGGACGATGTCTACTCCCTTTGGTTTGAGTAGAAGGCAGACAGCTATTAGCGGCATATGTTAGCCAATTTTGTGTCTCAATTGCTACGTGGTCCATGTTGGAGTTTGGGCTAGGAGGGTTTAGTTTGAGTGCCTCATTTAAGGCGTCTATGTCGACTGACTTCCAATTCCTTCGATTTGTGGCAGTAGTATTTTGTTTCGCTCTAGGGGAGGGTGGAAAAGAGATGCTAAAGCTGATGAGGTGATGGTCGGACCAGCCAGAAGGTACGGTGGCGATGTACGTGAGTTCACTGATGTTAGTTATTATGGGGTCCAACAAGTGGCCAGCTGTATGAGTGGGGCTGGAGTTGATGATAGATAAATTCAGTGCAGCTAGATCTTCCAGAAAATTATGGCATGAGGGGATGGTGGGATCTTCCAGGTGTAAATTTAGATCACCTAGCAGAGAGAAATTGCTAGATGACATATAGTAGGGGGTAATAAGATTTGCGAAGTTTGATACCCATTGAGAGGGGTTACCTGGTGGACGATATATCAGAAGGCCTGACATAGTGAAATTGGGGTTCAAGGTAATTTTAAAAAGACCCGCTTCACAATCTGGAATTAGAACAGGTTCCAAAGTACATTTGTAGTCTCTGTTAAAAATGATGGCTATCCCGCCCCCAACCTGTTTTTCCCTATCGAGTCTGGCAATGGCGTAATTGTCAGGGAGGGCAATAGCAACGTCTGGGCCAGCACTGTCATGTAACCATGTCTCGGTTAGGAAGATGGCACTAGGACATTCTTCAATGAGGAGATTAAAGATTTCATGCTTGTGCTTGGGCAATGATCTGCAGTTTGTACTGTAAAATACGTATGTTGGCTGTACATTATTACGTGGGATTTTACATTTCCTGCGTCTCCTAGGTGGGTCAGAGTAGGGTTTCCGGACGTCAGTGGATAGTTTACACTCGGAGCAGACATGGGTTCCGACTATGTGAAGGTTGGACAGAGAGCAGTTTGGTTTAGGGGTAGGGCGCAGCGCTCTCAAAGCGGAGGATGTTCTTACCAATCGGGAGGGTGCAGTTGGAGAGAGAGCCTCGCCCTCGTGCCCCGTCCTGACACGGACGGGCACAGACGGGCTAGTCTTTGGCGTGTCTTCGGCGTGCCGATGGTGTGCCCGCTGCGCTCGTCCGCTGCGCTTCCGGGGTGTGGACATAGTAAAAGGAGAAAGGGGCGTGGCTACTTGGGAGGGGCGTGGCCCAGAGTCACGTGGGTGGTGCCGTTCGCCGGGAAATTAGATCTTTCCCAAACAGCGCTCGAAATTTACAATTATTATCACACAGTTAAAAGTTCTAAAATCAACAATTAAACAGTGCAAAGTGCAGGTATAAGTAAAAGAAAGAGGAGCAACACCCTCGGCTTCCGCCTCAAGGGTAGCTAGCTGAATCAACACCGGCTGCTGCTCAGCGCGGTGATTTGAAGCCTCCGGGAGGGGGCGTGGCTACTTGGGAGGGGCGTGGCCCAGAGTCACGTGGGTGGTGCCGTTCGCCGGGAAATTAGATCTTTCCCAAACAGCGCTCGAAATTTACAATTATTATCACACAGTTAAAAGTTCTAAAATCAACAATTAAACAGTGCAAAGTGCAGGTATAAGTAAAAGAAAGAGGAGCAACACCCTCGGCTTCCGCCTCAAGGGTAGCTAGCTGAATCAACACCGGCTGCTGCTCAGCGCGGTGATTTGAAGCCTCCGGGAGGGGGCGTGGCTACTTGGGAGGGGCGTGGCCCAGAGTCACGTGGGTGGTGCCGTTCGCCGGGAAATTAGATCTTTCCCAAACAGCGCTCGAAATTTACAATTATTATCACACAGTTAAAAGTTCTAAAATCAACAATTAAACAGTGCAAAGTGCAGGTATAAGTAAAAGAAAGAGGAGCAACACCCTCGGCTTCCGCCTCAAGGGTAGCTAGCTGAATCAACACCGGCTGCTGCTCAGCGCGGTGATTTGAAGCCTCCGGGAGGGGGCGTGGCTACTTGGGAGGGGCGTGGCCCAGAGTCACGTGGGTGGTGCCGTTCGCCGGGAAATTAGATCTTTCCCAAACAGCGCTCGAAATTTACAATTATTATCACACAGTTAAAAGTTCTAAAATCAACAATTAAACAGTGCAAAGTGCAGGTATAAGTAAAAGAAAGAGGAGCAACACCCTCGGCTTCCGCCTCAAGGGTAGCTAGCTGAATCAACTAGTTCTAGTTATAGAGCATGAAGGAAGACTTGACCTGCTGAACCCAGGACCCCAGAAGTGACTCCAAGGGTCAGTTGGCTTACCTCTTGTTTGAGCTACAAGGACACAACAAAGTTCCATAGGCCTCTCATCCTGCAACTGCCCAGTTGACCGTTAGTAACTGGACCTGCCTGAACCCTGCTGCTACCTCTGCTAGAGTGAGTCTTAACTTAAAGGTTCTGAGGGTGTACATTTACACTCCTTGGCAGCCTGTGTAAGGGGGACCCTCCTTTTTCTTACCAAAAACTGGCTCTAATCAGTTCTTACTTTTAGCTTGCCTGGTTCAAGCTTGGCCAGTAAAACAAGGACAGACACGCCCAGGTGTCAGCTGCATTTGAAATGGAAAACAGGCAGGCATCTTCAGAAGTTAGGAAGGGGCTGGGTACAGACCTCAGGTACTCTGTGACAGTTAAGGTTGAGTACAACTCCACAGGTCATCCTGCTCAGGAGAGGAACACCCTTCCCACACTCAAGGCCCTTTTGTCTCTTGTCTGGTAGAGATTTACATCACACCACAGGGAGTGTTTATCTGGCAGTAAGGCACTCTTGGTTTAGGCAGACACATGCAGCTTTTTGAAAAGTGGCCTTTTCTGTATAGTCATTTAAAATATGACTTTACCATCAAACAGGATTTTAAATTACAATTCAAATGAGTGAATTACGTATTTCTCTATCTGCTCCCAAACTGAAGTTATCACTTATTGGGTGTAATAAGCTAACCCGGTGTTAGACTATGGGAGAGCTTTCCATGCTACAGTGAAAAACGACTTTGGTGGTTTTTCAATGCTAGGAATTGTAAAACTAAAGTGCACTTGTCCTACTTTTTAAATAATATGCACCCTGCTCCATGAGTCTACCTTACGGGTAACTTAAAAGTATTAAAAAGGAAGGTTTTGGCCTGGCAAAAGGTTTATTTTGCCAGACTGAAATGGAAAGCAATTTAAAACTGCACAACAGGCTGCAGTGACAGGACTTAGACATGTTTTACAGTGCTACTTTAGTGAGTAGCACAACGAGTGCTCAATCATCTTGCAGCATTTCGTGTACAGGTGCTGGGTACATGTAGTATCATTTATTGGTGACATAAGAAAATTAGTGCCAACTAGTTGTATACCAATGTTACCATGTGTAAAAGGGAGAGTACAAGCACCTTACCAATAGTTAGTATACGTAAACTGCGCAGAGTCCTATTGGCAACAAAAAATGGGTTCAGCAGAAAAATATGGTAGTAAAGGCAAAACTCTGGGGGAATACCATGCAAGAGCTGGTAATGTCCAACAGTTCCCATA
The DNA here is from genome assembly GCF_964261635.1 of Lissotriton helveticus. Classification (NCBI taxonomy): domain Eukaryota; kingdom Metazoa; phylum Chordata; class Amphibia; order Caudata; family Salamandridae; genus Lissotriton; species Lissotriton helveticus. The sequence continues at coordinate 1,888,481,005 of NC_136059.1, read as the reverse complement.
TGAATATGGGCTGAAAGGTACTTGAGGCAACTCTTGCACCTTCAAGCAAGTAGGTCATATAGGTGACAGTGAACAGATGTGGTTTAATTATCATGCACAAGTTGATAAAACAAAGCTTGAATAAAGAGTTGAAACTTCCATGAGAGAAGCTTACTCATGAGTAGGAGTGGGTGATTAATTCTATTCTGCCGGTGGAGTTGGCTTAGTTGGCCACTCCATGTTACACCTGTAAAGTGGAGTTCCATCAAAGCTCCAGCAGCCACCAACGTTAAGTTGGCGAGAGCAAGCAAAAATAGCATCCACTTAGTGGGTTTTCCGGGCTCTAGAACAGCACACGGTGAGATTTTCCCAACGTGGGTGGTCACAACCGTTCACAGTGAGACAACTACTTAAGAGGCAGAAATAACCAGCACCCTCTGGTGCATTAGGTGGTGCTGTTCAGTCTGATTTTGCAGCGCTGAACAAGCTCCTGGCACTACAAATCAGTGCAAACAGCGTGACATATCGCTTTCTGTCTGCTCTCGGACCTCCACTGATTCTCGCAGAGTTTTTATGGGACTCTGCAGAATTACACGGAGTGAAACTCCGTGAGTTCCACCCACGCTACACAGGAGTGCCCAAGACAAAATACTGAAGTGGCTATGGCCATGTAAGGCTACAGGAAAGATTTACCCCCGTATGCTAAATATGCATTGTTGTTTACAATAAATTGTAGCTGGAGAAAAGAGAGTAAATGGTAAGACACATATGGAAGAACATTTGGAAATGCCTACAAAGACAGTTAGCATGATCTAGGACACACAGGCCAACTATTCTGGTGTACACATTATTCGCCGTCTCGAGTGTTATGCATTGAGTGCCTATGTTTACAAAGCAGATTAGCCTCAATGCATCACGGTTAACAAATTACACATGTCCTATATAACGGAACGCATGCCTGAGCTCATAATTCACAAATCACAGAGACATCAGAACAAGTACAAATGTTTGAACATATATAGAAGGTTTACATAACCTATAGAGCCTATGATCATATGTGGTGTAAATCTTTCCCTCTTCACGAATTTATATCTAAGTAATTGTAGGTGGTTTTGCCACTCATGGATTTCTGGCTCCGACAACACCAACACTTAAGAAATGATCAATCCATATGGAAGCCACGATGCCCTGCTGTTTTCTTTGAGACAGCTGGTCACTTAGGAAGAATGCATTCACAATATAGTGTGTGAATGAGACCATTACAATTTAATGTAAGTTGGTAGAGTATGCCCAGACGGGGGTACCCTAGCTCACTTTACCACTGGATTCAAGCTAGCCTAGTTGATGAGGGGTGTCCCCCCGAAACTGGTCCCAGGATGCTTGTTACCAGTTTAGGGAAGACTTGGCTTGGCAGTTTGGGCTGGACTGTTGCCATGAGGCACAGGGTCGATACTGATTTGCATATAGCTGGGTCTGAACTGAGGTGGCGAAGTGAGCTCAAGAATGAGGATGGATTCAACCCAGATCTGTGACTGGGGGTGAGTGTCTGAAAGGTTTCAGCGATCTGGCCATCATCTCCTTGTGTTTGCTTTGTTCACCCTAAGTTGGCAGGGTATGCCCGGACGTGGGTCCCTTGCTCACTTTGACACTGGGTTCAAGCTAGCCTGGCTGATGACGGGTATTACCCTGAAACCGCTCCCAAGATGCTTGTTTCCTGTTCGGGGAAGACCTGGCTTAGCTGTTCGGGCTGGACTGTTCCCATAAGGCACACGGTTGAGACTGATTTGCATATAGCTGGGTCTGAACTGAGATGGCAAAGTGAGCTAAAGAATGATGATGGATTCTACCCAGATCTGTGATTGGGGATGAGTGTCTGAAAGGTTTCAGCGATCTGGCCATCATCTCCTTGTGTTTGCTTTGTTCACCCTAAGTTGCCTGGGTAGGCCCAGACCTGGGTTCCTTGCTCACTTTGACACTGGATTCAAGCTAGCATGGCTGATGAGGCCTGTTACCCTGAAACCGGTCCCATGATGCTTGTTTATGGTTCAGAGAAGAACTGGCTTGGCAGTTAGAGCTGGACTGTTCCTATGAGGCACACGGTTGAGACTGATTTGCATATAGATTGGTCAGAACTGAGCTGTTAAGGTGAGCTAAAGAATGATGACGGATTCAACCCAGATCTGTGACTGAGGGTGAGTGTCTGAAAAGTTTCAGTGCTCCGTCCATCATCTCCTTTAGTTGGCACCACTGAGTAGTCTGCTTTAGCACGGGAACACACTGGTGGTGTAACCATGCACTTTATCAATTGATGAATAAATAAGTGCACATATTTCCTCATCCCCCTGCTCTGACATCCCAGCCCCACCCCACCCCACCATAACCTAGCTTGCACTGAAAAATAAAATGATAATATCATTGTGTTATTATCATTTTATTTTTCCTTTTTTGCTGAAAATCAGTGGGGCGACGCTCCTCCGCCTTAGCGGAGGAGCTGTCGCTGAATGTATTGGATTGAATTTTATCATTTATGTAGCATCAGTGGTTCCAACTTGCATGAATGCGTCTTTTAGCAAGTGCTATAAAAAGTATCTTTTTTTGTGCTTGCCTAATGAGTGGCTGCACGTAGGTCCAACTATAGCTATCTTGCGACGCGAGAAGGCTTTATTAAAGGGTGTGTCATCACCTTTAAACAAACCAGTCAGAGATAATATTACTTGTATTTCAAGAGGGCCTTGAACATCTATGGCAGTGAATGTACCGACTTTTAACAGGACCAATACATTGAAAAGTATGAGCAGGCGACCCCCGCGACTAGAGGAGGGGCGGCCTTAGTTGCGCCATGGGACCGGACATCCCACTGAGAGGCTGGTTGAGGAGTTGGCTGGCTAATGACGTGCAGTTTTGGGATCGGTGAATGAAGAAACAAAACTGAATCTTAACATATGGGGTATTTAAGGCAGGGCCTCGAGGGGATTGTCCTGTTTTGTCTCCTTAAACCTAGCCGCAGAGCGCCGGAAAACAGCGGGAGGGCTGTCATCAGGATCCGGTCAACAGGCCCTACGGAGGGCAACGCGGTGGGTTCAGGGGGGCCGGTGTAGGTTTACTTCTTTAAATTCCTTAACCTTTAAATTCCTTAACGTGGCGAGGATACATATTCTGCCTCCCCTTTGTATCAGTTTGAGTCTCTATTTGTGCAGGTTCTGCATGTATGGGGCCAGGTGTGTATGACGATCCTGGTTCAGTGCCTGGTACCCGGGGGCATTTTTTCCTTCCCTAGTCTGGGTTTGGATCCTTCAGCGGGAGCTGTTGATGAACTCTAGGATTTTCGGGGGAGGGTATTATATGAATCAGCAGTGCGAGCACGGGATGGAAACTTCAGGGATGCAGGGAGCTTTGTTACAGAATTAGTCACGGCCTTATGTATCTTTCTGGATGATCGGGTTTGATTCTTTACGGATGGTTAGCTCGGGGTTTAACGCGGGTATTGCATAGAACGAAGGTTGCCGGTTCAGTACCCACTACGGGCAACTGGTATAATTTCTAAGTAAATGCGGGCATGGTGGTGATCTAAATATTTGGGTGTCAAGCGTATGTGTTCGCTTTTGCATACACTATGTGTCAAAAGGCCATGTGCCCGCATCCCTGACGGACATTCTTACAACTAACTAGTTCCTGTTAGGGCTTTCGTACGTGTCTGGCCTGCCCTGGGTAGCATCGCAGCTGAGCCCAGATGCCTCTTAGACCTTGCAACTGCTGGGGTTACTTGATACTTTTCTGCTGCACTAAACATGCTTCATCCAATATCAACAAACATATTCACTGCAAATGTGTACAACAGAAAACCCTTTATAACTGGTCATCTGCGATTTGTTTCTAAAATATGAGTCACATAGAGTTTGCTCGATATGTCTTTGGGAGCTAACATCTTGCGATAATGGTTTTCGTTTGTGGTAGTTTGTTTATCTCGGTGCGTGACAGAGCGCTGACATAGCTTGAAGGGTCATCAAGGCGCTTTACAGACAGCAATTCAAGCATGAAACGTTACCGTTTTACAGTATTCCTGTGTGCAGTTGGGCAATGTGAAAGATTTTACTAACCCTGGGCGTAGTACGCGTAGTCGCGCTACGCGAAGCTACGCGAAGACGTTCTCGCACTACGCGAGCTTCGCGTAGCTTCGCGAGCGTGCGTAGTAGCTTGCTGGTCCCGTTCGTGAGACATTTTTCTTGCTCGGGAGCGCGTTGTGCGTGTTCGGGGCGCTGTCTGCGTGTTCGGGGGATTGTAGCGTTCGACCTTACCCATGTTGTGGGCTATGGGCGCGGCCATCTTGTTTTTTCAATTGTCCCGCCCGCTCGCATCCCCTATTTCCTCTTCCGGGTCGCGTATAATGTGTTTGCGCCGTGCACGTCTTGTTCGGGAACACAACTACTTGTTCACGCTGACAAAGTGCGTGTTCGCGTGAAATCGCGCGCGAACTTACCCACGTGGTCGCGATGGGCGCGGCCATCTTGTTTTTCACACTCTATGCTATGGTTCTGGGCCTAGTTTTCTATCCACCTTATATCTGTGCAATCTTTACCTATTTACACATTTTTTCTTACTTTTTTTACTTATCATCTATCTCTCTCTGTCCCTAAGTTTATATTTTGCATTTTATTTCTACTTTTTCACCTTTTTTTTAAAACTTTTCTACTTTTTTATTTTACTCCTACTTCTTTCCCCTAACTTTTTTCCTTTTGTTCTAACTTTTCTTTTCCACCTCCACCCCAGAACCATGGCAAAGGGGAGCAGCAGAACCGGCTCGAAGGGCAAGGCGTCTGCGCCCAAGAGCCGGCTGCCTTGCGGCAGAATGCGACCTTCAGGGGTGAAGGCCCGGAATCTTTTCGTGGAGGAGGAGGTGGCCGCCCTTGTTTTTTCTATCCAACACCACCTCCCCTTGACCTTGGCAGCAGGCGGCAGGCCAGGCTCTGGTTACCTCCCAGAGGAGCGTCACCGCCGGTGGGCGAAGGTGCGCCGGGCAGTTTCCGCCGCACGGATATCCGGCGCACCCACCAGCAGCTGGCCCACCGGTGGGCAGACATTCTGGACAGGGAGCAGGACCTGTTGGACCTGCTAGGTGTCGAGGTCGTGGGGCTTGGTGAGTAGCTACTAGTAATATTAATATATGTATATATAGTAGTATAAGTATTGTGTATAATTCTTGGACGAATAAGTAACACGATTACTTGTGCGCTTAGTTACATTGCAGATCAATTGCGTCTCAAAATCTTCTGTTACCGTATGACACAGGTGCTGCTCGCTCGCCACTTCTCTTACTGGTTTGTAACTGTGCGCTAGCTTGGGCTGGTGATTATTGATGTTAGAGTTTACTTTAGAGAACTGAAGTTAGTTAATGCTATTGCTAGAGTCTAGTCCTTACATTGTCCTTTAGTGAAATAGTGGTGGATGGATAGTATTAGTTCATATTTTCTTAACGGTCTGCATGACGCGGCGCCTCCTCTGTCACTGAATGCTTAGTTAGTTCTTATTTATCCCACCCCTCCATAGAACCGGTTTGCAGTTTGTTTACTGAGTGGTAGGCTTAGCAGCAATAGCATTGTCACGTCAGTCAGTAGCACTTCATATGACGCAAGCAACCAACAATTTCGTGTATGCACCAATTTATGCATGTGTCCTACTCCTCCATCTCATCTATGCATGTTTGCGGGCAAAAATAAAATGGAAATGCCGACTTACTGAACAATTGGCCCGGCTGGATTCTGGAATAGGTGGTGTAGGTCAGGAGGTACTGGCTTCGTTAGTATATTCTGCAATCAGAATGTTTATGGAACATTTGATTAGTGTTCTATAAGTAGACGGTCTGTGAATCCTGCAAGCCAGTAGTCATTTAGACTTAGAAGTAAATTTTATTGCAATTGTTGTTTCCTTAAATGTTTGAGAGGATTTTTGAATGACGTATTTGTTTCACAGCACTGAATGTTTTTCTTTCTTTATTAATTCTTACATGATCAGCACCACCCAGGGGCACGAAGACGGGGTCCGAGTCGGCGGGCCAACCACCAGAGGAGCGCTCCTCTACCAAGGATCCTGCTGCTGGCCCCAGTAAGTCCTCCAGTGCTTATATTATTATGAATTATATTTCCCTAACTTTTTAACGCACCTTATTGTTTCAAACCTATTAAGCCTCCTTCCTAATTAAATGTTAGCTAAACCTTCTTTGGTCTTCAATTTGTTTTCCAAATTTTGGGTATCTATTCTAATGCCGTCCCTGACTAGTTTAAATTCCTTCAAACTGCCTCTGCCCGATGACTCTTTGTGCTACTACTATTAGACTGTCTTTAGCTAAGCTTGCCCTGTTGGCCACTCTTTAATTAAGGTATTCTTTGGAATAAAGCTGTGATAGAATAGCTGTAGCCACTGGGTCCACTCCTGTCTTTTGCGTTGTCATCTGTTATGTTATGTTATGTTATGGGTGTCTTATATAGCGCTCGGCTACTCCGAAGAGTGTCCCGGCGCTTTCTAACCCACAACAAACTGCAAAAAGCAGGCACACAGAAACAGAAGCGCAAGCAGATTACTGGCCATAGAGCCACGTAATCTGTAATCTCTAGTCTTTGTCAATTCCCACCCCAAAAATGCACAACCAGATGTTTGCCTACTAATTTTTGTTAGGTTATTATACTACTACTACTGTTGCGGTTATTCTCTGCACAGCCACATACAGAACTATGCACAAGAAAATAGGATGTTGGTGATAGGGAGGTTGGACCTTACTTACACCCTAGTCACAGAACTCAGTCAGAAGAACCCACAATTCAACGACAGTCTACCTACCTAAGTGTCTCAGTCATAGTCATTTGGACCACTCCGTCCCGACCCCCACAAGAAGATAGTTAGATATACCCAATGATTTTCTTACACAACCAGAACACCCTTTCGCTCACTCACTCGTTTAAGTCCACAACACCCCAGACACTCAAAATATACCACAGAGTCTATGTGCAAGTTCAAAAACTTTATTTTTTTAACAACAAGCTTTGTATTGTTGTAACTTGTAAGTTGTTCCATGAAAAACATCCAGCTCCACCATGCACAATAAAGAAGATTAAATACTATACATTTATGTACAACTAGTGCACGATAGAGAACTGTGGGAATTGTGGGAGACCCCTCACCGTTGAACGTATACTGGTTACACATGCATCTTTTGAAAGCTCTGCTAATCTCTGGTTCGTAGAAGGCAATCTTCTCATCTGCCTAGGAGAAAAATGTTGCACGTTAGACAGTGAATAACTATGCCAGTTTATAGCAGTCATGCCAAAAAAGTGTAACATTATGGATAAGCAAAAGGGATTAACAATACTGTAAGTAAGTAAGTCAACCTCTTTAGTTGTATGCAACACTCATGTGGCCTCAAATGTGTCTTTCTTACTGCAACAAGCTGCAAGGTAACAACATGGGCAAAACAGTAGACCCGGATCATTCTAAAATGGTTACATGGCTCAGGCTAACGTTCCAAAGACTAGAGTAGGAGTAGAGATTAGATGACCCTAGGGACCATCTAATAAAGTAAAACTAAACTCTGTCTAATGACTGCTGTACAGTAGTACGCAATTTGGACTAGTCACACTTACAATGCTTTATGTTGTACGTAACTGTATTTTCTATCTTCCTTCCTGGTGAAGTACAACTAGTAAAATAGGGGAAGTTGTGCAGGCATCTCAAAAGGTGTACTTGCTTTTATAGGTGCAGAGTCACTACCAATGACCAGTGCCACTGCCGACGGGGCCAGCGGCGATACTAATGCTACCCAGGAGGTGACAGTGGCTGCGGCACCTGCAGTAGCAATAGTGGGGGAGGAAACTTCAGCGGTGGGCGGCGGTAAGTTATATTCATTACTTATTTGCATTACTAGGTGGGAGGGGAACATTTCCCTCACTGTGCTATGAGACTTATTAAGAAAGTATGAATTTAAAATTGTACTGGACAATATACAATGGTTGAAGAAGACACCCTTTGCAGCATTACCAGTGTGAGTTGAGTAAACAAGGCCTCTTCTATCAGACTCCAACTCAGCTGTGAAAGTTATGGAGAAGACTAACAATCAGATCAGATGACCTTGAGGGATGTGTTGAACAAAAAGGGAAAGAAGTGAACTAGGGAGGAAGGAGGAAGGACGAAAGACCATAGAAGGATACTTTGGAAGGTTCATGCACGTGGCTGATATGAATCCGATGCATGGGTTGTTGAAGGATGGGTAGAACTGGAAGGTGAAAGAGATGATGCATGCTTGGTTGGGCAAAACAATATGGGTGCATGGATATAGTGGATAGCAAGAATCATGAGCGGAGTTTGTGACAATGAAACCCAAGGCAAGGAAGGAGTGGACGCATGGGTGGTTGTTGGTGAAAGTGAAACCAGCTAAGGCGATAATAAAGAATGATAGACATTTATTTTTATTGGTTGTTTTCCCCCTAAATGTATTGTATTGATTCATCATAGGTGGAGACTGTCACTGGAAGCAGAGTCTTACTTTGAAAATATAAAAGGAGATACAAAAAAGACTGGTGTTCTTCTGTGTACTCAAGTCCACCCATAGTACTAGGGCCAGCATACTGCCAGAAAAAACTTCAACAAAAGTTACAGGCAGGGGAAGCAGGAGGATAGATTAGATAGATACTAAAAGTTGCCACCATTTGTATGTACTGCGCTTGGTAGTGCTACTATGCCACTATGTGTTAAATTAATTTGGAAGAGTTTCAGTTACAATTCTGTTCCTTTTTTTTATAGATACTCATACTCCTTCCCACAAACCATCAAGGAAGGAGTTGGCAGCCAGGGCCCGACAAAGGAAACTGCAGGCCATTGTTGAGGAGTACCGCCAGCTGGTGGCTGAGGCCGAGGAGGAGGAAGAGGCAGCAGCTGCTGCTTCTACCAATGCCCCAGGCCCCAGCCAGGCCCCACCTGCAGGAGTATGGCGCCGTGGTCAGGCATCCGCTCACCGCCGGCATGTAACAACATCTGCCGCCCCCCCACATGGATGCAAATGTAGGTGCCGTGCATTTCGGCAAAAGATTCTCCTCCGGGTGTCAAAGTTGGAGGATCAATTAGAGGAGCGTGTGAAGATATTGGTGGACAAACACCTTAAAGCCCGTCGATTGTGATGGACCCTGTTAATGTGCCCCCTTTTTAATACTTTTGTTGGTGGGTGGGAATTGGGTGTTGGGGTGAACTTATTTTTGTGGGACATTCTTTGGACTTGGACATTGGTTGGGGTTAGGGTGGGGATAGGGGTGGGATAGGAGAGGACCAGGAGGATATTTTTGTATGTACATCAATAAATGTTATTTATTTTCAACGTACACATATGATGTTGTTTTGTGGTGGGGTTACCGTTGTACGTCACAAGGTTTACTCTACATGCAGGGCAGCGGCCAGTGTTTGATTGAAATAATTATTAATTGACCACATGTAGCAACATCATGCCAACAGATAGATGCGGTACCCCTCACTGAGTCATATTTGTCCTATTTGTACTACCAGTCTCTCCTCCATCATACCTCCTAGCAAACTTCTCTTCTTACCTGTGATTGATGATGATTAAGTTTGGCACTGCAAGCAAAGCCTAGTGGTCTGGGAAGAGGAGCTCGTCCTCAAACCCTGGTTGTTCTTCCGACAGAAGTAGGTCCTGTAACCCACTAATTATTTCTTCCGACTCGCTCTCCTCTTCCAGCTCTGATTCACGTACTTTGTAGTCTGGTGGTATCAAGTGCTGATTCATTTTTATCATGGTTAACCTCTCCACGCTTTTGGGCGAGAGACTGGTCCTTTTCACAGTCACAATGGCACCAGCAGCACTGAAAACACGCTCAGAAGAGACACTTGCAACAGGGCAAGCTAGATACTTTATCGCCAGTCTGCTGAGCAGTGGCCATTGGCTTCTTGTCCTATACCAATACACCAATGGGCTTTGCTCCATGAACACCTCTGTTGTGTCATCCAGATAGGCCTGGACCAACCGCTCAATGTTCATTGGTGCTCGGGTTTGCTCGTCCTCTTTTTGCTTTGCGACACCAACGGACTTACCCATCCCTTTCTGTAGAAACCAAGCAGCTATTTTTTTGCTTGTGTCTGATGAATCAGATCCTGTTGGTGCGGTTGTTGTTATTGTTTGTGTTGGTGACTGCTGGGAAGCAAACACACTGCTCGCATGCTGTGAAGAAGAACTTGACTCTGTAGGATGCTCAGTAGTACTTGCACTGTCCTGGGCTGGCACTGGCAGGCCTCTAATTGAGAGCCGTTCATTTTCTAAATCAGTGGCTTCCTCGGCTATTACAGTTTTGTACTTGGCAACATCCCCTTCTGAAAAAGGAATTACTGCATTACTGTTCACAAATAATTTGTACCGTGGATCCAAAATTGTGGCAGTAATGTAATGTTGATGCGACACAATCTTATTTTGAATGCTTGTATTCTGAGATAAGCCGCCGGCCAAGGACTTTGCCAAATTACATGCTTCAAGTTTTCCTTCAACACCTTCGTATGTTTCAGACACCTCCTTCAGCTCTTGCTCCAGCATGTACAACAATGGGATAGCTTGGCTCATAGTACAGTCCTCCCTGCTGACTGCACGTGTGAATACCTCAAAAGGAAGTAGCATCTCTGTCAGGCATTTAATGAGGTCCCATTGCGACATCTCAACTGTCATGGCTTTAATACCACCAGTTGGATCCCCTGATCTTCTTGTCATGACATAAGCATTAAGTGGTATGTACTGCTCAAACAGCCGATCAAGCATGTAATAAGTAGAGTTCCAACGTATTGGTACCTCCTGGATGAGTGCTTTCACTGGCATTCTATGCTCACGTTGAATGACCCGTAGCTGCTTCCGGGCTTTAAAAGAATGATTGAAATGCGTGCAGATTCTTCTGCAAATGGTCAGTAAGCTGCTGACTTTGCTTTCACTTTTCAGAAAGTCTTGAACCACAATGTTAATGCTGTGTGCCAAACACGGGACCCTAAAATAGCCACCATCTTCCATGGCCTTAACTACATTACTGCCATTGTCGGTGGCAACAAAACCAATTTTGAGGCCTCTTGGTCGCAGCCATTCAAAGACCTTGCTGTTGAACTCATCCAAAATATTTGCAGCAGTATGCGATGTCTCCATAGCAAACATGGCTACAGTAGCATGTTTGCGAGTATCATTAAAAATCTCAGTAGTGTCAATGCCTGTAGATATCTTGTCTCTAACACCTGTAAAAGAGATCCAGTGTGCAGTGATGCACATGTAATCAGTGGCTTGGCTACTGGTCCACATGTCTGTTGTCAGGTGGATACTATGCACAGCACTCTGCTGCAAGGCTTTTCCAAGCAATTCCAGCACGTCGTAGTGTAGTGCTGGAACAGCAACTCTAGCAAAATAGTAGCGGCTGGGAACATTCCATTTTGGGCAGAGGGTTGACAAAAATTCCAGGAAACCCACCCCTTCAACAAAAGAAAAAGGGAGAAGGTCCAGAGCTAACATTTTAGCAAGCTTAGCATTGTACAAACGTGCTATTGGGTGGTTGCGCTCATACTTTCCCTCCTGCCTAAACATGCTAACAATGGTATGCTTCTTGGTATTTATTTCTGTTGTGCCCGATGCTGTCATTCGCGTCGCAGACTTTGCACCCGTACTCCTTGGTGTCTCCGGGTTACTCTTACTGTGGTGCCACAGAGATGTTGCTGATGCGGAGGATGTGGGATCTACCACTGCAGTGCTGGGGAGTCGGACAGGGGTACTTAGTGTACCACTACCAGATAGAATGTATCCCTCTTCTTCTGGTTCGACCTGTGGACCTTCTACTGCTTCCCCACCAACAATAATGGTTCCTGCTTTTATGAGACGTAGGTGGTCCTCCCACTTGATTGCGTTGTGTTTTTTCACATGGGTCATTTGGCCTCCGGTACCATAGTTTGTACCAAGCTTACCATGACTAACAGAGAAATGACAAATGGAGCATATAGCAATGTTCTCCTCATTTGCGCTAACTGTAAAGAAGTCCCACACTGGGGAGGTTAACTTTTGTCTCCTGCTAGAGGTGCCACTTCCAATGCCGGATGAACTGGAGGTTGTTGTGTGGTGAATTTCACTATGTGGCTGCGCAGTAGTACCACTACCTACTTCTGCTGAGGTGGAACTTGTGCTGGATGTAGGACGCTGCCGGTTGTGTGCAAATGTAAAAATGGAAGCTGGAGGTAGTTTTGGTGTGGCCTGTGTTGGTGGTATGCGTGCTACATCCCTAGTCGCAGCCATTCTTGATAGGGTTAAAATGTTGGTCTCCATGTCCTCAGGGCCGGGAGTAATGCTTGTGATGACTGGGTCTGACTCATCATCACCATCATTATCTGGCTGCTCAACATCGCACTCCATAAGTGGTAGGCTTCCTGGAACATTCCTTTTCCCTAGCCTGGTCTTCTTGGGATGTCTCTCCCTCTCATGCTGATATTGTTGTGGCTCCCAATTGATATCAAGATCATCAGAAGGGATGCTTGGCGAAGAACTCAATGGACTAACCCTCCTTTTCCTTGGTGGGGATTTGGAAAACAACAGATCTCCTGTATGAGGTGCTGCCTCGTCTTCTTGCTCAGCATCAGGCTCAATTTCCTGAACTGCCCCGACTTCGGGAGGAACAACAACTACTATTGCCGGTGGTGGTTCTTGAACAACAACTATTGCAGGCGGTGGTTGTGGTTGTTGTTTTCGTTGAACATCTACTATTGCGGGCGGTGGTTGTGGAACACCTACTATTGCAGGCGGTGGTTGTGGTTGTTCTTTTCGTTGAGCATCTACTATTGCGGGAGGTGGCTGTTGTTGTTGAACAACTACTATTGCGGGTGGTGGCTCAGGTTGAACATGTACTATTGCGGGCGCTGTTTGTTGTTCACCACTTTTCTGCTGTGTTCCCTCTTGCGTGGAATGTGTACTACTTTGAGATAGCGATAAGTTCAGCTCAGGCTCAGTATCACTGCTTTTCACCATTAGGCTGGCTACCTCTTCCCCACTCATCTGCTTGGGCCTGGGTTGGTGGCTTGGGCCCACTGATGCGGAGGTGCTGGCCCCAGCTTGGACCCCGGTCACTGCTGCTGCAGGCGTACTTTTCTTTTGCCCAAAAAAGGTTTTCGGGTCAACACCAGACTTAAGTGTCACTTCCTTCTTCTGTTCTTCCTTCTTCTCAGCTACTTTCTTGGTCTTGGAGGACCTGGTACCTGCTTTCTTTGGGCCCATCTTCTTCAGATGTCAGCAGCAGCACTCAGTTGCACAAGTTGCTGAGAATGATGTCTGGTCAAGTTAGTCACACCAAACGTGACGTAGTACAGAAGGACGTCCGTCTGGCAGTAGAACAGGCGATGAATGATGACACCTCCTCTTCAGCACCTACAAGCAAAGAAGGCAGAAGTTAGTTAACAACATCAGTCGAATGTGGATTTATTTTAGCTTTAATTTTAATTACTACTAGAAGTATTAGTACAACCAGTAAGAGTAAGAATAGCATTGAACTAAAAAGCTAATGTAGTGGAAGTGGAACTTGTTTATCCTTAATTTGTGCATCATTTCGGATGGATGCAGCATCAGTGACCTGCAGCAGATAGCAATGGGGATGTGAACAGTAGTAAGCCAACAGGAACAATGGCAAGACACAGGCCAATTTGTCAAAAACAAAACAGCACACTACTACTACCACCCCAGCTCCACATGGGCACTCTCATCACAGGTACATGGGTAAAGGGCAAAGGCCAGAAAACAATAAAGTCAAGCAGGCCTATATCCCTCTCTATATGGCCAGAAAAAGGAGGATGCCTGCATCACAGCTTAATGCAGAAAAGAAAATCCCCATGGCTACAAGGTTTGAAAGTTACACAACAACACAAACAACAAAGGCATTTAGAGTTTTTTTCACCCAAACAAATAACACCCCAAACACCACATTTGAAAATTCAATGCATTGCCACCCATGCCCTAAATGATGTTAAATTCAACAGACAAAATGGACAACGCTACATCAATCATCCTGCTGACTATCTCTGGGACTCTAGGCCTACTGGCAGAAAAAAATCACACAAGTTTGTAGGCCTGCGGCAAAAAACTAAACCACGATGGAAGGTCACACAAAATGGCCGCCCCCACATGGCCTGGCCACCCACAAAAACATGAAAAGAAAGAGAAGACAGACAATACATTCCTATGGCAAAAGCACAATGGTTGACTGCTTGACAAAATGGCCGCCAAGCCGCCCACATGGTCAGGCCACCCTCAAATAATAAAAAACTACATAGAGGACAGAAACAGTAAGTGGTCCATGCTCCAAAAACTACAAGCAAATGACAACCTGAGGAGTTTCTTTTAGCAAAATGAACAGCATCTACATTTTCGGGAACGTTTTAGGCAACTTGGGAGATATAGCTCGCGAGAATGCAAATTTGGCGTGTTCGGCAGCGCGAACTGTACAAAACGTCTTTATCTCGTGCCCGAGCACGCACATTGAGCGCGCGAAGAAGACAAAAACTGTATGGTCGCGTTGTAGCACTGTGCAAAGTTACCAAAACTACGCGAGCTGAATTCTAGGGTTACCTAGTGCGCATATTATCCAACACACACCCAAAACCTGCAATTCAACACCAAAAAAACATTTTGCTAATCAATCCAAAAGCCATCCATGACCTATGATGTAACACTTACAACTTAAACACCCAAAATGAACAACTTTCATGCACCCACATGATTAGGACTCTAGTAGTAGCCTTGGGCCTACTGGCAGAGTAGGCCACAAGCTTGGAGGCCTATGGCAAAAAAAACACAGTGGCTCCAAACACAAAATGGCCGCCCCCACATGGCCTGGCCACCCACAAAAACATGAAAAGAAAGAGAAGACAGACAATACATTCCTATGGCAAAAGGACAATGGTTGGCTGCTTGACAAAATGGCCGCCAAGCCGCCCACATGGTCAGGCCACCCTCAAATAATAACAAAGTACAAAAAGGACAGAAACAGTAAGTGGTCCATGCTCCAAAAACTACAAGCAAATGACAACCTGAGGAGTTTCTTTTAGCAAAATGAACAGCATCTACATTTTCGGGAACGTTTTAGGCAACTCGGCAGATATAGCTCGCGAGAACGCAAATTCGGCTTGTTCGGCAGCGCGAACTGTACAAAACGTCTTTATCGCGTGCCCGAGCACGCACATTGAGCGCGCGAAGAAGACAAAAACTGTATGGTCGCGTTGTAGCACTGTGCAAAGTTACCAAAACTACGCGAGCTGAATTCTAGGGTTACCTAGTGGGCATATTATCCAACACACACCCAAAACCTGCAATTCAACACCAAAAAAACATTTTGCTAATCAATCCAAAAGCCATCCATGACCTATGATGTAACACTTACAGCTTAAACACCCAAAATCAGTTGAACAACTTTCGTGCACCCTCATGATGAGGACTCTAGTAGTACCCTTGGGCCAACTGGCAGAGTAGGCCACAAGCTTGGAGGCCTATGGCAAAAAAAACACAGTGGCTCCAAACACAAAATGGCCACCACCACCTGGCCAAGCCACCCACAGAAAGTAAATGAACTCAAGCAGGCCTACACTAACTACATGAACTACTAGGGTTACATAATTTTAGAAAAAAATTAAATCCACTACAACAGAGTATGCAATTAAATCCAATGCCACAGACACAACAGAAACATGGGTGGACCCTTGGGTACCTCCAGGCGTAGTGGATGAAATTTCAAACACATACAACTTGGCCCCTCATGAAAGTACAGGCCTCCCTCAATAATAATTTTTAAGAAAGATTGAGAAGCACAGAAAACTGTGTTTAAAAAAAACCCCAAACCAATCAAACATTTACAGTACACCAATTCTCAATTCTCAAACTTACTTGTAAAAGAAAAGTTCAAATCCAAAATTCCTCAATAAATCCAATTAAATGCTATGATGCAGCAGAGATACACAAAGAGTGATCCTTCCAGCTCTAAATCCAAATGAAAGTGAACAACACCACATGGACAAAGCACTGAGGGGAGCCTGGTGGACAGGAACAGGAAGTTGGAGACTCAGGGGCACTTCCTTTCTCTTGAAAAAAAGAGTAGGAACAAAAAGAGGACTCCTAGCCCAAAAAAATACAGCCAAATCACAATCTGAGGGGTTAAATGAACATTTTTGAGAAGATTTTAACATGCTCTGGAGATATTCTGTGCCAGATTGCAGTTTCTGCGTGTTCGGAAACGCGATCTTACCAACATGGCGCTGCAAGGAGGCTCGCACGTCCCAATGGCATGTACCGCGCGTCCGAATGACGTATTCGCGTTCTCAAAGTCGCATGGGATTGTGTGGCCGGATTCCAAACATCGTAGCGAACGCGACCGGGAGAGAAAAGCGAGAAAGTGAACGCAGAACCACAGTAAGTCATTACTGCGCACGCGAGAATGCTATTGAGCGCGCGAGGAAGAAAATCTACTACGCTACGCTGTTGATTGCGAAGTAGTCGACAACTTCGCGCTCGCCACGAAGTGCGAAGTTGCCGAAAATTGGCAAACTCCGCGAACGGAGCGTAGTTCTCCGCCCAGGGTTAGATTTTACAGCGCGACATTTGGGGGCGTGGCCAGATGATGCGGCAGAGCGGGGAAATGCTCTGAGGTTTAGATCAGGGTTTAAAGCGTGTGTTGCACAGCGCAAAGGTTGCAGGTTCGGTTCTCACTGGTTTAAATTTAAATAAATGCGGGCACAGTGGTAATTTAAATATTTGGGTGTCTCGAACCTTCAGGTTCTGCATCACGTAATGCCTTAGTTTTGCCGTTCATTGTGAAGGGGGAGGGCACAATATGCAGCGCGAATTTTGGGGGCGTGGCCAGATGCTTGCAAGAGCCAGCGCTTATGGCCGCCAGGGTTGTGCAATGTTGAATATCTTGCAGCGTGACTTTTGGGGGCGTGGCCAGATGATGCGGCAGAGCGGGAAAATGCTCTGATGTACTTCTCTATACCTGCAAGGGCAGCCACGCGTAAGGGAGCAAGGCAGCGAGACTGTAAAAGGGGGGCGTGGCCAGCTCCCATGGTAATGGGTGGGTAGCGCGCTCCTGGGATCTGAGCATGCGATTCACTGCGTGTGGGTCAGGACACGGGGCTGTTCAGGGTTAGTTCCATAGAGAGTGAGGTTGCAGGCATCTTCAGTGGTGGGAACATGTCCAATGGGCGCTAATGCAGGCAAAGAACTAGGACCTTTATTTATAAAAAATAAAAAAATATAAAATTTATGTGGCGCACAAGGCATTTTTACAGATTAATTCTGGGGATAACAATACTTGGTTAGGGTAACCAGGTTTCTTGTGGCAGTATAAGGGTTCCACCTCGTACTACCATTTACCTTTGGGGAAGGCCTTTTTCTCTGCAAAGGAAAATATTTTGATGTGTGTGGTAAAAAGTGGGGATAACCATCAGGTGGTGTGGGGATGGAATGATGGTGAGTTCGTAATGGTAACGATCTTTTGTTTCTGCTAGCAGGTTGTACCATGGCGCCTAAATGCGCTCCAACCAGTTCCCGGAAGCCGGTGGCCCAGGAGGATTTTCACGCCCTGAGCGAGCTTTGGAAGGCAGCAAAGCGACATGGCATGGAAGCGGCACTTCAAAAGCTGGCCAGTGGATCAGAGCAACAGCCGGATGACAGGGCACCAAAGCGGCAGAGGAAAGTCCCAGCTCGATATAGAGAGGGGCAACAGGACAAGTCGCGCACTCAACCGACAGCAGTGGCTACTGTGGGGGGTGAGTCTATCTGCCAGGACATGCCGGCGCGTAGCACAGATCATGCAGCACAGGGGCCTGTGCTAAATAGGACAGTGGGTGCGGTGGGGCAGAGCATCATGGCAATCTCCACAACAGCAGCATCTGTGGGGCCTCCACAAGTGGGGGGTGCGCCAGTAGTGTCGCAAGTGGCAGGTAGCGCTGCGGCCCTGCCGCCCCGGGGAATGTGGCAAGGTTAATGGTACTGCCAACACATGGGTCAGGGGTGCCTTCCGGAGCTTCAGGGGGGTGCAAGGGACTGGCACCTCGGTTGCCCATCAGCCCCCGGTGGCGTTAGGAGGGGCCCAAATTATACCACCACACGGATCACTGTCAGCAGCAGGAACACAGGGGGCGGTGGCAGCGCAAGTATGGGCACAGACGGGGGTTACTCCAGTAACGGCGAGCCTGGGGTTAAGTCAGCCGGTTACCACACTGCCGGCGGTGGCAGTTAGTGTTGTCCAATCACCCCCAGTGGTGACTCTGTTAATATTTGGGTCTACATCCTTGGTACTGGCCCCCTCTTCTGCGATTGCTTGGCATGTTCCGTTGGAGGTGAGGAATAAGATTCACAGGAGGGAATTTGTGAACATTTTTGATTTGATCAACGCAGGGGTGGTCCCAAGTCGTCCAAAAACAAGTAAAGAGAGCGAGTTCAAGCCAAAAAACAGTGTTGGTGGAATGGTCATTGCGGAATTGGGTAACAGGTTTTCCTATCTATGCAGCGATATTAACTGAGAAGACACCAGCGTTAGCGCCGCAGTTGTTTGGGTATATGTCCCTCATTCACGGGGCGGCCTCTGAGTTCCAAGGGTCGGCCTGGATGCAGTACGACTCTAAGTTTAGGTAGATGAAAGCTGTCAGGCCAGAGACAGCATGGGATCAAAGGGAGATCAATATTTGGCATGCAGAGTTTAATATGGCTCACGCCCCCGGAAAATCGACTCAGTCCTTTCGATTCAACAGAAGTGTGGGAGATAAAAAATTGGCCTGCTGGCAGTACAACAGGAAGGAATGTAGCAAAGGGGCAGCATGTAAGTGTAAGCACATTTGCTCATTCTGCAGGGGACAGGGACATCCCGAGTTCAAGTGTTTAAAAAAACAAGGCAAGCAGAGAGAGCGTACACCCTTTAACAGCATACTGCCCAAGCAATAATCCTGTGCGTCCTTCGCCAATCCGCATACATGTTCTCACGCACCTACTCAGTAAATACAATAATCAAGAAGATGCTTCCATGCTGTATTATGGGTTAAAAGATGGGTTCCGCATTCCTTCCCGCGCACCCCCTTCATCAGTCCCGCCAAAGAATCAACAATCAGTTCTCCAACAACGGGAGTTGGGCCGGGACAAGATTATGGGGGAAGTGTCCGCGGGCAGGGTCGCGGGTCCTTTTCATGCTCCGCGGTGTGAATCTTTGGTGTGTTCACCCCTGGGGTTGGTGCCAAAGAAAGAGCAGGGCAAATTCCGTTTGATTCAAAATCTGTCTCACCCAATGGGCCGATCAGTAAATCATGGTTTGGATCAGGCTTTGTGCACGGTACGGTACACCACTTTTGACGAGGCCATTGCAAAATTGCAGAGATTGGGCAAAGGGGTGCTGATGGCCAAATCAGATATAGAGTCCGCTTTTCGCCTTCTTCCCATTCACCCAGAGGATACGCGTTTGCTGGGTTTCACGTCTGAGGGACAGTTCTTTGTGGACTTGTGTATGCCCATGGGTTGTTCCATAGCGTGCTCAGTATTTGAGACATTCAGCAAATTTTTGGAATGGGCGGTGAAAGACTTGGTGTCATCAGATGATGTGGTACATTACTTAGACGACTTCTTGTTCATGGGTCCCCCGGGTGGTCAGGCGTGTGGGAGGGCGCTGCAAGGTTTCTGGCAACTTGCCCAGGCATTGGGAGTTCCACTGGCTGAAGACAAGACTGAAGGTCCTACCACCTGTTTATGTTTCCTGTGGATTGAGATAGACTCAGTGTCAGGAGAGTATAGGTTGCCACAAGAAAAGGTGATGGCATTCAAAAAGGCAGTTAACGCTTGTATCACGGCCAAGAAGGTTACCTTGCATCAGCTGCAGGTCTTTGTGGGCCAATTGAACTTTGCCTTAAGAGTGATTCCCATGCGGAGAGTCTTTTAAAAAAACATAGCAAGAGCGATGTCCGGCCTACGGGCTAAACACCATCGTACGAGGTTGTCGGCAGAGGTCAGGGAGGACTTGGAGTCATGGCAAGGGTTCTTAGATAACTTCAATGGAACACTGTTATGGCAGCAGCCAGCCTGCAACAACAGTGAGTTGGCCCTCTATACAGATGCAGCGGGCAGTATTGGTTTTGGAGCAGTGTTGGGCTCTAGGTAGTGCATGAGGCATTGGCCAGAGGAATGGGTTACGTAAGGGCTCACACGCAACGTCACCTTTCTAGAACTGTTTCCTATCATTGTTGCCTTACACATTTGGGGGGCTGCCTTGGCGAACACAAGAGTAATTTTTTGGTCAGACAGTATGTCTGCGGTAATGGCAATTAACAATCAAAGCGCGAAATGCCCTTTGGTCCTGCGGTTGTTGAAGACTCTGATTCGCATGTGTCTCTTGCATAATGTGCATTTTGCTGCCAAACATGTACCTGGCGTGGATAATACAGTGGCTGTCGATTTAAGATGGCAGAGTTCAGGGCACGGTGGCCGCAAGCGGACAAATGGATGGCGGAGTTCCCAGAGGAGTTATGAAGGCTTGGTGCCCTATCGCCGCAGAACTAATCACAGCAGCATTGGCACCCCAGACAAAACGTATGTACGAGAGGGCTTGGGAGGTGTACAGCGCGACCTTTGGAGCAGGCTTGGAGCAGAACAGATTCACAACAGAAGGGGTACTGGGTTTTCTTGTAGCCCAGAAGAATCACGGAAAGTCGCCTTCATTGGTGCGGAGGCAGTTGTCTGCCATTGCTTTCTTTGCCGGGTTGCATAGTGTTAGGGATCCTACCAAATATTTTAGGGTGCAGAAATCTATCAAAGGTTGGGAGCGCCTGGTACCAGGAGTACAGGACATTAGGCGACCTATAAATGTAGAAAGGTTAGGTAAACTTGTGGGGGCCCTACAGTTAGTGTGCCGTGGTCAATATGAGGTCTGGCGTACCTGCTTGCCTTTTTTGGGGCCTTCCGTGTTTCAGAGTTGGTGGTAGCATCTAAACATGGTGAAGGTGGATTAGGATTGGCGAATGTCTTTTTAGGTGAAGGGGTGGTCCATATAAGAATCCGGCAGTCGAAAACAGACCCGCGTGGGAGAGGCACATGGGTGAAGCTGTATGCGGCCCATCAGGTAGCATATTGTCCTGTAGAGTTGGTGAAGGAATACCTTACAGTGCGACCAGCGGTACCCTCAACGAGGCTTCCAGTACACAAGGAGGGTGTGCCATTGACAAGATACCAGTTTACCCAGGTGTGTAGGAAGGCATTAACATATCTAGGGGAGGATTCTAGGCAATTTAGCTCCCATTCCTTTCGCATTGGGGCAGCCACCACAGCAGCAGCAATGGGATTGCCGGCTGAGGTAATCAAAAAAGTGGGTCGTGGCAGCCTGAATGTTTTCAACGGTACGTCCGGCCTAGTCTCATTTAAGGGGAAGAATGTTGCCCAGTGTACCTATCAGTCAGGATCTTAAGACCCATTCTTTCTCTATTACAGTTGTTTCCCGCAAACCAGTACATATATGTTGGTGTGGGCATTCCTTGATTCGCAGTGCGAAGCACCAATTTCACGGGTCCAGTTTGGAGGCAGCACAAGGGGCTGCTCGGTTTGCACATCACTGGCTTGGGGTGCGGGGGCTACGTTTGCAGGATCTTTTCGACCGACTTCACCAAGCAATTGGATCCGAAGAGGTGCCTCGCCAAGTAATTTTAGTTATACACGTGGGTGGGTATGACATGCTGCCACTAGGCAGACAGGGGGTGCGGGAGGCTTTGTTTTCAGTCCTGGATAGGATTAGGCTCTTTTTACCAACTACCTTGTTATTGTGGTCAGAGGTGATACCGAGGTCAGAGTGGCTTGGTGGGTCGTCAGCAAAGGCTATTAATAACTCTGTGCGGAAACTGAACTCTTCAATACATAAACTCTTACGCGGCTCTTCTATGGGTACAATTCAACATAAGTTGTTACATCTGGAGAGACAGGAGTTGTTCCATCACAATGGGAAGAATCTGTCGCAAAAGGAATAGAGATATTCATCCATACAGTGTTGGGGGCTATCCTAGAGCACAGTCAGCGCTGAGGGGGAGGGCAAGTGCGCCGGTGAGCTTCTCACCCTTTGGTGGAGCACTGACAGTTAACAAAGAGGCATGCTCAACAAGGGAGGTTGAGCGACTGGATGGACCCCAGGACAGGGTAGGATTGAAGTGTGCAGTGGATTGGCGGGGAGAGGGACTGGCCTGCCGGTGGTCCTCATCTCTACTGCCTTAACATGTCATTGGAGGACTGAGTTGAATTTTGGGGAGGCTGCCTGTGTTCAGGTACCTCGGAGGGCCAGTGCGTTATGCGGTGCCCTGGATTTCAAGCAAGATAACTGGTTATTGTACCACGTTGTGGCCAGCCGGCACAATGTGCGCAGCAGAGGATTCTAGACTATGAACAATCAATCAATCAATCAGTACATTTGTAGAGTGCGCTACTGACCCGTGAGGGTCTCAAAGCGCTGAGGAAAGGGGAGGGGGGTGCCGCTACTGCTCGAATAACCAGGTCTCGAGTTGTTTCCTGAAGGTGAGATGGTCCTGGGTCAGTCGTAGGTGTGCGGGGAGGGAGTTCTATGTCTTCGCTGCCAGGTAGGAGAACGATCTTCCTCCGGTGGTGGTTCTTCGAATCCGTGGGACGGTGGCGAGGGCAAGACTGGAGGAGCAGAGTTGGCGGGTGAGGGTGTGGAACGAGATGCGGTTGTTGAGGTATTCGGGGCCCTTGTTGTGGAGAGCTTTGTGTGCCTGGGTGAGCAGCCTGAACGTGATCCTCTTGCTGACGGGGAGCCAGTGCAGGTTTCTCAGGTGGGCGGATATGTGGCTGTGGCGGGGGATGTCGAGGATGAATCGGGCGGAGGCGTTCTGTATGCGCTGAAGGCGTTTCTGAAGTTTGGCTAAGGTTCCTGCGTATAGGGCGTTCCCATAGTCCAGTCGGCTGGTGACGAGGGCCTGGGTGACCGTCTTTCTGGTTGGGTGGGGATCCACCGGAAGATCTTACGGAGCATGCGCAGGGTGTTGAAACACGAGGACGAGACTGCGTTGACTTGCTTGGTCATCTTGAGAGAGGAGTCAAGGATGAATCCCAGGATGCGTGCGTGGTCAGTGGGTGTCGGTGCGGTGCCCAGCGACGTGGGCCACCAGGAGTCGTCCCAGGCGGAAGGGGATTGTCCGAGGATGAGGACCTCCGTCTTGTCCGATTTGAGTTTCAGACGGCTGTGCCTCATCCATTCTGCGACCTCTTTAATTCCGTCCTGGAAGTTGGCCGTGGCGGTGGGAGGGTCTTTGGTGAGAGAGAGTATGATTTGGGTGTCGTCAGCATAGGAGATCATGTTGATGTTGAGTTTGCGGTGATGGTGGCGAGGGGGCTCATGTAGATATTGAAGAGAGTTGGGCTGAGTGAGGAGCCCTGGGGTCCGACGCAGATGATCTTGTTGGCCTCGGAGCGGAAGGGAGGGAGGCGGACTCTCTGGGTTCTGTAGGAGAGGAACGATGTGATCCAGTCCAGGGCCTTTCCTTGGATCCCAGTGTTGTAGAGGCGGGTTATTAGGGTGCGGTGGCAGACGGTGTCGAAGGCTGCGGAGAGGTCCAGGAGGATAAGAGCGGCTGTCTCTCCGTTGTCCATCAGGGTCCTGATGTCATCGGTGGCTGCGATGAGGGCGGTCTCGGTGCTGTGGTTGGCTCGAAATCCAGACTGGGATGGGTCGAGCGAGCTGTTTTCTTCGAGGAATGCAGTCAGCTGTTTGTTGACGGTCTTCTCGATGACTTTGGCCGGGAAGGGGAGCAGAGAGATGGGGCGGACGTTCTTGAGGTCTTTGGGGTCCGCTGTTGGTTTCTTCAGAAGAGCATTGATTTCTGCGTGTTTTCAGCTTCCAGGGAAGGTGGCTGATGGGAAGGAGCTGTTAATGACGTTCCGGAGGTGGGGTGCGATGATGGTGTCGGCTTTGTTGAAGATGTGATGAGGGCATGGGTCGGAGGGGGAGCCGGAATGGATGGTGTTCATGATGCGGGTGGTGTCTTCAGTGCTGATGTGGGTCCATGCGCTGAGGGTGGTGGTGGGGGTCATTGGTTTGGTAGCTGGGGGCGGGGTGTGGGGTCCGAAGCTGTCGTGTATATCTGCGATCTTGCGGTGGAAGAATGTGGCGAGGGAGTTGCAGAGGTCTTGCGACGGTGTGATGTCGTTGTTGCTGACGCTGGGGTTGGAGAGCTCTTTGACGATGCTGAAGAGTTCCTTGCTGTTGTGGGCGTTATTGTCTAGTCGCTCTTTGAACGATGTCCTTTTGGTGGTGCGCATCATCTGGTGGTATTCGCGGGTGGCGCTCTTGAGGGCAGTCATGTTTTCTGTTGTCCGTTCGTGGCGCCAAGCTTTCTCGAGGGTTCGGCATGATTTCTTTGCGACTCTGGGGGCGTCTGTGAACCATGCGTTTTTTCTGTAGCTCGTCTTGCCTGGGGGTTTCTTCAGAGGAGCGAGGTCATCGGCCCAGTTGGTGATCCACTGTGCGAGGTTGTGTGCTGCGTCGTTGGTGTCGGAGGTGTCTACAGGCGGGTTCTGGCTCAGCGATGTGGTCCGTTGGTCTGCGGTGACTTTGCTCCAGCATCTGCGGGGGATCTGTGGCATCTGGTGGTGGGAGGTGGTCTTCTTGAAGGTGAAGTGGATGCAGCTGTGGTCGGTCCAGTGTAGTCTGGTGGAGTGGCTGAAGGAGACGTGGTTGCTGGCGGAGAAGATGGGGTCGAGCGTGGGGCCAGCGAGGTGGGTTGGCGTGTCCACCAGTTGCTTGAGTTCGAGGTTGTCGAGGTTGTCGAGCAGGGTGGTGGTGTTGTTGTCGTTGTTTTTCTCCAGGTGGAAGTTAAGGTCCCCTAGGAGGATGTATTCTGGTGAGGCTAGGGCGTGCGGGCGGATGAAGTCGGCGATGGTTTCGCTGAATTGTGTCCGTGGGCCTGGGGGTCTGTAGATGAGTGTTCCTCTGAGGGTGGTCTGGGGGTCGTGTGGATCTGGAAGTGTAGCTGTTCGGCGGCGGTGAGGGTGTCTTCGGAGTTTGTCGTGACGCTGATGGTGTTCCTGTAGATGATGGCTATTCCTCCCCCTGGTTTGTTGACCCGGTCCTTCCGGGTGATCTTGTAGCCGTCCGGGATGGCTATGGCGATGTCGGGGGCCGAGGAGGCATTCATCCAGGTTTCCGTGAGGAAGGCGACGTCTGGTGCTGCAGTATTGAGGAGTTCCCAGAGTTCGACGGCATGTTTGTGAACTTTATGTTTGAGATAAAAATCATTATTAACTTCACCGAGAGTCTGTAAATATTTAGCTGAATGGATAGTTAGTTAAACAGTTTTATCATTGCCATCAACTATTCAACTAATTGGTCCATCGACCAAATGGAAGGAAAGTTGATGTATAAGTTAGAAATGTTTTCCAAGATGTCACAAGAGAACCTATAAAGGAAAATAATTGAACATATATATAAATTGACCCCAGCGCATCAGGGATTCTGGGTGAATGTGTATGGGCCATTGTAGTGTGATGATTATTGGGTATTGATCCCTGATCAATTATTAGTGTCGCTCTGTATCACTGGCAATGGGATAGAATTAACACCCCTTGGAAAAACAAATGGTATGATAAAAAGATGTTTTTTTGAAGAATAATGTCAGTTACAGAACCTGCCCTAGGAGAATGGAAAACCAGTGACCTGGCATCTTTCTTTCGAAGCCTATCCGCTGCCTTGGGATTGTTGTGATTTAGATGGAGTCCCTGGAAGACCACTGTAATGCATCCTGCCTTGAACAAGGTCAGCCAATGCTGCAGGTGCTGCCCCACGAGGGCCAACAGTGCATGCACTGCAGCACATATGTTAAAATGTGGATTTTTGGGGAATAAACACATTTCCTTTTGTTGTTACCTGCTTCTCGGAAAAAATAGTTTTTGACAATAAGCCTTGTGGGCATCTCAGTTGACGGAGCTCGGTAACAAACCTATGGGTATATACACCAATTAGCCTCAATATTGCTTCCTTCACTCAAAGCAACGCAAAACAGAGCAAAAATGGTTAGCACTGAGAAAATGGTACCTTTCCAGTGAAAAACACCTGTTGCACTTGATAGTAAATACCCTTGAAAGACTTTGCGCTCCATGCTGTCGTTTTGCGTTCACCAAAGCCTTAGTACATCTCGGCCCACTACAGACAGAGGCTACAACAGAGAACAGCCAGATGCAAATCAGTCTGTTTCCACTCCAAAATAAAGAGTTTAGCACAATTGCTAAGTACAAACCTTTTGAACAAATATAAAAGCAACCCCTTGCAAATTTTGACTCTGTTAATCTTAGGATTTTACCTATCACTGTTTGTTCACCTTCGTGAGCAGCCCTTATTGGCAAAAGGCAGACCCAGACTTGGATTCTGTATCTCATAGGAAATTGAAATTAAAACATATCAGGAGGATTATATTGGTATTTAATTGAGTGAAGTGCACCGGTCTGCTACATAATACATAGGAAGGATTTCCAGATGGGAGGTTTCAGCTGTATGCACACATGCTAGAAATACATGGTATTAAAATGCATTAAATACTACACATCAGAAGTCTTTCATATAGGTAGCAATAGTTGTTTATCTGAGGAGGGCTTATTAATTGAGTCATGAGAGAAGAGTAGCAATAGACTGAGATCGGGTGGTTGTGGTCCGAGAATAGGAGGAGGGAGTCAGACCTGGGAGTGGTCCCATCAAAAATAATAGAGGTGAGTAAGCCTTGTTAAATGTACATGCTGGTGGAATTTTCCTCCTTTCAAGTGTGTGCGACAGAGAAAGAAGATGTGACAGAGAAGGGGTAGTGGGGAGTGAGATCTGGTGTCAGGATGCACTTGAATTGTAGCCCAGATCTAACAGGAGGCTTGACTGTTTCCACACCGCTCTGAATGCACAGCGAACCATAGATGGGAGAATATTTTGCTTTGCAGGAGACTCAAGGAAAGGGAAAGGGATAAGAGAGAAAGCAGAGACAGTGGCTATCTGACTTGATATTCACCTGGACACTTTCTTTAACTGAAGGAGAGCAGGGCTGTTGCCAGCATTTATTAATATATGGCCCTCCAAATGCACACTATTTGTAGTTACGGAACACAAATTGGCATTGGTTGGTCTGCTCAAATATTGGTGCAAAATTGACTGGAAATGTGCACGTTTGCTTAATCTTACTCAAGTGTGCAGATGAATACACAACTTGCACTGATTAAATCATTAATAATATCCTGTATGCAAAACAACAACAAGTCAGTAATAATAGGAATTATATTTAAATGTTTCGCGCAAATCCCATCACCCACTTTTGCGATTTTACATGTTTCATACCCCCACATGCATCATTGTGACATTTTGCACTTCTTAATTTGCGAAAAATAAGGAATCGCAAATTAAGAAGTGCAAAATGCTATGCATCATTATTTTCGGTATTCATTTGTGATTCGGTAAAAATCGCAATTTTTACCGAATCCCAAATAAATACCGAATTCTTAAGTTAATTTTCGCAATTCCCATTGATTCCTATGGGCCAAAAGGCCCATAAGAGTCAATGCAAATTGCGAGTGGCACTTAGAAAATTTCATGGGTGCAGGGGGGGGTCCAAAGGACCCCCCCCTGCACCCCTGAAATGTATTTTTCGCATCATGTTTCACACACACATGTCCTAAGGACATGTGTGTGTGAAACATGAATGTTGAAGAAAAAACATTTTCAGCTTTTTAAACACTTTTTCCAAATTTACCGAGTGGTTCAACCACTCGGTAAATTTGGCACCCTAATTGCGAATTTACAGTTTTAAATTTAATGATGCATTGCTTTTAAGAAATCGCACATCTGCGACTTCTTAAAAGCACCCGCAATTTTAGAACTCGCAAACATGTTACGAATTCTAAAATTGCTTCATGCATCCCAAAAAGCACTTTTGCATTCGCAAACGGCCGATTTTAAGGAATCGCACCGTTTCCGACTACAAAAATGCTTGATGCATGTGGGGGTATCAGTTTTAAATTTAATGATGCATTGCTTTTAAGAAATCGCACATTTGCGACTTCTTAAAAGCACCCGCAATTTTAGAACTCGCAAACATGTTACGAATTCTAAAATTGCTTCATGCATCCCAAAAAGCACTTTTGCATTCGCAAACGGCCGATTTTAAGGAATCGCACCGTTTGCTACTACAAAAATGCTTGATGCATGTGGGGGATAGTCCTGCTAAAGGTCGTACTAGTTTGTTGCTCTGTGTTACACGTGTGCTTTGGGTGAAAGTATTTTGCCTTGTGTGTGCAGCCTAAATATTTTGTTATGCTCACTTCCTCAAAATACCAAGGGGCAGATTTACAAGCCTCTTGTACCGCTTTTGCGTCACTTTTCCCATGTCAAAAGTGACGCAAAAGTGGTGCAACGGGGTTGTGAATATGCCGATTAACATGGAACACATATCATCAGCTTGGGACACATTCCACACACGTCAGCATATGCAAACAAATGTTATAGGGTTTTATTGCAGTGCGCAGATTAAAGGAAAGCCTACCTTTAAATAAATGCCTCAATAATTGAATAATGTGTGTTATGAAAGCTTTTCCATTTCTTAAAGTAAAAATATTTTTGTAACACCCACTCTTTAACAGAAGTCTTCTCGTCGATAACAATTAAAAAGGCAAGTTCTGTATGCTTTGTTTTCCGAAGTTTAAAGCTCAGTTTGACCAACACAAAGTTTGACCAATGAAATGATTCGGAAACAAGAGAAGTGTTTTCTTGGAATAGCATACAGTAGGCAGCGAAGATATTTTGAAGCAAAGATTGGCATTTTAAACACAAATGTAATAATTTATAAATGTAATGTAATTAAAGCATTAATGTTGTTTAATGTTTCATTACCATCTCACATGTTATTGAGAAATGGAATCCCTTTTACCTGATGAAATTGTCATAATGTTATATTTAAATACATTGTTTGTTATCTATGACAATAGTAACAGTGACTTTTTCTGGGGTGGTTTGATATTGAAAACTTGTACAAATCAAATATACGTTCCAGAACACAAAAACACACACAATGCATTATTTTTCTGAGGTTTCGTTCAGTAAAACTAAACTTGAAAGCTGGGCTTCTAGAAAAACACCTAATAATCTGTTTAAAAAAACAAATGGATCAAGCTAAGATCACAGTTCCTTCAGAAGCCTTCTCTTCTTCCAGCTAATCATGCCTGCAATCAGTGCCACAGATTTGTCATGGAAATGTGTAACCAATTCCACAGTCAGGTCGAGGCTTCAAGTATGAAATTCTCTTTGAGGTCACAGGTCAGCTGTGCTGTCGTAAACGTGAAACTTGAGAACGTTTTCAACTTGACAATTTGAAAAATTTCAGACCTCTCTTTTTTATCTCTTTCGTTCTGCCTCCACAGATTTGACTACCTAAAAAATGAGTGGTTCACATTTGTAATGAAAATAAATAAATGGGAAATTCAGACTGAATGGGAATCTTCAAAGAAAGTCATTTAAAGTCGCAACATTAAGACATGAACACATAGGGATATATTGACAAGCCCCTATCACCAAAGGAACGTCATTTTCTTTTGACGTACCTATGGCGACTGGGGCTTTGCCCTATTTAAAAGGCAGCGTTAAGCTACTTAACATGGCTTAACGCTGCCTTGTAAATAAGGCACCTTTTCACACTACAATTAGCGTGAAAGGGGTGGGCGATTGGGGGTTGCAGTGGGCGTTCCGCCTCAACACCCATTGGTGTTGACACTGCCCTATATTTACCAGAGTGGCATAAAGATGGGGCAACGCCAAAATGAAGACCAGGGAAAACCTGGTCTTAACATGGCAGAATGTTTTATTTCTCCTTGTTTTTGCTATTTTTATATGTGCTGCATTATACAGCACATACAGAAACAACAAATTGCCAGGTATGATTGTTTATGTGTAGGAAGGAGTCCCTTCCTGCACATAAACAATCATTAGCAAAATGATGATTTGCAACTTTTATGTGGGCTTCACAATGCAGCACACAGAGAAGTTACAAATTGCCATTAGTGATTGTTTATGTGCAGGAAGGGACACCTTCCTGCACATAAACAATCGTTCACTCAACACAGGCACCCTTGCACTATGGGTGCAAAGGTGCCTGAATTGGCACTGGGCAGCTAAATGTAGCACCAGCGTAGAGAGAAACACAGGGGTGCACTGTATCTTTGAAAATACAGTCCATTCTTGGGTTTAGAAAATGATGGAGGGTGGCGTTAGCCTTCTTGGTTTTACGCTGCTCTCCACCACCTTCATTGTAAATATGCCCCATAGACTGTTTGCCGTAAAAAAAATAAGATAAAATGGTAAATACAGTTTAGTGAGCACAGTAATGTGGCTTGAATGTTTGTACAGCACAAAGATGAACCATATTGATGGACTAGCCAATTGGTGGATGCAACTTCACATCTACTGCTGTAAAATTCACTTGGGGCTAGATGTAGGTAATTCTATTTTACCGATTCATAAATACCGAATTTTACCGATTCGGTATTAATGAATCGGTAAAATAGAAGTAGTGAGATGTAGGTAAATTTCTTTTTAAATTTACCGAATCGGTAAGAATCGGAAGCCCATAGGAATCAATGGGCAATACCCAATCGGTAAATACCGAATCCTGCAAGGGTGCAGGGGGTGTCACTTTGACACCCTCTGGCACCCCAAATACAGGTATGTGTGCCCTAAGGGCATGTCTGTCTGTCACATGGCATAGGTGTGCATGCACACATGTGCATGCACACCTGGATTCGGTATTTTACCACCCAATTGGATTGGGTGGTAAAATACCGAATCTGTAAGGCCTGTGGCACTCTCAGGAGTGCCACCTACATTTGGATATACCGAATCGGTAAAAATACCGATTCGGTATTTTACAGAATCGGTAAATTTACTGATTCGGTAAATTTACAGATTCTGTAAAATATATGCCCCTACATCTGAAAACCCAAATACCGGTCGGTAACGGCCGAATTCCGCCGTTACTGACCGGTATTTTGGCTCCTACATCTGGCCCTTGGTCACCTATGGGGTCATTCACAGGTTATACCTTTTGAAATTGCCGTATCTAATGCCTAATTAGTCAGCTTCCAGTCAGATAGTGCTGGAATTTAATTACATTTACTCGAGGAACCCATACATTGGGGGACAGAATTTGGCTGAGAAAGGGGGTGGGGTAACAAGGGTGAAGCTTGAAAAAGAATGTCCAACAGTCAACCTATGCATTTATGTTAAAAAAAAATCTGCATATTGATACTACCGCTCATACTGTCACGTTTTATATTTTCAAGCCTATAATTTCCTCCGTTATTTAACTATTTGTTTATTTACTGTGTGTTCTGTTACTTTAGGCTATTGATTGATTATTGGTAATCATTGTTTTTTATGCCACTGTCAATGCTATAACCACTATCTTAATTATATGTATCACAGCCATTTAGCCATTACCTGTATGTACCATTTATACATGCTTGTCAACTTTCTCCTTTGTTTTCTGTTTTGAAACTACCAATAAAAAAAAATTGAAATAAAAAATACAAATAAATCTGTAGAACAAATTGGCTACAGAGACATAGGTGACAGTAAATATGTTCATGATTACTTACTTTGTTGCAAAGAGGCTGAGTTTTAAAATATTTTATAAGGTTGAGACACCTCCTGCAGAGACCATCATTTGCCCTGCAATTTTTAGGGGATTATACTAGGGATGAGTTAACATAGTTCTGTGTATGGTCCAGCCACAGCTTTGACTCAAAATGTTGCATAGAGGGTTAGTGTTCGAACCGCAAAGCAACTCGTGTAACATGCAGGTCACACATTTGCATTTTATTTAGATAGGTAAGTGGGCTACTGCTTTTGACACTGATGTAATTTTGTTACTTCCGCTTCAAAAGTTTGGAAGCCTTCTTTTATAGCACAGTGATTCTTTTACCAAGATCAAGGAACTATATGCAAACTGTAAAGCATTGGTTTAGGTCTTTATTGTTTTTCCCAATCTATTGCTATTCTAAGATTGTAAAGAAGCAGTCCATTGTGAAGAAATAAAGTCTTGTTAGCACAGACAACCACAATCACTGTGTTACGTTTTATATCCTGAATCTGTGTTTCTCCCGGCCAACCACTCTTTACGTATAATGTCTACAAGTTTGGATATTATGTGACTCCTCCATCATATAACCCTCATTGTGTTATGTAGCATATCCTGTATATTGATGTAATCACTTGTATGATTTTTTTGTGCCTATGTGTGTGATCTAAAGTGCTCTGAAACCCTAAACTGTGGTGAGTAGCAGTATAAAAGAATTAAATAATACAATGAGTAGGGTCCATTGAAATCAATATTTGTGTACCTACTCATACAGCGAGATAAAGCTAGCATTCTTACAGTGCAACAACATCTCCTACATGGGGGGTTTGAGCAAAGTTAAACATTGCCTCCAAATCTCTTATGTACTTGTGAAGCAATAACAAGCTGTGAGCCTTTATTTCTTCCATTGCACTGGAATCTAGATGTTAAACTCCAGAGGGATCCCAGCCAGGATGATACTTGTACAAAAGGAGGGCTAATGGCCCTTTAAATCAAGTCTTTTTTTGGGCGCGCCCAGCTGGATGATAACATAAGAGAGCCCCCTCACTACTTAAAGGTTGCTGTTCCCAGCAGAATGCAGACGACAGGCGGGTACCGCTAAAAGGTGTCCCAGTGTCAGAAAATGACACCAGACAAGTTCAGCAAATTTCCCTGGGTCAGCCCAATCCCAGATTTGGCACTAAAATAGTTGCCAAAATCTGGATCTGATAGGATCCGCCTACTTTCCCGCACTGCTGACAGAACATTAATTTGCAGGTACTGTTTAAAGACAGAACAATGAGTGTTTGGGGGGGGACAGTTAACTGATAAGTGCTGCCCCTCCGGCGAATTTGGGTGAGTGGTTCAATCCAACAACATTGATGTCACCATTGCACTATTGTAGTAGAAGGGGTGGGGTGATACATATAAAATAATGGGATACTGGACTACCATGTAAGTGTCTAGCCTGCACACCCTGAGGAGTCCAATTATATCAAATGTAAGGATAATTCAAACTTGTGTTGGGAGCATCCCAGTTGTGAATTGTGCCCACAATCTCGTGTCAATCAGCCCTGTAGAGACCTAGAAACAACTAGGTCCTCAATGGGGGTCCATTCTGCTGGAACTCAGCCACAAGCAGAACGGACCCCGATTGAGGACCTGCTACTCTGAAGAGTTTTGGGCATCGACCCCCAGCGAAAATTGGACTCCCATTGTGGATCCCTCTGGCAACGGTTACCGGGATTCCGGACCTCATTCAGGACCGCAGCATTCTTAAACTGTGTTGGTGTGCCGACCGTCTAATTCCATCCCCGGCATTGTAACGGTGGAATCCAACTTGGCATTAATTTTGTAGCCGAGTCGCTTCTCTCACCATTCCGACGAGCTCGCTCAGCCATTCAGACTAGGCAAAGGATCAATAGTCCTGAAGATGAACTCTAAATAAGTTGTAGTTCGAAACATCGTCGACAGCATACACAAATGTCACTAATGCATTGAGATTTTGGATGTGCATATGTGTAGTTTATGATTAGTCTGTGTATAATTTATGCCAATCAGACTACCCTTTTGTTTTGCCTACAATTTATGTTGTATGTTTTTTCTTGTGGAGTGTGTTTAGTCGGGCACCGGCTGGTGTCCCACTTACAATTTTAAAAGATTTTGATACAATCAACTATTTAATCAAATAAAACGGTCTGGCTGGACGTTAATATAGAACTATCTAGTCTATATTCATTGAACCAATTTTGTTTGTTTAGAGACCACTGTCTCTGTTAAAACCGCTAATCACTACCGGCATCAACATCCGGTCCGTCATTTGTGTCTATTTATCATGAGGTGCTCCCAGAGTCCGGGAGGTTTTTGCAAATGGACCAAAAAACCATAATAGAAACCGTGACAAGGGTGATGCCCTGTGTTCATTGTTGTAAGATAAGAGAAAAAAATGACGCAGTGTTAAAAAATCGGGAAGTGGAAAAATAAGTGTAATATGTAAAAGAATAAAGCGGAATGGTGTTTACAATACTTAGGAACTTAGTGTCAATCCTTTACAATGTGTTTCAAAAATAGACAAAACTATAAATAAAGAAATCTGATCGAACAATCCTTGAACATGACTATGAATACCATACAGGTTATATTACGTGTGATGTTAAACTACATGCTGCCAGTAGCAGATTTGAGTGATTCACTAGGCATATACCATCATAACTGGATCATTATAAGAAACATAACATTTCATAATAATAACTGAATCATTATAAGAAACATAACATTTCGTACTGATCATTGAGCCCACCTGGGGTCGAGGTGCCCAATCTCTTAATCCAGAACGTCTCCCTGCGCGATAATGCAATGTTACGGTCTGTGCCTGTGTGCTTCTCTACTACTTCTAGCACTGTAAATCTCAATTGTGATATGGTGTGTGATGACTTCATCCAATGAGTTGCTAAACTGGATGTGGATGATCTGTTACGTATTGTGCTCTTGTGTTCAATTATGCGAGTCTTTATTTTTCTGGAGGTTCTTCCCACGTAAGTCAAACCGCATGGGCAGAGAATCGCATGAATCACTCCTGTGGAATTGCAGTCAGCACTGTGTTTGAGATTGATGTCTTTGCCAGTATGAGGGTGCGGAAACACCTTACTCACGATGACGTTGTTACATTGACCACAGTTGTGGCATTTTCTCATCCCTTTCAAGTTGGTTCCTTAGACTGTATACTAGATTGGACGCCCATGCTAAGGAGGTACACGACCGCAAGATTCGTAAATTTCGTAGAGATACGATAGATTATAAATTGGATGAGGTTTACACATGGGCGGAAGCCTATGCACAAAGAAGATTCACAAGTAAAACCCCTAAGCAAACTTCATCAGAGGAAAGTGTAGTGCAGGACGAAGAGCTTTCACTACAAAGAACACGGGCGTTGACTCTTGTCACTGCTGATTCTTCAGAAACATCTGCGGCTGGACCATCCAGAAGCTTGAAACTGTCTTTTTTAGCAGAGGGCCCATCGTCAATCCACCCACCAGACCCGATACCAGAAATAAGAACAGACGGACCCGCAGGGGACAAGGCCACAAAAAAGTTCGAAAGAGCAGACGACCGCAACGAGTGGTAACGAAAAAAGTAACCTAGTGGTTAACATATCAAACAGGGAGCTAACACGCGACGAGGAAAATAAAGACTCGCATAATTGAACACAAGAGCACAATACGTAACAGATCATCCACATCCAGTTTAGCAACTCATTGGATGAAGTCATCACACACCATACCACAATTGAGATTTACAGTGCTAGAAGTAGTAGAGAAGCACACAGGCACAGACCATAACATTGCATTATCCCGCAGGGAGACGTTCTGGATTAAGAGATTGGGCACCTTGACCCCGGGTGGGCTCAATGATCAGTACGAAATGTTATGTTTCTTATAATGATTCAGTTATGATTACGAAATGTTATGTTTCTTATAATGATCCAGTTATGATGGTATATGCCTAGTGAATCACTCAAATCTGCTACTGGCAGTACGTAGTTTAACAACACACGTAATATAACATGTATGGTATTCATAGTCATGTTCAGGGATTGTTCGATCAGATTTCTTTATTTATAGTTTTGTCTATTTTTGAAACACATTGTAAAGGATTGACACTAAGTTCCTAAGTATTGTAAACACCATTCCGCGTTATTCTTTTACATATTACACTTATTTTTCCACTTCCCGATTTTTTAACACTGCGTCATTTTTTTCTCTTATCTTACAACAATGAACACAGGGCATCACCCTTGTCATGGTTTCTATTATGGTTTTTTGGTCCATTTGCAAAAACCTCCCCGACTCTGGGAGCGCCTCATGATAAATAGACAAAAATGACGGACCGGATGTTGATGCCGGTAGTGATTAGCGGGTCATAGTTCGGAGCACGCTTTTGTGAACTAGGTAAGCACCTTCATGTTAGCGTTATAAATTGGTACAAAGTGAGCGTACTTCAGATGAACAGTAGTAGAATTGTCTTTTCACTAGTCCTTTATGTTCTTTTCTAGTGGAAGTATTTGAAAAAACATAGAAGCACGACAGCAGCAAGGGTGATATAGGACGGAACGTACTATTTCAGAATAGGGTAAGCATGAGGCAGTGTCAACTTCATACAGCAGTGACGTTGATTTTACAACCCTAGCCTACATTGTATTTGTAAACGTTAACTTTCAGATTGGGTGTGTACAAGCCCGGTAATCAGACACGGTTTAGAACTGGAGTTACATGGATAGGGTAAGTGCTAGTTAGCGATTGTTTGGCACAGAGTGCACCGGGTTACACGTATTGTCGGGTGACATTGGATAATGGACATAATCTATAGGAATTATTCTTTACTTAATTTTCCCACAATTCACGTGTCCTCATCACTACTCTATGTTTCGGTGGTCACACACGGCTGGCTTTAAGCAGTCTCCTTACACACATTATTTTATAGTTCACACACTAACTTACAATATTTTTGGGATAATAGTGTTAATCCTAATTATTAATCATGTAAAGAGAGTTGTAAACAATGTTTTATAACATTATCTTCTAGTGCCCGGAAACGGAACTGAAGTGAAAACTACCAGAAAAATCTCGAATTCTAAGGATTTGATTTGTTTAAAAAGTGATACTCCCCTGAAGAAGGGTCGCACATGACCCGAAATGCATTGGGAAATGTCGTTTTTGTTCTAATTGATAATTATTGGTACATACATTGAGTATAGGTATCTCATCAAGTTATTTATGCTTAGATTTAATTATGTTTTGTAAATCTTTCATTATATTGAAATACTTGGAGTGAATCAGTAAACTTTAAGCAGTACTGGAAAATAATTGTACTATCATTTTTTGTGTACAAAAATTGGGACTACAGTTTTGATAAATTTGATGAATTGATTTGAAACCTTAGGGACAAAGGGAGAGCTCCCAGTTCAGACCTAGTTGTTTCTAGGTCTCTACAGGGCATACTGGACTACCATCCATGATTTCATGAACAAGTGAACACAGCGGCTGGTACCATTAGCTAGAGCCGAATTTGGTGGCAATCTAGAGGAGGTGTACAGGCTAAGCGAGGCTTCTGTTGTCTGGCGGCGGCAGATTTTGCTGTTGCTCCCTAAGCTTCAGTAGAGGGATGAGTTGTTGCAGGGAGGGGATGTGGGGTCAATGAGCCAGGTTAAACCTGGAGGGTACAGGGAATGGGAGTTGAGTGGTTCTAGGGCACATGAGTTAACTGTAGAGGGCTGCAGGGCTGCGGAAACACATGTTGGTGGGAGGGAGGAGGCAGAGACAAAGTGGCACCAGCTTCAGAGAAGTGCACTGTGGCAGCAGTGGAGAAGAAAGCAGGGAGTGTAGGTAAGGGGGAAGTGGCCAAGCAAGGAGCCCCCAGCGAAATGGAAGAGCTAATTAATCTGCAGGGTCAAGAGCCCAGGGATTTTTTCCAGTGGGAGCTGGAGTCAGAAAATCCAAATGCAGAAAGGGGGAAAGAGTCACAAGAAACAGGCATTCAGTCCAGGTAGAGCCCAAGAGAGCATTTCTGAACTTAGCAGCATTGAGCTTGAGGGCCCCTGGCAGTGTGTGGCAGCAAGGAAAAGATCAGGCCATGTTAGGGTGGAGAGGTGGGGTAGAAGGGGACCCTGACCGGTAGCCAGAGGCAGAGGTACAGGGAGAGCTGGAATAGTTCAGTTTGAGGTGGGCACATAGGAAGCCTTCAAAAGTGTATAGGAAGAATGCATGGGGCGGGAGCCAGATGGCAGGAACCCAAGGAGGCATTCCAGGAGAATGCTGGGGCTAAGGGGAGAAACAAGAGAAGGATTGAGTGGATGGGGGAACAGGTCCAGGACAGGGGGCCTGAGGGGCAGGGTGTCAGAGGGCAAAGGCAGGTGGATATGAGTGGGTGGAAATGATGAGAGAATGGGGCAAGAGGGAGAGTTACTCAGCATGCCAAGCCTTATGAAGGGCAATTCGGTTTCAGGTATGA
The DNA here is from genome assembly GCF_964261635.1 of Lissotriton helveticus. Classification (NCBI taxonomy): domain Eukaryota; kingdom Metazoa; phylum Chordata; class Amphibia; order Caudata; family Salamandridae; genus Lissotriton; species Lissotriton helveticus. The sequence goes on along the minus strand of NC_136059.1, from coordinate 1,888,442,881 downwards.
ACGGCGATCAAGACTTGGAAGACTCCAATATGGCTTGATTTCATCAAGTGGAAGAGAGTGCATTGCCCAGAGCGGCTGGCCTGACAGTGGCATTGAACAACTTAATTTTCGGTGAAAGTTATTGTGGGGCCTCCACAGGATCAAGGTAGGTCTGGTTGGGTCCCTTCGCTGAAGATGGAACGGCAATTGTCATATGAGTGGTGGTATGAGAGCATATATGATGTGATGCCAGGTTCAAGTGGGTTTCACAGGATGAGGAGAACAGCTGGGGAAGAGTGTGTACTGGATTTTAAAGAGAAGGAGAAGTTGGTTGAGCAGGATGATGAGACGAAGAGGTATGGGTGTGCTGAGGTGCAACATGGTGTAGCTGTAGGGGTGGGGGGCGTAGTAAACTGGTGTCCTTTACTTTTTTACTGGACAGAGCAGAGGAAACCTGGAAACAGTGCGACAAGCCATGGCTATGGTTATCGAGCAGCTGCAAGATGCAGACATCAGCGCAGGCTCTGGCCTCGCAGCCAGGTGAGCACATGTCTGCGTATGGACAGCCCAGTATGGTTTGAAAAGCAGTGGAGGTTAACAATAGAGATGGCAGAGGAACACAGAGATGTGGTGCAAAAGGGATCTGTTGCAAATGCCCCTTTTGCAGGGCTACCCTAAACATTTTGGGACAGATTAACAAGCCCCTTGCCCCACTTTTGCATCACTTTTCCCATGTTAAAAGTGACGCAAAAGTGGTGCAAGGGTTTATAAATCTGCCCCTTTGTATTCCTACTACTCTGTTTTTGACTTTGATCTGGCAGGCTTTAGTACTCTAAGCACTTTACCCCAATGAACCAGTGCATACACTCTTATTTAACATATGATGACAATTAGTCTATCCATGATTGATATAGTTGGTTCGCATATTAGTTCCTAGTAAAGCCATATACCATATACCATGGACCTGTAAAACCAAATGCGACTAGTGAGCCTGCAGCATTGATTTTGCCACCCACCGAAATAGCCTTTCAAACCTGACTCAGGCCTGCTACTGCAGGGCATGTGGACGCAGTTTACTGCCACCTCAATTTTGCATTTTCAACTACTTACCAAGCCTTAAACTCTCCTTTTATTACATAGTCATCCCTAAAGTTGGCTCTAAGTAGCCCTAAGTGCAGGGTATTGTTAAAGTAAAAGGTAGGACATGTACCTTTTTGTTTTACATGTCCTTGTGGTGACAACAACCCAAGTTCATTTTCACTACTGTGAGGCCTGCTGCTCTCATAGGTTAACATTGGGAATCCCTTAAACACCCTTTTTAAGTGTAATTCTTGATTGTAGAGGTTTAGCTGCTTTATGTTTTATATCATTTGATTGGTATGACCTTTCCTCTTTAGTGGTAAAGTTGGATCTGGTATTTCTAATTTAGAAATACGACTTTTAGAACATGGACATTTCACTGCTCATTTATGTCTCTTGTGTGCCTTAGACTGTTTCCAATTCATATGTGGGATGGGGTGACAGCTGCTACTTTGTGCATTACCTCTAGACATCCACAAGTAAAGAACACTCAGCTGCATCAGCATTTATCTGCACACTGAAGGGTCTTCGTGGGAAAGAGGAAGAGGAGGAACTGCCACGTACACCTGAATAGATAGTGGCCTGGCCTCACACAAAGCACTGATCTACCTCCCCCCCCCACCCCCCCCACAGAAAGGTTGGCGGGGAGATCTGGAATGAAAGGAGACTTGTGCACCACAAAGACTTTGTAGTCACCTCCACTTCAAGGACACATTTGGGTATAAGTATTGGGTCTGTAAGCCCCTCTCACTAGTTCACTTTGGGGACCTAAGGAGACTCTTCCAAGAAGAGGAACTGGGCTTTCTCAGGGACTGCCACTTTGCTAACTGCTTTGCTGTGTTGGCCTACTACCTGCTGATTGCTGGGCTACAGGAGGGACTGCCATTTTGCTACCTGCTCTGCTGTGTTGGCCTGCTGCATGTTGCCTCTGATCTGGGCGATGAGAAGGACTGGACCCTTTCTTTACAACCTTTTTCAACCTAAGGAACTCCAAGGACTTGTTGACTTGCACCCAATTCAGGAAATCTTTGGGCCTTCAAATATTTAATTTGTACAAATGACTCCTGCTAGGCTCTGCTAATCTTGAATTTGACTCTGCCTGACTTGCCCTCAACCAGTCCTGGACCTTTGCAGAGTTTTGACATCCTCTTTTGGGCATCCACATGCATCAGCACAGTGCACCAATGAAGAACGTCTGTGGCTGTCTGCTTGAGCGCAAACGATCATGTTTGTCGACTTATTTGAAGCCACAGCGCCCAAAGGCATTACAGCATGACCAGACACACTGCACGCATCAAGGCAAGACTGGCGTCTGCCGTCCTTGACTCCAATCACTGCATTATATCCAGCAAGGGGAGATTCCAGCAACATGGGTCTCAACCCCAAGGCCAACAGCACCGCTGCAATCCGCCGAGAAAGGAACTGGCAACTCCAGGAATGACGAGTTCCCTGCCGCCCACAAGCATTCTCGCAAGTGGCACGAAACAGAGTTAGTAGGTCAGTCTCCCACACACTTGATATTACATTTTAACTGTAATACCTTTGGAGGCATTGCTTCGCGCTGACCCAGGGAGAAAGTCTGTTCTTGATGCACGACATGGATCGCTGTCCATTCCTTATTTGTTATGTCAGCATAACCGTAAAGAATCTACTGAAAGAGCAAGGGCTCTTTCAGTATTGCACATTATTGAAGTGTTCATAACAGGAGATGCTTCAATTGGATTCTTATATTTTTTATCTTGTTTTGAAAAGTAAAAGAGATACTATTTTCATACCTCATTGTGGAGTTTTTTGTGTGTTGTTCTCACTGTGGTACTGTGTCCATGTATGCACAGCTCTTTTGCACATTGCCACTTATGTAAAGCCAGACGGATATGTGCCAAGCTACCAGAGGGTGAGCATAGGCTGATTTAAATGTGTGATTGACTTACCCTGACTAGAATTGCTGTCCCTACTTGGACTGAGTGTATACCTCTGCCAACTACAGAATCTTAACAGGATGTATATGATGGATAGGGAAGTTGTGATTTAAGAGGTAGGTGCGAAAAAGGAAGACATCACGGAGGGACAGAAGGGGAAAGACATGGAGGTGGTGGGGACAGGGAAATGAGGAACAGTGCCCTGCTTGGGTATAAGGATGCAGGGACAGTGATGGACAAAGTGCCAAGGAAGGGTCGAAGGAGGACGAGCATGACCTGACAAAGAGACCTAGAGTTCTGGTCACCAATGACAATGGGACAGTGGCATTCATACAGATGTGTAGAGTTGTTTAAATACATGGATGTTATTCGAAAGGCTCATATAAACGTTTGGGGTTATGCATGGATGAAGAATTCAGGGGCAGTTGGTGGTGGATGTGGCGGACCAGTGCGTTGAGCTAGTTAATGAACTATGGCTGCATACCATGGGAACTGTGAGGCCATCACCTACAGTGTTTGAGGTCAGTGTGTTGCCAGTACTCTATCAGCCGTTGAGGTTCCGTGGTTTTCGACTTCGTTCCGTATCTAGCTGCCATTTTGTGATAGCCGCCATTTTGTGTTGCCTTTACTCATAGTGTTTTTGCATTTCCAGCTGCTATGCGTCTCCTCTGTTAAAAAGTAACCCTTGGTCCTTGTTTACGAAACAGATGTCAGGGTCTACCCGAGTTCGCTAATCCATGTCTAGACTGATTGATCCTTGTCTTAGTTGACTGTGTGGGTCCCACCATTCTTCCCTCACTTTATCTTATTTGACTGGCCTTCGCTATTCTCTCCTTGTATTCTCCTATTACACAACTATCCTTTGAGGCACACAAATGCGTCCTGTCACCTGCAAATTGAATTACATGCACTAGCATTGATTAACTTGAGGGGAGGGGAGAACACAGGGTCTGAAAGAAAGGCGTATTCGAGATACTCGATAGCTTGTTTTCAAACTTTTCTCATTTGTCAGTTTTGAATGCTTTGGGAGTCGATATTGTAAATATGTGTCCTACATAAGACTGTGCGGCACGAAGTTAAGTGGCAGTCTCCTGAGAACTTACCACTGGTGTACCTCTAGGACCACTGTGCTTATCTGCAGCTAATAAACCTGATTTTCTATGCCTAACAGAGTGTCTTGTGTCTCTGTCTGACAAGGCAGGTGAACCCGGAGATTTTAGGCGTGCCCTGCGCCGCTCGGCCCATAAGGCCAAGTTCTCCAATTGGCGTCCCAACGTGTGGGCGGCTTCAGTGGTAGCGGTTCAGCCCAAGGATCGTGAGGAGCTTCGCAATAAAATTCTGGAGGAATCGCGAACCACGTCAAGCGACCCCTGTATGTCATAGTGGACCGAAGGTCTTTTGTAGCGTGGCTACTCCTTTCCGACGGCTGCTGACGACTGCTGCCCTGACTGCCGCCCTGCCTTGGAGCTCTGGTGATGATTGGTATCGCGAGACGTTAGAGGGACACCTGTTGGCGTACGAAAACATTTAGTTAAGTATTCGTGGGTAGCGCCCACTCTTTTGTCTTGTTTTTGTTATTCAACAAATGCATTAGTCGAAGCCAAGGGGTAAGTACGTTTGTACTGTGACCATTGCTTTTTACCCCCTTGAAGTTTGTGAATAGTTCAGTTTGTTACAAAATGCCTGGGCTTAGTAAGTTTAGGAAGTTCTGCTGTTTGACTGTACTAGAGATTCCCGGCTAGAGGATTCCTGTCTGATTCCTCCGGTTGGAACTCTGACTTATGAGCTCTATTTGAAACATGGTCTTGGTCCCATTATTTTTAATGACACATGGATCTGATATACGAAGAAAGATGGTGTTATGCAGTGGCCACAAAATGTTAGCTTTGAGCCTGATATCTTAGATAACTTAGAATCAATTTTGTTTAAGAGAAAAGCCCGGCCGGCAATGTTTGACTCTTTCCGCCTATGGCGTAAGGAAGCCAAACAGAAAGAAATTAAACAGGCAAAAAGAGATAAGAAGACGCAAGACATGACGATTTTACAGGCTGCTCAACAGTTTAAGAATAATGAGACTGATCAGATGATTGCAGTCTCAGAAAGACAGCATCGTATGGCATTAGATAGATATTATCCCGCGTTGCCTAGTTCCCCAAAAGCTAAAGATCTTGACGAAGATCCCTTAATGTCTCATTTGTTGAGATTACCTCCACCTTATGTATTAGGTGCTAATGCACCCCCATTACAACCTGTTGTTCAGCCATCAGTTGCTCAACCGGTTGCTCCGAATCTTCCACAATTGCCTCTTCCAGTAATTCCACCTCCACCTCCTTTGCCGCCAACTTCTGTACCTCAGTCTCCTTTACCCTCAGTTTCTCTTCTAACCACTAGCCCTTCTCCTGCCGCGCCTAATATATTGTCTTCTGTTTTATTGTCAGATTCTCCTACAGCTCGTAAACGACTAGTCGATACTGTTTCTGGTCTTTTATCACCTTTCTTTGGGTCTCTTAATTTTACTCCTGCTTTGTCCCGAAGACAATCTCATAGTCAAATTCCAGATTCCGACGAACGAGTTAGGTTAGACTCTCTCGCTCACAATTGGATCGTGAGTGGTCCACAGTACAGTGTGCGCGATATCTTGGATACTTTTCTTCAGTGGAATGCGCCTACGCAGAGATATGTTTTTAATGTCATGTATAATACGCTTCTTAAAGGATGGGAAGATATGGATTTGGATCTACCTCCTCAGGGTTTGTTTGACATACAGGATAAATTTGATAAAGGAATTATTGTGGGTCCCGATGTTGAGGATGCTGTCCAGACACTTGCCAATTTTAGGTCTTCCTTTTTCTCTCATCTTCTCTTGAACCTGATCCTGCGGTTCGGTGTAAAATGAAACACTATCCTATGCGAGAAGTTCCTCCAGTATGGAGAGATGCGGTTCCACAGGCAGGTGCTGTTCCGGCTGTGCCAGCTCATTTTCAGCGTATATGGGTACATGTCCCCTGGAAAAGATCAGAAGTTTTGGCGCTTAAACAGTCTTTACCAGACCCTCGTAAGAATCCTGCTGGGTATTATAAAGAGCTGTCCCAGACTGTTGATGCGTGCATTATGAATTTAGCGGATATTGATTTGCTAATGGGAAATGTAGTCCCTCAAGCATTATGGGCTCGGATTCACAGGGAAGATCACAATCAAGCTTTAGGTGGTAATTGGGCTGCTATTGTTGCCGCGGATACAGCACAAGTAGGTGGTTCTAAACCTGATGCTTTGATTACAGAATTGCCTGGTAGAATCATCACTTTAATGAAAATGATGATGCCTGCCTTACGTGTGAATTGGGATAAATTAGCTGTGTGTAAATAGAAGAAAGATGAGAGTGTCTCCGATTTCTTTACCCGTTTCGAGGAGACGTTCATCGACCATAGTGGTCAAGATATGAGTACTGAAGGTGGACAGCGATTATTAGTGGATACATTTGTGTTTAATTTACTTCCAGAATTATCGCATAAATTGAAAGATTCCGAAAGTGCATGGGACGTTTCTTCATCCGCTCAGATATTAGCTACTGCTCAGTACTAAGAGAATAGGGATAAGGAAGAAAAGGATAGAGCGGAGAAAAAGACTAAATGTAAGAGAGTAGGGTCTGCTATCCTATGGTCACCCCAAATTTTTGCTTTTTGCTTCACTGGTTTTCGACTACTGAGGCTGTGGGCCTGCTGATTAGACCCCCAGCCTGCTGTTCTCTCACTAAATTACTGACACATGTGCTATAGGCACATACCAATTGGAAATAGACTCCTTGTCAGCCCCTGTATAATGCACTATAGGTGCCCAGGGCATAGGGGCCACCAAGGCCTAGCAGGGGCTGCAGCATATCTTTTGCCACCCCTGGCTGGTTCTTAAATTGACACAACTGGCTGATCACTCAGCTGGGGTAAGGTGGTGTAAACACCCCTTGCTTAGATATAGTATACCTATGTCTAAACCTATATCTGGACACATGTAAACCTGTGAGCCACTCCTATGGAAGGCCTCATCAATCCTGGAGGCAGAGTGCGTGGTTTTATGTGAGATGGAGCTCTAGCATGAGCTGAGCCTGTCTGCAGCTGTCGGGAACAACTCCCTAAGCTGTTTCAGGATAATGCCATACCATATACTCTTAAGTGCCTTATAATCCTCGCGGTTAAATAGCAACTTTGGTTTGGCTTTATCAAAACATGTCGTGTAAGGTGTCATACGATTTGGAATACCATCCCCTCGCCAGTTCTGGCGACGGGGATGGCATTCCACCCCTCTAGAGGGGTAAGACATGTTGCTTTACTGAAACGCGGTTAATTTCTCCAAAGACCTTAGATCCACAAAATGGATGCCTCTGCCACAGACAAATGTCTGGACCCCTGCAGTTGACCGAAACTCAACCAAATGGGTCCTGGACAAAGGGTTTCCTGTCACAGGAGGGTGTCACCGCCCTCCAGACAGGAGATAGTGGATTGTAGCAGGGAGGTTTGAAAGAAACCAGACACTGCTTGGGGCGCACAAGGCTGCCCCTTGCATAATCCGGCCAAACCGGTTCTGGGGCACTCCAGCCCTCGTGCCAGGGCAGCCTGGATCAAAGGAAGGGGGTGTATCCACCCACTTCCTGGGTCCCACCCATAGGGGGGGACCTAGCAGGTAATCACGCCCCCCAGATTCGAATAAGAGTGGGAGCAGTGCCAATGCACATCAGATTTCCTGGAAGAAACATTTGAAATGAAATTCTGGACCCTTCGCCCTCCATCTCAACGTGGAAGCCCGAAGAATCTCCCTTGTGGTCATGGAGTGACCACCCTGCCGCAGCAGGCACCATCCAGCCCTCGACGTCTACTTATTTGCAGTTCCCGCCGGAACTCGAGCAACTGAGATCGACGAGATTAAGCCTGCCTGCCTTCTAACAGCCCGATCCACAGTCCCTGCAAAGCTGAGACCCGTGGAGGCGACCGGAAGCGTGGGGCACACCATCTTGAATTGACCACGAGACGCTGACCGTGCAGCCCACGAGTGACCCTCGAAGCTGTGCACCGGGGTTTGAGAAGCCCCCACCCTGAGCTACTCCTGAGCCGAAGTTCAGCCCTCCACACTCGACGAGTGCTGCGTGGGGCCCTTCTGCTCTATTTGGCTCAACGCGTTGGCCCGGTCACTTGCCAGCTGGCTAGTGGTCCCTGTGCCGACGAAACGACTAAGAAGACTCGTGAATCTGGTTGCTCCAGATCCACACCAGCTCCCCTGAAAAGGAGCCCCGACTCTGACATTCCTGGTCCGAGTGAGAAGCAATCTTCCGATCCCGCGTGGATTGCTCTTGCCAAGGCTTGTTTGCTCCAAACTTGAAGCCGACTGCACCGACGGTGAGAGCCTGCGTGGGACAGATCGTGACCTGCTCCTGGACGTCGCAGATGCCCCAGAGCCCACGTGACAGCGGAGAGAAGCTCCTCGACGACCACCTGATTGCGCCCGACATTGCCTGGTTCCGTCCTGGTTCCACCCTGGTCACTGCTGAGTGACCCAGACTCTGTCCCCTCTGCTTTCAGGTACTCTTCGACTTGAGTCCACCCTTGGACTCCACCGGACACTTCATCTTTAACCCGCCTGCAGCCCTTTCAGCTTCAAGCACCAAGAGCCTGCGTGTCAGAACCCGACGCCACTTCGACCCTGTGCACCCACTTCCTGTGGGTGAGGTAACTTTGCTCCGCCGGTGTTCCCACACTGGTGCACACCTCTAGGGTCTGTGTGTTAAGTTTTGTTCCTCTAGGTTCAGCGGAAGTGTCCTTTAACTTTAACTTTACAACTTTTACGCACCATTGGTTAACATTGGTGCATGCGTGCGCTTTCCGCACATCTCCCGAATCCCGAGGGCCATTCCCGACTTCAGCATTGCTTGTCCTGACTGCTCCCAGCGATTCCCTAGGCCCTAGGCCTAACCACTGCTCGAGTGGCATCTCTTATACCACTTGTTTAGTATATGGTTTGAGTGGCCCCCTGTCCTCATCCATAATTGTGCAACTTTGTATGTTTAAACAGTGCTTTTGATTTAACGCTTGTGCCCCTTTATTCATAAAGAATACTGGGGATTGTTTTTAGTAATAAATACATATATTTTTATAATATATACTTGTGTGGTGTCCTTTCATTTGGTACTACAGGATTGTATGTGGTAAAACAGCTCGCTTAACACGACCTCTTAAGTTAAGCCTTTAGGCTGCTTAGTCCATGCTACCCCTAGGATAGCTTGTCTAATAAGGTTGACTTACAACCAGACACCATAAGGGATTGTTTGGTCTGATAACAGGTGGTTCCAGAATTGGAAACATCACCTATCAGGCCAACTTCTCACATTGGTGAGCAGCGGTGCGGATTTGAGCTTGCTGTTGTTTTACCATTGCAATCTTTGTATCAAATTGAAAGATCACATCAAGTACCTCTAGGTACATATAAATCAAAAGCTTAGCATATTAAGTTCTACTGAACTTAGTAGTTGTAGATTAAAGGGATTAGCACACCCTGACTACAACTCACTAGCAAGGTACAGTAGGAAAACACTTAGTGTAGGTAAGTGCACCACTTACACCTCACTAGTAACCATGTCTGACACAGGAAAAGCCTCAGGGTCTACTCCTGTGACAGTTGACCTTACCCAGGCAACTTTTGGATATGACAAACTAACCCGCAGAGACTTGATTGCCTTGTGCAAAGCAAGAGGGTTAAAAAGGGGCAGAAGCCCCACCTGCCAAATCCTGGTAGAAATCCTAGAGCAGGATGACTTAGAAAGGGCAAAGCAAGCTTCCCTAGAAACAGGAAATGGAGGGAACCCCCCTGTAACTGACCCCCCTCAGGAGGAAGATGAGGAAGAAGAAGAGGAGGAGGAGGACTCAGAAGTTGAGGACTTAGAAGATCAGGATCAGAGGGGTAGCCAGGTTCCAGTTGCCAGGCTTAGCCAGGCCAACTTGGACCTACTGGGGAATGGAGAGGGCCAGCACCTCCCCAGAACCCACCATGTTATTCTCCCAGGCAACAGAAGAGTGAGATCTCCCTCAGGGGACTCTCATGTTTCTAGTGCCTCCAGAGAATCACAGAGAGGCATGAGTGCTTCTCAAAAGCTAGAGCATAGGGCCAGAATGAGGGCTGTCAAACTCCAGATAGAGAGGGAGGAGGTAGCCTTGGCTCAAGCTAGACTTGCCTTGGCAAGAGAGCAGAAATTAAGTGGCTTAGATGTCACTGGTGGCAGCAATTTTCCAAGAGAAAAAGACAGGGGCTATGACAATAGAAACCTGACTAAAATTGTGGGCCCCTTCAAAGAAGGGGATGACATCCACAAATGGATGACTGCTCTTGAGAGAGCCTGCATGGTACAGCAGGTTCCTGAGGAACAGTGGGCTGCAATTTTGTGGTACTCCTTTTCTGAGAAAGGGAGGGACAGGCTCCTCACAGTTAGACCTGAGGATGCCAAAAACTACTCTGTTTTGAAGAGTGCTCTTATTGATGGGTTTGGCCTAACCACTGAGCAATACAGGTTGTTGTTCAGAGACACCCAAAAAGCACAGACTCAAGACTGGACTGATTTTGTTGAGTGTGCCACTAAGGCTTTGGAGGGTTGGTTGCAGGGAAGTAAAGTTTCAGACTATACAGGATTGTACAATCTTATGATGAGAGAACAGATCCTTAATAACTGCACAAACCAGCTGTTGCATCAATACCTTATTGACTCTGATCTGACCTCTCCCCAAGAATTGGGAAAGAAGGCAGACAAATCGGTCAGAACAAGGATTAAGCAGAAACCCCAGAACCAAGGTGGTGAACAGCAGATAACAGACCAGAAGGGTGGTAATCAGAATCAGAAAGATAAAGAAAAAGACCAGAAGTCTTCAGGCCCCCAAACTAATAGTAAGGAGGGTGGTTCCCAAAATGGAAACAAGAAGAAGAAGAACAAAGGTCCAAAGACACCTTGGTGTAATACCTGCAAATCAGTTTCACACTGGGGCAGTGAGTGCACCAAGGCAAATCCAGTTCCCACCACTACAGCTCCTAAAGCAACTGCAACCCCAAGTACAGTAAGCAGTGGTGGAACACAGTCCAAGGGTGTAGCTGGGTTGACCCTGGGTATTGAAGTAGGATCTGGCCTAGTCAGAATCCCTACACAGGCAGTTCTCCTGTATGATGTGGACATTGAGTTGCCCACTGCAGTGAGCCCCAGTAACCTGGGCAAATACAGGCAGACTCCCTTAATTAATGAGAAACTGGCTCAAGCCTACAGGGACACATGTGCCAGTGTCACAATGGTGACACCTGACTTTGTGGACCCTGGACAGATTGTACTAGGAGAGAGCTACCTAGTAACCAATGCAAGCAACTCCACTACTTCCCATAGTGTGGCAGTTGTGAACTTCTCCTGGGGAGGAGTTGATGGCCTAAAGAAAGTTGTGGTGAGTGCAGACCTACCAGTAGACTGTCTGTTAGGCAATGACCTTGAAAGCTCAGCATGGTCAGAAGTGGAGTACAGGACTCATGCAGAAATGCTAGGGATTTCAGAGCATGTCCTTGCCATGACAAGGGCTCAGGCTAAGAAGTGCCTTCCTGAACCAGTGGTGGATCTTGGAACAATAGACCATCCACAACCCAAGAGAAGGAGCAAGAGAGGAAAGGCTGAGCCTTCCACCTTGCCCCAGGTTGAGGATCAAGTTTCAGAGGAAACTGATTCTGCAGTCCAAGAGGAGACTGTCTCTGAGGAGCTTGAACCTGACCAGGTTGAGTTCCTGGGGACAGGGGGACCCTCAAGGGCAGACCTGAGGCAGGCTCAATTAGATTGCCCTTCCCTTGAACCCCTCAGACAGCAGGCTGCTGCTGAGGCTGCTGGGGATGCCCAAGGTACCCATACTGTGTATTGGGATGATGGACTCCTTTACTCAGAGGCTAGAGACCCCAAGCCTGGCATGACCAGGAGGTTGGTTATACCTCTGCAGTTTAGGGGGTTCCTTCTTACCTTGGCCCATGATATTCCCCTTGCAGGACACTTAGGCCAGAACAAGACGTGGGACAGGCTTGTCTCACACTTTCACTGGCCTCACATGTCAGAGAATGTCAAGGAGTTTTGTCGCTCCTGTGTCACTTGCCAAGCCAGTGGTAAGTCAGGTGGCACAACAAAGGCCCCCCTAATACCACTACCTGTGGTGGGGGTCCCCTTTGAGAGAGTAGGAATTGATATTGTGGGTCCAATGGACCCCCAAACAGCATCTGGGAACAGATTCATACTGGTGGTAGTGGATCATGCCACCAGGTATCCAGAGGCTATTCCCCTAAGGACCACCACAGCACCTGTGGTGGCAAAGGCCCTCATTGCAGTTTTCTCAAGAGTGGGCTTTCCTAAGGAGGTACTATCAGATAGAGGCACGAATTTTATGTCTAGCTATCTGAAAGCAATGTGGAAGGAATGTGGAGTAAACTATAAGTTTACCACCCCATATCATCCACAGTGCAATGGGCTTGTGGAGAGATTTAACAAGACCCTTAAAGGCATGATAAAAGGATTACCAGAGAAGCTCAGGCGGAAATGGGACATTCTTTTACCCTGCCTGCTCTTTGCTTACAGAGAGGTCCCACAGAAGGGGGTTGGCTACAGCCCTTTTGAACTTTTGTTTGGCCACCCTGTGAGAGGTCCATTGTGTTTGGTGAAAGAAGGATGGGAGTTACCTCTCAAACAACCCAAACTAGACATAGTGGACTATGTACTTGGTCTCCGCTCCAGGATGGCTGAGTACATGGAAAGAGCATCTAAAAACCTGGAGGCCAGCCAAGAATTACAGAAAGCTTGGCATGACCAAAAGGCTGTGCTGGTAGAGTTCCAACCAGGACAGAAGGTATGGGTACTGGAGCCAGTGGCTCCAGCAGCACTCCAAGACAAATGGAGTGGACCCTATCCTATTATTGCAAAGAAGGGAGAAGTCACCTACTTGGTGGACTTTGGAACACCCAGGAGCCCTCACAGGGTAATCCATGTGAATCGCTTGAAAGCATTTGTGGACAGGGAGGACATGAGCTTGCTCATGGCCACAGATGGGGAACAGGAGGAAGAGAGTGACCCTCTCCCAGACCTGCCTTCTCAGAACCCTGATGATGGTTCAGTTGATGGAGTAGCCTTGGCAGGCAGCCTCACTGACCAGCAACAGATGGACTGCAGACAAGTTTTGCAGGCCCACAGGCATTTGTTTTCACTCACACCCAGCCAGACTGACTGGTGTACCCATGTAGTGGACACTGGTGACAGTCTGCCTGTCAAGAATAAGATCTACAGGCAACCTGACCATGTCAGGGATTGCATCAAGGCTGAGGTGCAAAAGATGTTAGAGCTTGGAGTGATTGAGCCATCAGAGAGCCCATGGGCCAGCCCAGTAGTCCTGGTGCCAAAACCTCATACCCAAGATGGAAAGAGAGAAATGAGGTTTTGCGTGGATTACAGGGGTCTCAATGCTGTCACTAGGACAGATGCTCACCCCATTCCAAGAGCAGATGAGCTCATTGACAGATTGGCTTCTGCCAAGTTTCTGAGCACATTCGATCTGACAGCTGGCTACTGGCAACTCAGACTAGCTGAGGAGTCAAAAGCCAAGACAGCATTCTCTACCCCTAGTGGACATTATCAGTTTGTGGTAATGCCCTTTGGTTTGAAGAATGCACCTGCCACTTTCCAAAGGTTGGTGAACCAAGTCCTTACTGGGTTGGATGACTTTTGTGCAGCTTATCTGGATGATATTGCTGTCTTTAGCTCCACCTGGGAGGATCACCTGATCCACCTGAAGAGAGTTTTGGAGGCCCTGCAGAAGGCAGGCCTAACTATCAAGGCCACTAAGTGCCAGATAGGGCAGAGTAAGGTTGTATACCTGGGCCATCTAGTAGGTGGAGGCCAGGTTCAGCCACTGGAGAGCAAAATCCAGGCCATACAGGACTGGGCTCCTCCAGTTACCCAGACACAAGTCAGAGCCTTCTTGGGCCTGACTGGGTATTACAGGAAGTTTGTGAAGAACTATGGGTCTATAGTGACACCATTAAATGACTTGACATCCAAGAAGATGCCAAAAAAGGTTCAGTGGACAGTTAGCTGTCAGAAGGCATTTGAAGACCTGAAGAAGGCCATGTGCTCTGCACCTATCCTAAAGAGTCCTGACTACTCCAAACAGTTCATTGTACAGACAGATGCTTCTGAGTTGGGGGTGGGAGCTGTGCTCTCACAACTTAATCAAGATGGTCAAGACCAGCCTATTGCTTTCATTAGCAGGAGGCTGACCCCAAGAGAAAAACGTTGGTCAGCCATTGAGAGGGAGGCCTTTGCTGTGGTTTGGGCATTAAAGAAGTTGAGGTCCTACTTGTTTGGAACTCACTTCCTGGTGCAAACAGACCATAAGCCCCTCTTATGGCTTAATCAGATGAAGGGTGAAAATCCCAAACTGCTCAGGTGGTCCATTTCCCTACAGGGGATGGACTTTACAGTGGAGCACCGCCCAGGGACTGACCATGGTAATGCAGATGGTCTCTCCCGGTACTTCCACTTAGAACATGAAGACTTATCTGGTCAAGGTTAGTTTAATGTCCCTGCGTTTGGGGGGGGGGGGGTTGTGTAGGAGAGTAGGGTCTGCTATCCTATGGTCACCCCAAATTTTTGCTTTTTGCTTCACTGGTTTTCGACTACTGAGGCTGTGGGCCTGCTGATCAGACCCCCAGCCTGCTGTTATCTCACTAAATTACTGACACATGTGCTATAGGCACATACCAATTGGAAATGGACTCCTTGTCAGCCCCTGTATAATGCACTATAGGTGCCCAGGGCATAGGGGCCACCAAGGCCTACCAGGGGCTGCAGCATATCTTTTGCCACCCCTGGCTGGTTCTTAAATTGACACAACTGGCTGATCACTCAGCTGGGGTAAGGTGGTGTAAACACCCCTTGCTTAGATATAGTATACATATGTCTAAACCTATATCTGGACACATGTAAACCTGTGAGCCACTCCTATGGAAGGCCTCATCAATTCTGGAGGCAGAGTGCGTGGTTTTATGTGAGATGGAGCTCTAGCATGAGCTGAGCCTGTCTGCAGCTGTCGGGAACAACTCCCTAAGCTGTTTCAGGATAATGCCATACCATATACTCTTAAGTGCCTTATAATCCTCGCGGTTAAATAGCAACTTTGGTTTGGCTTTATCAAAACATGTCGTGTAAGGTGTCACACGATTTGGAATACCATCCCCTCGCCAGTTCTGGTGACGGGGATGGCATTCCACCCCTCTAGAGGGGTAAGACATGTTGCTTTACTGAAACGCGGTTAATTTCTCCAAAGACCTTAGATCCACAAAATGGATGCCTCTGCCACAGACAAATGTCTGGACCCCTGCAGTTGACCGAAACTCAACCAAATGGGTCCTGGACAAAGGGTTTCCTGTCACAGGAGGGTGTCACCGCCCTCCAGACAGGAGATAGTGGATTGTAGCAGGGAGGTTTGAAAGAAACCAGACACTGCTTGGGGCGCACAAGGCTGCCCCTTGCATAATCCGGCCAAACCGGTTCTGGGGCACTCCAGCCCTCGTGCCAGGGCGGCCTGGATCAAAGGAAGGGGGTGTATCCACCCACTTCCTGGGTCCCACCCATAGGGGGGGACCTAGCAGGTAATCACGCCCCCCAGATTCGAATAAGAGTGGGAGCAGTGCCAATGCACATCAGATTTCCTGGAAGAAACATTTGAAACGAAATTCTGGACCCTTCGCCCTCCATCTCAACGTGGAAGCCCGAAGAATCTCCCTTGTGGTCAAGGAGTGACCACCCTGCCGCAGCAGGCACCATCCAGCCCTCGACGTCTACTTAGTTGCAGTTCCCGCCGGAACTCGAGCAACTGAGATTGACGAGATCAAGCCTGCCTGCCTTTTAACAGCCCGATCCACAGTCCCTGCAAAGCTGAGACCCGTGGAGGCGACCGGAAGCGTGGGGCACACCATCTTGAATTGACCACGAGACGCTGACCGTGCAGCCCACGAGTGACCCTCGAAGCTGTGCACCGGGGTTTGAGAAGCCCCCACCCTGAGCTACTCCTGAGCCGAAGTTAAGCCCTCCACACTTGACGAGTGCTGCGTGGGGCCCTTCTGCTCTATTTGGCTCAACGCGTTGGCCCGGTCACTTGCCAGCTGGCTAGTGGTCCCTGTGCCGACAAAACGACTAAGAAGACTCGTGAATCTGGTTGCTCCAGATCCACACCAGCTCCCCTGAAAAGGAGCCCCGACTCTGACCTTCCTGGTCCGAGTGAGAAGCAATCTTTTGATCCCGCGCGGATTGCTCTTGCCAAGGCTTGTTTGCTCCAAACTTGAAGCCGACTGCACCGACGGTGAGAGCCTGCGTGGGACAGATCGTGACCTGCTCCTGGACGTCGCAGATGCCCCAGAGCCCACGTGACAGCGGAGAGAAGCTCCTCGACGACCACCTGATTGCGCCCGACATTGCCTGGTTCCGTCCTGGTTCCACCCTGGTCACTGCTGAGTGACCCAGACTCTGTCCCCTCTGCTTTCAGGTACTCTTCGACTTGAGTCCACCCTTGGACTCCACCGGACACTTCATCTTTAACCCGCCTGCAGCCCTTTCAGCTTCAAGCACCAAGAGCCTGCGTGTCAGAACCCGATGCCACTTCGACCCTGTGCACCCACTTCCTGTGGGTGAGGTAACTTTGCTCCGCCGGTGTTCCCACACTGGTGCACACCTCTAGGGTCTGTGTGTTAAGTTTTGTTCCTCTAGGTTCAGCGGAAGTGTCCTTTAACTTTAACTTTACAACTTTTACGCACCATTGGTTAACATTGGTGCATGCGTGCGCTTTCCGCACATCTCCCGAATCCCGAGGGCCATTCCCGACTTCAGCATTGCTTGTCCTGACTGCTCCCAGCGATTCCCTAGGCCCTAGGCCTAACCACTGCTCGAGTGGCATCTCTTATACCACTTGTTTAGTATATGGTTTGAGTGGCCCCTTGTCCTCATCCATAATTGTGCAACTTTGTATGTTTAAACAGTGCTTTTGATTTAACGCTTGTGCCCCTTTATTCATAAAGAATACTGGGGATTGTTTTTAGTAATAAATACATATATTTTTATAATATATACTTGTGTGGTGTCCTTTCATTTGGTACTACAGGATTGTATGTGGTAAAACAGCTCGCTTAACACGACCTCTTAAGTTAAGCCTTTAGGCTGCTTAGTCCATGCTACCCCGAGGATAGCTTGTCTAATAAGGTTGACTTACAACCAGACACCATAAGGGATTGTTTGGTCTGATAACAGGTGGTTCCAGAATTGGAAACATCACCTATCAGGCCAACTTCTCACATTGGTGAGCAGCGGTGCGGATTTGAGCTTGCTGTTGTTTTACCATTGCAATCTTTGTATCAAATTGAAAGATCACATCAAGTACCTCTAGGTACATATAAATCAAAAGCTTAGCATATTAAGTTCTACTGAACTTAGTAGTTGTAGATTAAAGGGATTAGCACACCCTGACTACAACTCACTAGCAAGGTACAGTAGGAAAACACTTAGTGTAGGTAAGTGCACCACTTACACCTCACTAGTAACCATGTCTGACACAGGAAAAGCCTCAGGGTCTACTCCTGTGACAGTTGACCTTACCCAGGCAACTTTTGGATATGACAAACTAACCCGCAGAGACTTGATTGCCTTGTGCAAAGCAAGAGGGTTAAAAAGGGGCAGAAGCCCCACCTGCCAAATCCTGGTAGAAATCCTAGAGCAGGATGACTTAGAAAGGGCAAAGCAAGCTTCCCTAGAAACAGGAAATGGAGGGAACCCCCCTGTAACTGACCCCCCTCAGGAGGAAGATGAGGAAGAAGAAGAGGAGGAGGAGGACTCAGAAGTTGAGGACTTAGAAGATCAGGATCAGAGGGGTAGCCAGGTTCCAGTTGCCAGGCTTAGCCAGGCCAACTTGGACCTACTGGGGAATGGAGAGGGCCAGCACCTCCCCAGAACCCACCATGTTATTCTCCCAGGCAACAGAAGAGTGAGATCTCCCTCAGGGGACTCTCATGTTTCTAGTGCCTCCAGAGAATCACAGAGAGGCATGAGTGCTTCTCAAAAGCTAGAGCATAGGGCCAGAATGAGGGCTGTCAAACTCCAGATAGAGAGGGAGGAGGTAGCCTTGGCTCAAGCTAGACTTGCCTTGGCAAGAGAGCAGAAATTAAGTGGCTTAGATGTCACTGGTGGCAGCAATTTTCCAAGAGAAAAAGACAGGGGCTATGACAATAGAAACCTGACTAAAATTGTGGGCCCCTTCAAAGAAGGGGATGACATCCACAAATGGATGACTGCTCTTGAGAGAGCCTGCATGGTACAGCAGGTTCCTGAGGAACAGTGGGCTGCAATTTTGTGGTACTCCTTTTCTGAGAAAGGGAGGGACAGGCTCCTCACAGTTAGACCTGAGGATGCCAAAAACTACTCTGTTTTGAAGAGTGCTCTTATTGATGGGTTTGGCCTAACCACTGAGCAATACAGGTTGTTGTTCAGAGACACCCAAAAAGCACAGACTCAAGACTGGACTGATTTTGTTGAGTGTGCCACTAAGGCTTTGGAGGGTTGGTTGCAGGGAAGTAAAGTTTCAGACTATACAGGATTGTACAATCTTATGATGAGAGAACAGATCCTTAATAACTGCACAAACCAGCTGTTGCATCAATACCTTATTGACTCTGATCTGACCTCTCCCCAAGAATTGGGAAAGAAGGCAGACAAATGGGTCAGAACAAGGATTAAGCAGAAACCCCAGAACCAAGGTGGTGACCAGAAGAAAACAGACCAGAAGGGTGGTAATCAGAATCAGAAAGATAAAGAAAAAGACCAGAAGTCTTCAGGCCCCCAAACTAATAGTAAGGAGGGTGGTTCCCAAAATGGAAACAAGAAGAAGAAGAACAAAGGTCCAAAGACACCTTGGTGTAATACCTGCAAATCAGTTTCACACTGGGGCAGTGAGTGCACCAAGGCAAATCCAGTTCCCACCACTACAGCTCCTAAAGCAACTGCAACCCCAAGTACAGTAAGCAGTGGTGGAACACAGTCCAAGGGTGTAGCTGGGTTGACCCTGGGTATTGAAGTAGGATCTGGCCTAGTCAGAATCCCTACACAGGCAGTTCTCCTGTATGATGTGGACATTGAGTTGCCCACTGCAGTGAGCCCCAGTAACCTGGGCAAATACAGGCAGACTCCCTTAATTAATGAGAAACTGGCTCAAGCCTACAGGGACACATGTGCCAGTGTCACAATGGTGACACCTGACTTTGTGGACCCTGGACAGATTGTACTAGGAGAGAGCTACCTAGTAACCAATGCAAGCAACTCCACTACTTCCCATAGTGTGGCAGTTGTGAACTTCTCCTGGGGAGGAGTTGATGGCCTAAAGAAAGTTGTGGTGAGTGCAGACCTACCAGTAGACTGTCTGTTAGGCAATGACCTTGAAAGCTCAGCATGGTCAGAAGTGGAGTACAGGACTCATGCAGAAATGCTAGGGATTTCAGAGCATGTCCTTGCCATGACAAGGGCTCAGGCTAAGAAGTGCCTTCCTGAACCAGTGGTGGATCTTGGAACAATAGACCATCCACAACCCAAGAGAAGGAGCAAGAGAGGAAAGGCTGAGCCTTCCACCTTGCCCCAGGTTGAGGATCAAGTTTCAGAGGAAACTGATTCTGCAGTCCAAGAGGAGACTGTCTCTGAGGAGCTTGAACCTGACCAGGTTGAGTTCCTGGGGACAGGGGGACCCTCAAGGGCAGACCTGAGGCAGGCTCAATTAGATTGCCCTTCCCTTGAACCCCTCAGACAGCAGGCTGCTGCTGAGGCTGCTGGGGATGCCCAAGGTACCCATACTGTGTATTGGGATGATGGACTCCTTTACTCAGAGGCTAGAGACCCCAAGCCTGGCATGACCAGGAGGTTGGTTATACCTCTGCAGTTTAGGGGGTTCCTTCTTACCTTGGCCCATGATATTCCCCTTGCAGGACACTTAGGCCAGAACAAGACGTGGGACAGGCTTGTCTCACACTTTCACTGGCCTCACATGTCAGAGAATGTCAAGGAGTTTTGTCGCTCCTGTGTCACTTGCCAAGCCAGTGGTAAGTCAGGTGGCACAACAAAGGCCCCCCTAATACCACTACCTGTGGTGGGGGTCCCCTTTGAGAGAGTAGGAATTGATATTGTGGGTCCAATGGACCCCCAAACAGCATCTGGGAACAGATTCATACTGGTGGTAGTGGATCATGCCACCAGGTATCCAGAGGCTATTCCCCTAAGGACCACCACAGCACCTGTGGTGGCAAAGGCCCTCATTGCAGTTTTCTCAAGAGTGGGCTTTCCTAAGGAGGTACTATCAGATAGAGGCACGAATTTTATGTCTAGCTATCTGAAAGCAATGTGGAAGGAATGTGGAGTAAACTATAAGTTTACCACCCCATATCATCCACAGTGCAATGGGCTTGTGGAGAGATTTAACAAGACCCTTAAAGGCATGATAAAAGGATTACCAGAGAAGCTCAGGCGGAAATGGGACATTCTTTTACCCTGCCTGCTCTTTGCTTACAGAGAGGTCCCACAGAAGGGGGTTGGCTACAGCCCTTTTGAACTTTTGTTTGGCCACCCTGTGAGAGGTCCATTGTGTTTGGTGAAAGAAGGATGGGAGTTACCTCTCAAACAACCCAAACTAGACATAGTGGACTATGTACTTGGTCTCCGCTCCAGGATGGCTGAGTACATGGAAAGAGCATCTAAAAACCTGGAGGCCAGCCAAGAATTACAGAAAGCTTGGCATGACCAAAAGGCTGTGCTGGTAGAGTTCCAACCAGGACAGAAGGTATGGGTACTGGAGCCAGTGGCTCCAGCAGCACTCCAAGACAAATGGAGTGGACCCTATCCTATTATTGCAAAGAAGGGAGAAGTCACCTACTTGGTGGACTTTGGAACACCCAGGAGCCCTCACAGGGTAATCCATGTGAATCGCTTGAAAGCATTTGTGGACAGGGAGGACATGAGCTTGCTCATGGCCACAGATGGGGAACAGGAGGAAGAGAGTGACCCTCTCCCAGACCTGCCTTCTCAGAACCCTGATGATGGTTCAGTTGATGGAGTAGCCTTGGCAGGCAGCCTCACTGACCAGCAACAGATGGACTGCAGACAAGTTTTGCAGGCCCACAGGCATTTGTTTTCACTCACACCCAGCCAGACTGACT